>NC_133539.1:94801785-95408750 GCF_048773025.1 Camelus bactrianus | reverse complement strand
CTCATGCATGCACTCCACCACTGAGCTATAACCTCCCCGCCTAGGGTCAGTTTCTTGATTATTTACCTCTCTTTTATCTTTATATTTTGATCAAGGGCAGCTTCAGTTTGTAAATGTGCTCTTGGTACAGGGAACACATTTCAGAGAGAAACTGTCTTTCTGACCAAAGAAACAAGAAAAGGGACCCATTTGTTCCAAGGGCAGCGCCTATTGTCCATAACTGCATCAGTGCAGATAACAGAAATTCCAAAAGAAGAAGAACAAAAGGTAAAACAAACCAGTTTCCAAGCCAGAGCAATAGGAAAGGGAACCCTGGGGAGTCAGAGAACCTGCAGAAAATTACAGACAGGAGAGAATTGAAGCTGGGGATGCCTGGGTTCTGTGTATGAACCGACGCCAGTCCCCTGCTCAGCCATGAACTGGGCATATGTGGGACAGATCGAAAGCAATATAGCAAACGCTTTGAAAACGCAGCTGAACTCTACCCTTGGAACTCTACCCTAGGTTCAAGTTTCAGCCTAACTAGTATAATTGCCTTCTGAATCAACCACCACGGAAACAAACCAGTCGTCTTCCATGGATTGTTACAGGGCTCAGCCTCTCATAACATAAGATGCAAAATGTCCAGGATGCAATCCAGAAATACTCAACATATAAAGAACCAGGACGCCATGAGAAATCCTTAAGGGAAAAATAATCAACAGATCAACAGATGGAAACTCCAAGATGAACTTGGACCAAAAGCAACTATTAGAACATACCTTCCGTCCTTCCACTTAATTTTGGTTGAATCTGTTCTTTAAATCCTATCTTTCCAAGGTGAACACAGATTTTGGTTTTAGACTAATAAAAGAAATGTTCATATATTGAGATATGGAGAAGTCATTCTAGCTTATATATGAGTTAACTTGAATTTTATGCTAACTAAAATAATCTGTTTGTGGCCTATCAAACATATGTTATACAACTGCTTTAATTATTAAAGAAGAGGGCACATTGACCAGAAGTAATGAATGTCCATATTAAAAATGAGGATTAAATGCCTCTCTTCCTGGGATGCTGTGCTGGTCCTGCTTTGATGATAAGACTTCCCTTCCTAGGCGCCAAGGCCATACTGACTCGCTGTGCATGTAACCTCGACTTGTTTAATGTTCTTTGTCTGACAAGATATAAAACCGTGCTGAAACTCCTGCTTCTCTGGAGAAGTTTCTCAGAGTAATCTGGGGAGCAGGCTTCCAGGCTATTCCTCGGTTTGGCTCAAACAAAACTGTTTTCTTTTCTTATTATTGATTGTTTACTGATTATTTTCATTGACAAGACCTTCCTTCTTTTTAATAGAAACATATAAAGCTATCATTTTCTCTGTTTCGGCTAGCTTCCACAGATTTTGTTTTGCTATGTTTCCAGTATTATTCAGTTCAAAGTGGTATTGAAGCTGGAAGTCTAAATGACCCTTTTCAAGGGATTCTACTGTCAAATAACACTTGGAAAGTCCATCTCACCAGAAGTCAGTAGACGTGGGTTTTAGCTCCACTTAACTTAGGCAAGTAGCTTGACTGTTGGTGTATCATTGCCTTCCCTTCTGAAACTTAAGAAACTGAATGAGCTATACCATAACTTCAGTCCATAAAGTTCTTTTTTTTTCTTATGGTTAAGTCAGTAAACAAGACCTCTACTAATTTATAAGCATAAAGATTGTTTAAGCCAAGTTTTCCTCTTGTTTCTGTTTTCCCAGAAGAGAAGCCACTTGTCTACTGAGATGTTCTCAGGAGTTGAATGAAACATTTCATCAATTGTCTCTGTGGCTTTCTACATCCTCCTGTCAATTTCAAAGCCAAAATGGTCAATAGGCACATTCCTCGCCAGGTGAATTTTGCAATGTTCTCTAATTTCCCAACCAGAGTGTCATTTTTCTTTCCTTGGTTTGCTGTCAGTTTTCTTCCTTTCTTAGTATCTCTGCTATCACTCAACTCTAATTTCCAATTCCTCCTCAGTATTTTTATATCAGGCTACATTGTTCCTAAATAAAAGGAAAAACTACCATTGTCTGCTTTGGCCCAGAGTATTTTCACACTGTGCACGATTCAAAAGATGGATGCTGAGCTGCATTTGTTCTGCTGAATGGCAAAGTCAACAAAATAAGAACATGTCAAGAAAATGTCAAGTGTTAGCAAGAACAGAAAATAACAAGGTGAACAAAATTTAGAAAAAAAATCCTGCCACAAATGGGCTCCTTTCCAGCTATGAATAAGTTTTTGTTATCTTTATGTCCTGTTAGAAAAAGTAATATTCAATTTATTAAGAAATCTAGTGAGCTTACTGCATCCACTATCTTTTCATTCAATTGCTTACTAAATATTTTTTGACTTACGACCTTATGACATAGAGTAGTGTACAAATCAGTCTCCTACTCATTAGTGCCATAAAAAGTCTTGGGATAATGAAAAGCTATATTTAGAGTTGATGTGGATCATTGGAATCAAAGACTTGCTGAGGCTACAGCACAAGAGAGCAGAAGTAAGTGATTCAAAGGTCAACATCTTTTGAAGATGACAGCATGAAAGATGGGATAGAAAAGGAAAGATCAGAGAATGTCAAATAATTTGTTTTCTATTTTTCCTCACTGAATTAATCAAATTATTTCTAATTAAGTTTGTTGAAATACTATTACATTACAAAAGAAATACTTGTGAGAGTACAATTCAGAGTTAAGTCTTAAATCACTTTTATACTTAATTAAGAAACCAATTGCTTGATGCTGTGTTATCAGGAAGTCAATACCATAATATATATTTCCTTTTCTTTATGAAATACACAACCATTTTGTATTAATCTAATTATTAATCTATTAATCTAATTAATACAAAATTGATGAACCGAATCTTTTTACACTTTCTCACCTGAATTTGTAACACTGAGAGAAATATGTGGGAATTTTATACATACACAATTACATTATGTGTGAATCTAGAATCAATTTATTAAAAAGTTAAGAGTATTTATTTATCTATATATACCACTCTATATCTCGTAAATTAAATGATGTCTTTCAAATTTGCTTGTTGGAAAAAAATTTTTAAGTTTATTTTCTGTTAGGTCTTGTTCTATAACATTCAGTTTGGAGGATTCCATATTTTATATGGGGTCGGGGGGTACCACATTTCTGAAGATAGATTTGAAAACAAAAGAATATATTGTCTCTCATATAAAATTTTATACATATGACTTAAGTCACCAAACATTAAGCATTGTACTTTTATTTCATATGAAATATGAGAATGCTAGAATTTTTTAAAGGATGGATTGCCTAGTTGATAGTTTATGAGTATCAAGGCTGCAGATAAGCAGAATCCAAGCCTATCTTTCAAAATTCCTTATCATCCAATCCTTTTTATCTGGTGGTAGGGATGAAAGGGAGAGATAAATGTTTCTAGATAGAAGGGTGAAATGGAAAATTAGAAAAAGAGAGGTATTTTTGAGTAAGAAGGTGTGGCCATTTCTTAAAACAGACCATTGATAGGTCGACAACATTTACGTAAAATGTATATTTGAGTCAAGTAATCTTTTATACTTTAATCTTCACTATTACCAATAATATGGTATGTAGCAGGCTAAAATGTATTGATAGGGGTTATAGTGTCATTAAATAGATATGATGACTAGAAATGATGACAGTATTGTCACAGTTTACAGCTATTGCCCTGCTAGATTTATACATAATTGTCTAAGTATTATTTATCTCAGTAAAATGCTTAAAGGAAATTGTTTACTTTAAATATATATTATATTCATCTTTTAATACTTACATCCTAACATCATAACAAAGATAAACATTTTTCCTGTTAAAGATGGGAGACAGGGCACATGCATTTGTCCCTGGTTAAGTTTTTGCTTAAAAAAAAAAAGTAAGCTGTGTGAATAAGAATAAACTCATAATAGAAAAGAAGAATTGTGGAGGTTAGGATAGAGGAAATGTCGTCGTGAATGAGAAATTTCACTATATTTCTGCAAAACAGAAAAAGGATGAGACATCACAGAGAGAGGAAACAAACCAGACATATAGAATCATGAGGTGTACGGTGAACTTTATCCCCATAAAATAAACAGAAGACATATCTCTAAAACTCTAGAGCACAGCTTTGGAGGAAAACTATCTCTATTCAGGTTTTACTGTGTCATTTGGGACAGCTTGAGTCAGGGAGACCAGTGCCAGAGCTGTTCAGTATTCCAGTGCTCACACCCAACCTGCCCTGCCCCATGTAGAGCAACTGGTCAGAATTTCCACTCCAGGAAGGTCCTTGTAAGAGAATGGTTCTACTTACACAAACGCACACCATTTACAAATTTTTTTAAGGAGGTGGCTCTTAACAATTGTTTTCTACGGTTATCGGATTTTTAAAAATATTTCCCACTGTAGGGTCAGTTTTCATAATACATATCTTCCCAGAAAATCAGTCATTTCATCCATGTTTAAAAATATATTTTCATGGAGATTGATTAAGTAGTAAACTTCGATTATTTTAATTTTCTCTGTATCTGTGATTCTTTCCTCATCTTTCTTATTCTTTTATATTTGTACTTTTCCTCCTCTTCTTTTGATTAGGCTAAAGTTATAACTTTTTATAATAAACAGTTATTTAATTTAGTTACTACTTCAAATCTCTTTCACTTTTATACTTAATTTCTGTCTGTATTTTTATAATTTACTTGATTTTTCTTACGTTGAACTTGGCAAATTCAGTTTCTTGAATTTCTTCTAAGTTAGTTTATTTTGACTCTTTTCTCTTGATTTATACACATATTCAAAACTATAAAATTTCCTCTGAGCACAGTTTTAGACAGCATCCCATAGTAATGAATGGTATTTTCTAGGTATTCTGAAGTTAGAGGTTTGATTAAAGGTTTGATATTCCAAGAACTTGAAAGAGATGAAAAAAAGATTCATTTATTTTTCATCCACTTGGTATTTCATAGTTAAAAGAGGTAAGTCAAAACCTTCCAACCACATTTGGTTTTCATATTTATTTTTCTTTACAAATTTGGGTGTTAAACCATACAATGATTTGTGGAAAATAAGAGGTGGCAGGTAATAATATTTTCTTTTTATTAAAATAATTACTGTTGATCTTAATAGTTGTATCCAACATTTATAGCATTATATCAGTTCCATGTGCAAGGTACTCTTCTGAGCTCAATGTATACATTAGTTTATTCAATCATTCTCATTTTGCACATGAGAAGTGCAAAAACTGAGTCTTAGAGAGGTTAAATAAATTATGCTGAGTCATACACCTAGTAAATTAGAAAACGTAGACTCTATCCTGGGTCCCTAACTCCAAAGCTAAAGCTCAAACCTCACAACAATTACATGTGGGGGGAAGAGTATAGAAAGTAGAGGCAGGTAACTTACATTCTCGCCTAATCTCTGAACCAGTAAGATCTGGCAGAGGCCAATCAAGCTCTGTGGCACTGAGTTGGGGCTGCACTAAATGTGTTTAAAAGTCGACTGCATTAGCATCAATGTTACGTGATTTTTTATTTACTATTCTAGGAGTGGAGATGAATTTATGCACCCCAAATAACGCTATTGGTCAGTGGCATCATCTCTGATATGGATAGCTGTGACTAAGGGTGTGTTCCAGAGTCACAGAACAAAGAAAAGCTACCTGGCCTCATTACACTGATCTCATTAAAACTATACTGTAACCAATTGATTTAAGTAATAGTGAACTAAGATCTCATGCAGACCTAGAACCAATACCAGACTCTCAGAAATCCTAGCAGTCAGCTGGCATCAGAACAATATAAATCCATGTGACAATTGCACTGGACGTGAGATTCAGGTTTAATCAATACCAATTATGTTGGGTTTGACTGGCCCACTGTTGGACCAGTTTTGGTCATGTGTTTAGTACAACTTGGAATACAAAACCCACTTCTGTTTACTCAATCAAAAACAAAAGAAAATATAGCACTCCCATATCCCTCCAAAGGAAAGCAAAGATGAAATATATACATATTGAAAGGAAAATATACTGCACTGAAGAAAAAGATAAATAACTAGAGCTAAGAGAGGACAGTAACTAGTCCTCAGTATCTAGTTGGCTAGAAACAGAGGGCAGTCTCTTCAGAATGATGATAGAAGAATCAGCTCCAAAGATAGCATCTTTTTGTCACTTGAGGTTCAGGATTAGGGCATGTGGAATCCCATCACTCAAGGTTGGTTAATGAGTACCACTTGCTCAGGGAAGCGGTCGTCTTATTTTATAGTCTCACCAAAGAACCTTCAGTTATGGAGGGATGGATCCACAAAAGCTGAGATCATGTTACAGAAGAGGAATGAATGTTAAGCAGGAAATAATGACAGAAAACCACCATACTCAGTGCATTTTTTACTTTGTTGTGCTGCAGAGAGCAAGTCCACTGAACTTAATATAGCATCATGCAACAGTGTTAGCAAATTCAACTTGGCTATGTATGTCTGAAAGCTCAAAACAACGGCTTAAGTAAGATCAAAGTTTATTTCCCTCTCACATAAAAGAGACAGTTGTCCAGGGCTGTTTCCCAGTTAGCTTGCCTCCCTCTTCAAAGTCACCTTCAAGACAGCTTCATCCATCAAATCTGATTTTCAGGCAGTAGGAAGGGAAAGGGAGGGGGCAAAAGAACATACCTCCCATTTGAGTCAGCTTCTGATAAAATATCCTCTCCAGAATTTCCCCCCAATTTTTTAAATTACATCCCATCACCCAGAATTTTGTCACCTAACAATAAAGGTAGGTGGCTGGAAATGTAGTCCATTACATGAGTGCCTTGTATCCCCAGGTATAATTGGGGTTCTGAACTAAGGAAGGAGAGAATGAATACTGTCTCTACTATACTTAGAAATTACTTCTCTAATTTGCACAGTGCAGGATTAATTCAGGGCAGCTATAACAATCAGAGTTTTAAACAACTCAACTTTTAGCGATCAATGATGTCATATGTCTAAGATTTTGAAGTTCTCTTTTTTCTTCTTGCCAATCATTTGTATTTTTTTCTTAATTGGCTGCTATTTTCAATCAAGTACAATTGCCCTAAAGTCACATTCCACTGATTAGAGTTGTCTTCTAATGATTAATGAGCCAGTCTGAAATTCACACTGTGCTTACTTAGAACATGATAGCATCATTCAGTAATGAACTTTCAAGAGATTATTTACTTCCCGTTGCCATATTTCTAATCAAGTGTTCATATGCATAATGAATACTTCAAGAGAAATCTGTTTTTTGCATTGTTTACAAAAAGAGTCATCTTTATAATGAACCATGAGTGTGTGTTGAGATGGATTATCCAGTCAAATCTGAACAGGAATTAAAATATCTCAAGGATCCATAAAACAGTAAAACACAATGGTCTTTAAAATTCTAATAAAATCATGCGAACTCAAATATGGTAGAGACCTTGAGATTCATTTGACCAGCCTCTAATCCAATTATATGAATATAACCACCAGCAGGTGATTCTCTAGCATTTTGTGAACACCCTCTGGAAACTGGAAACTAATCACCTCTTGTCAGTCCCCTCCAGAAGTCAGTCATTGTTAGAACATCCTTTTATTGAGCAAAGCCACAGAATTTACCTTCCCCATCATCATCTTTAACTTTTCTCTCCTGCCATGCTAGAGGTTTATGTGGTAAGTATTTACCTTAGGCAGAGGCCATCAGTATTGACAGCCGTATTAGAACACAAATTTAATTTCACAACAGGATAGCAAAAGTGGCGAAAAGATCCCCAAAGACTACCAAAGTCAGGGAAATGGACAGAGAATGATGGATTGGGGAGGGGCAGGAAGACAAGATTGGTAGGCAACATTTGAGCAGAGACCAGAGGGATCAGGGAACTATGCAGATTTCTCTCTGCCCAGAGTCCAAGGCAGAGAAAACAGAAGGGGAAAGGGCCGCTGAGGTAGGGTCTGAGTCTGGTGGGTGTGCTCAGGAAATGGCAAGTCCAGTGTCACCAGAACAGAGTGAATGAGGGGAAACTGGTGGGTGGTTTAGACTGAGAGATAGTGAGTGGGACTGCGAGGGTGATATAAAATCTTTGAAAGGTTTTAAGCAAAGGAGTGACACGATCTTAGTTTTAAAAGAATCACTGATATGTGGAGAACAGATTGCAAGGCAAGGGGGAAGCGGAGGGACCACTTAGGGGGCTGCTGCAATAGTCAAGTAGAGATATTATTAGGTTACACCAAGATAATAATAGTGTGTAAGTGGTCTGATTCTAGTTACGTGCTGTTGGAAGAGCCTACATGATGTACTAATGGATTCTGCGCGCAAAAAGGAACAAAATATAATGAATCAGATGATTTTATCTTGAGCACCTGGAAGAATGACTGTACCACTTACAGAAGTGACAAATCTTGGGGGAAGAGCACACTTATGCGGGGGAAAATCAAATGCTTGAGTTTTATTTTAATGTGCCATTTAGACATTTAAAGGAGGATACTGAGTAGGCAGGTAGATATGTGAGTTGGAATTTAGCAGAACAGCATTAGTCCAAAGTCTTACATGTTGTTTGGCACTTAAGGTAACATCTATATTGTAAAGGGTTGGGTTTAGTGATGACAAATGTTTTATCCAGGTCTGAATTTTAATACTTTTGATACGGTCATGATGCCAGTGGTATTCTAGAAGATTTTTTTTTTAGTTTAAAAATTGTGGCAGATAGTGTAGTATACCCACTGCCTTCAGGAGGAAGGCCCTCATATCCCCAGCTACTGGGAGTACTGGGTGTTTAGATTGCACAGTTGCATCACACTTGGGGCACTGCCCTTCCTTTGAAGGACATCCCTGGCCCATCTCTTCCCCTGACTGTAGCTTAAATCCGATGACTGGTCAGTTAAGCAGGATAATAAGCCCTGGACCCTTTGCTTCCATTTGAGAACACTGCACAATGTACCACAGTTCAGCTTCTTCTGCTCAGTTCTCTCCCATTACTCTTTAGAAGTATTCCTGGCAGCACTCCTGAACCTCTGATACCCAAATCTCCATCTCAGAATCTGTTTTTCAGAGAATACAACTTAAGCCACGAATGTCTCACAAAAGTGAATTTTCATAAAGCGTTTTAAATTTTTAAAAAAAGTTACAATTGAATTTGGTATTATTTGCATTATTTATTAAAAATATCCAAAAATACTAGTGGAAGAAGAGCAGTCAATTAAACTATATCCTATTTAGAAGTGTTTCAGCTAATATAGATTCATCTACGCAGAATCAGTCTAATGGCAAATATGAACTTCTTTTGCCTTGTATTCTTTTTAAAAGTTCAATTTTAGATTAAACTATAGACCATCACACTTAAAGGATATTCTGACATCTTTTATGTTTAACAAAAACAGAAAACAATTTTGAACTAAATAAAACTTCAATTGCAAAAATACTTCAGAACAACATGGTGTGTTCATTATTTTTATAATTCAAAAACCTCACAAAAGACACCAGGATCAAATTCTCAAAGCTTTTGTGCAGATTCTCATCTGTCAATCAAATGCTCCCTTTCTGAACATGTTACTTTTCGTCATTTCAAAGAGTTGACATTTCTGTGATTAAGATTACCCCCTCATTTAAAAAAATCTCCTTCTAACTTTCTGTGTTTTTCAGTATTTTCTTCTAAAAAACACTAATAAATGGTCTTTTGATTGATTCATTTTGTTTACTTGACTGCTTACAAACCCTAGCAAGTTTAAGAATCATAGAGAATATTTATTCTTTTAAAATTTTAAGCAGCAAAGCCAGTTTAACATTTAAACTTGAGTGAATTTTCTTGGCTTTTATTATACATTTACTAATACTGATTTAAAAATTTTTTTGAAAAACAACAAGAAAAAGCAAGACCAAAAAAAAAAAAAAAAAAGAGAGATACACTAAAAAACACAGTACTTAATTGTTTTTTTGTGAGTAATTCCTCTGAATTCAGAAACATCTGTTCAACAGTTGCTTGGAAACTGGTGACCCTTATCTATTCTGTTCCTTTAAAATTTCAACCTTCAAATTCTTTCTTTTTGTTGATAAAATAAGCCTATGTCTTAAAGAGAAGGTGGGCAATGCTATTTAGATGAGTTTGTGGTGAAATAGCAAAATTTCAAGTTATAGTTCATAAGAAAATGAAAGATTGTTATCCTAATCTTAATATTAATGACTGAGATGATTTTTAATATTTTGGAGATAAATTTCAAGTTTAAACTCTCTGGCTAAAATTCCACTATAGAATTTTTTTTTGCCCTTGTAACCAATCTGAGTAAGGAGATTATGATATGGATTAAAAACAATGCAATGGATGTACTATGTCATATTATCCCTTAACTGTTTTTCCAAGTGATCACGTATTGCATAAGATAGATTTTTTTTGGTTTGTTTTCTTGGCTCAAATTATAAAACAGGAAAACTGTATCAGTTTCTTTAATCTGTACAGTGGCCTAGAATGGCTCTATATGCCCCCTCAGAAACCAGTTAGCCAGTAGGAGCTGCATTAGATTTTTGTTTGTGTGGTTCCAAAAGGGAGAACAGAGAGCCATATGTGAACACGGCAGATGGGCTTATTTCAGCATAGTGGTGGGAGGAACCTTCAAACAATTACAACTGCGCAAAATTCAAATGAGCAGTAGGTTGCCATCCCTTGCTCTGCTTAGGTATCTTTCATTGGAGGAAATCTAGTGGAGGGGACTACAGCATTGGACAGAAAAGGAGATCCTCATTCTAATTCTGGGATTTTCTGATTTAAATGGATGACTTATTTGAATATAACCCCTGCCTCTAAATCAGGAATATTTTAAATATATATTGGAAAATTTGCATTTTAAAGCAGCAAAGCCAATTTATCCAATTCTGTTTCTCTCAGGACTACAGAATTTGCTCAGAGCTGGAATCTATTGGCAAGTTTTAATTGTTTTTGAACTTGCTGTCACTAGGGCCGCCATGAGGGGATTAACCTTGCAGTCACTCTGAGGAGGAGGCCCCTGCCAGGCTGCCAAATGGTAGTGACCATGGCAATGCAAGTCAAAATAGTCCCAGTGAGGCAGTCCGCAGCAGGTGGAATAACGGCCCCCACAGGTCCCCGTGTCCTAGCCTGTGGAACCCGTGCATATGTCACCTGACATGGCAAACAGACTTTTGCAGACGCGATGTTAACAGCCCTGAGACGGGGAGGCTATCCAGGTGGGCCTGATCCAAGCACACAGGTCCTTAAAAGCTGAAGCCATTTTGAAAGGCAGGAGAGATGAAATAGTACCATCTTTGAAGATGGGGGAAGGGGGTCATGAAACAAGGACTATGGGCACCGCTAGAAGCTGGAAAACGTAAGGAAATGAGTTCCCCTTTGGAGAAAGCAAAGAAAGCAGCCCTGCCAACAGCCTGATTGTAGCTCAGTGAGACCCGGGTCAGACTTTGACTTCCAGAACTTCTGCTTATAATCTTGTGCGGTTTGAAAGCACTACACTTGTGGCAATTTGTTATGGAAGCAATAGGAAACCAACACAGTACCTGTGAGGGCGCACGACTCTACCTCCGCCAAGAGGCTGTGAGAAAGGCAGCCGGCGCGCGCAGACCTCGCGTGGCGCGGCGCTCTCCCGCGGGAAACGTGCAGCTGGACCAGTTCACCCACCTCCCGTTGTGCAGGTCTGCGTGTCTGCAAACAACCGACAGTCACATGTAAGGAGAATATTCGTAATAGCTTTTGAAATATTCACTCTGAGATATAGCAAGACCTGAAAAATTGTTTTGAATCATTAACTTAAAAATAAGATCTTTGGCATTGTCTTGGTTTAGTATCTACAGTACTGTTATTACCTTTTCATTATTGTAAAACTTGCAGTCCATCCAGACTCAGAACAAATGTTAGTAATCTGTTGCTGAGAAACCAGATGTGACCGTCAGTGGCGTGTGGATTGGCTCTGTTTCAGCCAAAAGGGCCTTAGGCACATTTACAAAGTAAAATGAATACACCTGCGTTGCTTTCTCACTTTCTCGTCTGTATCCCTCGCTGCCTCTGAGCTATCTCAGAGCTCAGCACAGGGTCTGCCACCGCGTAAGGTCGACATCACTTTAAAGTTATTCAATTCTTCACTTCCTTCCTTCCTTCCCCTGAGCTCAGAACAGTTAGTACCTCACAGTGCTTATCTTTAGCAGGTAGGAGACCACAGGATTAAGGTAATTCCCTCTGAGGGTAAAAGCCTTAACCTGTGCAGGGTGAGGTCTGATGAACTACGTACAACCCTAATCAATGGACTAAGTGGGGAACTATTTTTGAAGTAGAGTACCTTGAAAGGGACGTGTTTACTGAGCGGCCTCAGCTCCCCTCTGCTCTGCAGCCCTCCAGCCCTCAGGGAGTCTGCCGAGGCTCACAACGTGGCACCTGGGTTTGAGTTCAAAGACCCCGAGGCAGACAAAGCTGACTGACTGAGTTCAGGTGCTGCTGCTGAGTAGCTGTGCCTGAGCTTCCATTTCCTCCTCCGTGAAGCAAAGATAGTAACAATGACTAACTCTTAGGTCTGCTGTGAGGTCTGAGTGAAATCACAGGTATCAGCTGCTTAACACAGTGCCGGGTATGGAGCAAGGACTCAATATACATTGTCTGTCAGATATCATCTAGGGCAGGCCCTGGATACAGCATTTTGTGGAAACACAGGAAAGCAAAAAAGGTTTTGACCCCGTGGAGCTTAGACCCCATGGAGCTCTGCCCCACCCTCCCAGCATCCCCTGTCTGTGAGCAGACACCAGAAAAGCAACAGGTCACTTTAAAATGTAGTTAACGTTTACATACCTGGAATTTCCAAACAAATTTTTATCAACAACAATAAAGCCCATTACCTAAATCCTCGTGTATATAGGGGTATTTACTTATTTCCTTAGAATTCTCACAGTTCAACGAGGGAGAAATACAAAGGAGAAAATGTATAATTCATGGATTTTTTCCCCTTTAATTATAACACACTGAATAAATAAGTGGGGGTATTTTAGAAAGATTATCTTTTAAAAACATTTCATGGTAGTTCAAAAAAGGAATATAAATCTTGGAATAAGTCTCCACATCTTCCCCAGGAACTCTTTGTTGAGTTTACTTTGTCAGCGCTATGAAACAGAGAGTGAAGTCAAGGACATCAAGAAAGATTTGGTGAAGACAAGTAACGTGATATCACTTATAAGTGGAATCTAAAAAAATGACACAAACAAACTTATAAAATGGAAGTAAACTTTCTGACATAGAAAACAAACTAATGGTTACCAAAGGGGAAAAGAGGGGAATGAATTAGGAGTTTGGGATTAACAGATACACACTACTATATATAAAATAGATAAATAACAAGGTCCTATTGTAGAGCACAGGGAACTATATTTAATGTCTTGTAGTAACCTATAATGGAAAAGAATCGGAAAAAAAAAGTATATATATAACTGAATCACTTTGCTATTCACCCGAAACTACAACATTGTAAATCAACTATACTTCAATTAAAAAATAAAATAAGAAAAAAATTTAAGTAAAACAATAAATTTAAAAAAGCCAAAAAAGAGGAATAATTTCGTGAAATTTGTTAGGTGCCAGTAACTATTAATGGCTCTATTCTGAGAAATTAAAAAGAAAACCCAAACAAAACCAAAACAAAAATCCTCAATTTTAATTTTAGAATTGAAAAAAAAAAAGGTAGACTGCAGCCTGAACTGTAAAATAAGTTAAAAAAAGTTAAAATAATTTCAAAATGGCCCCCTTGAGTATTTCAGAAAATAAGACTCGAGATGTTTTTCAAAAGTTAAATTTTGGGAAATGGCTTAGTATGATAAAAGCAGGTTTTCTCCTTAAGATATGCCATTCAGAATTGATTACCTTCCTTCACAGGATGCAACAATAGATATGATTGACAAGCATGCCAAAGGCTTCACTCTTCTAGCTGATTATCAACTGTTCCTTCCGGGGGCCGATTTCAATGAGTTGTTATAGTTTGAGGTGCTGTCACAGACTCACTGGAAGGAACTAGAAATGTTATAGCTCCTTGTGTCTGCAGGTCCATCAGGATTCCAGGTCTGAATATTATGTCTAACTTAATAGTATAATTTTTAGAAGTTTTTGGAACTATCTGAGAAATGGAGTAGTTACTTCAATTAAATCTTTATAAGAGCGCTGTAGAACATCAGAACAGTGCTGTCTCTATTCAGTCTCATTTAACTTCTTGTGATTCTGAATAGATATTCACTATTGCGGATAGTGAACTGAGTATTTGGCTGGCATGTACAATTCAAATGTAATACATTATTTATATGCTAATACTTCTTTGAGCAGAAATTGAGTAAATACCCCTTGTGGCATGAGGGGATAAATCTAACTCTTATATACCTATATTCTGCTGAAGAGAAATTGTGAACATTCATAAATTTAAAGTTAATCAATCCTTCCTAGGACAAACCAGTCAATAAAAATCACAAACTAGCATGTTTAATCTGCACAGAAATGTGTTATCTTTCTAAGACTAACATATATAAATTACTTAACATGGTGTCTGGCACATGGCAGACACTCAATGAAGCTTAACTATTATTGTCATTTAGAAGTAGTATTTAATCTTGAGTTATAAAGATTTTATTAAATTTTCTCTTACGTACAATGGAGTACAGAGGTGGGCTCTTCAGGGCTGGCATATTGACTCCTTCATGTTATCAATATATTGGAATACTTCTATTTTTTACTTTGCTATTCTTAGTAGAAGCTTACATCTTCAGCACCTCATGCTCACAGTATGGCTGCCATGATCCCACCTATCACATACAAGGAGAGGAAGGAAAAAGTTGGTTGTGCAAAATGGTGAAGGCCAGTTGAACCCATGCTATTTGAAAGAAACTCTTCCAGAGTTCCCATCAATAACTTCTGCTCAAATATTGTTGTCCTGATTGCAATCACATGCCTTCCCCTTTCAGGTGAGATGGGAAATGTATTTTAACTGGATGCATTGTCAAACCTAAAAAAAATAAAAAATTCTGCTATTAAGAAAGAAGGGAAATTTGGATTTGGATAGGCAATTATATGACTATAATTATTGGGAGGTCCACAGATAAATCAGTCCTTTCTCAGCGGTTTACTTCTCTCAATGACGTTATAGTTCCCTTTTAGTAATGCATTGGAGCCAGCTTGTAAGAGCCAAATAAATTTTCAAGAATTTTGCCAGCTGGTCATTAAACAGCCATTATTAAAAATTAAATAATATAAATAGAGTTAAATAAATTATACTAGAAGCCGTAAAGCTAATAAATGCTTAAAAGAGATAAATTTCTAATTATTTTACCGTCATTTACTGCCATCCATGCCCTTGAGGTTATGTACATCTATTGTATCTGTATGGTGATGAGTGTTGTTCTGAGACCCATTTTCCAGTGTGGTGAGGGTATAATTCCCCATGCCACTAACAATCCTTTGACACCAGCAGGGTGTCCTAAAATTCAATTCAATTCTATTTATCTGGAGATAGTATCAGGTTCCACAAGTTAAGGGCTCAGTCCTATAAGACAGCTTCCTCTCCAGCCCCCCACTTCAGACGCCAGCCTCAAGCCCAGGTTATTACCTGTGCTTCTGACCAATTGGCTATAAATCAGAGGTTCCCACAACTCCCTCCTTAGGTTTGATTAATTTGCTAGAGAGGCTCACAAAACTTACTATATTACCAGTTGATTATAAAATGATGTAATTTAGGAACAGCAGATGTAAGAGATGCAGGTGGCTAGGCAACGGGAGTGGTCCTGGAACTTCCCTGCCCTCTCCAGGCACACCATGCTTCTTGAATCTCCACATGTTCACCAACCCAGAAGTTTTCTGAACCCATTCCTTTTGGGTTTTTGTGGCAGTATCATTATATATAGTCCTAATTAATTAAATCATTGGCCATGGGTGATTGAGTCAGCCTCTAGGCCCTCTCCCCTCTCCAGAGGTAGAAGTGGGTGGGGAGTGAGGGGGCAGAAGTGAAAGTTCTAACCCTCTAATCACAGGGTTGGTTCTTCTGTCAACCAGCCCCCATCTCTAGGCAGGTCTAGAAGTCACCTTATTAACATAACGAGAGACACCTTTATTTCTCTCTTCCTGAAATCTCAAGGGTTTTAGAAGCTCTGTGCCAGAAACAGAAGACAAAGACCAAATGTGTATTTCTTTTATACGTCACAGTATCACAGGTGAAAATAATATATCATGGAAGCTATATAATGATGAGCTGCTCTGCCTCTCTTCCCAATTCTGTATTTTGTGATGTCCCATTTAACACTGGTCATGGAGAGAATATTTACACCATGGAAGTTGACAAATACTAAAATGTGGGCCTTTTTTCCTGGAAAGTAGGTTGTAAACATTTACCAGCACACTTCTGTCTTATATTAAAATCTTTTTAATAGTTTGCTATATTAACACTGGCCTGTATTGAGATCGGGGTAGGGACAAATTCAGTATGTTTCACTAAAATTAAAATCACATGCAGAAAGTTAACCAGTGAACACATTAGAAGAGGGAGGGAATTGTTCTTCCTCAGTTCACGCCTTGCAACAACTCTCATGGGACCACCAGTGACACCAGCCAGATATTTCAGCTCTGAGCTAGAGAAATAAACTTTTTTTGACTAATCTTTTGGAGAGATAGGCAAGGAAAGAGACAGTTCCATGTTGTCCCCAAAGACTCAGAAGTTTGTTATGTCCCTTTGAGCTTGTCACACTCATCAAAAAAGAAAAAGGTACTTAAAAAAAAAATTCTGCCTCACCGGTTGTCACTCTTTGGAGGTAAGAAGATGAGACATTTTGGGGAGAATAAAGACACAACATTAAGCAGAAAATAAAGGCAATGTTGTGGGAATCAGTTTAAAAAGTGATTTATAATTCCTTTTCTGTATCTAGTATTTCAGTGAGCTTATTAAATTAAAGCTAATTATATCTTTTCACCTTAAGTGGTTTTTCTTTTGTTGTCTGCAATTGTGTGTAAACCTCCTGCCACACTCTCTGGAGTCTGAGACGGTGCTGAGAGATCAGTAGGGGAAGGGAGTTTGACAGCATCCTCTTTTGGCAAAGCTGTAGGGGAGCCCACCTTCTTCATTGCTGAAAGGAGTACGAATTAGTATGACCTTTACAAAGGACAATTGGATAAATTTATCAAATTTGCACATGCATAGAGCCTTTGACCCAGCAATTCTATTTCTGTAATATATTCTACAGATATGCTTGCATATATGCTAAATGCTATAGGTTCAAATTTATTCATTGTAACATTTTTGCATAATAGCAAAGATTTTAGTTGGTTAGACTCAACTCAAAAATCTTTCAACAGGGAATGGCTAAATAAATTATGGCTTATTTTTATAGTGGAGAGCTATGTATCTGTTAAAAAAAATCCGAGGAACTATATAGCAGAAAAAAATGTTTCAGAACAGTATGTATAGTATACTTTCTGTGTAAAATAAGGAAAAATAAAAATCTATATTTGTATCTTGCTGAATATGCATAACCCTGGAAAGATCTATAGAATCTGAGAATAGAGATTTCTCTGTGGAGGGAAGGAGGTTCTGGCTAGATGAGGAACCAGGTTGGAAGGAAAGAAACATTTTTTTAAACTTTTAATCTTTTATAGTTATTCAATTTTTTTGAGCCATAAGAACATAACTAATTAAGCATTTTTAAAATCTTAAATCCATACACATGGCTTGCAATGCTTAAACAGAAAGAAACTTGCCCTCCATCAGCGGAGATATTATTTGACCTGATTTGATAACAATTCTAGCTGTGAGATGAAAGGACCACATGTGGAGAAGTGAGGACTTAAGGGATTCAACAGAGGAGAGTGAGGCACTGAGCAACTAGCAAGAGCAGGGTACCAGAACCAGTGCTAGGTCGGGTCGAAGGGGTAAAGGGGGCGGGGCCATCATGAAGCTAACGCAGGGACAACTGTAGAAAGCAGCTCATGCCAGAAACAGGGGGGCAATAGCAAAAATAAGTCACATCCCCACCTTTCTATCCTCCCACTCATAATCTCCTGCTAGTGCCAAATAGAAACCAGGGAACAAGGGAGCCTGGGGCGCACTCTTCTTAGTGCTCATCTTCCTGGGGACAAAGGATGGCAGAGAAGGGTAGAGAATAAATCCAGGCAACAAAGGTAAATTGACCAGTACAGGATATTAGGATGACAATTTGCTTCGTGGATGTGTGTGTAAATCCATCCGTGTGTGTTATATAAATGAGCTAAGATGGCCCCTGTATATTGCCTCTTAACGTTGTTTGCCTCTTCACAGCAGGCAAGGATCGTTAGCTCAAATCTTGCCAGCACCCAACTCCAGTTCTTACACATCCAATTGCTTTAAATATGGCACAAGGAAGCATATTTACAGCTATTTAGAGACTGGCTGTCTTGTACACCCTTGTAAGACTGCATTTATCTATCTGCTAGTTATAGATAAGACAAACCCTGGGGCTATAGAAGAACAAAAACACTAGTTGCCCCTTGGAACCCTCTGACCCACTTTGGGGCTAAGTGACATCATCGAGACACGGAAGTCTCTGATCCCATTATTCCTAGGGTTACCTAGCCCTCTTCCCTTCTGAGTGATAGCCCCACCCTGTTGTCTCTGGAAGGACCTCCCCGTCGTGCACCCTGTCAAAGGACCACTTAACACTGCCACCCCCGGTTATGATCGGTCCCGAAACCCTCTGACTCATCACAGAGTGTGCACACCTGGACAACTACTTAATGCAGTAAATATAAGTGAGTAGCTGGTATTCAGATAATCTTCCATACATTTTTCTATTTAGTTCTTAAAATAACTCTGTAGATGAAGTTCTACTGTCCCCACTCAAAAGTTAAATGTTTTGTCCAAGGTCTGAAGGCCATGGTGAAGCCAGGATACCAACTTAGGCAAACTTCTGACTTTAAATCTTAATTTTTACTCTGTACTGTACATATGATTCTTTTTTAATCCCCTGAACGCCCTCATTTTTCTTATTCCTCCATTTTTGCCTAGTGCACAATATTTATTATTTATCATTTTTTCCTCTTTCAAGGAAGACAATAAGATGATATGCTCAGAGGTCCGCCTAATGCCCAGAGTTCAGCAGATTCACAAAAAAAGCAGCTCTCTGAATCTTGTTTCTAGCCATGCGATATAACTATATTTTTTCAACTTTTCACCTCTTTTAAAATTATTTATTATTTTTATTGAAGTTTAATTAAAATTTTTTCTACTCTAAAACCCCTTAGATATGTTGTGTAAAATATAATAAACTTGTTTTTCAGTGCAAAGCTTGGCTCATAAAACAGAGAAGAACAAGACTAGGGAATAAGAAAGAAAGTAGGATGCCATTAACACTTGAGAACATCCCTGCTGTGTGTATCTTCCAATCTCTATGTCTCACAGCTTTGGCTTTTTGCAGCTATGCACAGGACAGAAAATTAAGTCTTAGGGCACTCAAAACAGGGATTTGGAACTGAGGCCCATATAAACCTGACAGCCATGAAAAGATTACATTCTCATTACATGATCGACTTGTAAAATGTACTTACCAGCAAAGAGAAATGATAAAGAAATTCATCAGTCTTATTCATCTAGGTAGAAGCAATGTGGGAGATTAGGATTCATTTTTCACTTGCCTGCATGGTCCAGGGAACTCGAACTAGATGAGAAACTGTATGTTGTTCCATATTGGTAGCAACCCAGACAGCTGGTAGAAGTAAAAGCAAATACTCTCAGGAGAGATGCTCAGTTATCAGAGATCTCATTGAATTCCCACTTATAAAGCCTAGTCATTCATGAGTCCACAATCAGAAATTACAAAACATATAAGGAATAAGGTCACAATGAACAAGAGCCAGTAAAACACAGATAAAGTCAAGCTTGATCCCCAAGTGCCTTGGTTATTCAAATTACTGGATGTAGAATTATACATACACACACATACACAATTATTGGATAGAAAATAATACAATGTGTTTAAGATTTCCAGAAAATGAGCGTGCCATCCAACTCTTGATTTGTTGCCAAATAGATATAGAGGAGATTTTTGTCATTTACTCTTCTGGTGACTAACTGGAATGTGCCTTCTTTTTAGTGCCATAGTGAGGGACAAAAATGAAAAATGTTAAAACAAAGGGAAGCCTTTGAAACTGAAAATTATGATACTAACCCTCAGAGATAATTTTAACACAAGAAATAGGAAACTTCTGCCTAGTCTCTTGGCTTGCCTGGCCTCATTTTTTTTTTTTTTTTTCTGTCTGTAAAATAAAAATTTCGGATCATACAGTGGGTAAGGGAGAAAATGCTTTTTCTCCTCTCTTGCTTTCCTTGGCAGTCTTATAAAAGAAGCTACTGCTACTTCTGAGAATTCTGCTGGTTTTCATGGTGGTAAAGTTAACAAGTTCCCAAATAAAAATAGACAAATCCAGCTCTATCATGCTAATAGGAAATGATCTCCAAGATACATTGTTAAGTGAAAAAAAAACCTCAAGATCCAGAAAGTGTGTAAATGCCCCATTTGTGTAAAAAAAAAAATCTGCATAGAATATTCATACAGGAATATGTAAAAACGTATAATTGTCTGAAGGAAAATGCAAGTGAGTTTGGGGGATCTGGAGATGGAGTATAACATACATGAATGTATTATTTCAACTTTATAAACCTGGTTATTGAAAAATAAACATATTCCTTCATTAGCCAGGATACCACATTTAGTTATTGATTACACATTATTTATCATACATTTAAGCAATATCTAGCATGTAGAGTGCATAATGTAGCAAGCGTATGTTTGTTTAGGTTTGACTCCTGGTTCCATGATTCTTTAGCTTTATGAGTTTGGGCAAGTTCTTTTATCTCTCCATGCCTTGGTTTCCCCTTCCATTTATTTATTGAGCATTTCCCAATACTCAAGACATAGTGTTGGGAAGTGTATCCTCTGGACATGAAAATAAAACACGCACTTTGTTTATAACATCATACTGATACTTCCTTTGAAGTTGCAAGTGATTGAAATCTTTCAGTACTATGAGGTAACAGAGACTTGGCTTCCAGAGAATTCTTATTTAGTCTATTACAGTAAGAAATATGACAAATTACCAAATAGACCAAAATACCAGACTTCACTGATCACCACAATTTCTTCCTGGAAGACTGATTGACATTTGAAGCCAAATTCTAACAGAATGTGCAGCTTGCAAAGCACATCTTCTGAACACAGGGAGTGGAGTGATTTTTAAGCACATGACTACCTCTCCTTGGTGGAGAATATACTGCGACTTTCCATAACTAGTCGCCAGATTTGGAGACCAATGGGTCAGATTTAATTGTAGGCTTTTTAATTGTTGTTGTTGTTTTACGATTAGGCTTTAGTTAAAAATTGTTACTTGGCTTTAGTTAAACAATTGTTAATTATTTGTTAATTATATTTATTTTGCCCTAGATTAGGCATGCCAATATCCTCAGATATTTCCTATCATTACTCTGAAGATCTAGGTAGGTTTTTCAATAATCTTGACATTTTTTAGATATCTGCACCCATTTACTATGGCTGCATGCCAAATTCCCATTATTAAGTGGCTTAAAACAATACAAATGTATTATCTCACAGTTTCTTTGCTATAGAAGCTTAGGTAGAGGTGAGCAGGGACTTCTGCTCAGATTTTCACTGGGTTGACATCAAACTGTCTGTTGGAGCTGCCATCTCATCTGAGGCTCAGAGGGATCCTCTTCCAAGTTCCCTGGTTGTTGGCAGAATGCATTTCCTCGTGATTGTGAGACTGAGGTCCTCAGTTCCTTAAGGCTGCCCACCATTCCCTGCCATGTGGCTCTCCCCACAAGATGGCAGTTTGTTTCTTCAAAGCCAGCAAGAAAGCATCTGTTGCTGCTTGGAATAGCTCTCCCCAGCTGTCACAATGGAGTCTTGCAGAACTTAATCCAAACAAAGGACTGGCTACCCTTCATATGGCCCACACAAACAGAGTGGACACCATACTGGGCTATACATCAGGGGATGGAAGTCTTGGGAGCCAGCTCAGAATTCTGCCTGCCACACTATTTACTGGTTACTATAAGGGTGAGAGGTGAGGAAGGCTGTATTTCAGTTGGGTTGTAGATGCACTGAAGCATAATATGAATGTAAATTCTGGTGTGTTATCGGTTTTTCACCCCCAAGTTTTCCCTACTGCAATTTGATCTTTCCACAGTGGGAAAACATGTCTTTAAATTTGGATTTGTTGAATTAGAATTAAGAGATGCTATGAATTTACATAGGAGATACAATACTGCTGAAGGGTCCTAGTATACTATTTTTCAGGGTAAAAAAATAGCTGGTTATCTATAGAAATTCCTTTTATCGGGGTTCAGATTAACAAATTATGGTAATTGTGAGTGAGAAATAGTAACAGTTGCCAGCTGACTGTCCATTATCTCAGGGGCCCTACACTCATTATTTCCTCCAATATTTCCTATGAGGAAATTGAAGCTCAATTAATGTTAATAATACATAAATATTAAAATGTTAAAAATTAATTAATGTTGATTTATTGTTCAATACCCACAGCTAATAAGTCTCAGAGCTAGGGTTTCAAATCTAGCCCCATTCAAGTTCAAAGACTATATACCCTCATTTCTACACTGTTACCAAAACTAACAGCCTGCAAAATTCCCACTTAGCTTGTCCACAAACATTTATTGAGGGCCAGCTCTGTGCAGACATGGTGTGAATCAAAGGAAATTCAGTGGGAACAAGAATTAACACGGTCTCCATCCTCCAGAACAAGAACTCAAGCTTCCACTACAGCCTGAGATCATACATTTTCTTTACAGCAAATAAAGAGCTTCTTATGTTATTAGTAATTATTAATACTAATTAGTAATGTTAGTAATTCTGTTCTATACTGAATACAGTAAGTGTGCTTGGGTTTCTGATACAGTGAATCTAAATAAACTGTTTCTAACTATAATAGAAAACTATAAAAATTTTCTTGCAATTTCTATTTTAAAAGGAGTTCATAAATTCTGTGTGTGTATGCATGTGCACTTTGCCTTGAGAAAAAATAACCTGTTAGTGAAAAATTAGCATTAACCATCAAAAAAATTTTAAAACTATGGCTTAATGTTTGACTTATAAGCTTGCATTGTTCTCACATAGCATGTATCTTTGAACTGAGCAGTGTTAACCAGTTACCTGACTGAGCATGTGCTCTGGGCATGAACAAAGAGGGGCGCTAAACACACAAACCAATGAATAGACTGATAAATACGGGAGAGTGCGAGCAAGAGAGAGACGGGGAGAAACAGATTGAGATTGAGGTTGACTTAGCTTCAAAGAATTGATTCAGAATTTTGAAAACAAATCTAGAAAAAAAAAGATTTACTATCTATGTACAGGTACATTTTATTTAACTGTATATGTACACACATAAAGGAGAAAATCAAGTGTACCATAATGTTTTCAGTGATTTGGAGTCTCTAAAAACCCTAATACAGTCGGTCTTATTTTGGATCAACTATTTAACACCTTCATTTCCCTTTTTGTAGACTACCATGAAGACAGAAGGACTTTTGAAGTGAACTGGTGCATCCCCTTTGTACAGCACAGAAATAAAAATGTTTAACTATAAATTCTTTGGTGAATTACAGAGAAACAACTATTGCCACCTAGTGGTGGCAATGCAAACTGCAATAGGGTTTCATTTTCTTAACAGGCCTCTGCAACTTTTACAGCACATTGCAGTACAGAAAAATGGTATCAGTTTAATATGCAAATGACATTAAAACAAAAAAATTGGTAATGATAAATATGAAAACATAATTAATATCAGCAATGCACTTTTATATAATTATCGAACTTGTTAAAACTTTATGCCTCATTTTAATACCTGATGCTAAACAGTTCTGATAAACATTTCCATGGTGCTACTTCTATTATAACAAAAGCATAATATAACATGAGAAAATTATTTTTATGGCTTTAAATAGGTTTTTAAATTACATTGGAAAAATCTACTATATATGCTTTGAGTTTACTACACTTTGAGTTTACTATGAAATAAAATCTGAATACTTGATAGTGGCTTTGTAATTATTTTTTGTTTATGTGTTTAAATATTCCATCAATTTTACTTTCTCTTGGGAATTGTATTTAATTAAAAAAATTTTTTGAGGTGTAGTTGGTTTACAATGTTGTGTTAATTATGTGTACAGCATAGTGATTCAGTTATATGTATGTATATATATATTCCTTTTCATATTCTTTTTCAGTTTAGGCTATTACAAGGTATTGGCTATAGTTTGGGAATTATATTTAAAAAGTTTAGTTAAAACTGATGTTTATTGGATAATTGAAGATGAGTTATCACAATGTCAAAGTTAGGTAATCAGTCAGTATAACGGTTTAATGGGGATGTGAGAATCATTAATATTCAGGAGATGCCCTCTAGAGAGACAGCACAGATAGTCACCTACCTAGTGGAATACGTAGGTTTCTCAAATTATTGCTCTGTCATATTGCCAAATTCCACTGTGTAAGAATGTCAAGTCATTGTTTTCCCAGTTACAGTGAAAGTTACTCTTTAAGATGACTGACTATATTATGTTTCTGTTCACCTTACTGACATCAGTGATCTTGGAAAATCTTGATTCAGAGAAGTATTATAAATATTCAGAGAAGAAAGCTAGTCCTGGCTGTGGGGCCCTGAGGGCAGGGCCAGGTGCGGCAGGAAGCACCCAGGGTGAGGCTGCTCCTTCTCTCCTGCCGAACTCCGAGGGGAAACCAAGTGAAGGGGGGAAATTTGAGAGATCATTTACCTCCTATGCTATGTTGATGGTCCAAGACTAGGATTTAGAGTCAAAAGACCTCCATGTTTTGGTTCTATAACCATAACTGGGTTTTCAATTAATCTTATAATATAAGCCTTGGTTTATTTATTTATAAAGTGGATATATTGAAAGCATGCACAACTGATAGCTCACATAATAGCCAAGCCTTCCTATTAGTCCTTGTAAGTTAGTCTATAATTAGACTATATGTTGCTATAATTAGTCTTAGCTAGTTATGTCCCACTGGCTTAGGTGGAGCAATACAGGAGAATTACATGGTTGGAAAGAGAGATTTTAATTTTTTTAAAAGGTATAAACTTGAGTGTATTTAAACACAAATGCTCACAAGATGAAGACATTGACATTTACCTCCCATAAGTCAACACTGATTTCTGAGGATAATTTATCTGATACAGAGCAAGCTGGAAAGGTTTTCCAATTTATTGTTTTATCTTTTAAGCCAAGACTATGTCTGTAGGAGAGGCCATTAGTGTTCATCAAATACCCATTTTCTCCTCAATGTTTCCCACCTGCTCTTTCTGTGGGGTGGGTCCCTGTGACCAGTTCTTTAGTGAATGGACTGTAAGAAGTGACATATTCTTCCAGACAAAGAAAATTAACAGCCAGTGTGGCTCCAACATTTTTCTCCTCCCTGTCACAGGGACTTTGTGTTCCCAATGGTATAATAAGGCTAACAGCATACCATATCATCCTCTCATATCATATATTCTATATAATTCATAATTATATCTTATATAGATATACTATATATAAAATATAATATAATATCCATAATAAGGAGAAAGACTACCTGATTATTATGAACCATGATTGTGACATAAAAGAGAAATTTTTACTATAAGTCATCAGGATGTTAAATTTTTTTGGCAATTAGTGTTAATAACTCTGACTAGTACAGTATTTTAGGGTCAGAACAAAAAATTCAGCAAATATTTCACAGTCTCTTGTCTGTTCCCGATGAATGGAAGGCATATTTTAAAAATGGAAAAGACAACTTTTATCAGAATAAATAAATGTGTAGGAGAGATCTCATCCTTGATTAGAGAAAATTAAAACCTAATGATGCCAATTGATCAAAAGGTATTTGAAGCATTTGCTCAGGAAGTCATAAGCTTTCCATATCTGAAAGACACTGGGGTTTAAAAACTCATTTTTTTCATAAGTAATTTATAGTTTTTTCCTCTCCGGGTTGGCAAATATGAGGGTGATCTGGTGGACTGACCACCCAGGACTCTGCCAACTGGTCTGGGTTGGGTATCTGGACTGCTTAGCAAAAGGGACACTGTCATCAAGACTTTGAGTTCTTTGGCATCTATGGTCAGAATCTTTGACTTCATTTCTGATTTGGTTCCCTTCCCTGCTCTAACAAATTATCACAGACTGGGGGGCTTAAACAACAACATTTATTTCTCGCAGTTCTGGAGGCTGGGAAGTCCAAGATCAAGATACCTGCAGACTGGGTTCTGGATGAAGTCTTTCTTCCTGTCTTTTTCTCACTGCATCTGCACATGGCAGAGACAGAGAAGGAGTGAGTTCTCTGGCCAGTTCTCACAAAGGCAGTACTCACATCATGGGGGCTCCACCCTGGCCTCATCTAAACCTAATTCCCATCCAAAGGCTCACCTCCTAATGCCATCATACCGGGGATTAGGATTTCAACATACAAATTTTGGGGGAACACAAACATTCAGTCCATAACACAAGTTAAATTGGATTTGTTTTTCCCTTTATGTTCTCTCTGCCAGGTTCTTATTATCTATTTGGCTCTAGTTATATTTTGGTAATTTTTGATAATTTTTACTCTATATGGCAACGTTGTTAATTGTATTTGGGCACCTGAACACCACAATTTCTCATTTCAGATTGAGAAGCACCTACTTTTCTGTTGGCAATTGTGGGAGAGTGATGTTTATGTTTTTTTCTCTGTATGTATATATGTATGTTCCTAGGAATATATGCATATAAGATACCTCTACCTCCATATCCTATATTCAACAGTTTTCTTCAAAACAGACTGAATTTCGGCAATTTTCAGTATCTTTGGATGTTGTTTCTCTCTTTTTCTCTAGTAAGAGTTATAGTAATAGATTTCTTAGAAATAAATTACCTTTGCACTCCTAGAATGAATGTAATGTGTATTATTTTTAATAAGCTAATGCATTATGTGATACATTTGACTTAGTATTTAAGATTGGTCTGTACTTTTCCACTTTTAGTACTATTTTTGGGGGAGGGTGTTTGAAACAAATGTCCCAATGGCCTTTAGCAAAGATTCTAAAAGTTTTCATCCCTTTTCTGTTGTGGAAACAAATTTTAATAATATTAAAGTTGTAACTAAATTAATCTCATTCTTTCCTCAGATGTATTAATATTGCTTAAAGCTATAAATTTTCCTCCTAACATTGTTTTAGCCTTTTGACACAGATTCTAATATTTTTATTAGAATTTAAAATTATTTTAATATTTTTAAATTTTAAAATTATCTATTTTTTCTCCATATAGTTTTCTGCCATATATAAATAGATGCTAGGTAGATAGATAGAAAGATTTGTCAATAGATAGATAGATAGGTAGATAGATATTAAAGAGAAATTCCTGCATTTTTAAGTGCTGTGAAACATTGCTCAATGGAATAGAAGTTAGAAACCCTAATCACACATTTGTCTACCTACAGGTATGGGCAGAAAATTATTTCTGAAAAAAATAAAACTTGGCTTTCTTTTATTGAGGAGTATGTCCTAATTATTTCTGATGTTATTGACATAACTCAAAGCTTCCAATGCTGTTTATTAACCTCAAAATATATAAATATAAAAATTAATACATGAACCACATTAAGTTCACACAAGGATAATCAAAGTAACAACTCAAGAGAGATTTATAGGGATGTTGTCGATTTTAAAGTTTACCATATCACATGGCAGTTGCTTTATGGTTAGCTATAGGAAAGTTTCTTCCAGGTATTAGTAACTGGAGAACCTGCATTTTTCTTTCTGAGCAACTGATGTATTTTTGCTGTGGACATTGCTATATATTTAAAATAATCTTGCTTTCCTCTTTATTCTAACCCCTTTTCTAAGAAATGTTAGCGTTAAATTTTAAAACATACCCAGGAATTGTGCAAAGCATCAAAGTATTATTTTGATTCATCTTATTTCTTGATTTCAGTTTCTTTTACTCTCTGTTTTAGCTTTTAAATGAGACAACACTAATTTGATTCAAAGTGCCATATATTCTACTACTCAAACTAGTTTAATCAAAGAGTAGAATTTATTGTAAGATACTATTTTTTATGGAACCCAAATAAGAAACTCACAGTCCACATGATGGTACATGGTCAATATGAACAATGGAAAAGGGAATCATCAGAATTAAAGCAATTAAAAGTACTCATTGTTATTCAGTAGATGCATAGAACTGTTGATTTAATTTAGAGCTTGTCAAATATGCATGTTTTAAAAATCTTTAAAAACAGAATTGAGGACATTCATCAATCTAATAGAATAGAGGGAAAAGGAAAAAAAATGATTAGAAAAGAAAAAGCACTGTTAACAGTACATGATAAGATGATAGTAATACATCTACCATGAGGAACTACAATAAATACAAAGAGAAGAAATCACAGGTAAAAGACAAAGTTTCAGTTTATAAATTCAGCTATATACCTGTTTAAAAGTGACATAGTAATAACAGTGTTCAGAAAGAAAATTATCAAACAAAACAGATTTTAAGTTAATATATTATTATGGAGAACAGGGCATAACATGACAAAAGGAAGACACTGTGACTTAGGTAATATATAATCCCCCAAACACATATTAATATATATAAAAAGCAAACAAATAAGTAGAAACTTATAGATATGCAACCATAGAGAAAGATTTGTAATTCCACTTAATGTAATTTAAAAAAATTTGTTGCTCAAGCAAACAAAAATTAGCATAAATATAGAGGATTAAAAAAAATTTATAAACTTGATGTAAAAGCCATACATGGAATGTGCATAAAACAATTAGACATGTTCTTTTCAAGCACAGGAAAACTTTTTAAAAATGAACATGCTTTGGCCACAAGAAATGCTCAACAGATTTAAAAGTAAATAACAATAAAATTAGAAATCATTAGCAAAAATATAGACACTTGGAAATTTAAAAGTACATATTAATGTAACTTATTTGTTAAAGAAAGAATCACATTCATATATCAAAATGGATTGTCTGACAGATATCATAACAAATGAAAAAGGAAGTTGTAGAGTCATAAAGGGATACCATTGATGTAAATTTAAATACATAAAACAACATTACAATGTATAAATACATAGGCACCGGCTAACATAACATGAATGGGAATGATATAACATGTCTTCAGGGCAGTGTCTGCTTCTAAGAAATCAGGACAGGGAAAGAACAGAGTTAGAGCTATAGCTGGATCTGTAATAATTTCTTTCTTTCTTTCTTTCTTTCTTTCTTTCTTTCTTTCTTTCTTTCTTTCTTTCTTTCTTTCTTTCTTTCTTTCTTTCTTTCTTTCTTTCTAAGACCTGAAGCAAACGCTGCAAATTGTTAACTTCTCTTAAATCTGGTTGTTGAATATTGAGCTATTTTTAGTCTTTTAAAAAAAGATAAAATATGTTATAATTGAAATTAAAAGACTATTTCAAAAGAAATAAGTCAGCAAAGTAAACAAACGTCCTTACTGTCTGAGGGAAATGTTCTGTCCAGAATCTTCCACTTGGGAGAGTGTGGAGCTTTGGATAAATTACATAAAGTCACTGGTTCCTGGTTTCTATGTCATAGAATTACTCTGAAAATTATGTAAGTCTTCTATATGTTGTTCACGTCTTTTAGAACTGCCACATAGTAGATGCTTAAATATTTTCCCCCACATTTGTTGAATAAATGAATGAATACAGGAACGGTAATGATCTCGGGTTCTAAAACCAGGATGAGTGAGTAATGCACACCCTTCTTCAATTTAGAATCCAGGATAAGTCTGATGGAGTAAACAAGAGATAATCATTTCTGTATCTGCCAAGAGGTGTGCAGTGAGTCTTGTCATGTTCTAGCCTTTTTCTTTTGGCTGCAGCAAATAAAAAGTTACTTTCTGCCACCTGAGAAAGCTGCACCTCTGGTCAACGTGTTTATTATTTGCCCTGATTTAGAGACAGTTTTCATTGTACAGTTCAAAGAGGAATTTCTTAGTTGGCCTCCTCCGCCACATCTATTTCCCTTTAGAAATAAAATGCTGCTTAGATTTCAAATATGATTTTGCTTGTGAAAATGATGGACATATTTATTTGGCAGTATTCAACTTGGTGGTCATTAAAAACAAGCCTCTTTTCCATCACCCAGAACCCTCCCTGCCCCAACAGGGAAGCATGCCTTTGTAATATATCTCTGTGCTAAGTATTAAACTCCCATCATGGACATGAAGTTTCTGATCAACTTGCTGCCAAAATAACCAGTTGAAAGGTGAATAATTCAATCAATATGATTTTGTGGCATTTTTTAGAGAGAAAATGTACTTAAGTTTAAAAAAAAACATAGCCATTTCCCTGAACTCAGTCTCTTTTTCAAATGCATTTATCCAAACCATCTGGATGTCTAGACATGGCCCAAGATAAAGTATTCCCAACAGTACATTAAGTAATGAAAATGAACAAGTTCAAAAATAAATAGTTCTGTAGGGAATATTAGTAATCCTGGTAAAAGAATTTAAGGGGTAGTTTAAGTTTAAAATCTGCTTAAAGCCTACAGTCTTCGAACTCCAAGGTGAGTAATTTCTTAAAATATTAATTACCAAAGCAGAGTTAATTTACCATCTGGAGGCAATATTTTGCAAGGTATAACTTAATTACCTAAGACCTATCTAATGCTGCTCTAAGAAATATTACTGCATTTTTTTCCTTTGAGAAACTAATGACTGGGATTACTGATTTTTAAAATCTGATCTTTTTTCATGTGTATATTTTTAAGTAAATTTTCTGTACATCTTGTAGAATCATTAAATAGTAATCATGTAGGTAATTTTGATTTGCATAATAAGTAGGCTAGATGCTCAGGTCTTCCTTTCAGGCTTAGTAACATTCTGAGTTAGAAGTTCTTATAGTTTTTCACAAGATCTAGACAAATATTCCCAGTAAAATTTGATAGAAGAGCAACTCTCCTCGATTTCTTCTGTTTCATCATCGCTCTCCCACTATATAGATGGAGGGAGGTGAAGTCAGAGAAAGAATACATGACAAAAGTAGGACTACATCGTGACACTCCAGGGGGATCTGCGATCCCATGCAAAATGTTCCATAGCACCTGGATCTCAGATAGTGATTCAATTTTTTAAAATTATTTTTTGTTTTTGAAACTGTTTTATTAAGATATCATTCACTTTCTATTTTGAAGGTGTTCCTTTCACTTTCTTGATGCTGTCATTAATTTTGATGACATCCAACTGATTTATTTTCCCTTTTGTTGCTTGTGGTTTAGATGGCACCTCTAAGAGGGCTTTGCCCTGGAAGGTCATGAAGATTCCTCTTGTGCTTTCTTCTCTAAGTTTTACAGTTTTAGCTCTGACATTGATGTCTGCCTTCGGGGAACAATTTTGTGTGTGTGGTATAAGGAAAGGGTACAGCTTAGTTCTGCACGCGGATATCCAGTGTCCTGATATTCTATGTGAAAAAGACTATTTTTTCCCCAGTAAATCATCTTGGTGCCCTTCAAAAATCAATTGATCATAAATGTGAGGGTCTATTTTTTGGTTCTCAATTCTATTCCATTGATCTCTGTGTCTATCCTCTCACCACTGCCGTGCTATCTTGAGTAGCCTCCCAAGCTTTAAAATTGGGAAGTCTGAGTACTGAACCTTTGCTCTTTCCTTTGAGAGTGTTTTAGCTGTTGTAGGTCTCTTGAATTTCTCCATGAATTTTAGGATGAGTTTATCAATTTCTGCAAAAACAGAATACAGGGGTTTTGATAGGCATCATGTTGAATCTGTTGATCAATTTGGGAAGTATTAGCCGTTTTAACAATATTAAGTCTCCTGAATTTTCACTTATTGAGATACTCTAATTTTTCATCAGTTTTGTAGTTTTCAGTGTGTGAGTATTCTATTTTTTGTTCAATTTACATCTAGGTATTCTATTGTTTTTGATTCTACTGGAAATTGAAATCTTTTATTAATTTTATTTTTGAAATGTTCCTTTTTTGTACACAGAAATACAACTGATTTTTGTATGTTGATTTTATACGCTGATCGGATTTATGTTGATTACATAATATTAATATTATATTAATTAATTAATATATCAACTCATTTATTAATTCTAATATTCTAATAGCTTTTAGTGGATTTTGGCTTTAATATATTTCTATACAAGATAATGTCATTTGAAAATAAAAATAGTTTTGAGACTTTCTTTCCAATGTGGATGCCTTTATTTATTTCCCTTGCCTAAAGGTTCTTAGCATGAAGCTCCAGTGCAACGCTGAATAAATGAGGTGAGAGTGAACATCCTTGCCTTGCTTCTGATCCTAGGGGAAAAGCATTTGGTCTAGCACTGTTAAGTAAGATGTTAGCTGTGGGGTTTTTGTCATAGAAGCTAGGTTGAGGAAGTTCCTTTTTATTTCTATTTTATTGAATCTTTTTATCATGAAGATGCTTTTTTTGCATATGAGATAATCATATATTTTTATCCTTTTATTTCTTGATATAGTGTATTACCTTAAATAATTTTTACATTCCTGAAATAAATTCCAACTCTGCATTCCGGAAATAAATTCTACTTGGGTACAGTGTATAATCCCTTTTATATATTACTGCTGTATCAATTTGTTATACCTTGTTGATTATCTTTGTATTAGTATTCATAAGAGGTATTTTGGTTTGTACTTTTTGTCATATTTTTGTCCTATTTTGATGTAATGGTAACATTGGCCTTAAAAATGAGTTAAGAATTATTATCTTCTATTTTTTGAAAGATTTTGTGAAGAATTAGTGATTATTCTTGTTTAAACATTTTTGTAGAATTTATCAGTGAAGTCATCTGGTCTTGTTCTCTTCTTTGTGGGAAGTTTTTAATTAACTTATTTATTCTTTTTACTTATTACATGTCTGCTGACATCTGCTCATTCTTTTTGTCAGCTTTGGCAGTTTCTAGGAATTTGTTCATATCAACTAAGCCATCTAATTTGTTTATATACAGTTGCTTATATTATTCCTTTAAATCTTTTTTATTTCTGTAAGATCAGTAATGATGTTCCCTCCTTCATTCATTTGAGCCTTTCCTCTTTTTTTCCCAGTTAATCTAGCTCAAGATTTGTCCGTTTTATTGATCATTTCACCCATTTTGTTCCACTGATTTTCTCTATTGGTTTTCTGTCTTCTATTTCGCTAATCTCCATTATAATTCTTACTCTTCTCTTTCTTCTGTTTGCTTTAGGGTCGTCTTATTCAAATGTCTTAAGGTGAAAAGTCAGATTACTAATTTAAAATATTTATTCTTTTAAAGTATTTGTGCTATAAATTTCTCTCTAAGCACCTCTTCAGGTCCATTCCATGAGTTTAGGTATGTTGTGTTCTCTGAGACTCTGTTCACTTTTTGTTTAGTCTTTTTTTTCCTCTGTGTATTCAGGTTGCATAATCTATATCAATCATCTTCAAGTTCACTGATTTTCTATTTGGTCAGCTTAAATCTACTGTTCTTTTTTTCACTTTTTATCTCCAGAATTTGTATTTGGTTTTCTTTTACAATTTGCATCTCCTTTTTGACGTTCTCTATTTGATGAGACATTGTTACCCTATCTACCTTTACTTCTGTATGCATGGTTGCCTTCAGTTCTTTGAATATTTTATAATAGCTCTTTGAAGTTTTGTCTGCTAAGTTTGATCATTGAGCCCTCTCTAAGGCAACATCTATTGCCTCCATATTTTTGTTCTGTATATAGGTCATATTTTCCTGATTCTTTACATGTCTCATCATTTTTGTTGAAGTAGAGAATTCTAGTGAAATCTTTTTCCCCCCAGTGTATGTCCTCTGATGCGGGCCCTCGTAGGGCTCGGTCTCGGAGATGCAGAGTCACTCAGGATGACAGTGGTTTCATCAGGGCTTCCTTCATCTCTTTCCCTGCTCTCTTTGTCAAGTTTTTTCCCTCTGTTGATAGTGCCCCTCTATTACCTCCACTAATTGCCAGCTGATTGCTGTATGGTTTTCAACAATACCCCGAGGCATAAATTGCTCCACAGTTTGTTTCAATTAAATTCAGGCCCCTAGATATTGAATTCAATTCAATTAAGTTGAGGTTTGTTGTGACCCCAGGGAGGCTCTTCTTAGCATTCTTTTTTCCTGGTTCTATGTGTTAAACTTCTAGTTGGTCTACACCTTAGCTTGTTGCTCTCTTGGAATGGCTAGCCTCTTAATTGCTGACTATCAAAATATCCCATTTTCAACAGTGCCTGTACCTTAAATGTCCCCAGATCTGTTTCAGGTAAAAGCCAATTCCCTTGGGGAGAGCTATGGAGCTATTTGTTTTTCTGGCCTGCCTTACCACCCTTGTGTAAAACTTCTGTGCCACTGTTACGGAAGTGGAGGCGGAGGCAGTGGCCAGCTTCTCTCTGAGTGACAGCCCTGCCATCCAAGTGAAATACTGGGTGAGGCTGATAGTCTCTTTGTCTTCTCATCTTGACCATCCCAGTGTGACACCTCCACCCTGTGAGCAAGCTGGGGCAAGAGTGACCGGCGCCCTGTGTAGTGTTTCTGCCCTACAAGTGGGAACTGGATGGAGAAAGGGAGCCCAGGTTCCCTAACTACCCTTTCCTAGAATAGAGCTTCTAGAACAAGGAACTGGGGGGATGAGTATTGCTGGAGGAGGCTCTTTCCTGGAAGACACCACCGCTCTAGACTGAGAGCAAGGTGGAGCGGGAGCTCTGTGTTGACTGCACCCACCAGGAGTAGAGTCTCCGTGATGCTGAGCTGATGGCGTGGGAGAAAGTGGATTATGGCTCAATTGCCACAGACTCTGCTGTTCTTAAAAAGATGGATTGTATGTTCTTGAATTAACATTTTACCATTTTCTCTATTTCCTTAGGACAATTTCCAGAGACTTTAAATCACTGTTTTTTACAGTTTTAATCATTTGTGGTTGTTCTGCTGGGAAGAGGGTCCTCACACCACCATTCTGAAAGCTATCCAAATACAACCAGTTCATTATAGTGTAATGGGTTGAGTTAAAAGCTGGTGACATTAATTTCAACTCTGGAACTTTGTTACTGAATGACATCAGACTGATGGCAAAGAGCTGCCTCTCAAACTCCCCATTTACACATTAAATAATAAAATCTAGCAATCAGCATTCATTTCCCTTTTCACACATTTGTAAAATTTTTTCAACCACTGAATTTGGTCGCATTGAGTGAGCAGGACGCTGAATGTGTTATGGTTTGTTACTTCCTCAAGTCATCAGTGTCAAATTAGTATCGGAACCATAATTTCTAAGTAAAGCACTAATGACTTTATGAAAAATGATTTCATCTGTCTGAGATACAGTGAAGGAACTAGTTGTATTTTAATTAAAAGTTATTTATAACTTATTTATAAATTATTCTAAGAGCCACAAAATCATTAAGGTGTGTGTGTGTGTGTGTGTGTTTGTGTGTGTAAGTGGGAGGGTGAAACATCACCCCCGGCCAAAAAATAAAACAGAACAAAAACATTTAAAAGCAAAGATGATTAAAGAAATAGCATTTAAGATTGACATTCCTGTAGTCATGTCTAACACTAGTAAGATTATTAATAATCATAATTTCACTGGAAATTTTTTTTAGTAATGTAAGAGAACATACAACCTCCTTTATTTGCACTTTAATCATTTTTACTTCATTAAAATAATTTTATAAGTTATGGAATCACACACACACACTTTCTCAGACATAGCAAATTAAAGTTAGATTAAATCATGAGCGATAACCTTAAAACAACTGAGTGTAGATCATAAATTTCCTAAGACTATACTTGTGAAATTAAACATTCTTCTGGCAAGAAAACTGTTCAATTTTTAGTATGTTTTTCCTTGTTGAACATCTATGACATCATTTGATTTTAAAACTTGCTTTCATTATCATATTATTAAATTTCAAAAAAATGTGCATTTGAAGGGAAAGTGATTTCTTATTATAATATTTTTGTTCTGTTCTTAATACTTTTTCCTAAAAGGAAACTTAATCTTTAATTTATAAAAATGTCCTTCTTGAATTATGAAGTGGAGAAATTTTCCTCCCAGATAAAATGTGTAAAATGATAGTGATACAGAGAAATTTAAGCAGCTCTTATGGAATTATATAAAAAGTCATGAAACTGGCCAGGAATATTAACTCTGGATGCTCTCTATAGTCAGGTCTACTACTATCAAGTCATATCTCATTTTCCTTTTAAGTAAAACTCTTAAAATGGGTCCTGTTGCCTACAACAATTCTTTGCTCCTTCCATTCCTCAGTCTCTCACATCTAATGATTTCCCTCCATTCTATTAGAATAATCACAGATGAAGAGACTCCTTGTGGACGATGTTTTTGGAGGACTTTTCCTCTTCAATATTGTGAACTCTTGACATTCCATCTACTACACATATGCGCGCGCGCACACACACACCCAAAAGAGGAGAGAGAATTCCACCTTACATTTGCTGAACTGTTGCTACCTCAATCATCCTCTCTCTTCTTCAGTCTTTACTTTCCATCTTTCTGCTGGTTTCTTTACTTACATCTGTAAGTACCTTCAAATTTTGCTGGCTCAATAGCAAAGAAAACCAAAATATATTCCTTCAAATGTCAAGCTTTATTTCCAAGCTATATTCCCTTCTCATTCCTTCCTTTTATCAACTGGCTTCTCAAAAGATCTGTATACATAAGAGCTTGAATTTCATTATAGAACAGTAAAAATATTGTAGGGACAAATGCCTGTTGTCAGAAAAGCATTCTCAGACCATCTCTTCAATTTTTATTCACTCTCACTCCCAGGAAATCTCTCTGTAGCTATCAATAATCTTAAACTGCTATCCCAATCATGAATGATGGCTCTCCTGAAGTCAAATCCATTCCAAATAATAAGAGGGTTTTCCCTGGAACTAAACAAGCTGATTTTGAAACTTAAATGAAAGAGGAAAAGGTAGAGAAGATTCAAGACATTTCCAAAGAAAACTGCTCTAACAGATAACACAATTTGAATAAAGCCATAGCAATGAAGACACTGTAGTACTTGCAGAGAGACAGATAAATAAACCTACAGAATAGAGAGAGTTTTAAAATAAATTACTGACATATACAGACTCAGTTTTTGTACCTTGCTTGCTTGCAAACAGCTTGTGCTGGTCCCTTGGTCTTTGCAGGGTAATAGTACATGCCCGAAAGAGGAATGGCTATGTGTTTCAAGGTTATTAGACATGGGCTGAAACTGTCATCATGGTTCTCTGGTTGGGATGAGGACTTACAGGTGGCTGGTCATAAAGGGAGAATGGGCTCAAATATATTTCCCTGGAGGGTCAATGGATCTGTGGACTCAACCTACAGTTATTTCCCCAGTTCTAAAATGTATAATTAGGATAAATACCTAGCTACTGGTAGAACCCTCACATTAATTTCCTGGTCTGTTAGAAAAAGGACTGTAATGGGAGGAAGAGACAAATTTAATTAGATGGTGGCCCAATTGCAGCAGCTTTGCCAGATGTGGTATCTCTGCTGGAGCAGATCAACATGGTCACTGGCTGCTGTTGGACAATGCAGTCTTCATCCCTTGAGTAGGGAAGCACATGACAGAGTTCTCTTCAAATAGCAGGGCAGGATACCTTCACTGTTTTGCTTCAGGGTTTTCATACTAACTCTCCTTTCTGTCATAATTTAGTTGCGAGGAATCTTGGTTGTCTTTTGACTTACCTTAAAATATCATTCTGGTCCACTATTTTGATACCATTATGCTAAGTAAACTTGGTAAGCAGGAGGTAGAATTTACCCTAGATACACTAGTCACATACATACATACCAGAGGTCCTGAAATGTTTTAAAGTTTTTCAGTGAACCACTGATCTGAGACATTCCAGGAAATTCTCCTCTAATGTAAAGAATGCATTTTGTATCTTGGATCTCTGTTGAGAAAAATAAATAGTGTTTGGTTGTGCCTATTCTTTATTTAATTAAAAAAATTTTAATGGAAGTACTGGGGATTGAGCTATTTGGTTTTTTTGAGGCAACTTATGCCATCCTTGGGAGAACCACCTCCAGTCAGTTTATCAGATTATGGGAAAAGATTAGTTTTGATTCGAGCTCCCAGTGGAATGACTGCAGCACAGTCAGCTGTGGTGCAATCTTCCCGGCCGCTTGGTTGTGTAATCCTGCGGATCTGGTGGTGCCAGAGGTTTAGACAGTAGGTAAGTGGAGTCTCTGGCAAGATCCAATAGGAGAGCGGCAGTGTAGACCGCCCTCTCGGAATCTGGAGCTCATACCTGCTTGAAAAAACAGCTCCTTGGAAACTAATGGACATTGATAGGAATTAAGACTCTTCCTCATGTGGGTAAAAGTGACTATGAAACTTGAGTTGCTTATCCTAAGCTGAGTATTTTCAAACTTGCAGAGTCATAAGGTGGCATGGGAGTATCATCAATCCGTTGTAAGATGGGAAGAGTATATTCCATATTTGCAAAACAGGAGCAGAAGTCACAAGTAGGCTGGGTCAATAAGCGGCTCAGACTGCCCTCAGCTACCTCCACAGCGGTGCAGGGAAACTTCACAGTGGTCAGAAGTACACGCAGTACACAGTACACTTGTTTACTCGATGTGGAGGGAAGAGGTAACCTAATATAGGAAAACACGCTGAATTTTTTGAGATGCTGGAAATGTCCTACACCTGTGCTATTCAGCATGGTAGCCACTAGCCAACTAGTGCCACTGAGGAACTGAATTTTTTAATTGTAGTTAATTTTAATTAACTTATATTTAAATAGCCTCATTGGGCTACTGCTTGCCATATTGGATAGCAGAGGTCTAAATGATACATATTTTAAAACTATATGACAAGTGATGTAAGTTGCATCAAAAGCCATTGATCAAATCATTCTAATAATTTCAAACTGTTATTAGACGTGGCTCTGGCTAGTTAAATGATTCTTCTGTCTGAGCTGTTCTGACTGTACCTCTTCCAGTGAATTCTTCATCTAATTTATAGTCATTAGTTACTGGGAATCCTGCCATGCACTGAAGGGGTTGAATTTGCACACTGCCCTACTTCTCAGCTTTCAGTTTTCCCTTGCTGGCCTCCTGGCCTCTCCGTGACTCTTCCACCTTGGACCATAACGATGCTGCCTCTATGCCTAGGTGCTGTTCACACGCCAGGAGCTGGTGCTGGGGGCACCTGAACCAGAGGACAAGTGGGACAGGGGAGGGCAGAGTGGAATAAGGATGGGGATGAGAAGGGCTAGACTGTCTCATCCTGATTACCACAGCCTGTACCTGGCCAGGAACTGGTTTCACCTCATGCAAAGGCAAGAGCACAGTTGATTCAAGTCCAGTTGGTACATAGAACAGAAGTGAAATGGGAAAGAACAGACAATATGGAAAAAATAGAAAGTACAAAAGGTGGACTACGATGGACAAGGGCTCAGGCAGGTCACTCCTGAGCTTCAAGTGGCCCCGGCAAGCGACATGGCAGGTGGGCACAGGGAGGAATGGGCAACCTCAAGTGAGGCTTCTCTGCCTAGGGACCAATCATGAGGGAGGGTCAGAAGGGGACTGATACCGGGTCACTTGCTAGAGAGTCTGCTTTTCTGGATAACTCAGGGATATACATACTTACAGGCCTCCTCTTATCAACAGAGATTTATTTGTTCCACCAGGGATTAAACTGTCCGATAAAACAGAAGTTTCCAAACCCACACAAAGGAAAGTTAATACACTATGTAGGAATATATCCCATCCAATCATATCTTCATGTCCTTGGCCATTGGCTGTCTTCCCAGTTGATGCCTGAACTGGAAGAAACACATGCACTATGGCTCTGAGGCATCACTCCAAGGGCAGAAAGAACAGGTCTTCTTCAATTGAGCTGTGCCTTCCATTCCTCACCCAACTTTTGAAATAAACAACAGGAGATTTACATCTGGCCACACCCCTCAAACTCAGCTTCAGTACTCAAAGGGAAAAAATATGTTGGCACGCTGGTATTTCTATTGATTTGTTGATTGATTAATCTACACTGCTTCTCAATACCATTGCTCTTAGACTATTATCAGCCAGTACAGGAATTCTACATTATTTTAACAACCCATAAATTTGCTGAATTTGACATTGCCATGGAAGTGTCAGTCATGAAAGCATGTGATGGCTGTTTCTCAGTATAAGTTTCCAACAAATTTGTCTTTGACAGAATTTTTTTTTCCTCTCCCAGGAACTGTAAGTTGCTTTTAAGTCTTAGTTTGCTTCTGTGTCAACTGCATTCAAATGAAAATAATGACATTTGTCTATCAGCTAGAGCTTGATCATTGAATGATTAATATTTGAGTGACTCCTAATTATCATTCAGGTTTTCCTAGTAAAGAAGCCAGTCTGCAGAAAAATGATTTAACTAAGGACTTGGTGAAGGTTGGTGCTCTGGTCTCTGAAGCTGTGTACAGCCCAAACTGAACCGAGCCCTGCTCACTCTAGGTAGCTGGGGATGCTGTTTGTTTGTTTGTGTTAGTGTTAGTGTTAGTGAAATTTACCAAAGAATTTATGGAGAATCAGTGAAGAAAATTCTAGAGTAAGAACTATTAGCAAGGTAGGGGTAGGGGATTAAGAGGTATGAACCACTATGAATAAAACAATTAAGCTACAAGGATATGTTGCACAGCACAGGGAATGTAGCCAATATTTTATAATAACTATAACTTGGGTACAAATCTTTAAAAATTGTGAATCACTCAAGCTTACATAATGTTGTAAATCGACTAAACCCTGATTTTAAAAAAGCCTCATCAGTGGCTCAGTGATTGGGTCACTCTGCCTGGAATCCTGGTTTTGCGCCGTCTTGGGCCTGTGGATTCCTTTTGTGAGGCCTGCTGACATTCTGTGCTGGGATGAAGCTTCTTTGTTTCTGCGCCTTCATAACTGTTTACACAGAGCCTTCGGCCTTCCCATCTGTCAATGCTCAGAGTTCACTTCAAGTGCAGCCTGCAGAGGAGTTCTCTGCTTCTCTCCAGTGCGCTCAGCTAAATGCCTCCAGGCGGTCTGCTTTTTTAGTGTTAACCCCAGGAATGCAGTTCCTTTCCTTGGCTTCCCGCAGTTCTCTCTGACTTGAGCATTCACTGGGGCCTGGCACTTTCCTGCCTGGGTTCTGTTCTGCCAGCTGGGTCTGCTCTCCAGCACACAGGAAAGGCTACCCTAGTGACTTAGCTGATGTTTATAGGGGGAGCTACTTCCTGACCAAGGTCTGAGTTGAAGCATCCTTCCCATTTGAGGGAGGCCCTGGCACTGAGCTACAGAACCACACATTCCTCTAGTATAACAGCCCAGCAATATTACAAGCACAGGGAATCAAAACTCACTGAACAGATTGTACTTTGACTCCAAATAAATGATGGAATGTGTTTGTAGTAATCGATGAGCCATTTGACTCAACGAATACATCTTTTAATTAGATACCTGAAAACCAAGTTACTGCCATGGGCTACTATTCTGAGATATGAACCTATGCTCCCACTTCCCGTAATATTTCCTCTTCTCCCTTCCCCTTTCAGGCAGGAATGTCCAATTCTGCTCCCATTATCTCCAGAGAGGTCTGGGGAAGGACACAACTCACGCTGCCTGAAAAAAAAAAAGAAGTCATTTCCTGGTTTGGGTTTTTAAAAGGCTCAACCCCAGAGCTAGAAATGAGTTGGTTAGTCAAAGGAAAATGGCTTTGAAAAAAGAAGCAAGAAGGTTCTTTCACAGACCAGCAAGAGATAACCACCCGCGGTGGGGGAGAGAGGGGGAAGGGAAGCAGAAGAGATTGTCCAGTCTGCAGGGTGGGCCTGGGGAATCAGGAAGGGAGGGCTGCGTGGTGCAGCCCCACCAGGGATCTCAAACACCTGCTGTGGCAAAGATGGGTCAAATAAAAGGTTGCCAAGGGCCTGGTGTGGAAAACAAAAAAATCTCGCAAATATTATATATATAATTATATATATATAATGTCAGCGGCACCCTGCCTCAGTGCTGGGAGCTCATTGAGGGTGGATGGATGGATCTATGGCAAACACTGGCTGGGCAGCCCCTTCTCAGCTCCTGCAATTGCTGCTACGTGGAGAGGTGGCCCCTGACTGCTAGATTGCCTGATGTTCCAGAGAGGCCAGAGTTTTGTTCTGTTTTTTTTGGTGAAACTCTCCTGACTTTTAAAAGTTGACTAAGATGTTTTTACAACATAGCATAGGCCAAAAAAAGCACATCTGTAGGCCAGATGTAGCCTCCATGCCACTGACTTGCAACCTGTAGCCCAGGCAGGGCTGCAGGCCACCTCAGCAAAGATTCCTGTGCCTGAAGGTTGTGCTGAGACAGCAGAGAAATGTTGTTTCTGAAGGGGTCGCACAGAAAGGGCCCCAGTAATATGCAAACTGATGACCAAGGACAAGAAGATGCCTCCACCATCAATGCTTTGGCCCCGTGGCCTAGCTCAAGGGTGTGAAAGGAAGAGGGAATTCCAACAAGCAATGAGGATGATTGTTTCACCAGCCAGGCAGATGAAAGTTGAAAATAGAAACTGACTGAGGTTATAGAGAAAAGAGATGTGGTAATTCTTGAATCCAGGAAATTTTGGACTGAGATGTGTATTTACTAGGCCCGTGGACTTGTCAGGTGGTGCTACCAATTCCTGGGAGAGCACAAAATAACACCAGCATCCCACCCACTAGACACTCCTATGTCCCCTTAATCTTTGGGCCATCAGGTGACCTGGGATTATGCTGTGAACTCTGTTCTAGGGAAGGGATACCTATTCCATAGAGAATCCAGAGGGATAACTGCCATGCTTTTTAATTTCTTAGTAGCTTTATTGAGGTATAATTGATATAACATAAAATTTACCTACTGCAGTTATGCAATTTGATATTCTAGTAAATTTGTAGAGTTGTATAACCATCACCACAACTCACTTTTAGAACACTTCCATCACTGTAGAAAGCTCCTGCATGCTTCTTTATGGTCAATCCTTGTTCCTACCCCTCGCCCTGAGCGACCACTCATCTGCTTTCTGTCCATTACACTTTCTTTGTCTGGACACTTCAAATAAATGGAATCATAAAATATGGAGTATTTGTATCTGACATCTTTCACTTAGTATGATGCTTTTGGGGGTGATTCATCTTGAGGCATACAATGTACCTGTAGTTTTTTACTTCTTTTTATTACTGAATAGTATGCTGCTGCACAGACACAGCACAATTTAAAAAATACATTTACCAAGTTGGCAGATATTTGGATTGCTTCCACTTCGGGCTTTTGTGAATACTGTTGCTGTGAAAACTCACGTGCAGGTCTTGATGTGGCACTGCTGTGCTTTTGGAATGAATGTTCCAACATCGGCCATTAAGAGTTTACGAAAGGTGGCCATTTCATAAGCAGTGATGTGGAAACTAAGGTGTGCTTGGGGAACCAAAAAGAGGACTCTGACAGGTTCTGCCCGGCATCTGCTCTCCGTTGAGATCAGCTTCAGCCTGCCAGCAAAAAGCCAAGCCCTGATCAGGAACACTGAGCTGGGGGGTTGGGAGAGAAGAGAGGAGATGTCTGGGCCTTGAGCTAAGGGAGCGCAATCAGGTGGCCACTTCCTAGGGAGGATGCTGGCTCTCAAGGTAGGGGGGGGGAATCGGCCATTAAACCAAAGCCCTAATTAACGCACAGCCCATGAGAGGCTGTCATGACGCAGAGGGCAGTGCAGTTTACACCTGCGGCCGAGGAGCCTTTGCGGTATGGGTAGGTCACTGCTGGAAGAAGAAAGATCTGTGCCGGACAGTCATTGTTTGGCACTTCTCTGAACTGTTTTTTGGGTAACATGTTTAGGAATACTGGCATAATTCACAGATGGGCATAGGTTACATTCCTGTCAGTGCACCTTTGCAGAAATCCCTCAAGGCTTTAGTTTTAAGCAATAATGATTTTGCAAGTATATTCCATTCACACAAATCCTGGAAGGCTAGGACATATATTGGTATTATTAATCCAAGTTCATAAGAAAAGAATTAAATTCTTTTCAGTCTAGAGTTATCTCTTTATTATCTTTATTACACTTTATTACAGGAATGTATGTATAGGAAAAAAAAAAAAGGAAATGACACCCAGTTCAGCCACCATGATATATATCATGTCAAAAAATATCCTCCCAGATGAAATACACACACACACACACGATCTTCTATATCCCCAGCATCCCTGTGTTTTCTGGCCTCCTGAGATCACTGTTTTGTGAAATATCTGAATGTCTGGTTTTCTAGGGCAGTATTTCTGGGCTTTCCTGGGGAGTGCACGCCCTCTCCTGGTTGCTGTCTATCACTCCACCTTTGAGTGGCACCACGAGTTTCCCTTATCTCGTTGATCATCTGTAGTGGTGGGAAAGCAGAAAAAATGAAAAACCCATTCACCTACTCACAAACCATATGATGCTTTCTCTGAGCCCTACCTTGCTCTAGGCATCTGGTCCGCGAACTCCAACAGAGCGTTAAGTCCGGGTGGATGCTGTAATACAATGACCAATGAACGGTCTTAAGTTTAAGACAACTCAAAGGACAGAATAGAGGAAACTCTTTCACCAATAGATTTGAGAATGGGATTGACTCATTTTCCTATTGTGAATGACCAGAAATCCTGTGGTAGTCTAGAAGGGCTGAAGTGAAGGGGGCATATGGCTCCTCTAAACCCCAGATCGAATAATGCCCTCTATTCCTATAATCCAGCCCAGTTCTTTGTTTGTTTATTAACTCTGTTCGATTCAACCTTGTAATGTCAGCTTTCCTTCATTTCCTTCATTAGACTCACACTGGCATTATGCCATAGGGTTAAATAGTCTCACTAAAAATTGGAGGGTAAAAGCCAGGTGAGGGCTATGATTCAGGAGCATCATAAGAATTAAATAAGTTAATACATGATAGAACTCAGAGTAGTGGCTGGCCCATAGTAGATACTCATCAAATGTGACAATGATGAAGATGGTTATTACAATGCAGAGAAAAGTTCCACTGAATGTTTATTTGTTCCATTCATCTATCTGTTCCAACACCTATAACATGTTTTCATGATTATACTTTAAAAGTACAACTGACAGAGCAACTTCTCCTTATTATTTTTTTCCACTAAATTTCCTATATATTTTTAATGTATCTTTTTCTTCCAGATGAATTTCAGAACCATTTAAGTCAAACACCAAAGAAGGTCCCGATCAGAAGATGAAAACGAATATATGTATGTATATGCAAGACTGGGACATTGTACTGTAAACCAGAAACTGATTCATTGTAACTGACTATACTTCAACTAAAAAGAAAAAAGAAAAATAAATAAATAAATAAAAAGAAGTAAGATGATATACAGTATATAAATTTGGAAAGAATTAACATGAGTACACTGTCTTCTCTTCCTAGATCATGATTATGTCTCCATGTAGTCATGCATTGTATTTAATCCTTCAGCAGAGGTTCATTGTCAAATAAGTTTCACACATTTCTAGTCACATTTATGCATAAGATTTTTATCTTATTCATTGCTATCATGAATTATCCACAATATTCTAAACAGTTGCTATTTTGCTTTATAAACGCTATTGAATTTATGCATTTATTTTTTACTTTAGCCAACTTGCTGAGTTTTCTCATAGTTTCTGAGTTAAATTTGACATAATCTGTAAAAATGAAACAACAGAAAATGTGAATCCTAAATATTCTGACAGAACCTGCCTCAGCAGAGAAGAATTCCAGAAAAATTTCCTGGGCAATTGAGGAAAGAGAGCAGAATTCAAGAAAATAGCTAAATACAGGATTGTCATGCAGATATGCTTTTTTTATCTGGAAGGAGACACCATGATTGTTTTAAAAATATACTTATTTAATAAGTATGCATATAAATTACATTTTAATTATTTTGTTAATTGCTTGTTTCTATAAGAACATGATACTTCTAACCTCAGTTTTGGTAAGAAATCACTTCTTGCTGAGATCCTAGTCCAGTAATTCTTTCAGAAGGAGTATAGTTTGGAATATTTTTTCTTATTAAACCCTTGGTTGCTTCACTGATGGTCATTTTCTTCTCTAAGTTAATAATTCATTCTAAAAACCTCCCTAGATTTGTTCTCAGACTTATTAGGTATATTTTGTGGCTTGTATGTTTTCTGCTTCTTTGAAGCCTGGAGTAAGAACTGCCTTACTCCAGCTTTTTGTTTGTTTATTTGATAATCTGGTCTTGCTTCATAATTATTGGCAGTGGCTTGGCCATTTCTTTTGCAGAGTACTTCAGTTACTGGGATGTAATGAATCTGAGATAGGATACCTGAACTAATTATGAGTTGATAGGTGATATCTGAAGATGTGTTCATCTGTCCTGGCCTTCAGCTCCCTCTTACTAATATTTTCTTCTTCCCAGATTTCTAGTCTAAGAATGCTTTTATTTGACAGAAAGAATGAAAAAAGTAAGGGATTAAACAGATCATCCTGCTCATGGTTTGTTACTCCCGAGCAAGCTCTTTCTTCATCTGAATCATATTCATTTCGTGTACTTTAAACTTTCTCTGGCCAATCTTACATGCTTGTTGCTGTCTTTTACATTTATCCTAAGTTCTATTCCCCTTATTTTTCCTCCCCATTATGTTTATTTAGTGACTGAGCTCATTATATAACTGCCTTTGTAGTAATTTCAGGTTCATTATGGATCTTCTCTGTCACTGTGGACTGGGGAATATTTGAGTCTATGTAAGCTAAATTTAATTTTCACATGGATATCCACCTTCTTAAATTGTCACCATTTTTAGAGTCTCAGGTTATGTTATTACATCTATATATTTTCTGAACATTTGAAATCCATTCCCCCTAAAATCTAAAAATTAGATTTTACTTTTGGATTTAAATAGCATCTTACTAATATATCATGGCACTATCTTTCCTAGCATCCAACTGAAATACTAAAGAAATCAGAGAAAAAAGGAAAATGTGCGTAAAGATGCATACACACACACATATGAGAACTGACAGTCAATTGATCGGATGACTCTAACAGAAATTAAATGTTCACTAAACTGCAACATAGAGTGAGTCTACTGAAACGTGATTTTTGGTAAGCTACTTGTGCTCTGTTGGCTACCTTGTGCACTGTTGGTGGGATTGTAAATTGATGCAGCTGCTATAGAAAACATTATGGAGGTTCCTCAAAATAATTAAAAATACAACTGTCATATAATCCAGTAATTTCATTTCTGGGTATTTATCTGAAGAGAACAAAAACACTAATTTGAAAAAATATATGCACACCAATGTTCATTGTAGCATTATTCATGGTAATGAACTTATGAAAGCAACCTAAATGTCCATTGATGAATGAATAAAGAAGATGTAATACATATATGTGTATATATATATATATATATATATATATATATATATACATAAACACATATATACATACAATGGCATGTAACTGATTCATAAAATAAATAAAATCTTTCCATTTGTGACAACACAGGTGGATCTGGAGGTATTATGCTAAGAAAAATAAATCAGACAGAGAAAACACAATATGATTTCACTTATATGTGGAATCTAAAAAACCAAACAAACGAACCAGACTCATAGATGCAGAGAACAAACAGGTGGTTGCCAGAGGGAAGAGGGGTGAAGTGTGGGGCAAAGTAGGTAGAAAGGATTAAGAGGTACCAATCTCCAGTTATAAAATAAATAAGACATGGGGATGTAATATACAGCATAAAGAATATGGCCAATAATATTGTAATTACTCTGTAGGGGGACAGGTGGTTACTAGACTTACTGAGGTGTATAAATATCATAACATGTGTAAATATTAAATTACTATATGGTACCTCTGAAACTATCATAATATTGTATGTCAACTATAATTCAGTTTTAAAAAAAGGTAAAGAATAGTAAACTAAACCCAAACCAAGCAGAAGGAAATAATAAAGATTAGACCAGCAATCAACAAAATTAGAAACAGAGAAACAACGAGAAATTCAATGAAAAATATTGATTCTTTGGAAAGATCAAGATAATTGACAAATCTTAGTTAGAATAACCAAAAAAAAAGAGAGAGAGAGAGAAAGAAAGGACTCAAATACCAAACAGGAATAAATGAGAGAATATCACGAACAATTCCAGGGAAACCAAAATCGAAAGAATTATGAGGAAGTATTATGAACGATTTTTTGCCAACAAATTATGTAATTTAGATAGAATGGACAAATACTTAGGACACACATTATCAAAACTGCATCAAAGAGAAATACAATGCCTGGACATAAGCAAAGACGATGAACTAATTATTAACAATTTTCCTGCAAAGAAAAGCCCAGCTCCAGAAAGCTTCGTTGGTGAATCCTATGTAACAGTTAAAGAGATAATACAAAACCCTGAGAAAATAGAGGAGGAGGAAATATTTTCCAACTTATTCTATGAAGTCAGTATTACTCTGATTCTGCATCCGATTCTTCTTGGGGGTTGGTGTCGGAGGGGGGGAGGTCCCCCCCTCCGACACCAACAATGATTCTTCAACACCAGCTGTGTGTCCTACAATTCAGCTCACTCCTGACACTACCAGGACGTGGCATCAAATTCCACATGCTAAGGGCTCAGTCCCACAAGACAGCCCCTGCTTCCACTTCAGATACTAGCTGCAAACCCAGGTCTTTCTGACCAACTAGCTATAGATTGGAGGTTCCAATGATGTTCTCCTCCTTGTGTTTGATTTGCTAGAGCAGCTTACAAAACTCAGAGAAACAGCTTACTTACTAAATTACCAGTTTATTAATAAAAGGATATAACTCAGGGAGAGCCAGATGGACTAGATGCATAGGGCAAGGTTTGGGGAAAGGGTGAGGAGCTTCCATGTGCCACTTCCCCCAGACCCTTGTTCATCAACCCAGAAGTTCTCTGAACCCTGTCCTTTTAGTGTTTATGGAGGCTTCATTACATAAGCATGATTAATTGCATCACAGGCCATTGCATCTCTAGCCTCTCTCTCCTTCCAGGGTGCTAGGGGTGAAACTGAAATTCCCAAACCTGTAATCACATGGTTTGTTTCCCTGGCAACCAGTCCCCATTCTTAGGGGCTTTCCAAAAGTCACTTCATTAACGTAAACTCAGGAATGGGTGAAAGGGGTTTGTTATGAATATCAAGACACCTTTATTGCTCTTATCACTTAAGAAATTCTAAAGGTTTTAGGAGCTTTGTTCCAAAATTGAGGACAAAGACCAAATACATGTTTCTTGTTATTAATTACAATTACCCTGATATCAAAGCCAAAGAGATCACAAAGAAAGAAAACAAACATCCCTCATGAACATAGATGTAAAATCTCAACAGATTTTTAGCAAATTCGATTCAGCAATATATAAAACATATTAAAAAGGTTACGTGTCATGATTAAGTGGGATTTATCCCTGAAATGCAAAATTGGCTTAACATCTGAAAATCAGTTAAGGTAATACACCATATTAATATAACGCAAAACCAAACCCAGGTGATTATCTCAAAGGATACAGAAGAAGCATTTGACACAATCCAGCACTCATTTACGATAACTATCACAGAACTAGGAATAGAAAGAAACCGCTTCATTTTGATAAAGGGCATCTACTAACAATAACAATCTAACAAAATAAGTGCAATAATTGTACACTGCATATTTTTTAAAAAACACCCCTGAGAGAAATGAAAGAAAATTTTAAATAGAGAGACTTCTATGGTCATGAATTATAAGATGCAATGATAATATGATGGTAATTTTCTTCAAAGATTTGTACACTTATTAAAATCTTTATCAAAATCTCAACAGGCCTTTGTGTAGAAAGGCAAAACTTGCTCCTAAAATGTATACGGATATGCTAAAAGCCTAAAATAACCAAAACAATTTAGAAAAAGGAAGAGTAAAATTGGAGGATTTCCATTATCCAATTTCAAAGCATATTATAAAGTTATAATAAAGAAGACAGTGTGATACTTGTGTAAGAGTCGGCATATAGATCAGTGGAAAAGACCTGAGAGTTCAGCAATAATCTCTTACATTTATGATTAAATGATTTTTGATGAAGGTGTCAGTAACACATGAGTGACAATATAGCCTTTTCGTCTAGTAGTCCTGGGACAGTTGGATATCCCTATTTCTAAAAAGTGGACTGAAACTATTATCTTGCTTCATACAAAAAAATTAACTCAAAATAGATCCTAGACTTAGATGCACAAGCTAAAACCGTTGAGAAAATGAAAAGACAAGCCACAAACTAGAAGAAAATACTTCTATTTGTAAGTTATATATCTGATGAAGATCTTATATCCAGAATATAAAAAGAACTCTTAAAATTTAATTATAAGAAGACTAAAAGAAAACAATTAAAAATAAGTGGAAGACTCTTACAGCTCAACCACAACAAAAGATAAACAACCTGATTAAAAAATAGGCAGAAGATTTAAATAGACCTCGCTCCAAAGAAGATACACAAATGGCCAATAAGCACATGAAAACATGCGTAACATCATTAATCATCAGAGAAATTGAAATTTAAAAACAATGCAAAAACATTATACATCTCCTTTAGAGACTATAGTCTGGTTGGGAGAAACAGACATATAAATAGCTTCTTTAGAGTTGTTACAGTGGAAATCTAAATAAGGTTTAGCAGAGACATAAAATTCTGTGGATCAAAACTGTAACAACAGGACAGGCTTGATACCACTCATCAGACTTTCTATGGTGTTTTGACTCCCAGCTGTAGATGGGAGCTCTCCTCCCCTATCACTTTCCCTACCAAGAAATTACAAAAGCCCTCACTTCACCCTTTCTATCATGCTTTGAATAAAGTTTCTTCAAATTTCTATCTCTTGGTGGTTTACTTTTATCTCCTTATTGCTTTTTATTCATTCATCCATTCATCCAGCCAGCCAGCCATTTATTCATTCATTCAATCATTCAGTCATACAATCAGTAAATATGTATTGACTATTAAGACCCAGAACTGTTTTAAGTACTTGGAAATCAAAAGCGAAAGAACAATTATCAAATACCATTGTCTTGATAGAGCTTAGATAGTGAAAGGTTTAAAGTCATTATCTACGGGAAGACATGCACATCATTTTCATCATATTTACAGCCATCTTAATTTTTCTTTCTTTTATTCTTCGCTACATTCTAAAACTTACATCTGTTAACCTTGATGTTTAAACCCTTATGTCCATGCTTCAAACTATTTGATTATCTCATTTAATTTTCTTTTGTTTTCTCCATTATCCCTAGGAATTTTTTTTTCCAGGACTGGTTAAGTATATGTCTTAAACTCCAAGTTTCCTAAAACCATCTTTTCACAGTGGATGAATCAAGCTTGCATTGACTACAAGCCAGAGTTGGTGATCCCCTCAGCAGAAAAACAAATATTGCAGGTTCCCTGCATTTTAGTGGACAAAACCCCTGAATCTGTGCCTAATGGTTACTGCTTGGGGTGTCTCCTTTCCATTGGCCTTGGTGCTCTGACTCTATTCCTAACAACTCTTATTTCTCTGAGTTGGCTCGTTAGGTCTTAGTCTGATTAAACCAATCCACAAGCATCTGTGATCACCAACCATTAACATCACTGGCTAGTCTAATCCAGCAACTATCGGGATGCTTAGATGCTTAAAATAGAAGAAATAAAGACTAAAATTTATCTTGTATCATTTACTGTATTATTTACAACAAACCTAACTTGAAAAAAAAGACCAATTTTAGAAGTTGCTTCTCTTTTTGCAATTAATACTTTTATTAGTTTACCAAAGGAAAACTTAAGTGGCCACAGAAAAACATGAATATTTTAACTAAGATTGTTTTTATTTTATTATGTCAGTCTCTGCCCCTGGTTCCTGGCACAGAGCTCCTAAAACCCTTGTAATTTCTTGTGAGATAAGAATACCAGAATATCTCTTGTTCTAGTATTTGTCCTTGATCCCTTCCCTGACACAGGGCTCTCCAAACCCTTGTAAATTCCTAAGTGATAAGAGCACTAGAAGTACTTTTTATCTACTGAGTTGACTCTGGGTGAGCTCCTGGTGTGGGGATGGTCACAGAAAGGCTATGCCATGATTAGAGGCTTGGTATTTTCAGCCTCACCCCATCCTCCAGATAGGGTAGTGGGCCTGGAAATGGTGTTAAGAGTTGACCCTGCTTATGTGAAGAAGCCTCCATAAGATCCCAACAGCACATGTTTCAGAGCACTTCCAGGCAGGTGAACACACCCACACCAGGAGGGTGGTACACCCCAACTCCACGGGGACAGACACTCCTGCGCTGGGACCTTCCCAGACCTCATCTCATGTTTCTCTTCATCTGACTGTTCATCTGTATCCTTTATCATAACTTAAATAAACTGGGAAATATAACTAAGTGTTTCCTTGAGTTCTGTGAGCTGCTCTAGAAAACCAATTGAACCTAAGGAGTGGGTCATGGGAAACTTCCATTTGTATGCAAGTTGTGGGTAACCTGGGGACTACGACCTGTGATTGGCATCTGAAGTAGGGTGGGAGCAGTCTTGAGAGACTGTGTCTTTAACTTGTGGGATCTGATACTCCCACCAGGTAGATAGTGGTAGAATTAAGTTGTAGGACAGCCAGCTGGTGTCACAGAAAATTGCTTATTGTGGGGAAAACCCCCACACATTTGGTGACCATCAGTATCAGAAGTGAAGTCTTCCATGTGATTATAAAGGAGACACACAGGAAAGAAAGACATACACAAAGAGATCCACTGGGTTGTTTTCAATTACAAGGTGATTTGTGCTTTCTTTCTACACTTTTATATGAGAATTTTAAGCAGTACCTAAAGGTCACCCTTAGAAGCAGATGAAGGAACTAATATTTATTGCCCTCCTATATTAACTAATGATTAAGTGGTAGCACATGACTCACTTAATTCTCATAACAATACTAAAATTATATATATTATTGTTCGTGTACTTTGGAAGAAGTGTAGGTTCAAAGGTGACAAGAAATTTAATCAGGATCACAAGATTACTACCAGCAAAGGAAGGATTCATTCCAGCCTCTCCCACAAATATCTGTCACAGTCTCATTCTACTGTTCTATAGTTAAATTAAAAAAATAATGCTTGTAGTTAGATGAGCGCCTGCATTTACACTAAAAGTTACTGAAACATAGTAAATGTGGCTACACTTTCATTCGAAATTCATTCTTTGTAAAATCTTATCACTGGAAGAAGTTGAAGAAAGGTGTGACTCATAAGTTTCATTCCCTGTGTATTTTCTCTGAGGAGCACTGAGAGATGATTTTTCCCTCTTGACTCTTTAGTCAATTTAACACATGTTCAAGTGCTTTTAGGATAAAGCTATGATGGACATACATCTTTTAGACTGCCATCTTGGGAGAAACATTCATTTCAGTGTTTTGAGGGAGAGAAATAGATCTGAAATTCTTTTTTTCTCCACGTTCACAGATACTGCTACAATTTAACAGAAATCTTTCTTCATTTCACTAGGTCATTGTTTGTGTTATAATTTCAGCGGTGTCTCACTGACTTCGGCCATCAGGGAAACAAAGATGCTTTCAAGGAACTGGCCAACCAAAGAAAGAATTACGGGTAATAATATTTTGGTTTATTTTGTCATAACAAAGATTTCATTTATGCTTATTGTTGATCGCCTCCTTAAAATCCATCCAGAGAAGGTCAAATGATTCTATTTATTTTGATGAAAATATATCTGGACCTAAAATGTCAGCAGTATCACTGAATGGTCACATTTGGTTGGGTTTGGGTCTCGGGAATACAAAAAACCCACATTGGTCATAAAACCATTGGAAAGTGTCAGAAAAGATTTTTAAAGGCAAATAGGATGGCAGAGCCAGCCTCTCCTACAACCACATAAGTACAGAGCTTCTTACTGGCCCAGAGGAGCTTCCCTCCACACCTGCCCAGGTGTGCAGAGCTTGGGTGTGAAGACCAAAACAAGGCTGATTCTGTATCTGCATTGATTACTACCTGTGGGGACAGAAGAAGTGCAATGCTTAATTATTCTCCCCGTAAAACAGTAAGTTAGCCCAGGAACTATATTCAATATCTTGTAGCAACCTATAATGAAAAAGAACGTGAAAACGAATACATGTATGTATACATATGACTGAAACATTAGGCCGTACACCAGAAATTGACATATTATTGTAAATTGACTATACTTCAATTTTTTAAAAAAAAGTCAGTTAGGACGTGAACCCCACCCCCTTACCTTATGAGAACACAAACCCAAGTCCCCTTTGTTTTGCCCCCTTTCAGACATCCTGCCCTACCCATCTCCTAGCTCTCAGTAGCTCCCACCACTCTCAAGCATACCAGGCATGTTCCTGTCTCGATGACTTTGCAGTTGTTATATCCTGTGCCTGGAACTCTTGTCCTCAGATACAGCCACTCAATTTCCTCCCTAAGCTCCCTCAGTTTTCTGTTCCTATCACCTTATTAGAGAAGTCTCTCTGGAGTAGATGGTTTAAAATAGGGTCTTCTCGTCTTCCATCACTTTCTTAAGTTCCCTTGTATTAGTTTTCTTTAAACCCCTGAATCACCACCTTGCACATGACGAGTTTGTTGTCTGTCTGCCCCTACCAGAACTGAAAGAGAGTAGGGACATTCGCTTTACCATGATCCCCCCAGAACTCTGTCCCTAGCACAGAGTAGGATCTCCAGAGACTGGTTAAATGAATTGTTAAATAAAATCAGCTAGACTTATTTTCTTCTTTACTTCAAACATCCAAGTGAGCAGCAGAATGGCTTTATCGCTTTAATTAGCAGGATGCAGAGAAAGACAGAAAGGTCAGGAAGTGGGAAATTTAGGAGGACACTTCAGAAGACACAACCCATGATTTGGGTTAGCCCAAGAAGCTGTGAATTCTGAAGTGACACTATGATCATGATGTTAGTTTTCAACTTTACCCAGTATTTTTTCATTTACTTTTACGGCTTTTCCTATTTATTTCTGGCTTCCTCTTCTGAAAAGATGTAGGCTTTATAATCATGAAGTTAAACTGACACCACCTCCTTCTTAAAAGGAAACAGAAGCACCACTAACACACTTTGCTTAGCGTTAGAAACCCCTATTTAGAAAGTTATTTTTATGTGCTCATTTTTAATATAGTTTCCATATAATGGCTTCTCAAGATAGAAAGCCCTTAATGGGGCTAGATCTAGAACAATCTGATCTGATACTTGGGACTTTGTAGCACGCACATTTTTGCCCAGGAAAAAGAAATGACGAGCTAGCCAAGAATAAGAACGCAAAAGATAGAATGTGGTGGTGGCATGCTACTATTCACTTAAACAGCTCTAAAAATTGTGATTCTCCTATTATTATTTTTTGTGAAGCCAAAAATATGCCTACCATTATAAGCAACGTCTGATCTGTATCTTGTATGTTTTTATGAATAAGATAGCTGTGTTCTGACTTGCTGTTCTATTTTCATTGTGTTGAACTTAGGGTTTTCAGCTTTCTTTTATAGAAACAGAGAAAGGGAGAGAGAGAGAGATCTTTTGCAGTAGGAGAATAGATTTACACTTTTAGAGTTTTTACCCTTAAAGGCCAAGGTATATATATATATATATGCAATAAATTAGTTTCCTTATAAAATAAAATGTGTATTTCATGCTCAAGCATGTTCTTTGTTCCTTAACATTTTATGTATATGGTGTTAAACGTATAGGTTGTCAGAAGCTTTGCAAAGAAGTGAAAAATAATTTATTTTTTTCTTTCTCAGAGCCAACTTAGTGTCACAGACATATATCTTATTTCCCATGATTTAAACTACATACATCTGTTCAAAAGACCTCCCCAATTTGATTCACAGGATTGTATTTTGAGGTATCGTGATTGAAATGAGTTTTTATTTCCATAGTGATTCATGACCATGAGGGCAGCTAAGGGCAAAATTTAATTTCTGATTCTCTAGAAGGGGTGATAACAATGAAGTGAATTGTAATTGAATTCTGAACATGAACAAAGCACAAAAGATAAATTTAGTTTGCAGATGTGCACAAATGCATTATGTTTAGAGTTCAATGCCATTTTAATGTTTTCTTTCTAAATGAGAAAATTACATTCTTTAAATTTTCCAAGACTGGATGTGTTGGTAATGTCCTGGCCACTTCTGTCTCCAAATCAGTTTTTATTGCTTAACTTGTCATTACTGTAAGGAAATTATTTATCTTACACCCAAAGTATTTCAGCTACAGCCTGAATACAGACTGGGTATTTGGTGATCCTATCTGGACACTGCCATGCTAACTGAATATTTTTCTAATTACTGCCAAATTCAGTCATTTTAGGGGGGTAAACTTAAAATATGTACTTATTAAGTGCTAAAGCATAAAAAAAATCAAACAGCCTCTGACTCTGAATTTTTTAATTAAAAATAAGAAATATCATTACTTTTATTACTTTAAAGTGTTCTTAGTTACTATTTTTTAAAATCAAGTCCTTGAGTGGAATTAAGTGCATTTTAAAATAGTAATAGAGTGAAAAGACTTGTAGGATGTACATGAAATAATTAATGTATTAAATAATTAAATCTAGCAACCTTCATCACCTAACCATCTTAAGTAACACTCCTCTTGCCAAAATAAGAGTAAATTATTCCATTAATGCTCAAATTTCCCTAGAGATAAATTTCTTCTAGAGAAGGAAATAGTATGTAGATAATATGCCCTAGAGCATTTAATGATCAATTCCATGCCCAGCTTAAAACACAGCTCTAACAGCTTACTTCTCTCTTTCTAGTTGTTTAGATATGATTCATTAATTTTACTTTAAAATATTCCTAATAATATAATATTAATAGATACAATCCATTGAACATTCATTGCACAGCAGACATGACCAATACATCTTTAAAAAGGACCCTCCCCGTAATGTAGGTGCTATTATATTTCCATTTAATAGAGAATAAAGCTAAATTTAAAAAGTCAAAAACCTAGAGTTGGTAAGAGAGGTAAGCAGAATTTCAACACCAACCTGTTTTACTCTAAGTGTATGTTTATATTATAACCACTTGTTACTTATCACACAGGGAAGTGCTGTGCACTGATCCCCTCCTTAGCATTCCATTTTATGCAGATGGATTGCACGCTGTTTCTTCCTTACCATGCTCCTACCTAGGAGCATTTAATAACTCCATTGTACAGATGGGCAGTCTGTGTTCCAGAAATCTGAATTCTCCTCCCCTACTAGGTACATAACCTTGGGAAGCACATGCATCTCCTTCAAGGATTAATTTTTCAGATACATGAGCATTTGGCTCATGATTCTCTAACCAATGACATAGTCTCCATCCAAGAAACTGAAAATACCTAAGAGATTCCTTGGCAGTTACTGCCATCACATACAATGCTCTTCTCCATAATCCAGCGCCTCTGTCTTGAGCAGATCTTCTGCTGGGAAGGAAATATAATTGACAGTTACATTTTCCCCCTGCCCCAGGGTCAGACTCTGATTCTGGTAAAGCCCTTCCAAAGCCCACCTTCTTCAATCAGAGGCTCTAGAAAATACGTATGTGGACCCTTCCTCTGAGAAAGGTTTCAGATGCTTTGTCAAGATCATTTCCAAGTTAACCTCCAGCTGTATTTTTGGTTTCATGCTTGATTCTCTATAGAAGCACAGTTGCTTTAGCTGAGGCAGTTTATGTCTGAGGTGGATGGTGGCAGTAACCTCTCATTAAAGAAGGCATCCTTCTGCGTGGCCTTCCTTTACCCCCAAGTGGAAGAAGCAAAACGAAGGAATAGGATGAAGAAATTCTCAAAGCTCAACATCCCTGAAGGCAAATTTGCAGAAACGTCTGTTAAGGAAAGACAAAAATCACAAGGGATTTATTCATGCTCAGTAGCTTTGCTTTCTTTTTCTGCTTCTGTGAGGCAGAAGACATGATTTGGCAGGGGCAGGAACAGGAAACTTAAAGTACACAGTCCATCTTGCTTTTCTCAGAGAAGTCTCCCTGTGGTGCAGAAGAAGGATGAGGTGAAGAGGGAAAGCCCAGAGAAACGTCCACGGTTGCTCTTAATGCTTGGCTGCGTGGAATTCTGGGAAGATTTCTGGGCGTGTTTGCAGATGATGCTAGGGAGGACATATGGGGAAAGAAAGAAGCTGAAAATAGAATAAAAGGCAGACAGAAATGAAACTGAAGAAAATCCTTAGAAATTATACAGGGTATAAAGAGCCTAAGAGAAGTTAAAGTTAGTTAAATGGGGGTTATGTTTTCCTCTTAGGAGGGAAGGATGAAAATGAGTGAGGTCATAAATGGAACCCATGACTCCACCAGCAACAGTTATAAATATGGAAAAGTGATGCTAATGAATCTGGGGGTGAGAGAGAGAAAGAAGGGCAAATTGGCCTCCTTGTTAAAACAACGTTACTGAGGCATCACTGCCACCTGGTGGCTAACATCAACCTTGATCCTAGTTGCTTCCTGTTTTAGGGGGAGGGTTCCAACACTTTAACAAAGAAGACATGAAGAAATAAAGTCACGGCCATTCCCTCCCCTACGACCTCTAGTTTGCCCTCTTTTCTAAGGTTCCTCCACTTGTAGGAGCCTGTGCTTGTCTCAGTGGGTACTTATTTCTTCCAGAAGAGAGCAGATCGCTTCATAAGCATTGTAGTTTGCACCGTTATGTATCAGTATTTTTCCTGTTTAGAAGGATCAGTGCATCTTTAATTTTTTAATTTGCATGTTTGATTGGCATCCCTATAGGGAGTTACTAAGCACTCAATTTTTCTTATAAGACATTCGACAACCACTTGGCAGAATTTCACTTTTTTTAACTCACAGCATGATTTGACGAGATGTTTTCTCACAACTGCTCTGTGCTAAAAGGGTCAGTCAAGGGTCTCCAGCGTCCCAGGCTCCGAAGAAATTGTACACTGAGAGGGACGGAATGAGGATGCAGAGAAACAGGGTGAAAGAGAACTTCTTGTAGCTTTGATCTTTGTTGACTTGGTCTCAAAGCCTTGGAACTCAACGTAACTGTGGATTTACAGAGCTACTGACTGTATTTAAAACAAGTTGTCTCTTTAGGTTTTTTCCACCATTGTTCATCAGATTGCAGAGAAGCTGCCTTCCCAGTGTTACTGGCTAAAATCACCAGGTTTCATGAAAACATCTGGGACGATTAAATAATCTGAAAATCAACAACCCTACGCTTTTGCCTTAAAGCAAAAGGAGGCAGATGTGCAGACCTAGACTTAGACTAACGTGGTCACAGGTTCTAAATTCACTCAGTTCGTTTCCTCTGTGTTAACTGGCTCATCAAATTAACTCATAATGATGGCGTCTGCCTCGTGAACTCTAACACAATCACAGCATAAGCAAATGTAAAATAGGAATTTTTAACGTAAACTTCTACTTTCCTCTGTCCAAAATGTCCTCACTTCTTTTTTATTAAATTTTAGTAGCCTATTTAAAGAGTTCTTCATGGGTCCCCTTTCCCTCTCTTAATAGGTAGAAGAAGCGTGTAATTTGTCAAGAGCAAGGAAAAGTGTAGAGGTTTGAGATTAGGCTCGTATCTGTATGTTCCCGACGGAAGTGGATTTTACCAGTAACATATTGCTGATTTCAGATACTGCATGCCTTCCATTAGCCAGTTCAAGTACAGGAGGACCCCTAAAGGGGGCAATAATAATATGAATGCATTTGGGGGAGACAGAATGTCCAAACAGAAGAAAAGCAGTGTTGAATCAGACACAAAAATGTCTGAGTATTTTACTCTTCTGCTTTCTCACTTTATCTAGTCCTTCTGTGGTGTAAAGGATGCCTGCAGATGGGTCAGCTGTATACCACTTCACAAGTTTGTTTTTTATGTCTGCGATGATTGACTTAATATTTTGCTTTAAAATCACCTTTTTATTTAGTCATTTCCTAGGCAATGTAATGCATGAAATGACAATTTTGGTGCTAATGTTTATAACTCTTATTAAAACAATGTAAAACTATTAAAGTAAAGATAAAAATCTACCACTCAAAAGCCAAATCCTGAAAGTTGCAGGGAAGAAAATAAAAATCGTAGTTTTCCACAACATGCTAGATACCCTTCTCTCTTCTCTCTCTCTTTTCTTGATTGCTCTCTGGCTTGCTCTCTCTCTCTCTCTCACACACACACCACCCCACTGCCAATCCACCTAAGGAATATATTGCTTTAAAAATTTAGGAAGAAAATAATTGAACGGAGTGAGAATGTAAAAAATATAATGCTTTAAAGAGGTCAAAGCACCTTTGCACAGAAACTCCCATTTCTTGCCATTTTAATAACAAGGACCAGGCTCAACCTCCTGCACAGAAAACTGGATGAAATACATAAAATAACTATTTTTAGATTTTAGGCAACAGATAACCTGGAACTGTGATCCTTAAGAGAAAGGAAAAAATTTACAGAAGCCTTACAATCTCCCTAGCTTCCTGCCTCGAGGCAATATTTATACACTAGTCGTTGGAGTGGGAAACTCAAAGACAGTTCAATGGTCTTAGGGAGTTGTGGAGCCAGAAATGGAAGTTCAAAGAGGCCGAGGTGGCTGAAAGTTGCAGGAAAGAGTTACAGAAAGGACAGAGATACCAAAAAAACAACAAAAAAGCTCCAGAAATCTTGATTGAAATCACTTTGTTGAGTATACTGCGTGCATGTGAGAGTAAAATTCTACGATGTCAAAGAGCAATCTGGGAGTCATAAGCATAGTAATTCCTGGGCTCACAGAAGTCAGAATGTCCTCTGAGCACCAACCAATCATAGTAAAGAGTCCCCAGTCATCACCTAGGTGCATTCAGTGGAGACCCCACAGGGTCATGCCTTCGAAGCAGAGCTAAATTAACTCTGGAGGGAAAGCTGCTCAAAACCTCCCCTAACAAGTCTTAAAAGAAAGACTCGAAGTGATTAAACTGATCTGCAACTTAACTGTCTGCCGAAATATTCTTTAAGAAAGACAAGATAATCCAAACATTCGACAATGCAGCAGCAACAATGTCCAACATTCAATCAAAACATCATTGGACATGATAAGCAGGAAAATGTGACCCATAACTAGAAAAAAAGTATTTATTTATTTAAACCATTTTTAATTAACATATAAACCGTATTTAATGTTGTGTCAATTTCTGGTGTACAGCATGTTTCAGTCATCCATATACATACATATATTCCTTTTCATATTCTATTTCATTATAGGATACTGTACGATACTGAATATAGTTCCCTGTGCTATACAGAAGAAACTTGCTGTTTATCTAGTTTATATATAGTAGTTAGTAGAGAATATAAACATAATGAGGAGAGAAGTTGAAAATATAAAAATAGGACCCAGGCAACTTCACACACATATTTTACTTTGATCCTTACACCAATCAATGGAGTCATAGCACAGTTTTACTTAACCCCATTTCACAGATGAGAAAACGAAGTCACAGATATAGTAAATGAGTTGCCCAAAGGACAAAGGCTCAATAATTTTTAAAGTCAAACTAGAACCTAAGTCTCCTGAATCCTCAATGTTCTATAGTATTGACAGCACACATCTCTCAGTTAAAGGAGGCTGCTGCGGATGTTAGCAGACCATGATACATTTTCTTAGATCAGTCACAGGGCAAAAATATCAAGGAACACTGTGCACATGTAAGTGCATGTCTCAGTGTGTGTGTGTGAGTGGTGTGTGTGTGTGAGTGGTGTGTGTGTACCTCAGTGTACATGCATTGTGGCTGTACTGTGTAGATTATGTAATTTGACACAATATTTACTCTTATTATCATAAAGCACTTTATAGAATGCTGTGTTCAAACTTCTGCATTGTTACTATTATGGAGATAACTTCTGATAGAACTGGGGCCGACTCTTCCCCCGTTCTAAAGGCAGGGATCCAAAACATCGCTCTGAAAACAGAACTGGAGGAAAAAGGAGCAGGACATTAGTTTTACAACTAAGAGCCACTTTTTGTGTGTGTCAAGGTCATTATAACTCAGGAAAGCGTTTAAAAATTGAACCTACATATTTTTTGTTACTAAACAAATTTCTGAAAAATCAACAATGTGTCTTCAAAATTTCTGTATAACCCTTCTTGGAGTAAGAGGGCTGACTAGAAAGTGTGGTAAGGGCCATTATAATTCTGATGCTTTGAAGTAGACAACTATTCTTAGTCAGTGCTTGTTAACGCCTTTGAGTGTTAGATCCTATGAAACCTGGGCTGCGAACTTTCTTTTTATGCTGTACTCTAAAATACTTGTGATTTTACTATCAGTTTTATGTTGCATTTGGAGGACTATCAAAATGCTCTCTTTTTATGCTGTACTCTATACAATTTAGGAGCTTACTATTCATTGTTGAGGTACATTACATTTAGAGATAGGTGTGCTAGAGTCAATTTAACACCTCACTAGTTTAAACACTGTGATGAGTGTAAACCTGTGCTTCCTTATTAGTGTCCTGAAATATATATATATGTATATAATTATTTATAATTTATATAATGTTGTATAAATAAGATTACACATATATGCACACACACACATATATACACTTATGCACACATACACATATGTACATAATACGTTTGAGGAACACTGCATGCAGTATTCTTTCTTGAAAATTCACAATGCCTATCACCATATTAAATTTTTTGCAAAGTTGTACCGTAAGCTTTCATGCATTGGTGAACTTCTCAGACCTTGAAATCTGATTTTGAAAAATAACTATTAATATCTTGCAGAGCTTCTGTCCCCTAGAATCTAGTTTGAAAAGCACTATGGAAGATGTTTGCTTCAAAGCTTTGGTGTCAAAATAAGACTGCCTGGGTACAAACCCAAATTTATAGCTTATTATCACTTAATCATAAAAAGAATATCAAGAGTATCTATCACATAGATTTGTGTTAGAGTTTAAATTATAAACTTCACTCCAACCAGTATCTAGCACAGAATTAACACTCAATAAATATTAGCTATATTGGCTAAGTTTTGATAAAATGATAAAATTGTGGAGAAGAACATTCTTGTCAAAATAGTGGGTGCAAACAAATTTTGAAACAACTCAGAGTCAAACACACATCATACTCAACATTCAAAAGAAAGTATATGGGCTACTTTCAGTCACTTGACTCCCCTTACATCCAAAGTCAAGTCACAACATGTCCCAGTGTGGTGGCTCTCCCAGTTTCAAGAGGATCTCTTCTAGTCTTTTGAGACAAGTAGAGATTTCTTTGTTAAATGGAATAAAAAAACAAAAAAACTATCACTTTAACTGAAAAATACTAACTGACTCCCAAAGCAGTAACCAAATAAAATGTCTGCTTCATTTAATCTTAGGTGTTTTCAAAATATCCTTTTTTTTTAATTGAAGTACAGTCAGTTTACAATGTGTCAATTTCTGGTGTACAGCACACTATTTCAGTCACACATATACACACATATATTCATTTTCATATTCTTTTTCATTATAAGTTACTATAAGGTATTGAATATAGTTCCCTGTGCCATACAGAAGAAACTTGTTGTTTATCTATTTTATATATAGTAGTTACTATCTGCAAATCTTGAACTCTCAGTTTTACATCTTAAAACACTGTATCATGTTTCTCTCAAAATAAATCCTATGATAAAATGTGAATTGTGAACCCAATGGGAGAGGATGCCTTTCACTCACCTCTTTTAACTTTCCTTGATGTTGGTAATATCCAAGAAATAATCACTTGGATATCTGAAGCCACGACTTCGGAAATGGCACTGATTGACACAGAAGGGAATTTTAAGACATTCTTCTTTTAAAAACAGGAAAACAAAAATTTCACAGACGTTTGCTGCATTCTTACTAAGTACAGCCCTCAAATACAGGCAATAGAGTTCCATTTGCCAGAAAGCTTTCCGATTGAACTTTTTCCCTAAGAATCAGATTGTCTTAAAGACAGACAACTCTACATTTGCAGTCAAACTCCCCAACTTTCAAACTGTGTGACTATGAGGAAGTTACTTAGCCACTCACTGACCTGTCTTACCAATAAAAGGCAATTGTGCTGCCTACTGTCTGATGCTGTAGGGGTAGGAAATCAACCACACATATAAAGCTCCTTGCAGGGAGCCTAGCAAAGTGCAAGTAACATTCCTTTCCACCCATCTGCTGGCAACATGGAATGAAATATTTGTAGACTGAAACACACTATAAAGTATATTCTTTAAAAATCATTTTATGACATCTTCTTCATCCTTTGTTATCATATAAATCAGACGGAAAGGAATATCCCCATATCTTTGTTCTCCACCCCCCCCCCCAAATAAGCACAACCCCCTTCTCTCTGCCTGGCTCCTATGCTCTTTCCTTTGGAAAATTTTCTCCATTTGGGATGGGTTGATCCTTTCATTCTCTGGATCCTATGGGACTTATTTCTACTAATTATTGGATTTATCCTGTACTTGATCTATCACTGATCTTTATATGTCCCTGCAATCCTGGCTGGTGAAAGAGTATTTACAAAGATTATTAAAAGAAAAAAAAAGAGATCATTTTTCAGCCAGTTTTCTGTGCCTCAGAACTCAAATGGCCATTGAAAGCATTTTAAATGTAGCTAGGGTACAAATTTTATGCAAACTGTGATACAAAATAGCATACGCATCTTCTTTATGTGATCTGGGATCACTGCGTGTTTTTGTGAATACCTACTGAGGATGGTTTATAGACCACTGGGGAAGGGTGATATCATGGAATCAGGCTACATCCTCTTTCTGTACCCTTGTGTGGAAAGGGATGGTCTATCCATAATGTGATGGCTTTGAAATCACCATAATCCCCAGTGAGAAATGCATTTTACCTTTCAGACTAGTGCACACATGCACACACACATAAACATTCATACATGCACATAACTGAAACAAAAGTTTCAAGACATAATACTTTGCCTTATAAAGTCTGAGAGATTCTATTGCAGTTCTACTATGTTTTATTTCATTTGATATTTTGATGCTGGTATGGAACACAAAATTAATTTCACATATTCCCAGAGAATTAGAGAGCTTTATAAAACACATAAAATATCACATCATTCTCCCCTCCCGCCACCAATTTTTCTATTCTTGTTTTAAAGAATCTTTCACACGTGGTTGAATTTAGTATTGGTCTCCCTTATAAAATGTCTAGATGTTGCAATGTTAAAAAGTCAGATTGCAGAGACAAAAATCAGATAACTAAGGAGAGGTTTCTTTAAATGAAAAATGCTCAGCATCAAGGCCAAATGCATGGTGCTCCTTCCAATTTTATTCATGATTCTCACCATGATGGCCACCAGACATCTCCCACTCACATTACAGCAGTTATAAATTTGTTTTTACAATGAATGGTCACTAGATAAACATGATGCATGAAAAAGATACACTTCCTGTGCTGTTCTCCACAGAGAGCTGGGGAGGAAAAGTTGGATTCTTTATACAAAGTCTCCTTGTTGTCAGTACATATGGTCTGCAGTTTCCAGACAGGGTGTCACCCCAGAAGTTGGCAACTAGGTAGAGGAAAATGTCAGCTTTTGCTGTTGAAGTTAGGTGAAGTTCACTGCTTAGGGTAATTTCAAGGGGGCAAATGTAGCTTTAATGTAAGAAAAAAGTAGATGCAAAGCCGAAGGCAGTAGAGAAAGATAATGACTGAAAAAGTACCAGTGCCTTAAGCACAACCCCAGACTCAGTATAAGCAACATGATGACTTTTAGCTCTGTTTTTTCAGAGGAGCTGGGAAGACCAGCCTATTCCTTAGTCTGACGACATTTTCCATTCAAGTAGTCCAATTTTCTTTGTTCTGACTTTAGCCTTCCGATAGAATGATTTCCAATGGCCATGGTTTCGAACAGGTATTCCTTGTGGAGACAAAGTACAGCAAACATTCTAAGTCCTTGGTAGTTTTTTTTTTTTTATCAGCGTCTGTTAATGCATTAGAATCTTGGCTTATAAATTGAAGGCCATACATGTTTAAAGAGGGTAAGAGACTTTAAAAGCTTTCAGCTCCTTTCTTTTCTAGATCTGGAAATTGAGAACCAGAGAGTGACGTGACTTTCCAAAGCTGTGGATTACAAGTTTATCTATGTTAAGATAGTTTCCCCACACTGGATTACTCAAGAGTAAATGGAAATAATTAACAGTCTTCCCGCATTTTATTACTTCAGTTTCACTAGGGGGGAAGTGCCATTTCTGAACATCCAAATATGAGACTTATTTCCATTAAAACACCATCAGAGGATAGCCAGTAGTGACAATCTGAGTGACCAGAATTTTGTTCTGAGAGCAGAGAAATCTGAGTTCAAACCCAGTTGTGTGACATCAGGAAAAGTATATGATTTATCTAAAAGTCAGTTTTCTTATCTTTAAAATGAGACTATTAATACTACATTAATTATACCTAACCTACATGGTTAGTGTAGTACTATAATAAATACACAATAGTCACCCAATAAATGTTAGTTATTATTAAAGTATTATTTCATTCTCTCATGTCTGAACTCCTTATAAATGTGGGTCAGAGACTAGCCTTCTATTCTTACCCTGTAGTCCAAATTTTGAACATGCGTAAGACTAATGTGTCTACTGTAGCAATTCAAAATGTGGCCTCTAATCACCTGGGAGAGCTTGTTAGAAATGCAAATTCACAGGCTCAACTCCCAAACACCTGAGTCAGACACTCTGGAGATGAAGTCCAGAAATCTGTGCTTTTAAAAGCCCTCCAAGGGATTCTGACGCATACTAAAGTTTGAGAGGCACTGACTTAACTAGATTCAGATAGGGTGCAGATAAAGACAGGTAAAAGGTGGCAGGATCAAATGAAGGAATCCCATTTGAAGGCAACGTCTCATCCGAGAAAACTGGGCAAGCATCAAAAACCAGTTGTGAGGCAAGACCTCAGTTACAAGGTCGGGGAGGAAGTGGCACAGTAAAGAGAAATAAATGCTTTATGTCAGGAGATGTTCCATGTCTAGGGCACCTCAGCACAGAATGAAGGTCAGTGGGGAAGGAAATGTTACAGGCTGTGAACCCATCAACTGCATTAACTATCGTGACATACCTTAAATCTACCCATTCTATCAAAATCTAACTTACCTTAAACAGATTCTACACGGAACAGCTATTTTGGGTAAATTATAGATCTTGTCACTGAAGGTTTTAGAGATGGGATTTTGTGATATAAAAATCTAAGGCTCAGTAACTTCCTTTTATATTCTGATGAATTCAAAAATTACCCTTAGAAAAAGACTTCAAATCTCTCAGCTCAGTAACAGGGGCAGAAATACTGTACTGGGTCAGCCCCTGACTTTTGGCCAAAGATACAGCAACTACAACAAACAGCAGTAGCTTAGTACTTGAAAAATTCTCAAGAGGAGGCCATAAAAATATGTACCCTGACTGTATCCACGGGTAAGAGGACCAATCTCGTTACTCTGTGGTCACCAGACATTTGTTATATTTCCACTTTACACATATGTGCAGGTGTACATATGCTTTGAATTAAAGGAAACAGCCCGTCTCCATTCTAGGGAGGTTCCTCTGCTTAGGCACATGAAATCCACCACCTCTTGCAAATGGAATTTAGTTCCAACTCCTTTATCCAAGGGCTCAAGCACTGGCCATCCAGCTGTCTCTCCCACTGCTTTCCAACATCGTCTCTGGATCCAGCCACCTGAGACACCATACATTTCCCATGGTTCCTCATCCCACAGTGTTTGATTTTTGTTTTTCTTTTTCACCCAAAGCCTTTTCTATCCCCACCACGTGACATCCTTGATTTCCTTCAACTGATTTATTCATCCAATCAATAAATATTCACATTGTGCAGTATTAGAATCAGACACTTACAAGTGACTGAGTACTGAAGAAGTCTTGTTTCTGCCCTTGCCTCGGCTCACAGTACAGTGGTGGGAGCCACACAAGGTGACAGAAATATCGTGTGAGAAGCCAATAAGCTCCTAGAGGACAGGTACTCTGTCCCACATCATAGGCATAATTCAAAACCCCTGGCACACCCGTGCTGCCCATACAGCCAGGACGTGACTCCCAGTAATATGGATGAACTGCTCCCCGAGAACGGTGAAATCCTATCTGCATCTGTCCTTTGTTTGGGAACAATAGAAGAGAAAGCACAATATCTAAGGAAAGAATATCTTTTCTGAGACATTTTGCAATGACATGAACTAAATACAAAGGGGACAGAAAAAGAATGAGAAAGCATTTGTGGGCTGACTCGGGAGAACCTCAAACAAGAGGTTCTCAGGCAGGAACAGGAATTCCCAGAAGGCATGGCAGAGGACAGTTAAGTCAGTCTTTCTGGTTTGGAGTCCCTGGCATCTGACACAACCACTGCTGCCCTTTGCCCCATTCTCTTGAGAAAAATCTACTCCTGATTTCACCCTTCTTACCCCGTGATGAAAGATCTTTGCCCTCCCAATTGCTTCTACCATTGCTGGAAATACTTGGTGTCTCTCAGGACAAATGCACTTTAATGTTTTGTGGCTTTATTGGCCACACTATTGTCTAGATGGTAAGAAAAAAAAATACATGTTTTGCACAGTAGTTATTGCTAAGTTAGTTGTTCTTACTTTCTATGACCATGAAAATGGTACTGAGATTCCCAGAGCTTAAAAATCATTCATACAAAGCACATCTAATTGAAAAGGAAAGAAATCCTCTCTTGCATCCTCTTTGTCATGGGATCAGATTTCTTTTCCCTATGAATCTTCAGATAAAAGAATTATTCAAGGGCATGCTGTGAGGATATGCTTGAGTCTGCTCTATCCGTTGATAGAATATACAAAGCAGTCAAAGAAAATGATGGTGCTATTAAGACTATGGATTGTGCCAATGCAAACTGTTTAGGTCACATGGAATGTTGTGGACCCAATGGACTTGGAAACTTTTATTTTGGCAGATAGTTGGCAAAGCTGATTTTTATATGTAAGGTGATAGACTAGAATTTTGAAATAAGCTGGACAGTGGTTTTCAGCTTTAAGTGAAGATATCACTTTACCCAGGAAGTGCTGCCCTTGGAAAAAAGCAAAGTAGGTGATGATCTGTGTGACATGGTCAGAGGATGAGGGAACCCACATCTCTGGAACCCTCTTCTGCTAAAAGCACGTGCCTTAAATTCCACTGCTGGAGACTAAATTACCGATTTGAATATCTCCACTAAGAGAGCATGGCCGTGTGGCCAGAGTAATTTTAAGCATAATTTGTTGCTGGCCATCTACAGTTTCTGTGGAAGGAAAAATTCATCATTGAGCTGTTGTAGGGAGAGAAGAAAACAGACATTAATTACTTGCTTTCTATGTATAAGCCACTCTACATTTATTTCCTTTAATCTTTACAAAAAATACGAACTATACAGGGTTTGCAGGTATGGCTTCCACTAGCCCATAGAACGTGTCTGTGCAAATAGCAAAAAACTCCTGGAAATCCGGCAAGATAATGTCATAAGGCACATGGCTTAGGGAGGGGAGTGCAGACTGGATTTCAGTGTCAATTCACACTTTTGTCCAGTACACCAGCTTTACAACTGTTCACGATGCTCTCAAGGTAGGTATTATCACAACGAGAAAGCAGGGCTTGGGGCTAAGCATCCTTCCCAAAGGCAGACAAAGTAAGCGGGCCAGTCAGGCTCTGAACATTGGCCCATTAGATTTCAAACATGGAATTTAGTTTTTCATCTTTAACACTGGAAGAAAATGACATTTATCTCATAGGACGGTCATGGGGGGTAAAAGAAGATGATTTACATAAAGTACTTCACAAAGTACCTAGTACACTATATCATATTGTACTACACTACCTTCCACAGATACTTCTAGTGGCAAGGCTTAACAGCTGTTTCTGGGACCTTTCCTCTAGTTCTGGAGACACCCCTGGATTTGATCCTTGGTCAATCCTCCCCACAAGATTAACTCAAGGACTTAATTCAGAGTTTACCCATACCATACCCAAGATAAATGAGAATCTATTTGATGACTGTGTTCTGAACCAAGCACCAGCATTACCATATCACTGAGATGGAGTGATGAGTGGCCTGAGGTGATGAGAGTCAGGCTACTCATTTGCACCTAAATGAGGGAGAAGGGCCATAATTCACTAGGGATGAATGGTGAGGGAACCACACAGCTGTGGTTTTCCCTGAGTTGAAGTGGTCCCTTTATACTTGGTCTGCTTCTCATGACCACACATATGCCCCAAACGTAAAATGACTGAGACGTCAGGTGCTATGAATGGGAGTCATGAGACCCCCCACTGTGCTGTTGCTATGCAGGCTTTGTTGTTTCCTGTCTTGTCTTAAAGTCAAATACACTTTGGGCTGAGTGAAGCCTACTTTGCCTTTCGAGTTTGAAGGTCATCTGAACCCAGGACTACAGTTTTTAGTATAGCACTGTAGGTGTTGCATTGGACTACCGGGCAGAGTAGAGATCAAGAGGCAGAACAAAACAGAACATCTCTAAGGAGAGAGATAGAGCCTCAGATAAACTAAGAAATGCTCTGGTTTCAAGAAAACGGATCTGCGCGGGCTGGAGGGAATCCTAACCGGGAAGTCCCTGGTGCCCTCTGCCTTGCCATAAGTCAAAGACATTTGCAAAGCATCCCCTGCAAGAGGGCCACACTTGTATGTTGGCTGGATGCCAGTTGCCAACTTAAGTCTTTGTGTTGTAGAACATTAGAGCAGGAGAGAGCTATAAAGCCATAATTATTATCTGCTTACTCTGTGCCCGAAGTTGTCTTTGGTGCAATCTCTTGTAATTATCAAAAAACCAAAACCAGAGGAGTGGTGTTTTTCCCATTTTAGGGGAGGGCACTGAAGCTCAATGGCAACTGCTCGAGGGAGGTTAGAGGAAATGGTGGAGTGAGTACCTAAGTCTAGGTTGTCACCGAAGTCCTTGCTCTTCCTACCCCACCACGCTACTTCCAAAATAGTAATATAAGTTTTTGTTGGTGATATGTTTATCCAATAATCTAGATGCAATTATAGATGACATTGATTGAGTGCTTACTATGTGCCGGGCATTGTGTTTTTAAAAATACCTCATTTTGTCTCAAAAATATTTCAAAATGTCTCATTTTATGTTGGTGATGCATCTAGCAGGTAGACCTCACTACCACTTTTCACAGTCGGGGAAACTGACTGACAGAAGTCAGTTAATCTGCCCCAAGTCACACACGATGAAGCCACGCAGGTACACAGTGATGCAGTCATATGTGAAAGCATCTAGAACTCCTGCTGCAATTGGACCGTGAGTTCCTCTAGGGCAGGAACTGGACCATGATATGTGACAATCTCCTAGGATATTTAAGGTAGTGGGCATCAGTGAAGGCCACTGAATGGCCTGCGACAGAATATGGCTTTCTATAGCTTTCCCAGGGAGATAAAGCCTGAAAAATGGACTGACCCACTAGTTGAAATAGAAAAAGACTGGAAACAACCCAAATGCCCATCAGCAGAGGAGGGATTGAATAAACCAGGTATGTTCAAATAGTGAAATCCTGGCCACGTGTAAAGAAATTAACAATATCTCTCTATATTTCTACGGAGTTATTGCCAAAATACATTGTTAGTTGAACATTTTTAAAAATAGCAAGCAAGCTGTACAAGAGTATGGATAGCATGCTACATTTTGTGCAACAAAGGAGGGAGATCATATATATGCATATACGATTAAATTATTTATTAATATATGATTAAAGTAAAACCTAATCAATATGTTACCTATGAAGGAAGGGGAAACAGAGGATGGGGCAGGGAGGGAAACTACACTTCTCTGAAACTGAATGTGCCTTGTTTTGTGGTTTTGATTTTGAAATCATACTTATATTTCACACAATTTAAAAAGCAAAATCAAAACCTATTCTAAAAAATAATGACTACAAAAACCAGAAACAAGTAAACCAAACCGTATATCAAGTTGGTGGCAATGACATGGGGAAGATTCATTTCAAGTGGTTTTAAAGCATAGTATTTTGACTGTACATTCTGATGATAAAAAAGAAAACCACAAAGAAATTATTAAATGCATTCAGTAGGTTTGCTGTTACTAGAAATACTGTTACTGTTATTTTGAAAATGTTATATATGTTGAAATAAAAAATAATGAATTATATTACTATCTTCATGAGCCAGGACATTTTCAGAGGAAGAGAAGAGAGATATAAATAGAAAACCAACGAATTTAAGTAAAAATACCAGAATCTTTTATTTGAATTGGTGAAAATATCAGCATGAACCTAGATGTTTATTTTTCTAAAAAATACATACTTTCTTACTTGTTCACTAAAAACAAACAAACAAAAAAACTTGAAGCATTGAACACCTGGAAATAATGAACACTCCTGGTGACCAGACTGTGATTTAAAAATATATATTTCCCATTAAAAGAAACTAAGACTCCTTGGAAAACTGCTGATTCCAGGTCTGGAACAGGAAATGTACAAGATGAATTTTGAGCATAAATTGTGCCTGAAAGAAAACTAGGTGGTGTCAAAAGGACACAGGAGCACACGAAGGAGCTCCCACTGGCCGGCATCTGAAGACCTCAAATACCAAAAAAACCCAAATAATAATAATAATAATGATTGCTAAGAATTGAACATGTTAAGTAAAATATTTAAAAGTCAGTGAATTTATGATGACATTAAAAAATAAAAAACCAATGGTCAGTTTTGGAGTTTGCTGGAATAATGACTCATTAGTCTGAAAATTGATAAGTAAAGAAAGACTTAAGCATTTATCCTGCTTTTCCTGCAAGGACTAAATTTTAAGGCAACCAAATAGTTGGAGAAATGTTCCTTAATAGAAGAAGAAGAAACTATAGGCTTTGAAAAGAATTCATTTTGAAATTGCTAGTGAAGTAACAGATTTAGGCAATAATCATTAATATCTGCTATGAACTTTCGGTGAGAAACTGGTGTGTATTGGGGGTGGGGTCAAAGTAGATGGATGAAACTGACAGTACCTGAACCCAGCGCTCAGTCCGAGCAGTCCTCAAAGTGGGACATCCAGACACGAGGCTTTTCCATAACTGCAAGTAGACAGCACTAAGAAAAATGAGATTCTGGATCATTAACTACGAACTCACAGGGAAATGGGAGGTAAACAAACATGTTGAAGACACCATGAAGGTAGAGTCAGCCAAGTCCAGAATGTGAGAAACTGTAAGACAAATGACCCAGTTTCTTTAACAAATAAATGGCATAGAAAGGAGCGAGAAGTGTTACAGATCAAAAGAAAAATTGACACAGATAAATGAAAAGCAATATTTGGTTCTCATTTGTTCTCTTGATTCAAACAAACCAATTATAAAAGTGAATTTTTTTAGGCAATTGGAGAAAAGTGGACAGTCCGTATATTGGATATTAAGGCATTATTTATGAATCTTGTCAGATAGGATAATAGTTCTGTAGTTACGCTAACAAACAAACGTCGCCTGTAAGAGATACAGACAGAAGCGACTACAGGTGAAATGATGTGCTTCTGGGACTTAAGTCTCTGAAGAAATAAAAATTTGGGTAGGCACAGGGAAAGGTCAAACAGAAAGAGTAGAAAGTGAATGGTTGTGAGCGTAGTGAGGAGGCATATGAATTCACTGAATCTCAGCTGCTAGGCAGTGTATGAAACTCTCTGAAACAGGTCGGTGCCTTTGAGCCATTAAAAAATGAATGTACTTTTCTACAACGTTACTGTAAATAGAAGAAATAAAAATAAGCTCTCACAGGAGTTGTGCTTTGGCTGTGTTGTATATGTGTGGCTGTAAGAACGTCCGCATGTCTTTGCGCCTCGACAATCATCACCAGTAAGGTTGCATAATATTCTTTTCAATTCTACTGTTCCATATTCATTCATTTGGCAAATAAATTTGAGTACTTACCATGGGCCTGTCCCTGTCCTAGGCACTGCAGATAAAGAAGTAGACTTGAGAGACAAAGGCCTTTGACTTTGTGGGCATTAAACCAATAAACACAATTGTTTCAAATAAAAGACAACCAGAAGGGGAAGTAGGGGGTGGGGAGTGAGCAGTATTAGGACGGTCAGGAAAGGCCACTCTCCTGACTAAATTTGAGCAGAGTACAGAGTGACATGGAAGCAGCCGAGTGGATAGATAGTGGGAGAGAGTTCCTGGCAGAGGGCACAGCGAGGCTCTGAGAAGAAATCTAGCTTAAGATAGCCAAGAGCAAAGAAAAAAAAAAAAGCAAGACAGAAGAGAGCATGCCAGAAGCAAACTGAGCTATGAGATTAGTGCTACCACATGAGGTTAGGGGGAAAGCAATGTCCCTGCGAGTAGGGTAACCATGTGTCTTGGTTTGCAGGAATGGCCTCAGTTTGTGACTGCTGTCCTGTTGTGATGACCAAGGGGACCCCTTTCATCTCACAACTGTCCCAGAGTGGAGTCCGAGTGATGGTCATTCTACGTAGACTTTAGATTCTATTTCAAGTGCAGTGGGAAACCACAGGGTGACTTTAAACCAGAGAAAGGCAAGATTGACCTTTGGAAAGAGCACTGTGTTTATGCACACCATCAAAAGGCTTTTTCCCTGTTTATAATACTAACACAGATAAAAGATACCCTTAATTTACTGGGCCAACGATTTCCGTGGTCCCCCCCCCAATTTTTTTCATATGACCATGTAACCCCACAGGTCCCCAAATAAACATTGACTAGATGCAAATATACATCTATCTACTATATTCTACCTCAAAGACAATGGAAAAAAATGAAGAAATATGTAAAATTTTGTAAACTTTTGTCTACTGTTTCTCTTTATCTCCCTGTATCTGTAGAATTGGATGACTAGCCCATTCATCTTCAGGAAACATATCAAGTGTACTTTTTAAGTGATACAGTAACACAGCACTGGAAGTGTCAGATTAAGAGGAAGGCATTCTATGCTTTAGATGTTTGACTGGAATTATTTGTCCAAATCTGTTAGGTCTCAGTTTTATCAACTGCAAAATGGGAATGAAGAGTATCATTTCAGTTCTGCCCCTTTCAGGATGGGACTGTCAATAAAGACTTGACGATCAGAGCCAAAATTAGTGGGGGAGGGGGAAGTAAAAGTAAGGGGTGGGAGGGAAGGAGGAAATGCTGCCATTTCTAGGCACAGACTCTGAGGCTGCACCACTGATCCTGATCCTGCGGGACCTGACAGGAGGGCTTGCCCCGCTAGCCTGATGAACGTGTCTCTGCATCCCCCAAGACAGCATCTGATTGGCACACCCCTGTGTCCTGCTTTCAACAGACTCCGAGGAAGCAGTTTTTCAGGTTCTTTTCTGAAAGGAGGTCACTGTCTCCCACCCACACTCATCAGGAGGATTCACTACACACATGAAAGAGATTCCATGCTGGAACATAAGGAAAGAAAATGACATATCCATTATAAGAAAAATAGATTCTATGTAGTGATACACCAGCTTTGTGGCAAAGATGTGTTACTATAAAAATATTAAAATAATCACCGAGAGTTAGGTGGATAAAGTAACATGCTTCTCGGTTCTGGTATTTTCAAGGGATCCTTTAGTCTGGTGTCAGGGAGAGAGGACAGAGGTCTCTCCTCTGCAAGTCCTTTCCTCTGAGGAGGTCAAGAAGAGCTCTTTAGCCAAAGAGAGGCTTACACAAAAGTTAAGGCTGGAGTCTCGACTTAATTGGGTGAAAGCACCATGGCTCTCGAATGCTGCTGAGTGTCTGCTTTAAGTTTCTTGCCCTCAGAGAGAAACAGGAAGCATGCTTCCTTATCAGCCAAAGCAGAATGAGTCCTTTTAGCATAACCCCACCCCAGAGGGGAGCATGAACTCTGCTCTGCCCAAATGTGCGTGGGGAGCTCATCCGCTCTCTCATTAAATCCCTCACAGCAACACAGCTGGGAGACCCAGCTCGCACTTCCTTGACAGCCTCCAGTCTGCAGCTCACTTCTGCCAAGCCAAAAGGTGACTTGCAGAGGGAAGAAGAACCGTGACAACCACGACGTGTAGAAAGGAGCAGAACCAGAGTGACTCTCTGACATTCTGGCCTGGCGATTTCATCACTGTCCTCCTGCTGCTGAGAAACTTTTCTCTGTACCTAAAACTCAATTTCTGTTAAGGTCGTTTATAATCATGGAAACCACACAGATCCCTGAGGTCAGGGAGCCACAGTGAGACCACATCCTTTGTTTTCCTTTCTCAGCTCCAAGTATCTTAAGCTGCTTATTGTGCCTGGTTCCAAGATGCACAAATCATCCCGAGCGCTCGGGCTGTGTAAGAATGTTTCAGCTGGCATGATGCCTGCCCCAGCAGTACAAATGGCTTAACTATCTTCCAACTAACCAAATGATAGGCCCACGTGGTCCCCATGAAACCACGTTTACCTGGCAGACGAAGACTTGCAGATGGGTTGTGTGTGAGAATCACCTGAAGACTGAGTTCTGCGAGAGGTGGTCCTCTCGCTTAGCCACCCGGGAGCAGCGCCACACAAGGGAGAGGCCGGCATCTGCGTATCCGGGAAGCGCTGCCTTGCTGCACCTGCCCTCTCTTCCTCCCCAGCGCTGGACTGGGCAGCCCCACTGGAGGGGCCTTGTCCCGCCTCCAGCACAGATGGTTCTCACTCAGACACGAGTGTGGGCCTCTCCCTCCGCTCAGAGCTAAGTGCGGCCGCCTGACAACCCTTACGGAATCTCGGGATGTGCACGTAAACAGCAGCCGTGAGTCAGGCCTATCTGTCCATTCCTTTCTAGAAAGGAATCATATGTGTAAAGAGTACCTTTAAGACGTTATCAAGAGTCCAATATTTGCAGAACTGGTGTCACCTGCCAGCAGCTTAATAAAGGGGTAACACAGTGTGGTTTATTATTTCTGTGTTAGCTTTAGTTTGTTTTCTTCAAGATCAGCTAAGACAGTTAAGAATTCCCTTGGGAACTTGGAGATGAATCCTGAAAGGAAATGGGAAACAGGTTATTGATAGAGAGAGTTCAGATTTGAATTGTCCGGAGTGAAAAGGTTGAAACTTTAGGATCGGTTTTTAACTGAAAACTCATATGTGAAGCACTGAGCTAAATTTAAGAATAGATGAAAACTTTGAACTTTTTTCTTTCTGGTTTTTGATTAAGTTTGTTTCTTGATTTGTAGTTTCAAAAAATTTCTACATGTCCAGAACTGTCTACCTTGACAAGTCCGGAGAAGACTTTTATGGGCTCAAAGTGATAGAAATTAACGTCAGAGAAGTTGAGCACTGTTAGTTTACCCTCGGAGATTGCTGTATGGTTTCAGATAAACCAGGGACATTAGAATTACTACTATTTTATTCTGAGCAATTGTGGGATATGACATATAGGAGCAAAAGAAGAAGTGGGAGAGAGAGAGGGAAAGAGAGGAGAGAAAGAGAGAGAAAGAGAGAGAGAGAGAGAGAGAGAATGAGAGAGAGGAGTTTCCAGATGTTCCAAAATTGCAATTTGTGAGATATGGTATTTTAGAGATGTTCTCATCCTTGGGAGGCCAAGTGAGACCAAAGAAGAGTGTCCAAAAGGAAGGAAGAATTCAATGTCCACCTTGAACCAAGCCAAGACTTAAGGAAGAAACATCTTCTATTTAATCTGTTTCATTTCTCTTTGCTCCAACACAGCTGAGGCAGTAAGGTGAGGTCTAGAGAAACTTATTTCTTGGAAGAAACAATAAGAATCCAGAAGGGCTTGGAGCAGCTTCCTCTGGAGTCTAGGCCTCCTGTTCAAGGGACACTTGAGTTTTCCCAAGGTATCTAACCCATCCCTTGAAGGTAGGAGACCAGGAATAGATTTATGTCTGAAGCTCAGACTAGTAAAATTGTGTATGTTTTGTCTGGAGTATTTTACATTGGAAACAAAGACCACAAAGGTGCCTGTGGGAAGTCAGTGGCTTGGGTTCTTGGCCTCTGCCAGGTCTGAATGGGCAACTAACCCATCTGACAATGTACACAGTCCTGTTCCTTAAGTGTACCTCCTCTGTCTTCCAGGAGCTCACAGAACAATTACTGCCAGCGTAGACAGAATTCTTGATGCAGTGGAGAAACACTAAGGAACTTCCTCACCTAGTATCTGTAGATGCGAACACAAATCCCGGATGGAAGCACACAGCCAAAGCAGGGCACGTCCTCCCCAAGCACAGGGCACAGATGTTGAATGCTGAACTAAAGCTGCAGGCAAGAAGTCAGGGAATCACAGACACTGGGGAGTGGCGGCCCCACCCCTTCTATTCTGCAGGAGATAAAAACAGCTAAAGGATCTGCTTTGTATCATACATGAAAGCAGATTCTTCTCCATTGGGATGCACATTGCTCACTGATTTCTGTTCTAAGTGCTTGTGAATTCCAAGACAATTTGGAATCCCTTTAATCTCAGATGCATGGTATAGACCAGAGGTTTCACAAAGAAGGGCCTGTGTGTTTTCCTTGACTCACCCAATTTTAAAGAGGTTAAGCTAACATTTTTAAATTGGGAGATTTAACCTAAAAATCTGGGTTTACTATCTTCCCTTGAAAAACTGGAAGATAGGGGAATAGTGGGGTTCCATATTCCCATATAATAACAATGACTGGGGCTGAGAAGCAGCTGTCCCATGAGGCAGACATGTGCTTTCTAGGACAGCATGAATTTGATCACTCCCTTTGTCTTCAACACCGAGGCTGGGTAACAGCTGCCAATCATCACACCAGCCCAGTCCTGCTGGGTTTTTTTCCCCCCTTTTTAAGCATTGGAAATGTTTCTAAGCTACTCACGTCACTGCCAATCACGGAGTAACAAATGTCACACCATGCCGACACCACCGCATGTTTCAAGAAAAATGGAGAGGGTATTTCTTCAGGAAAATACAAAATAATTGTACATGTTTCATAGGCAAATCATCCCCTTACTCACTCATATTTCTATCTGATCCCTGTAGGCATTTGAGCCTTTTTAAATCCCGAGGTAGGGTTTGTCACAGGTTGTGTTTTATCCTTAAACGCCCACAGCTCCCTGGAATCACTACAATCAGATAAGTTGTCAGGGTGGTGTTGAATATCTCCGTAGGCAGGGGAAAGCCATACCCAGTACTTGGGGAACCTGAATGGGTTTTGAGTTTCTTCTTGCTATTCTTAGTCCCCTGTACCCTAAACTACAGAAATGTACATTATTTTATAATGGACTTGGGGTTTCTGAGTCCAGTCCAAAAAATACAGTTTCCAAACAGTGAAATTCTTGACTTAGCCTTAGGAAGTAAACTTACATTGCCCTAACTCAGTAACTGTGTACGTGTGCACTCAGCGTAAGTACCAGGCACTAGATTTAAGGAATAAGAGAATGAAATGAAGATACAGAATTTTCCATTTCCACATTAACAAAGGTTTGGGGTTCGATTTTTGGTGGGGGCCAATTTCATCAAAACTACTTCCCTTCTCTGCAACTTCTCAGAAAACTTCCCAAAGGTATGGGATAATACACGATTTCAATTACTAAATTTCTTTTCTACAAGAGTTCTTTCCTGGCCCCATGCCATTCAAAAAAATGTTTGAAACATTTTTTGGGCCACGTTGAAATGACTACAGTAGATTGGTTATAACTTTACAGCCTGAAGTATAAGTAATTCCCATGTAATCGTTGCCATTAAAATGTAACAGAAAGGAGATTTAAAGCACAGTTGGCCCCGCCCACCAGGCCATTGGATTGGGAGAGGTCAAAGGGAACTTCTAGAAGCAGAAGTATAAAAAGCAGAAAGGAGGAACATCCACTTTCTTATTTAAAATCCTGATAAGTAAACACACGAGTCACGAACAAACAATGCATTTATATTCTAGAGAGAAAATCTCTGCCTTGCGCGCGTTATGTATCCATCGTGAGCCGGGATGCCTGTGGGTGCGAGGCTGGGTCTGTGCAGTGCTTACGGGCACACTTTATTAGCGTGATCTCCAACAACGCGATCTGTATTATGACTGTTCGCCTCAGAAACACACGTACGAGCACGGAATTGTGTTTCTGCAGTGAGCTGTTCATATGACGTATGATTTGTCTCACGGCCGTCACCCAGAGCAGCAGTGGGATCGCTTTCCTTGTTCCCCTGTGATGAGCGCAGGGGGGCTCCTCCCTCCAACCGCCAAGCTTCCTCATCTAGGATCTCATTTTCTTTCCGTTTTTCTTGTTTTGGCAAACACTTTTGAAGCCTCACGCAGTTAAGGCCTTGAATGGTAACACTCGAAAGAGGCTACGGAAGTACGAAAAGAGAGAATTAAACATCATGTTAAAATGCAAGTTTATACAAAAGCCAGCACCTTCGGGGATTTGGTTAGGAATTTGGAGGCAGGGCAGCCAAGCGAGGCTGTGCAGTCTATGTAGAGTGCTGGACCAATGAGACGGGTTGGGACCCTGTAACAGCCCTGCTCTCGTCCCCGGGGAGGGGTACTTCCACCAGGGAGAAGAGAAGCCTCCTCCTTTGCACGGAGGTGCTGGGGTTGCTCAAGTATTTCTTAGGGGGGCTCCAAATGCCCAAAGGGGTCACTTTTTCTTAGTTATCTCCCTAGAGGGAGCTCCTCTTTCTAATCTGAACAAACATGCTGTGCTCCATAGGCTAGAGGTGGTCCTTATGGTGAAAGCCCTTTAATATCCTCTAAGACACTATTGACAGCACATCACCTTGGAGAATGAGGCCAACATGGACGTGAAAGAGCTTAGCTGGAAGAAAAAGGAGTTCTGAAAAAGGGTATTGCTGTGGGAAATGTTTAGAAAAACTAGTGACTTGAAAACATAGAATGTTTGGACTATGTCTCCATAGGGATTGTGCACTGACGATCACACGCAGCCCTGAGTCAGGGAAGGATTGCATTCTGTGCATTCTAACCACTCCCACCTCCCCTCCATGCTCCTGGCCTCCCCAGTCCATCAACACTTCTCTGCTACAGGGTCTATCTGTTATTGGCTGAGTTCCTGGAGAAGTTCGCTCTGCATTACATTCCGAGGGTAAAAGGATTGCAGGTTGGATCCTGTGAATTAAGCAGTTGCTAATACTAATAGGTAATTTAAAAATGTAAAGACTGCCTTTTGTGATGAAGTCACTGCACAAAACATTTTCTGGTAAGTGGAAAAAGAAAATGAGAAAATGCTCCCCAGTCCCCACCACCAATCACATTTCTGGTTCCTGACAGTGTCAGTAAATGTCCTGGGGTTCACATCTGCCTCAGAAAGTGCATGCACGTGTGTGTATTTGAGTGTCTTACCGAGTGTGTGATTCCAGCTTTCACATCAACACTCTCAGTGGCTGAAGATACTCGTGCACACCAACTTTATCAGTGCTGTGCTCTAGAAGCTAGAAAGGATTACAGAGGGTCAGGACTGAAAGCAGGCCCAGGTTGCCTGGGGACACTTGCCCTGCTCTGGTCGTCCGTGCCAATACTAGTGAGAGCTGTTTGTCCTTCCTGTGTGCTTCCTTGAGTACAACAATTCAGCCAAAATTCAAGGGAAGTTTTCTGAATGGTACAAGTGCTTCTTTGAGAGCTGTTGTAATAGCTAAAGCGATCCAAGTCCTAAAATGGGTTTGGAGTAGAAAAGAGCTTTTCTGGAACAGTGTGTTCAGAAATGTGTTTTTAATTATAAGACTGACCACCTGCATCTTCTACACTGTTCGAGGGAGGCTGAGTAGGAAGTGGTGGGTTGGGGGGGAAGATGACCAGGGGAAGGACGACAAAGGATGCACAGACTTCAGAGTATCAGCATACTCTATAGTCTGAAGAAATTCAGATACAGACTGAAAGATGGATAGGAGTATGCAAGTATGTTGTGTGTGTGCGTGCGTGTGTGTGTGTGTGTGGTGGGAAGTGTCCATACCGGTGGGAATTTTAAGGTATAGAGTTAAAAGGACAGCTGACTGTAAAGATTATTTTGATGCCAAGGGGGGAAATTTGAATATGAATTTTTATATTAGCTATTATTAGAGAGTTGTGACATTTGTTGAGTGTGATAGTATTATTTTACACATGCAGGAATAGTTTCTTTTTTAAAGAAGAGTGCTAGTTTTTTTTTTAATTTAGGGGTTTTTAGCGGTAGAATTTTATAGTTGTAATATAATTGAAAACACTTGAACATAAACATGGTAATCAAAACAAGTTAGGAGAGAAAAAGGATTTAATAAAATAAATATCAATCATTAAACTATAGGTAACTATAACATAATTAAATTTTATAACAATATTTGGATATATAAGCCAGATTAAGCATTTTAGTAAAATATATTTTGAACAGAAGCATTTGCAGTTAAGAAACAGCCAAGTGAAAAGGGAGTTGGCAGAGTACATGATCTTTAAGTCCAGGGGTTGATGTCTATGTTTCTCTGTAACTTCCTGCACAGGGCAGGCCTGAAAATGGAAAATGTCTATGATTGAATGGATAAAGCCATAGAAGGCTCGCTCCAACTCTGGACCCTGTTACCCTGCAACCACATCTATAGGATCTTTCATACATCCTTTCCCATCTTTCCCTAAGTTTCAAAGCTGCTCCCCTCTGCCAGCAAAATGAGCCGCTGAGCCCTAAGACAGCATCTTTCCCCTGGGGTTGGTCACCAGAAATGTAGGTCAGGATTCTATGTGTAGAAATACAGACAGTAAAGGCTCTTCTCTGTTTGTGCTTCTTATGCACCTCTGCAAAGCACATATCATGCATTAATGATATGGCTTATTTATAATAATTGCACTAAGCCTCTTATTTTAGTTAAATCCAGCATGTGATTTTTTTTACTTGAAGAAAAAGAAACAGGAAGATGGCATTTAGCTGACTAAAGCCTCTGTCCTTTGGCCATACTACAAAGGGTTTAATCTCTCTTTGTAGTCTTTCATTCATTCATTCATTCCACAAATATCTCCTGACCACCTAGTCGTGTACAAGTCCAATACTAGATTCTGGATAAAAAAAGAAAAGTAGCAACAGACATGGTCATTGCTTTCATGGAACTTAATCTCTGGCAAAGGATTCTGCTGCCCAAATGCAAGATATAATTTGTAATGCTTATTACTGACCCCTCACGCCACCCCCATATTTTTGGTTAGCTTGAATCTTGTATTTTGTAAAGATTGGAGATGTTTCTGTTGATGGGAATTAATTTTCCCTCCCCCAGTTTCTGGCAGGCGGTCAGCGTGGAGGAGCCAGAGTATCACAAGGTGGGCTGCTGCCGTTGTGTTTGTGGGGATTCTGGGAACAGCCGGAAGTGGGGATTCTGGGAACAGCCCAAGGAAGCTGGTCTGTTGTCAGCCTTCCAAATCTGGCTTTCCAGGAGACAGAGATTTAGCTGGAAGTTGCGGTGACGCTGGGACTAAGTCTTCTCTCCAAGATGAGCCTCAGGCTTTAGAGTCCCGCATTAAAAATATATCAGTACAGAGAGGATTAATGACAAAATCATCCTTTTTTTGCCATTATTATTTAATTTTCAGACACTATGAACTTCCCTGAATTGCAACTCCTATCTTTACCCTTACAGGCAAAAGCATGCTGCGTTGAAAAATCAGGACTTTAAAGACACAAAGCATCCTTCTTCTCGATACTCCTGTCTCGTGTGTATTATCATCCTCTGTGGTCACTGACTGTAAAGTTCAGCTCTGTGTGACTCCACCAGGCAGGCCTGGATGGTTGAATTCTCAAGAACTTCCATCACCATTATTGCTATAATAAGCTTGATGCAATCAGGGGCCCATTTCATTATCAGCCCAGGAGGTACACGGATGCTGAGGGACTGTACACAGGCTAAGGCCTCATACCTGTTCCTGAAGATGTGCACTTCCATCACGTGGTCTGCATTTACATGACTGTATATTATATATGCACATCCATACAATGGAATGGAGCACAGCAATACAAATGATGTTCTATAAATACGTATATTGTTCCTGGACACAGGGATCAGTATTACATTCAATTTTCCTTATGCACTTGTATCAATGTAGTATTTGTTTTGGATCTTCTAAGAAATTGTTAGGAAATTCTACAAGAGTTTTTCATAATACTAAGGTCACAGATGGCTTTGGAAATTTAGTCCATCTAGTGAGAGGGAGGGCGATGTTCCTTTACTAACCATGTGGTAAAGTTACCTTATTGAGAAATTTTAATCAAGAGTGCCAAAATGCAAGAGCTCTATTTTCTGCCTTGAGTTTAGTTTTACAGAATAAAATTTGTCATATGCTGCTACTGTTTATTTAGCCCTAATTCTACTTAAGTTTATATTAAATATTGACAAGAGAAATTTCATCAATTAGCTTTAGATGGGCAAGGAGAAAAATTATTATTCAAGTTACATTTTATGCATCATTATTCATATATCATCTTAATTCTTTCCTTTTTTAAGCCTTGATTTTTAGGCCCTGTCAACATTTTTAAAGATAGTTCACTTGAGAGAATATCACAGGATTGACATCCTCAAATTTTTTTTTCACTTTTCGTTTTTATTCACTTTTCTTAAAGTGAGAGGGAGCTAAAAATGGAGGCTGAGAGAAGGGAAGAGGGAGATGTGGGAGGTGCCGCAAAGAGGAAAGGTGGGAGAAACAAGATGCCTTACAGCAAAGTAAGGGGAACACACAGTCCTTTTCTTACGGGGGTTTGACTGGGGTCCCTTCCGACTCTAGATTATTTTTATTCACGTTTTCACTAAAATAATAGTTTGGAAAGGAGACGAATTCCCATCTGAAACTGAGACTTTTCTTTCTTGAATCAACTAGGCAGCTGAGACTTAGCTATTACACTCAGAGTGCTCACCCAGATAAGCACGCGGTCTCTTAAATACTGTACTGAGGACTTGATGTCTCTCTATAATAGCTTTACACTTATACATATGACTCAGATGACCAGAAATTTAATGTTCCTTTGCTTCCCCCAAAGTAAACCTGACTTGCTCACAGTCCTTATTTCTGCTTTGTATTAACAATGAGTGTTCACACTCAGGGGTAACTCAGTCTCTGTTTACAAGAATCTCTTCCAGGTCAATTCAACATTTCACCTTGGTAGTTGAAGTTCAAGCTGCCAGGCAGAGCTGTTTCCCTCCCAAGGTGTCACCCTTCCTTCTCCCCAGGTGGTACCTGGGTGAGGAGGGAAGCTTCCCAGGAGCAGGGCCGAGGGAAGGGATGTCTCTGCCCCTTATTCTTCTGTCCTCTCTGGCCTCCGCCAAAGTATCACATTCTGCTATAGCTCTAAGTCCCGGCCTCTGCTCCCAACACATCTGCTGCTGAGCTGTGCCACTCCCTCCTTCCCCCAGACCCAGCAGAGAGGAGAGGTGCAGCAACATGAGTAACTCGGGGAAAGGAAAAAAAGGGCGTAAAATGTCCTACTTGTATCTTACCACACTCATTTGTTTGGGTTAGCTTTTCCTCTCCACAAAAGAAGTGTTTTACAGAGAATAGATGGCTGCTATGTTGAGGGGATGACAGAAACACGACCTTACTATTACCTCCTTTAAATAGCTCCCAACCCACAAGTGCTAGTATTTCCTTCTATGAGTAAATGCAAAAGTCCATTTTAATTCCTCACCAAAAATTTCTGTAAAGCATTTAAAAATTGTTTGTAATTATACTCATTATTACCAAAATGCATTAAGAATCCATTAATTTATTCTCTCAACATTATTTATTGAGACTTTTCTATGTCCCCAGTTACTTGAGGAAGTTAAGATAAATTATTAGATTCCACTCTTACTGAGAGTAAGTGTACTGGCAGAAAACAGTTGTTTAAAAAGCAATTAGAATAAAATACAATGTCTGCTATAAGAGGGGAGATATAATTGGGCAGCCAGAGCCTTGGGCAAAGGGGGTGGGATTTAGTTTGAAACTGGAAGGACATATAGAGTAAATCTCCCTACATCGAAGAGAGAATAGCATTTGAGAAGACTTGACATTGGAAAGACCAAACTCTAAGAGAAATCAATTGTGCCTCATCATAGCTAATGAATAGTTGTGCCCCAAAATGAGACCGGAGGGGCTGGTACTGGCCCTTAATGGTCATGTTTGGAATTTTGGAATTAATTATTGGGACAAAATATTGGGACACCATTGGTTGGTTTAAGTTAGGTGTTTATTACAACCAACAATCTGGCTGGAACATTTATCAGATTGTAGACGGCCCTGAGTGGTCATAGGAAATGAGCAATTCAGGTGACAGTGGGTGGCAGGGGACAAAAAGAAGAATAGATTCAGGGGAGACATTGAGAAAGTAAACCCAACAAGACCTGGTGATGAATTGTGAGTGAAGAAAAGGGAGGAGTCCATGATGACTCCCCATTTCTATTTCCAGTAGATGGTGCACCACTGAAGAGGATATGGGGCAACTAAGAAAGGGAGCAAGTTCAGGATGAGTTCCATTATGGATGTTTTCATTTGGAGGAGTCTGTGGGGTCTCTACAGGGTTGTTTCCAGGAGACAATTGACTGTTTGGGCTAGCATTCAATAAAAGGGGCTCATTCGGAAGTGCTTGTTGAAACAATCCAATATCCTTGGTAATTAAAGCACCGGGAGCAGATGTGCGCAGGAAGTAAATATAAAACTTCTTTAGAAAAGGACCGAAATCAAGACCTGAAGAAACATGACATTTCAGAAAAGGTAAAGGAGAAGGTTACAATAAAGAGGAGACTTCGGCAAAAATGGGTAGAAGAAAATCATCAGAGAAGCCAAGGAAAGAGGGAATTTGGAGAAGAAAAGACGGGTCAAAATTGTCCAATGTTCTTGAGAAGTCATGTAATTCAACTTTCTAAAAATGACCATTGACAAATTCGATAAGAAGAGTTTTGGCAGAGTGCTAGGGCCAGAAGAGCTTTTAGACTGAAGTAAAGCGAAGAAACGGGGTGGAGAAAGGAGCGGGAAAATGGACACTAAGTGTTGCTGCTTATTCAAAACACTTGTCTGGTGTTTACATTTGTTCACATGGCGGGAAATGACTGCTGTGGAAAGAAGAATGCAAGCTCTTATAAAAGAGATACTTTTACAGTCAGTTCTAGAAGGCCCACAACTCAGAGTGCTGAAGTAGGGTGAATTTTAGAGGTCCTCTCTCTGGGTCTAACCAGAGAAAAATCTGGACAAACATTGGGTTTGACTTTCTGTTTGACTTCACCGATTGAGTAATCCCAGGGCTGTGGGGGCGCTGCTTTAACCCCAACTGTCCTGGGGACGCTCCAACTTTACGCCAAGAATATTTGCCAGCCAGCATCGGAGCTGGCAGCTTCTGGAGCGTCCGTCCAACTGAGATGTCCAGTTAAGTCCAGCTCTTTTATGGGTGTAGTGGTGGCCCTCCCAGCACTGCCTGGGGCTTTCCTTTCATTGTCATTTCAGCCAGTGGGATACAATTTTAAGTAGGATAAGGTTCCCAAAGAGAAACCAAGCCTGCTTTTAGTTTGTAATTAGGGTAGACTTCTTACTGAGAGCCTAAGCACTTAAAATAATTTTGCAAACGAAGTTGGTATAAATAGAATAAATAAATGCATCCCTCCATGCAGATAGTCCAGAACTGCCTTGACTATATCATCATAAAAGAAGTATAGAGTTTTTTTTTTAAAAATAGTCTATTGCCTATCTTACTTTACAGTAATGAATTTAGAGTACTGGTGTCCAGATCAAAAAAATTATCAAAGCTAAATTAATCTGAATGCCACAAGGACTTTTTACAAGTGACCTTTTGCATATGTGAAATGCCGGCTTTGTTTTTGCATTTTTGCAGCCTTAATGAGTTAAATGGCAAGCCACCTCTTTTTCTTGGGGCAGCGCCACCATTCGGGCAGCTCCAGAAAACTGTAGTCCTTCAGTGAGACACCCACACTTCTCACTGAATTGCTCTCCTCTAAAACAATGAGGCAATTCATTGCCCAAGCGTCCTCCAGGGACAGAAAACACCCGTCCCACGATGAAATCTTCAAGTAAGGGAGCCTTTCAATGTTTGTCTAAAACTGTCTTACCCACCCACAAAAAGAAGAGACTATTTACCGCTGGGCGAGTGGACTGGAACAGAAGACAGGAGGAAGGGAAAGCAGAAAACCGATATCTCTTTATCTGATTCTCCAAACTGAACTCTAAAGCCAGTATTAATCATGGGCAGAAGTATGTCTTGTTCAAACAGCACAGATGTTGGCTGGCTGTGGGGCTCTGGGCTGAATTTGAATGAAGCTGAGAGAGGTCTCTGGGTGCCACCTCTTCATGCCTTATCATGTTCTAAGTGGATTAAACTTACTGAGCGGTGATCTGTTTCTGTAACAAGTTGTGACGGCTAACTGTGCGCTTTCTGCCCCACAAGAAGGAAGGTATTACTGTCATTGAATTTTAAGCCTTGATGACTCAGTTTGCTGTACTTTATTCCTAGCAACTGGGAAGAGAAAAACTCAACATCCAGGCTGTTTTTTTTTTTTTTTTTGGAGTGCCCAAAACAAATCATAAACATTTTCCAAGCACTTGTCTTCTGTTGAGTGTTGAATCTTAGTTTACGTTCCAGTACACTAGTTTATTATTACTGCCTACTATGTGCTTGTCTTTTTCTACCAGATGGTGAACTTCTCAAGTAAAAGAACATGTATTTCCTTCTGTGTGACCCACCATTTTACCCTCAGCTCTGGGCATCCCAGTGTTTGGAACTTTATAGATGCTCAGTAAATAGTTGCTGAGCGAGCAAATATTTGAAAACCTCTTCTGCTAGTCGGAGTGAGTTGATAGTTACTCCTAAATAGATGTTAATAATCTGGAAAGACCTTGTTTTCCCCTGCTTGCTTACTGACACTTAAACTATTTCCTGAGGTCAGACAAGAAAGGCAATCATATCTCTTGTCATTATTGCTATGTGCGAATGACTGACTCAAAAGCAGTACTTTTGGACTTCGTAAGTCCAAGTGCTGTCACGCTCACCTGTTGCTTTTTAATCGACAGTCCTGAGGTATGGTCTTACTCTAGAATATCAAAGCAGGAAGGGCCTGCTAGGAAGGTTTACTAATCCAATTTGTTTTACCTGTGAGAAAACTGTGACCTACACAGGTGAGGTGACTGACCCAGAGTGTACTTGTGACAAAGCCAAGACTTAGAATGCAGGTCTCATGGTTCCAGTGAGTCCGATACCAGGGGCCCACCTTTTCATTTACAAATCAATGAGAAGCACTGAAGCATTAAATCCCTCACCCCCATAATCCCCAAACTGCAAGTCTGGACAAAGCCAGGGCTGGAAAAACAACATATGAGGTCCTAGTTCCAGGGAGGATCTCTGAATTTTCCCCATGACTTCTATGAACAGTATAGGCATACATTTTCTGTCTGTGGTTCCCACGATGAATTAGAGAAGTATGGAATATCAGGACGTGGAGGGATCTTAGGTCCCACTGGGCTGAACCCTTCCTTGGTCTTGGCTGTTACACCTCTAGTGCCTGGAACTGGCACACACAGTTTCCTATTCTTAGCATATTGCTAAACAGATCTAATTATTAGAAAGTTCATTCTTTAGACCAAACCTAAATCGAGGCAACTTCTCCTCACCGGTTCACCTTGTATCCTTTAGGTGAGTATGCCTGGCCATCCACCATCTAAACAAATTTCACTGTCTCCCATCTTTCTTTCAGAATAAACATCTATCTCCCCTATTCATATTGTCATAGGAGCAGTATGATACAATGGCAGATGCATGAAGAATCTCATTTAACTACCTGGACAATAACCTAGAAAACAAAATGATGCGAAAGTGTACAAAATGGTAACAACTCACAAATTAGATAAATACAAAATGACGTGAAAAGTAATAAAAGAACAAACTCAGTTTACATTTGCAGTGGAGGTTGTTGATTCCCACAAGGACAGGGACACTGGGGGTAAAAGTAAGGGCGTCAGGGAGAGAGTGTGGGATGAATTTCTGCAACGCTTGCTCAGCTGAAGCCTCTAAGCAGCCCTTTAGTGACAGCAATAGGTTCGTTTTCATCTCTTTGAGGTACAAGTCTGCTAACATGAAGACTAGAATTGAAAAACTTATAGAGAGCTTCGGCATCTCCAAAAGCCATTTTGTGTTATAAGGTAGCTACCACGTTGCATCGGTTGTTTCAGGAAATTGAGATTAAAAAAAAGTTTGAGATGACTGCAAAGAGTTGAGGAAGCAATCAAAAGATTGACCACATTTATGTCTGAAGCACTAAAAATTGAATGTTTGGCTAACATCTCCAGTTTCCTGTGGTTTCAGGGACAGAACAGTAAGCTCCAATGTCCATCTTTAGTTAACTGCCTACTTATTTTGTTAAGACAACAAAAGTGTCCGTAAACTAGAATTAGAACAAGAGACTAGAGAAGTTCATTCAAATTTTGCTGAGCATACAAGTTGAGGGTTGGGTAACAGCCAACAGAACAACTCTGTAAAGCAGAGTAAGGCATTAGGAAACGCCTTTGAACTTTGGGGGAGAAAATAAAGTATAAAAAGAACTATCAGAAAGGTAATTGTGATCGTAACTAAATTACAGGCTTCTGTAACTGTGCACAGAGCTTTTACAAAGATTTCTTCATCCAACCCGCCTCTCCCAGAGTCTAAATATATGATAGTACAAGAAGCATTACTTGAATATGTTTTTGATTCAAAAATACAGTTAAAGTAGCCTGAAGAGATAATAATGCTTTCAATAGGGAAAAGATACATTGGATCAGTGCCCACTTTGAGACTTTTCTTCAACAGGAAAATTTTTTTCCCATGCAGCCTGGCTACCGCTCCTGATGACATTCCTTCTGAACAAAAATATTCCATTTCCTTTTTCCTTCTCTCCTCCTAATATTCTGTACTGTTTGTTTATTTTTAACTCTATTTAAAACCACACAAATGAAGAAATGATGTGACTCATTCTAAATCTGATCCTGGGGTAAGGTAAAGAATGTACCTGCTCGTTCCTGAAAGTCTAACTGTGAAAACAGTCAACCCAGCATCTTATGCATGCAGTTCCCATAATGGTGTTCTCCACTTGTAGGAAAATGGCAAACACTGCAGCCTTACATTTTAAGTTTCCTGTAGAATATATTCTTTCACTTTTACACATTGTGTAAGTAGCGAATCAACTATCTATCCTAAAACTTTTTTTTTCTTTTTCTTTCTTTATTTTTTCATGGAATCTATTTCTTAGAGCAGTTTTAGGTTCACAGCAAAATTGAGTGGAAAGTACAGAGTTCCCATATACTCCCAAACCCCATACACATCATCTCCCACGTTATCAATATCCCCCACCAGAGTGGTACATTTGCTACAATCAATGAACAGACATTGACACAAAATTTTTCTTTATTTTTTAACTATGTCATGCCACTGAACACTTCTGTTTAGACTCCTAACTCAGACTATGGAAATAAAGTTTGACTGTATTTGTTAGTAAAATTTTATATTCCAAAGTATTCAAAGTTGTTGCTTATCTCTGTTAAAATAAAATCGGTGATAAGCAAAAAAAAAAAAAAAAAAAAAAAAAAAGAAGAAGAAAAAGAAAAAGAAAAACCATCTAACAGTACTGAAGTCTGATGCTCAGGTAGTTCTGATTTTTCATTTTTATTAGATGTCACTGAAGCATCCTGAATGGTCAGCTCAGATTCCTTCCAGGAAAACAGAAGGCTTGTGTCAAGTTTTACACCACTGGGACAAAGAATGAGACATGACGGAGCACATTGTCTGGCTTTTGTGACTCTGTCATGTTCTTGGCAATTTTCAAAATGAGGGTTTCAGTTTGTTTTTGAAACTCTTTGTTTTTGGGATACTGTGGCCATAAAGTCGTCTCTTCAAGAAATATGAAATCCCATAAAATTTAAAACATAAATAGGCTGTTTTGGATCCTGTTGTTTTACAAATAAAAGGCAATTCGTGTTCAGGGTAAGGAAAGTTACCAGGGATAAAGAGAGTTAGTATGTTAACAATGAAGTGTTCAATTTTCCAAGAAGATATAAGAATCCTTAACATGTATGCACCCAATAAAAGAGTGACAAACTATGTCAGGCAAAAACTAATAGAGCTACAAGAAGGAATAGTTAAATCCACTATTATAGTTGAATATTTCAATCTCCTATCAGAAATGGGCAGATTCATTGAGCAGAAAATCAGTAAGAACATAGTTGAACTCAACAACTCTACCAATCAACTGGATACAATGGATATGTATAGACTATTTCATCCAACAACAGCAGAATACACACTCTTTTCAAGCTCATGAGAAACATTCACCAAGATAGACCGTATTCTGGACCAAAGAACACACCTTAACAAATTTAAAAGAATAATTATATAATATCTCCTCTTAGACCACAAGGAATTAAGCAAGAAAATACTAACAGAAAGACCTGAAAAATCCCTCAATATTCAAAGATTAAACAATACATTTCTGATAATGTATGGGTCAAAAAAGAAATCTCAAGAGAAATTTTTAAAAACATTTTGAACTAAATAAAAATTAAAACACAACTTATCAAAATTTGTGGAATGCAGCAGAAAGCAGTGTTTGGAAGGAAATTTATAACTTTGAATGCATACATTAAAAATAAAGAAAGATCAAAAATTAGTCATCTAAGCTTCCACCTTAGGAAACTGGAAAGAGAACAGAAAATTAAATCCAAAGTAAGCAGAAGGAAAGAAATATAAATTTGAGCAAAATTCAATGAAATTGAAAATAGGAAAACAAAAGAGAAAACTGACAAATGGAAAGCTGGTTTTGTGAAAAGATCAATAAAATATAGACAAGCTAACTAAGAAAAGAATGAGGCAACAAATATTACTAATATCAGAAATTAAAGAGGAGATGTCACTACGGACCCCATGGACATTAAAACTTGAGTGAGGAATAGTATGAATGACTCTACACCTGCAAGTTAGATAACCTAGATGAAATGGTCAAGTTCCTGGAAAGAAACAATCTGCCAAAGCTCGCTTGAGATAAAATAGATAAAATGAATATGCCTGTATCTGCTAAAGAAATTGAATCAATAATTGATAACCTTCCAAAACAGAAAGCACCAGACCTTGATAGATTTACCAGTGAGTGCTACCAACATTTAAGGAAGACATTCCACTAATTCTCTACAATCTCTCTCAGAAGATAAAAGCAGAGGGAATACTTCTTAATGTATTCTGTGAGGCCAGTATTACCATAATACCAAAACTATACAAAGATATTACAAGAGAAGAAAACCACAGACCAATATCTACCATGAACACAGATTCAAAAATAAAAAATATTAGCATGTTGAATCTCACAATGTATAAAAAGAATTATCTACATGACCACATGGGATTTATCTTAGGTATGCAAAGCTGGTTCAATGTTCAAACATCAATTAATGCAATCCATTGCATCAATAGGCTAAAAAAGAAAAATCACCATGATCATATCCATAGATACAGAAAAAGCATTTGACAAAATCCAACACCCATTTGCCATAAAAATGCTCATTAAACTAGGAAGAGAGGAGAACTTTCTCAACTTGACAAAGAATATCTATTTAGGTGGTGGTGTGATGTCCAAGTTTCTAAAATCAGAGGTGCATAGTCATACTAGATTAGAAGACACTTTACACACAAATATGCAACTTGAAATTTAAATTTATATCAAATACTTCAAAATCAACACAGGAAATTATTATTTAAATTATGTTGATAAAAACATTTTTAATATACTCATTTTCATGTAGTTTGGAAATTAGGGTTTTCCTTATATTAGTTGCTCTTCAACTGGGGTCATTTTATTTTGTCCCATATGCTATGAAAGCAAACAAAAGCAGGCAAAACAAAACACACCCCCCACCCCATTTGGATAATATTTGATTGTTTCCAACACTAGTATCTTACTTAGGTTTTTAAATGGGAAAATGCAGATTTTTTATGTTTATACTCTAATGATAGTTGGACTTTACCGACTCTTTTGTGGTATCAGTCAGATTTGTAGCCTGTATTTAATGCTTCAGTAAATCCAGAATTTGAACATTTTACAGCAGGTTCCCCTTTTTCCCTTGAGATAAAAATGATAGTCTCTGCTTCTATGACAGCTGTCAAATGAAAAGAAACTTGGGGTTCCTGAGATAATAGTGGCTGAAAAGAAGCTGTTTTTTCCCTATTAAATCCCGAGAGTTATTAAAGAGTCAGTGCATTTGGAATAAATAAAATGGTCTGTACCACTGTACTTGAATGTGCAACAGATTTAAGCTTTGAATGTGCATTGAAAGAACAAGTTTAATATAATGAGCACGTCAGCCTGTTGACTTGTTAAAATTTCATGACTCACATATTTTGCTTATGGTTTTTAAACCCCATAAAAAGAACACATAATTACCAGGAATATTTTAAAATTGTAAAATATATAAAACAAAAATAATGGTTTAGAGAATAATAAAATACATAAAATAAGTATGACTACAATGGTACAGAGAATAATAATACCCAGATATACACTTACCAAACAGATTAAGAAAGAAACAAATGCAAAACAGCTAGTTCTTGTGGAGAACTGTTTAACCCTTTCCTGATCACATCCGTCAATCACCTCCTATGCTACTAATTTGTCATGTATGTGTATATTCCAAAGCAACCTATACCATTGCTTAACAAGCTTTTAAGCTTTATATAAATGGCATTAAGAATTCTAAGAACATGCTACATCTCTCCATTTTGAAGTTATTCTTTGGTGCCCTTAAGTACTATTTTGTTGAACAGACACACATCATTTTTCTGGGGGTAGGGGCCTCGCACATGACTAGCTGTGTTTGTTATGAGGTGAGATGGCAACTTGTCAGCTTTCTCCTTTGTGGCACTAACACTCACAAAAAAATTTTGACTTTTGCTAATTGTTCATTCCTTTTTGTTAGACAGGAGTCTTCCACTTTCTGCCTGGAAGAAAGTGCAAGGCTTCTGCTCACTCAGATGGGAGCAGAGGAAGTGAAGGGAGGGGCTGACTGGGGCAGTTGTTCCTTGTGTGGACCTTTAACTCATCCCCCCTTTCGTATTCAGTGGCACGGCGGCTCCCTGTGGTTCTGGGGGCAGCCCTCTCTGTGACATACTCTGTACTATTTACATGGCTTTACTTGATGCTTCAAAATCCTCCCTTTCCTTTCCTTTTTAAGAAACAGTTGAAATTTTGATGACTCTGGCATAGGTTATTTTCAGTGTTGTGGGTTCATCTATATTTTGCTTTTTGGACACTTCTGTACTATCAGTTATGGTCTTCTGAGAAAGAGGCAGAGCTGGTGTGCGCTCAGTCCACCCACCTGAACTTCCTTCTTTTATTATTATTATTATTAGTAGTAGTAGTAGCAGTAGCAGCAGCATAGCATCTACACCCATCTTTTCCTGTTTCCACCTCTGTTCACAGGCTGGGGTCAACCTTGTTTTCGGCCGTCCACTGTACCCTAGTTCACAAGGCCATCTCTCTTCATTGCCCTGGGATCCTGTTCCCTCTCATAGCCTCACAACTCTCTTTCCTTCCTCATATGAACACCCTCAGCTCTCTCCAATTTTTCTTTCTCATTCTCCTTTAGGTGGCACCTCATCTCTTTCCTTTAATTTTCATCCAGGCTTAACCAGTGGCTTACTCTCCTTCCTGAAACTTAGCGTGGTCTAACTCCCTGCCTCTCTCCACTGATGCTGCTTTGACAGAGGTCACTGACCATCTCCACATTAGCAAATGCTATAGACAAATGTAAATCTTCTTTGTGTGACCCTGTTAATCACACCTGACATTATCTTCACCCTGGGCTTCTAAGCAAACTTGTGTTCTACCAAGTTTTCCTCCTTCCTCTCTTACCATTTTACCAGATTTCTCTTTCAAGTCCCTTCTCCAACTACCTCTCAAGCATTGTTACCCAGAATCCTTTCTTGGCCAATTGTTCTTCTTAAACTTTTTGGACTTCCTGAGTATTCTCACCCCTTCATCCTTTTCTATTGTTGGATTTAAAAAGAATTGGGGGGGGGGGCAGGGGTAATTAGGTTTATTTATTTTTAATGGAGGTGCTGGGGATTGAACCCAGGGCTTTATGCATGCTAAGCGTGTGCTCTACCACTGAGCCATACCCTCTTTCCCAGCATTGGTGGATCTTTTACTTGGGTGATATTCTTTTGGCACCTGATAATATCATTTATGTCTATTATTGCTCACTGTGTGCCAGACCCTATGCTAAGCATCTTCAAACATCATCTTTATTTATTTTTTTATTTAAGTGTAGTTGATTTACAATGTTAGTTAGTTTCAAGTGTACAGCAAAGTGATTCAGTTATACATATACATACATATATATTTTTTTCTTTTCAGATTCTTTTCCGTTATATGTTATTACAAGAAATTGAATAGTTTCTATGTATTCGTAGTTCCCTGTGCTATACATTAGGTCTTTATTGTTTATCTATTTTATATATAGTAATGTGTGTCTGCTTATCACCAACCCATAATTTATCACTCTGCCCCTTCCCCTTTGGTAACCATAGTATGGATGGACCTAGAGATTATCATACTGAGTGAAGTAAGTCAGACAGAAAAAGACAAATATCATATGATATCATTTATATATGAAATCTAAAAATTAAACAAAAATGATACAGAATCTATTTACAAACCAAAAGCAGAATCACAGACATAGAAAACAAGCTTTATCTTATTTCACCTTCACAATAACCCTATCAGGTAGGTATTATCATCTCCATTTTTCAAAAGAGGAAACTGACACTTAGACTCAATAGTTTGCCCAAGTTACACACCTGTAGACTGAAGAGCTGGGAGTTATGCCACATCTCTTTCACTGGAAGGCTGTGCTCTTACTCTTCACAGGCCCCCTTGTCTCTTCTATGCAGATCACGTGGACCTGCCTGGCCATCGGCATTCGTGGATGCCCAAAATGGGCTTGACTTTCTACTTTGGCATATTTTTTTCTAAAAGAGTCACAAGTTTTCCTCTGAGAGGAGGAAATTCAGAATTCAGTTGACTCACTGAATTCTTACAATTCTTACAATTCAGTGAGTCAACATATTCTCCAGTCTTTGCTTACATTTCTCTCTCTTAATAAAGTCAGCACACAACATACACACCCTTATTCTCCTAGGCAAAGTGGTATATTTTATATTAAATTATATAATCAATCATATTAAAAGTGCTATTCATTTATTTAAAAAACAAACAAACAAACAAAAACACCTGTAGTGTGATGGTTCCAGGCAAGTAAAGGCAGGAATTGAAATGATGAAAGGAGTTATAAAATTAATCCAAATTTATATTTTGGCCCTTCATATCCTACGCTTTGATGCACAGATAGGTACACATTGCATGGAAGATTCTCAGAGAAGAAGAAAGAAAATTGTGAGATCCAAGGACTGCTAGAAACAGAAGCCCAAATAGAAGGCTCCCAGGCAGCCTTTTCCGGGAGGCAATTCTTTTCCAGCTGCTCCCTGTTGTTCGTGTCCCCTGAGCCCTGTCTGAGGTTGGCTGCAGCATTCCCGTCTCTCAGTGTGGGATCTCAGATTGTGAAACCTATTGCATCTTTCCAGTTACCACATTATGTCGACTGTGAAGTCACCAGTAGCCAGTGTTGGGAGCTCTCCAGAGCTCTGTCCTGCTGCCTCTCTCACAGGGTGAAAAGATGTTGCTAGGCTTTCTGGACCAATTCTAAGCACTCATTTATCTCCTTGGCCTTTTCTCTTTATCTCCAGAGTGTGCTCAAGCCTAACTACAAAGAGACATGGGGTCAGAATAGCCAACTGTATTACATTTAGATTTTGTCCTTCTTTAAAAAACTTTTTTTAAAATGGAGGTACTGGGGATTGAACCCAGGACCTCGTGCATGCTAATCATGAGCTCTACCACTGAGCTATGCCCCCACCCCCTAGATTTTGTCTTTCTGTTCTGTCCTGGGCCCTTACCTATCTCTTTCCTCATTTTATTTGCCAGTGCCACAGCAGGCGGGTGTGAGCTGAATCACTCCTGGGGTTACCATCTTCTCGGACTGCAAACAAAGCAGTACCCTCTGGAGTTGTGCAGTACGTTGGCACCTACAGGTCTGCCCCTGGACAGGCAGCTTGATACCCGTTTGTGAATTAAAAAGTGGAGAGAATGTGATGGCCACCACTATGCTGCACTAAATTTCGTAGTGTTAATTTTGTCAAGGAATATGAATTGTTTGAAGTAACAGGCAGGGACACTCACCACTCTCCTAATGAGGAAGACTTTGAATTTTTTTAAGTGGACATGTAAGGCTTTTATTTTGACAACAGCTTTATGAGGTATACATGGATGCAGGAAATAATAACAGTAGTAAATGAAATATTTGAATTGAGAATTCCTTCTCTATTACTCTTTAAAACACTCCATCATATTAAAAAAAAAAGACAGTATATTTCAAATTGTAAAGTACAAGAATGCTGACCTTGTAGATGAGACAAGAGCTATCATCAGAGCATAGTCCATGGATCAGATCAGAGACTTATTTCACATTTCTTTGATTATTGTGCAAAGTTTTTAATGAAACTGCTGTGAAGTGACACATAGCATATAGTGACAGGTCAATAACTTTATCCAAGGTATCTCAATAACCACGGCCAATGTTTACTCATTCATTTAAAAAAATGTATTGAGCCCTAAGGTTAAGAGCTAAGAATGACCCCTGTAGTACTGAAACTGAGTGGAACACCACTTACTAAGATTTGAGGCTTTGAGAATGTACAGTAAACATTTTCAATACATATTTTAAGAAGAAAAGCTTCTGTCGGTAAGAGACAGAGATATAGTGTTCGGAATGACACTGAAAAGATGACCAGGCACCATCCTACCTTTCACCTATTTCCTGGCTCAAAGGAAAGGCTATGCAGTCGACACCAAGGTGACCACCGCAGTCTTTGGGAATTTCCATGCTGTTGTCCCTCACTGCCTGCTTCAGAGTGTCTTCAGTTACTTCTCCTCAATCCAGCTACCATCTCAGGTTAAAGAGTTTTCATCACTGAGAATTCTCAAAGTAATATTTCATGGGAAATTATAAAAGACAAACCCAAATCTTTGAACATTAGAACTATTTTTATAAAAGTTAAATACCTCCCCCAATTGCTCCTTCGTAAAAGGTTTATCCTTAAGATTTTAGAACTTTTAAATAAATGTGGGCTGAGGCCAAAGGAAAAAAAATGTTCAGTGTGGTGTAGGCAATGTAAAAGCAGATCTCTGAAACAGAATTTTCCAGCTACCAATCAATATTGCAGAATTACTGAGATATTTGAATGAATTTATTGAAATGTTGCAGAATTTTTTCATTTAGGCTTTGGCACCTGATAGGATCTAAATATTTGGTCTCCAGAAATATGTCCCTTATAACTGGGGACTGGCTTGTTCCAAGTCAGATTGGTTTGCGATCCCACCAAAGCAGTTTATAATCTTAATTTTTCATCATTCACATCACACTGTCATAACTGCTGTATTTCAAAGAAAAGTGATCCAAATCCCAAAGTCCTAAAATGGTTGATATGCTCAGAGAAATTCAAAAAATCCTCTTGAGGCCTGGCTGATTAGTCAATTCTATTCATCTCAGAAACTAAAGTCTTAGGAACATCTGATACTCTTTGGAATTTTGAGTTTGGGAAGTCAGTGTAACCAATGTCATGTGATGCCAGGATTCAGTGTGTAAATCCAGATTGTAATAAATGTCATAAAATCACAGCATCCAGACTGTAGAGAAATAAACACCCCACTCTCTGTCAAGAGAGTGATGCAGCTGATTAATGAAAGCCACGCTGGGACTGCAGATAGGTTGAAGGCAATTTAGTTGTTTGTCTCTATTTTTCAATCTCAAAAGTTAATACATAATCTGTGTCCCCATTTAGAGGAAAGGAGGTTCTCTAAAGAGACATTGTAGACAGAGAGGAGCCACCCAGATCACCCCAGTGGACAGTCTCCAGTTGTCAGCTTCTTAGGGTTTGATGCATCTGCAGAAAGGAAGCCTGCTCAAGCACACATTTTTCCCAGGCAGGACACAGACAATGACTGCTCAAGATGGGGTATAAAGACCCAGCCACTTCAGCCCAATGTGGGTCACCTCTGATGGGCCACATACACTCCCAAGCTCTCCAAGGGGACTTTTTCCTCTGCCCCCTCCTGCGTCCTACCTGTCTCTCCCTTCCAAATATGTCGATACCTAATAAACACTGCCAAAAATAAATTTGCCAAAATTCCATCTCACTGTCTGATGCTGGAAATCAGAACTTCAACAGAAGATAGAGTAGCATTGGAGGTATATACTATCCTGTGTTAGTCTGAGAGAATTACGAAAACCACACACCTATATACAATTAAGAGAGACTGTATTATCAAACACAAAGAGCCAGATTTGTTTATTATAATTTTGCAAATCTCTCATCAACCTCTCAGTTGTATAATTTCCCATCAACCTCTCAATCAAAGCTCACAGGAGAATCAGAAACTGTTGACAACTTCTTATCTTTCTTGTAACACCTCCTCTTTTACTATAAACTTGCCAATTTAAATAGTAATATTTTAAAAGAGAATTCAATTAAGACAAATAAAAGCAGCTGAAAAAATATTGTAATGTGGAAGTCTTGGGAAGAAATATACAGAATTCTAAGAATGTGAAAGGAATTGCAGAAAACACTTCCATTAATTCAAGCCAAATATAAAGCATTTTGATATGAATGATCTATTGAGGATCTTGTCTTTGCATGAACAATTCAATGAACTTGTTATTTATTTAGTACCTACAATGTGTCGGGTTTGCTATTAGGTGTAGCAAGAGTTACAACAAAGTGACAGCAAAAGGTTAATGCTCTCAGATGCAAATGAAATAATGGAACACGTTAATTGCAACTTCAAATGCTGTGGGGTTCCCAGAGAGAAAGAGAGAGAGAGACAGAGATTGGTGATTTGTTTGAGGGATGAAGGATAAAGGAAAGCTTCATGGAGCAGATGTATCTGAGACAGGCTATAAAAAGTGAGTAAAATTCTGCCAGGTAGGATATGGAGTGAAAGTTAAGACCACAGCCTGCGTTAATGGAAAAGAAGCACATCCAGAGCTTTACTTGACTTCCTTTGGTCCCAGTGTCTCACCCATAAAGAGAACTCAGACAAGATTAGGGCTTTTCAAACTACATCTCTTGAAACACAGTTAACCCATCAAATAGTTCTTCTAGGTTAACTTGTTGGAGGGCAGTCCTTGGAAAAAAGGATCTATAATCTATTAGCATATATACTTGAACTTCTTGCAAATGTGCAAAGATAAGGAAGACTTGTTTTCTTTTTTTTTTTTTTAAATTCAGGCCTGTGCTTGCTCTTTCAAAAAACTGCATGAGTATGTACACTGCCACAGCACACGGATGCCAAGTCTAATTAAGTGTTAGCCCGGGCTGGATGCTTCGCTCTGCGCACGTGCTCACCAGCTCCTAGCAGTAGTTGTGCAATAGCAAGGGAGGGGGTAGCATGCCAAGTTGTGATGATATCTTTTACAGGTTCTATCTGAAAGTTCTGTAAGCTTCTTGTCTGACTATTATTTTTGCAAAGGGGAATGTGAGCAGATGGCAGATGTTGTCTGGGATTTAACTTCGAAATAAAAATGGCCAACTGCTTCCTGTTTCCAGGGTCTCGATTAGAGCAAATTGAAGAGTAGTCTTAGAATGAGAGGTAAAGTGGCAAATGAAGATGACTGTTTGCAACTACATATTTTTGTGGAATTGTGTAACTTTAACAAAATACAAAAGTAAATGAGATGTTGAGGTTGACATGACCATAAACGTCACCTATGTCACTCCAATTTTTAACTTCTTACATTTATCAACACTGGCTCATTGTTCTCATTTAATGATGTTGAAATTTTTTTAAGTTATACTTTGGATGTGTTCATTATCTCTGCACAGATAAAACAACAATTCTGGTTGTTTTAAATAACTGGAGCCCTGTGTATAATTTTACTTGAAAAAAAAATAACTGGTTTAAAAGTTTAGAAGCCTCTTTGAGATTCCTTCCATACAGATAATTTAATGGTCTCTTCTGATTTTAAAGAGTTCTCCTATTCCCAGTGTGTTTGCAACAAGTAAATGGATGAAAAACAGTCCCCATTATTATTATGCATAAAATAAAAACAGAGCAAGGTGGCTTTTTTTCACTGCTAAAATTTTGATAGAAAAAAAATTAAGTGAAGCAAAAATAGCACAATTATCATAGTTTATGAAGGAAGATTAGTGAGTGCCAACTCATGTCTAGAGCAGTGATTGACATATAGTAGATATTCATTAAGTGTTTGTTGGATAAATGAGGATTCAAGAATATTAATTCCTAGTGGGGATGGGAAGGAAAAGCCAAATACACAGCAATCAGGGTGTAGAGATCATTTGTTTATTCAACTAAAACTAAGAAAAGTATGAGTCAATAGAAAGAAGTTTCCAAATATTTGAAAATAAAATGAGAATAACAGTGAGCTCAATAAAAACTGGAAATCCTTATGATATCCAAAATAGAGTTTCCTATCTAAAGAGAAGTTTTGAATCGCTAGACTATAATAATGATTTTGTTAAAATAGAACATATTTTAAAACTAAAGAAAACCCCGAACTCCTCATATTTCAGAGAAGAGTTGAGGAAAAGAGAAGATGTAACAAAATCTACAAATGAAGGGATAATTAAATGTAATTACTAACATTTTAGTACAACGCAGATAGTAATTTCTGGGAAGCCTGTTGGAAAAAAATGTATGGCAGAATTAAACATAAGAGAATATCTATAAAGATATTGAGGTTATGGAAGTCAATAAAAACATCAATTTCTAATGAGTGGTTTCCTTCCCTTGGGAGGATTAACCTTTCCAAAAAGAACCAGTGAAACTTTCCACAAGATGGATAGCAGGGAAATGATGGAAGAGCAGGAGAAATATTGATCACATCTTTAATATGGGATCATAAAGCTTACAGCTAAAGGTGCAAGCCCAAAACTCATCTGTTTCTAAATCTTGCTTTTAACAAGAGAAGCAGCTGTATTCCCACTTACAGATGAGATTACTAAAGTCTAGAAAGATTTGTGAGCAAAAAAACCCAAAAAACAAAACAGTGCAGCTTTTTAATGTAGCACTTTCTACTTCCACTTCTAATTTGAATTTTATTTTGAAATTTTATTGTCAAAATATAATTGTCAAGAGCTATTAAGAATGTCAGGAGATTGTTTGCTTTACTGTTTTGTCAGTTCTTCCAATCATATTTAGCTTAATGTTAGTTAAATATCATAAGATGTACTCAGTGGTTATCTATCATTTAATGGGGGAGGGAGAACTCTGTACCATCACTCCATCTTGCTATGACTCCTCTCTGCCCTTTCAGGGGTCTCCAGACCACCTCCTTCATGGTGTGTGGTCTTGGTGGGAGTTGATGCCAGTCTCCCACAGTGGATGCCCCAGACCCGCCCCCCACCCTGCCGAGTGTATGCAAAGAAGCTGACACAGTTAAATAAATGCCCTTGCTTCCCGGGTCTTCATGGCTCCCAGGGTCTCTCTCATTTAATAGTCAAAGCCTCCAGCCTCCCCTTGCTCGCTCCCTCACAGTTTATCACAGTTCATCAATGAATTCCCTTTACCTTAAGTTAGCCAAGGTCATTTTAAGATGCTTGTAGCCAAGGACATTGAAAGTCACAATATTTATTGAGGAAAGACAACGGTCACCTTCTCAAAGTAATATTAATCCTTCAGACCTTGGACAGTCTTTAGTGATACTTTAACCAATCCACACGTATTGTGATGGAAGGAGCAAAGGCTAAAGAGTATTGTGGGCTGAACTGTGTCTGCCACAAATTCATATTGAAGCCCTAACCCCCAGTACCTCAGAATGTGACTCTACTTGCAGAGACGCTCTTGAAAAATGTAGTTAAGTTAACATGGCGTCATCAGGCTAGACCCTAATCCAATGACTGGTGTCCTTATGAAAGGAGGAAATGAGGACACACATGGGAACACCAGTCCTGTGCATGCACAGAAAGTTGGCCATGTGAACACATGAAGAGAAAACACCTGCTATAGAATGAATGTTTGTACCCCCTCAATATTCAAAACATTGGAACACAATCTCCAACGTGATGGCATTTGGAGGGGAGGCCTTTGGGAGGTAACTAGGCCAGAAGGGCAGAGCCCCATGAACAGGATTAGTGCTCTTATAAAAGACACCTTAGAGCCCTCTACCCTTCCTCCGTGTGAGGACGCAGGAAGAAGACAGCCCTCTGTGAATCAGGAAGCAGCCTCTCCCCAGATTCTGACTCTGCCGGCACCGTGATCTTGGACATCTGAACCTCTGGGACGGTGAGAAATAAGCACTTGTTTAATAAGCCACCCAGTGCATGGTATTTTTCAGTAACGGCCTGAACTGACTAAGCATCCACCTGCACACCCAGGAGAGAAGATTCAGAGGAAATCAAACCTGACAACACCTTGACCTTGGACTCCTACCCTTCAGAACCCTGGGAAAACAAATCTCTGTAGGTTAAGCCGCCTGGTCTTCGGTATTTTGTTAGGGCAGCCCTAGCAAACTGATACGAAGGACTGATACTGTGTTGCCCAACACTGGGCTGTTGGCCAAGGCAAAGGCTGGACCCACATCCAAATCTGAGAAGGCCCAGTCTAGTGCTCATGCTGATCCACGCATGCGGCAGTGAATGTGGGTCGTATGTATTATGATTATCATAAATCTTATGTCTAGCAATGTTTTGGCTAATAATGTGATTGACCAGCATGTCACTTAACATTTCCAGTTATACTTACCAATCTGTAAAAATGGCTCTAGATCTGAGACTGAATACAAGAATATGGCACATCACTTATATTAACATTCACACACAAAAGGGCTATTTTCAGATTCCCAGTTCACATGAAAATCTATTAAATTTGGATAAAGATTTGTTTTTCAAGACCTACATTCCAGAGTATGATTCAGTGGGTCTTAAGACCACACTCATCTGTGATTTTAGAAATAAATTACATTCTAAGTTTTTACCAAACAGGTTTACAGCTTCTGCCAAAGTCCATAATCAATTTTTTAAACTCATTTTATAACTTAAATGCTGTTAGATGTTACCAAAGGAATAATGCCAAATATAAATACATGGAAAAGATAGGAAATGCAGCCTATCCTTAATTCAGTGGAAAATGAAGGTGAGTAAAAGCTTCTCCAGGGAAATGAATTGATTCAATTAACTGTCTTAGTTAAATTAATCCCACTAGAGAACCAAACACTATCTAATGCTCTAGAAATAGTAACTTTCTAAATGGCCCCTCTGGTCTCCCAGCAATTAATATAATATAGGTAGGTAAGCACACGTGCCCTAAAGTGTTTTATCCATTGTAGGTTAAAGGAGGCTAAATCAAAATACTCTTATTTTCTGTTCTGTCCTTGAAAGCAGCTCAGTATCTGGGATACTGCTGTCAGGTGAATCATTGTCAGAAGTTTACAATAAAGTTCCCTTTAAGCTATCCTCACAAGTGAGAAAGTAGCCCCATCTAGTTTCTTACTAAGTACCCTTCCTTAACTTTCCCTATGTAGTCCATTAGCAGGTCATGCATACTTGTATGAAGCAAAGCAGGACTTCTCTTCAACAGATTAAGTGGAAAAGAGAAAGGTGGCCATGCCATGCCTTGACACTTCTACAGGAGATCTGAATTGATGAAGATTTGAACATGATGCCCTAGGAAACTAAAGTGGGTGATGTGTCCTAGTGTAAATACGTATGGAAGACTCTGTGCTAAGATGTCAGTTCTTCCCAAATTGATCAAGAGTCAATGTAATCCCTATTGAAAGGAAACATCAGTACTCATTCTTGTAGAAATTGAGAGACTGATTTTAAATTTCAAACAGAAATACAAAAAAAAAAAACCAAAAAAAACAACCAACAAACCCTAGAATAACTAAAAAGAATGAAGTTGGAGGACTAACACCATCTGGCTATGAGGCAAATTATAAATATGTATGTATAAAACTATAAACATATTACACAGTGTGGCATCAGCATCAAGATAGACAAATACATTAAAGGAAAAGAACAGAGTCCAGAAGAGACCCACAGATATATGTACATTGACTCCTGACAAAAGCTTAAAGGCAAGTCAGTGAAGAAAGGCTAGAGTTTTCAACAAGTAATGGTAGAACAATTAGATATTGATATCTGTATTTTGCACTATGAACAAAAATTAACTTAAAATGGACAATAAACCTAATGTAAAGTTTAAACTTATAAAACTTTTAGGAGAAAATTTTGTGACCTTGGGTTAGGCAGTGATTTCTTTGCTATAACACTGAAAGTAGAAACCCCAGAGGAAAAAATGCATAAATTGCACTTCGTCAAAATTTGAAACTTCTGCTTTTCAAAAAATACTGCTAAAAGACAAGCCACAGACTGGGAGAAAATATTTGCAAAGCAAATATCTGAAAGAGGGCTTATATCCAGAATATATTCATAACTTTGAAACCTCAATAATAGAAAAAGCCAGTTTTAAAAATGGACCAATTTGTTGAGCAGACATCTCACAAAGAAGATATGTGGATAACAAACAATCACTTGGAAGGATGCTCAATGTCACCTGACGTTATGGAAATGCAAAATCAAACCACAATGAGATATCACTATGCACCTATAAAATGGCCAAAATTAAGACTGATCATACCAAATGTTGGTGAGGATATAGAACTGAACTCACACATTGCTGGTGGGGATGTAAAGTGCTACAGTCACTTCAGAAAACAGTTGGACAGTTTCTTCAAATGTTAAACATACACTTATCATTTAACCTTGGCATCCATTTCTGGTATTTTCCTAAAAACTAATGAGGAAATAGGGGAAACTACTGGGAGCATCACACACACACACCAAACACACACACACAGACACACACACACCAAACACACACACACACACACACACACATCCCTAATTGACTCGACTGACTTAATTCTTAATTCTCCACTTCCTGTACAATAACAGAAAGTATTCTTAAAATATTGATTGGACCATCATCACTTGGCTTTAAAAGTCTTTAAAACACTTATTAACTTCCTACAACTCAACATTCTCAAACTTCTAGAGGCTCATAAAAAACACCAAATGCATCTCCCAAAAGTGCTTTCTTCCATTTCAGTTCCCCAGATTTGATTTGAGAGTAAATCCATCTTCAAATGGCTAAGCACTCCAAATCAGTTCAGGGGGAGACAAGGGACTGAATGTGTAACTTTTCTATTTTCAAACCACTTTGTTCATAAGTATTAACTTAACAGCTATTTCTGGATCAATCAGATTCAAACTGAGGTCTCTTAAAATGTTTTTAACCATTTTCATTCTTTCAATTTTGAAAGTAAAAAAAAAACTTCAATTTGACCTAAATTATATCATTTTATGCTCTTCAGCAGAATAATTCAGAATGAGTCAAGCTTTCTAAATCTGTTCTCTTCTTTCTTCTGTTCTTTATCCCATGAAGCCTCGTGACTATTTCTCCTCGTATGTGACCAGCTCAGGACCCCTACCAGGCTCAGCTGTTGCCTACACAACAGCTCCATCACATTCCCCTCCCTTTGCACTTTACTTTCCCTAGCATTGCCATTTCCCTTCTGCCTCTTGTCCCTTTCTACAACCTGCTTATCCCACCTACTCGGCCCTAATCGCAAACCAATTCAGTATCTTCGGTGCTCGAATTCTGCTGGAGAAACCACACCCCCATGCCGGGAGGCGCCCAGACGCCCACTCACAGCCGGGCTGCAGCCCTCCCTGGCCAATCACTTATGTGTTCCTAGTAAGTGGTCTCTGCCACCACTCACGATGGCAAGTCACAGCCATCTGGAAATCATCTAGCTGTCCTTTCCTTCTCTGCCGCCCTTCCATCCTACTCCCTCTATGTGAAAGGGACGCCAGCAAAGATGAAGTGGGCTTTAATTCAGGATCAAATATTTGAATTGGCATTATCTGATAGTTTCCTGGGCTTTAATCCCTGAAAGCTTGCTACAGGAACCACGCCAAGGCATCAAGAAATATGCAAAAGAGAACAAGGAGAAAGGTATGATGTTAGGTGAGAGGAGAATGAGATTGTCTGGGGGGAATTACAAAGACAAAACCATCAGTTAAAGCCTTGAAATAGAACTAGGACAAAAGAGGGATACAGGCTTTTCTGGTGAGAGAAACAGTAATGCAAAAGCATGGAAGCACACGCTCATCTGGGGCGCTCAGTAGCCAGAACACAGAGCCCGAGAGAGTGGGAAGCAGTGGGAAGGGGTAAGGTTGCAGTGGAAGTTGGAAGCCTCTTTTATGCCAGGTTAGGACGTTTTCACTTCAGCCTAGGGTAATGGCCATTAAAGAAAAAATACAAAGATGCACAGGTTTCTTTCTTGGAGTAGTAAGTGACGACAGTAGGATGATAGGCTGGGAGACTGGTGGCAAGGAACAGGACTGGCCACATGGGCACCCGGCCAGTGGAGTCATACCAGACCCAGTGCTGCGTGCGCAAAAGGGCTTCACAGTAGGGATTTAAGGCTTTGTGGTTTCTGTCTTGATATTCAAAATTACAATTATAACAACAGAGGCTATGCTGTGGGCTTGGAGCCTCAGTTCATAGGCATTTTTCTCCTGCCACCCCTCTGCCTTCAAAGCAGGGCAACACCCGACCCACCCCACCATGACTAGTACTGCCATCTCATCCCACCCCACCCCTCACTCTTGTGACCTGGGCAAGGGCATGGGGTGGGAGGGTCAAGGACAAATGCCCCAGGGCATGATGGGGCAGGACAAGGCAGTGATTATTGCCTGCCCTGAGCTGGAAGGGCCATGATCTGCTTGGCAAGTAGCCCAGCCAGGGTGAGCCTCTTACCCACCCCCAATCCTGGGATCAGGCACGTCGCATCTTGGAAGTTGCTGTCTCTTGAAGGTCAACTGTCTACTACAGGCTGAGGACAAGACCCAGTAGGAAGGGGAGATGCTGGCTGACTTCCCTGCCCCTGGCTGGGGCATACTGCATTTCTGATCCCCAGAGGCATGGGTCAGGTAGCTGGAGGAAGGAGGATCCCAGTGATTGGTGGGCTACTTGAGTGTGTATGTACGGAGTAGTGGGTGGGGCACTGAGGTGCTGTGAGGGTTGGTGCTGGGCCTCAGGGAATATGACATTAAACATCACTATAAAATACCATGATAAGTCAAGGGAGAGAGACCATGGAAGAAAGGGAAATGTTTTATATGTTAGTACCCTTAAAGGCACATTTTCATTTTGCCCTGGGCCCCACAAGCCATGTAGCTGGGCCTGGGAGAAGCTGGTTGCACTGTTATGTGGTCCAAGCAGAGCCCAGGGTGAGAGGAATGGAATCAATTCTGCTCACTCTGCATTAAGTCTCCAAAGTCTCATCAGCTCCTACATCACTTGATTCTTCAAAAACACCGCTGTGCACATCGCATTATATTTAGAAGTTCCCAGTCAGCTTCACTTTATTCCACTGAACTGTGTTCTCCTTCAGAGAGAATATCTTTCCGGTTAAGTACAGCATGATCTCAGCCCTCAAAGAGGACAAAATAACAAGTCCTTAAAACATGGTTTTTACAATAGTAGAGGGCCTCACAGAGGTAGGGGTGTGTGTGTGTGTGTGTGTGTGTGTGTGTGTGTGTGTGTGTGTTCTGGTTGAGTCAGTGTAGTAGTGGAAGGTCCCATTGCCCTTATGCCAGAAGCCTTTATCCTGTTTTTCATCCAAAGGCTGTTACTTAATCAGAGAAAGAGGTTGGGATCATGAAAATGTTAATGATAAAGTTTCAGCCCTCCTTTCTTGTAGTTTAATAAAAGGTCCACCTTGCTAGAAAAAAGTCCACACATGAGGAGCTTCTGAACAGGAAAAGTCTGCTGCCTTCAATTTCCTTCCAAGAAATGAAGGGCTGAGGGCAGAAAAACGAAGGGGATTGGTTCTTTAGAGAGAAAACTTTCATTATTTTTGTGTTTGGGATAGTGACTATTTTCTTCCCTATGACCTAACATTTTAAAACAACTAAGATATGACCTCAGCAACAAGTATAAAATATTCTGACAAGTCAATACCTTTGGTTAGCATTCCCTGAGCCTTATCACTTTTTGTGGTGTCACTCCAGTCCTGTGGAAGCAGACCGAAAGCATATCGAAAGGATTTCATGTCAGTAAAGGACAAAAAAGATACATAAAGCAAGTAAAGGACAAAAGGACAGCATCATTTAAAAATGTAGTGTAGTCAGAGGAACAGGGAAGAACAACAGAAAGACCTGGAAAAGAGCCTTTGCAGGCAAAATTTGTTGGCACTTTTGAGCTAAAAAGAATCTGATAACACCCCTAAACAAAGAAATTAAGGTACAGTGCAATTTGGAACCTTAAAGAGAAATGCAGAGGGTTTGGAAAAGGTGCTACAGGGCCTAAGACACAATTCTAGTATGTAATACTGGTTGTAGCAAAACATAGGAGAGTCAACGTTTGCTGTGGATCCCTGTGGCTCTGAGACTTTGGGCAAGGTTTAACCTCTCAAATCCTTAACTTCCTATCCATGAAAAGAGGCTGATAATAGTACTTGCCTCATAAATTGGTGTTAAGGGTTAGAAATACTTAATGTGAGTAAAAGACTTAGCTCAGTGTCTGGCATGTATTAAGTGCTCATCATATGTTACCTATTATTATAAAAGGCAAGGGTTAGTGAGAAAAATCTCGAAATTGCTTTTGTTTTTAATGGAACTGAAACTGAGTGTAGGTTTTGAGTTAGTCATTTCTGTAACGATTAAAAGCTAAATCTTCCATTTAGTTCACCAGCTATCTCTCTTTCCCAACATCTTGTTTTCCTATAGAAGTTTAATAACAATATGAGGCTTTGTGTGCTTAGGGAAACAATATATTTTTCTATTTCTGAGTTTGTTTTCAATTAAATACCTACACATTTATCTTTTAAAGAAATGGGTAGTGAATGTCAATACTCTCAAACAAACGTTAGGAATTTTTTTCATGAAAAGAGGAAGGACTGGGTTACAAATATTTAAATGAGCTTAAACTCTACCTGGTTGGGGGGCTCAGTCCTCCTGTTTTGCTTTGAGACCTGGCTTCAATGATGCACCTACACATATTTAATTTCACTTTAAAAACTATGCCTAGTAAGTATGATTATAAAAGAAATAGTGACTAGTTATTTCTTCAAAGGAGCAGAGTATAATTGAAAGTTATTTATAAAGGGAATAAAAACAACTCTGTTTAATCACTGCTATTGTTAGTGGGGGTGAAATCAGATATAAACCTTGTTCTTTGAGAAAGAATGACATCTCTTCAGAACTGCCAGGAGAGCCTGACCCAGATTACTTCTAGAACTAGAATTTCTGTTCTTTTTCTATATTATTATTAAAAAGAAAGTTGTAAACGTTTCTAAAGTCCGACATAATAACTGGCATTTACAGCTATAGCTACAAGTGACAAAGAGCCGTATTTCATGGAGAAAAAAAGGCAAAACAGCCTTTCTGTATGCTCTTGTGATACTGACTAACTAGAAAAGGGAGAGTCTCATGTTATATTAATTACCTGTGATTTTTTAAAAAAATTGATTCTTCTTTTGCACGATGATGAAAGGGGCTGTGGTTTTCTTTTACTAAAAGGTATGTGTGTTTATTGCTGGTGTCTTTGTAAAGACAGAGCTGAGGGTTGTGCTCCATCTTCCTGTAATTCACCAGGCACAGGCTTTGTTGTCCTTAAGCCGAGTGCCAAGCTGACATCACTCCTCGTCCTGGTGGAGCTCCAGCTGGATGAACTGTGGGGCATGTGCCCTGACTTCATGTTCAGCATCAGGGTCAAAGCACAGGGAGGGCTGACAATGATCCCACTGTGAGCTCGTTATGGAAATGCCACCATGCTTCTCCATCAAGCTTGGTGTCCACTGCACCAGCCCCCACCCCTCTCCTTCCCAGCGAGGTTCTGTATCAAGCAAGCTTTATAATGCAACCCAGATGGGTGAGGAAGTGAGGAAGAATGAGGGGGAATATAACTCAGAACAGTTATTAGTTCTGTTTCATCCAAAAGTGGCGAATCTTGTTTTTCCTGCTTCTGTAATTTCTGCCATCTAGAACGAAATTAAATGTCATTTTACACATAAGGTAACAGGGCCACATAATGTTCAAAGTACTGGTGCTGGGAGTAGAAACCAGGAATTCTCTAACCTGTTCAGACTCTGACTACCATATATTATTTTGGAACTCCTTAACACATGCTAAATCTGTCGCCTTGGTTGAGAGAACTTATCTGTCTATGTAGAGTCCCACCACATACAACAACGTTTGTATTTCTATGGAACTCAAATCATCATCTTTATTCTATACACGAGAAAACTGGTGCCCAAAGAGGCTAAACAAGTGGCACAGCATAACTGGAATGCTTTTTGGCTTGAGTCTGAGGCCAGTGGGTTAAGCCATTATACACTATGGTGCCTACACTGCTGAGCTCTGGAGTCTGGCTCTGAATCCTTGTTCAGCCACCTTGGCCCCCCAAGGTGACAGGCATTTAGGAGCTGAAAAAGAGAAGGTCAGGGAAATATGGAATGGAAAGCGCTGAAATACAAAAGGAGAACCATGAAAGTGTGTGGCCACAGAGGGACGAGAGAAGAGGATTCCAGGAAGAATGGAATGATGGACTGTGTCAAATAGTTTAAGGATGTCAAACAATATAATGAAAATGATCGTGTGGAGCAATAGGAGGCGATCAATGGCAAACTTCACCAGGAAGTTTTAGCAGAGTGGAGGCAGAAGCCAGGTAAGAGTCTGTTGAAGGCAGATAGAATGAGAGGATGCAGAAGAAAGAAACTGAAGACACAGGGGCGAGAGATGCTGATGGAACTCCCTACGTGACCTGAGATAAGCACAAAGACCAGCTAAAGGAGAGGCAGATGCATGAGCCTTGGAGATCAGAACAGAAAACCCTTGGCCAGCTTTAATTTCTCTGTGAGACGGAAGAGAAGGGTGCTGCCTGAGAACGGAAGTGGGGTATTAGGGACCAGGGACAGCACAGGACAACCAGGCAGCTTGCTGAAGGTTTTGACTCGCCCTTGTGACTACTTATTATGAACATATAGATAGTTGTCCAGAGAGGGCTACAGTCCAGCTGTGACCGGGCGTCTGGAACAGTGACTGTCTGCATGGTGCGGTGGTTTCTCTGGTAGGACTCAGGATCCTAAAATGTTGGATTGTATGTGGATTAGAGTTCAGTAGGTCAAGTGGGTGAGGTGTGGAAGGGAAATGGCAATGTTAGCAAAAGTGACTAAAACATAGGAGGAGGAGGAGAGATGTGGTCTCACTGAATATAAAACGACCGGGCCTGGCTGGGGTTCGGTCAAGCAAGAGGAGAGTCAAGTGATGAAGGCTTCTGTGGGAGGAAGAACGGGGTGGGGGTGGGGGTGCGATAAAACCTCTTAGCTCACATTTCATCTAAGGGGCAAGGTGAGCATGCCCAAGACACGGCTGATGAAACACTGAGAAACTCCCTCTGTATCTCAACCCTGAAAATGTTTAAGTGAATAAATTATTAAGTACTAATTTTTCATCCAAATAGAAGCTGTTTTAAACAGGCTTGTTTTCCAGCTGTTTCCAAAATAGCATTAGTATCGAGAGAACTTATAAAGAGTGGTCTGTCGAAGTTCCTTATTATTTCTTTTTGTATTTTTAGATCATTAATATCACCTTAGCCTGTCTATGCTTTGTTTAGAGGTGATGCAAATTCTCTCCCCCACACGAAGAACCACAGTAATAGAAAGCATTTCTTGTAAATTATGATGTCTTTACAGAATCTCCCTGAGAGTAAGGGGAATGAGAAACCACCATGCAAATCTCAGTGAATGTTTACATTTGTAATTATAAATAGTAATCATAATTTATTTCATTTCTGGACTTGACCGAGGGTAATAGAAGACTATTGGTTTTTCTATTCATGCAGAGAAAAACAACTCATTTTCAGTCACATCTCTGATCCTCATGTTAATAAATGGTAGAAAGTCAGAGCAAGGAAGCAATCTTAATAACTAAATGGAATTAACTTATTACCAGTTGTTCCATTTTCACGTGTGTGATACATTTTACCCTAGTGTTACCTAACTTCTTAAAGAAATCACAAAACTTGAAAAAATTGGAAAGAAACGTTGTTAGTGAAGGACAAGGGAAGGGCTTACTTTTTCTTTATTTTCTTCTCGGCCGTTTAAGGCTTGGTATTAGTTGGTTTTTTGTTGTTGTTGTTGTTGTTGTGGTTGTGGTTGTTGTTGTTGTTGTTAATAGAGATATAGACCCTATAAATAAAACAAAATCCTGAACTTAATGTTTGCTGCAATCGGCCAAGAAAATGAGACATCTAATTGCTCTGTCTTGAACCTGCTTAAATTCTCTCATCCTTGAGGAAATATTAAGTTAAAGCATCTACCTGGAAAGCTTGAAAGATAATTTGAGGGGAGAAAAGGCTGGAGGGATCAGAGGAAGTGTTAATGACGGACCCTCTGAGATGGAGCTGGCAGCAGTGCTCTGCTCATTTATCGTGAGCCATGAGGCTAATGTATGTACACAAGTCTATTAAGCTCTTCTCTCTGTGTCAGGCTCAGCATTTTCCTTTCCATTTTTCTGTCTGGAAATACTATTAGCCAGCTAATGCACCTTGCTACAAGAAGCAAGAAAGACTTCAGGGATTTGGGGTATGATGATGCCTGGGATCATTGCACAAATGAATTTTCTGTGCACTTTGCCTAAAGTAAAATGGTGTAGCCGCCCAAAAGATAACTTTTCGTAAATGCTATTTTCAAACTTTTATTTTTCATCTCAATATGTTTATAATAATATAGTTTTAATCATCAGTTTCCCTATTCAAATTCCAAGGAAAAAGCATAAAAATGAAACAAATGCAGGAAATTGTATCAGAGCTGAAGGAAGTTAGGAGAAATTTAAAAGCCTTCTGAATAGTCATGTTTACCTTAGAAATATTTAATTCAGCAATATTTTTAAATAAAACTTTCTGAATGGTGCATTCTTCTTACACATTTTCTTTTCTAATCAGTCTCCAGTGTATGTATCTGGTAACTACCTGGACTGAACCTTGCTCCATGTCATAACTACATTAAGAAAAAGTGATTTTCATTATTTTCTGCTTTCCTGACCATTATCCTCCTTGGTACTGCATTATATGCAAATATTATATAAACTTCAATATCTTAATGTCATTCTTGAATTAATGTATTTGAACACTAACTTGTTAGCAATTTTTTTCTGGGAAAACCAAGTATTGTGTAAAGTTATATTTAATTTAATTTATTTATTTAATGCTTTTATTGTGGTACGGTTACTGTACAGTAAACTACACATTTCAGATGTACAATTTGATGAATTTTGATAGATGGAAAGTTATATTTTAAAGAAAGATTTCTCCAAGTGTCTTTTTCAGCCGTTTCTCTGTGTGGCTGCCCCATAGCTAGGCTCCTGGCCGCTGACTGTCTGCTGTTGGTCTGATGCAAAGTGTCAGGTCGCTTGCTGGGAGGGCAGTCTGTAGGGGGAACTCTGGGAAATGAGTTTAGGGCTCTAGGATACATGTTCTTGTTTTCTCCCATGTCATCTGTATTTCTCGAGGCCTCCAGGTACAGATCCTCCAGAAAGAAGCACCCAGCTTCTCCTGAAGAAGCTCTCAGTCTCCTCAGCTCCCTCCTCTCAGCTGCCCTGGGCTCTGAAATTAACCTGTTTTCTGCAGCCAGATTGTGCAAATTGATGCTTAAATCACAAGACACAACAGTGTCATTAGAAGGGGTAAAGAATTCCCTCACATTGTAAAATGCTTCCAAAGAAGTCCTTCAGGGTTGTTCAAAACACCAAGAGTATGTTGTTAATATATACATACATACAGGTGCAAGTTTAGAGTTTTTTGTTTTTTGTTTTAACAGACAAGCAGAATTTTGCATGTCTCCCTTATCACCATATCTTCAATGTTTCAAAATCCTTTGCTCCCTTTCAAAAAAATTCCCAGTGTTTAGTAACATATTGATACTGAGCACTTTCTACATAAAAACATATTCAAGGTAGGACTGAAATACAAGCCAAGACGCAGTCAAGGCCCTGGAGTTCTCTGTTACTCTTGTAACCATTGATAACATCCTTCAATCTGAAGCCTCCTGGGGCTGAGTTTTAAATGTCTGATGTTATCAGCTGTAACAGGGAAACCAAAACCAGCAATGAGTGCTCAGGTCTTGGAATACCAAAGTGGGAGGGACCCAGCCTAGACTATGCTACAAAAATGGAAATACCTCTAAGCTATCAATCCAGATTTGTGTACAAGCAAACATTTGTTGCTAAAATTGTTTACCATTCTTTTCCATCACCCTCTTCGTGAAAGCAGAGACCTACTTGCCCACCACAGTTTCTGCTGCTTTTTGAAAACATTTCTGGGATGAAAGATGACAAAAAGCAGTGCGGCAGCCCACTTCTCCAGGAGGAGCTAGTCTCAATGCTGAAGGGGAAACATTCACTAACTTAGGAAAATCAGTCTTTGTTCAGAGAGGGCAGGGAACATCCAGGGACTTTTCCTGGGACAAGTAAATCAAGCCTTCAGCCAATCAAGGGAACAAAGTTACAAGAAAGGCTCAACAACTTATTAGCACCAAATTAGGACAGCACTACAGAAAACAGATCATTTTCTCTGGTTGTGGGGCTTTGGAGTAAGTTAATTGGCAGTTCAAATAACAGCTTTGAGAATAACATCAACCTGGACTGTATAAGTAGATTTTAATCAACAGAAATTTCTTGTATATTGGACCAAAAAAACCCTACTTTCTTCCTGAGGATAATTAAGAAAAGTGCCATTTTCTATCTATTTTTGTTTGGTTCTTTGAAATTATTTAGCTAACCCCTTAGTCCTAAAGTATGGCTATTGGGAATGAAAGGCTATCATAGTCACCCCATATTATTTTTAATTTTGTATTAGTGTCGAAGGAGATAAAAGGGGAAGAAAATTTGCACTCATGGAAAAACTGCAAATGGAAATGTGCAAATGACCCTGCTTGGAACTGAAAGCTGTACTTCCTATGCAATGACCCATATGCTACTAGTCATAACTGGATTCAACTTAGTAAAGTGTTTTGCTCTGAATAAAACAGACATTTTTAACTTGTGTTTAACAGAAAAGGAGGAAGGAATCTAAATTAAGAAATAATTCTCATGGTAAAGCTATTGATGGTCTTCATTGTAATCCCTCCCAAACAGTTTCTTCCGCTACAGCACAGGTTCCGTAATGTAAGTTCAAATGGGATTGGTATAGAAAGAGATGATGTCAATATAACCTGAAAGACTAGAAGGTTCTTATGTGGTTTCCCTCCAGCATCCTAATGTTTTGTGCTGTGAGTAACAGCAGCAGAATGCCAAGTATACTAAGGAAGCTGAATCCAGCAAGCCATTGAAGAATGTGCTACTGTGCATGGCTTCCATTCATGCCACCTTCTCTTGAAGCTGATCATGTGCAAAGGAAACAAAGACAAGATAATGATCCAAGCCATCAATCTAGATCTTTGCTGTAGTTTGTGCAAAGCCTGCATCTGCTCATCTACCTACAGCTTCTGATGGCAACTTGCTTGTCTCTAAAATTCAGCAGACTTTCTCTTACTCCCATTGATTAGTCTACCTTCTTCTGTATTTTGGGATAAAGCCCTATAATGACTATAGCATTTATTCATAATAATTTTAACATTAAAAAAAAAACTGTGATCTAGGAGGGGAGGGCATAGCTCAGTGGCAGAGCATGTGCTTATTAACATGCAGGAGGTCCTGGATTCAATCCCCAGTATGTCGGTTTAAAAACAAAAACAAAAACACCTAATTACCTCCCCATCACCAAAATAAATAAATAAAACATAAAAAAAAACTCTGATCAATTATTTTAAAGTAGGATTTGTAGTGGTGGTTGTTGTTGCTAGTGCTCTGACCATGAAGTGGCACAGGTGTTTAGTGATCTGGATTAGTTCTATTTTTTTCCCATAAGCTCTGTAACTTTAAGTATAAAATGCAGCACAGTGAAAGCTTTTCAGAAATGTACTCTGTACTATGGCAGATACTTAGACTTCTAAAGGCACATTTTCATCAAAATGTAAAACATTAAAATGATGTTTTAATAATGTCACGGGTTTGTAAAGGCATTTACAATCTTCAGACTGATTCTGTATGAGGAGTCCTTCACAGGTCAAAAATAGATTTACCTTCTTGATGTGAAATGATCAGCAAATCTTAATTTCTAATTTGGGTATATATATATTTGTAAAGTGAAATAAAATGAGTTAAGAAGGTACAGTTACTTGAGAGGTAATATAGGGTGGCACAAGAATGTAGGTTCTGAATCAACACTGATTCATACATCAGCTCTGCTATAACTGGGGCAGGTCATTTAATGCCTCTGTGTTTCAGTTTTCTCATTTGTAAAATGAAAGTATAACAGTGCTTACCTAATAGGGTTGTTGTGAGGATTCAATGTGTTAAGTAAAGTACTCAGTACATAATAATATATAATAAGTATTATTATTGCTTTAAAGTACAATTAACTGATCAAATTGTCATACAATACTCTTTTTTTTAAGAGGATAGGAGTTCATTAAGAATAGGATCTGTGTCTTACCTATCTGCTGTACCTTCAGTAAACTGAACACAAGAACGTTTCAATTAATGATGATTAAATTGCATTTAATTCTTTCATTACTTTTTGTTTCCCTTTGACTAGAAAATTTGTTTGAGGATTAATTCTTCCAAAGATAATTACTGTTCTTCCTGTGCAATCTATTCTATTTTTGAAATATTTAAATTTTCAAATTCATTTTAGAACTCTTTATCTTATCACTGAAATAAAAAAGGGCAACAAATGGGTATCAGATGGTAAAACAAGAGAGTAAAAAAACCTGAAAGATCTGAAGGCAAACAATAGTGAGATTTTTGGATGTAGGAGTCTTAGTTCCAAAGAAACAACAGGCTCAACTTTTAAAGGTAGCTCAAATATGATGATTAACAAATAATTTTTGGAGTCAAGCATTGCTGGATGCTGAGGAATCAGGAAAAACAAGTCCCCGTACTGAAAAGCTTATGATAGTATAAAAGGGATGAGACACATATATGGTACCTGAAGCCTTTGAATAACATAGGGTCATAAAGTTTGAATATGAAATTATATAATAGGTGGTTCACCAGATTGGGTTCTAATCTTTAGCCTTTGTAAGCAGCCTCATCTATTAAAAAAAGAGGTGGTTAGCTTTAAAGTTCCTTCAAACTGTGGAAATCTAGAGCTTAATGTCTATAAATAGATCCTTTAACTTTTATGCTTTGAAATTCAACAGCCTTCTCAATTGACAAACGTTCGTCTCACTTCTCATTAAGATATCTTTTCTTACTCATCAAAGAACCAAAAACTCTATGGACTTGGCAACAAGTAGATTATTAGTAACATTCAAATGAATGATAGTAGCAAATAGATGTCATAACAAAGCTTCACGAGGAAACTTATGTATATTCTAGATGAGATATCTTAGTTTAATTCTCTGTGGATCAGTAAAACATATTTCTTCCTGTTAGTCATGGAATGCAACTATATTCCTACCCCGTGTTAAGGAGAGAATTCTGAATTAATACTTCAGTATTCATAATGTTTAAGTAGATCACTTTCCTTAAACTTGAGTGTCTCCAAGTACTTTTCCAAATTGGTTTATGGTTTCTGCTCTTATCCTCTTTAGAGAATGGTGTCTCTTACCAGTTCAACATTTCACCCCTCCTGGTAATACTTACGCAACTCTGTAAATATATTTTTTAAAAAATCACTGAATTGCACACTTGAAACAGGTGAATTTTATGATATATAAATTAAATTGTGATGTCTGTTTAAAAAATAATAAGGGTAAAATATATCAAAGAACTATAAAATTGATCCCTATTTACAGACCAGAGATGCTTACAGCTTTAACATAGGGCCAAAGTCCTATAATCAGCAACCTTGCAAATTTGTCTGTGGATTATTTCTCTCTTTATTACCTTTTATGAAGTGATTCTTTTCTTGAGATCCTTTATGAAGTGATTTTTAAATAACACTTAGTTAAAAACAAGACCAAATACTTCTAACTAAGAATGATACACTATAGATACTGTTTTTCTCACTGTATGATACAGAATTTGTTCTTTTGAAATTATAGACATTTTAGACATGAAATCTAAATCTAAATCTTTATTCACTTTTGATTTTTGAAAAAAGAAGAGCGCAGACAGTTTTGGATATTATTTGCTTTTTGTTCCATGTCCCAACGAGTGAATGGGATTATATGCCTCTTAATTCCAGCTCTGCTGCCAACAAGCAGGGTCACCTCAAGTGTGTTTCATAAATTGTAATTTTTCCTACCCATAAAATGACAATAATAAATGTATGGGCCTCAACAACTTGTTGTAAATATTATATGAGCCAATACATAGGAAGTCCCTTTGAAGAGTGCCTGGTAGGTAGTAAGTACTTACTAAACTATGATTACTGTATTTTATTTACTAAGATGAATCATTTTCTGAGTTCTCTGGTGCATAAGAGCTCTGCGAGAAATCACTTACTCATGGCATTCTGCTCATTTTAGGAACATGTGAAGAAAAAGGCAGGTACATCTGATTCTAATCAGACATGAAAATATAGGCTATGCTCTTTTCATGGGCAAAACTTAGGGTGAAACAGGAATGATTTTGTCTAACAGCTTTTGTTACGTGATGTGTGAAAGGACCTGGTACAATGAGAGCTGTGTGGGTGGTACTTAGGACAGTAGCATTGTGAGGCTGGTGGTGGTGTCTACAGCTTCACAAAAGTCGATGAAGGCCAGAGTACAGAATGTGGTGGGAGGGTGAACCATGTTTTTGAGGAGGGTTGTGATGTGTGGGGTAATGTGCCAGGCGTATTAATTCTAGGACAGTTATGCCTATTTACAGATGAAGAAACTATGGCCCAGAGATGAGGATATTTGCTCAGACACCGAGCTAGCAAGCAGCAGAGACAGGGCTCAGCTGTCAAAGCAACTCCTGTTAGACCCACAACACTTTGTCTTTTCCAAGTACCAGTGACAAAATCAGATACATTGAAACACCCAATTCTTTACCGTTTGTGGTAAGTTGCAAACCACCAATTCTTACTTCCACCCTGAAAGATTAAATGTGACATCTGGGTACAGCCTGTGTCTCTTCTTTCTTAATTCTGAAAACTTCTCTTCCTTTCACTCTTGATTTATAGTTCATTTTAATGGGGTTCTCTGCAGCCCACGTTTTCCTGTTTAAATTGTTCCTCTGACAAGTAATAGTGTATAAATGTAATAACAGGTATTAGTTGTGACAACTGCATTGAAATAATTTTTATGACAAAATTACTTCTAAATTATTTTTTGGTAGTGCATGGATTTGCAGCTTAATATTGTGTAATTTAGACAAGGAATTGGATTAGTCTGTCTGTGATTACAAAAACAGTTCGGGGAACTGGAGACATAAGAAAATGATCAAGTTGTTTAATTTAAAGAGGATAAATTAGTATGTCCAGAATAGGCTTTTTTCCCTCCTCCACAAAATACCATTTTAATCAACTTACTTCCTAATTCAAAAACTATCAATAATACCCAATCACTTTAAAGTGCAAACTGTTTATATTGTCCTCAAGTTCATCACGTACTTCCTCAGCCACATCTTCCATAGCTTCCATCAACGACCTCTGTACAATCACCCCACTGTCTGTCAAGCACACCTGGTATATTTCCACCTTTTTCATTCCATTCACTGTTTTCTTTCATTGCAATTCTCCATATTTCTCTCTGCATCATACTCCTTCAAACTTCCCCTCCTTCATGAAGAGCTTCCTTGCCATTTCTCCCCTACATACTCACTGTAGTTACCACTGATATGATATTAGAGATTATTAGTAAATCCTGTTATTTATAGAAAGTGAAAATGAAAATCAGAGAAGTTAGGTGATGTGACATGACAACTTTCTGACTGAGCTCATTTAGAACGAGACTCAGTCTAATTGAGCATGCAGGTACTGGATGCCTGTGATATGGAAAGCACAATGCTAAGAGCTTCTGGGGTGCAAAGTGAGTAAGATCATCTATAGAGATGAATGATGAAAGACGAATTACCTACTTTTGGAACAAGTCACACTGTATGTAAAATTAAAGTCAAAGGAAAAGTTCGAGATATGACTCTCAAGGACATTTTGCTGAATTTGGGAAAAGATTGATATCCACATTAAGGAAAGATTTCAATTTAGGTCCATTTGTCAACATGCTTGGCAAGTTCACATCTCTGAGAGTCCTTCCAAATATGCCTAGGGGCCAGTGTGATGGTTAATTTTACGTATCAACTTGGCGAGGCCAAAGTACCAAGATATTTGGTCAAATACGGTGGGATGTTGCTTTGAAGGTACTTTTTAGATGAGATTATCATTTAAATCAGCAGATTTTGAGTAGATAACTCTCAATAATGTGAGTGGGCCTCATCCAATCAGTTGAAGGTCTTGATAGAGAACTGCCTATAGTCTGCCGTCGGACTCAAACGGCAGCATCGCTTATTCCCTGGGTCCCAACCTTCCAGCCTGCCCTGCAGATTTTGGACTTGCCAGCCTCCACATAAACCAATTCCATCAAATACATTTCTTCCTCTCTCTCTCTCTCTCACAGACACACACACGCCCTTTTGATTCTATTTTTCTCTAGAGAACTCTGACTAACATAGCTGAGGCCCCTTTCAGCTCTATCTGCCTGTGACTTATGTATAAAATGGAGTTTCTCATTCAAGTCGGTGGTTCGACCGTGTTTGTACACAAATCTTTGTCTGCATTATTTGTCCTTAGTTTGTATCCTTAAAGTGAAATCACTGCATCAAGTGATATGAACATGTTCAAGACCCTTGATACTTACTTGGATTGTATAAAATACCATGGGGTTTTGTGGCCTGCTCCCTGCACTTATAATTTTTGAATTTGAATAGCATAGAAGAAATAATTATAGAATGTTTGCAACTTGCATCATCTCATTTCTTTTACTTTTCTCTTCTTCTCCGTGAGATCCCCCCAACCTTCCATTCTACGCCTTCATGGGTAAGTTGGCAGCAATACTAGTCTATGAATATCAATTTTTTTTTCCATAGGCCTTAATCTTCTTGCTCATTGTGGAAAAGAAAACCACTGTCGAAAGCCATTCATATGAGAAATTAGTAACTCCTAAAATACTGCTGGAGCAAAAGGGAATTTTCTGGCTATATCTGTCGAAGAGTATATCCTTGCAAAAAGTTTAATTCAGTCCTAAACACTGTATTTTCATTTTCACTGAACACTGACCTGAATGTGCCATGTTTTTCTCTGAGTCGCTATTATTAGGGCTTGGATTCATTATTCTCCACTAATTTATTCAGCAAATACTTACCTAGTTTATTTGCCAAGCACTGTTCAGGCACTGAAGATAAGCATGAACAAAATAGAGCAGACATTCTAATAGGAAGAGGAGAAAGTCACTACCAAACAGACAAAACTTCTAAAACTTAAGTTTAAAAAAAAAAGAATGTATACAGAGTACTTTGGAATTACAAAGTAGGGGTGGCTAACAGCTCATTTCTGTTCACTTATTTTGCCTTTGTTACAGGGACCATGGAAACATTGGTATGGGTGACCCTTGTGACAAATGGCCATTGAAGGGGCCTGTAGTACAGTTAGGTCTCCCACTCTTCTCTTGAACAGAGTGGCTTCCCAGAACCCCACTGCTCAGGCTAGAAGATTAGCCCTAAGGATGTCACAAGTAAGCATTCTGGACACAAAACTTTCAGGGAAAAGAGAAATTTTTTTTCTGTCCTGAAGTATTTTCCCAGAACATGATATTGAATGGTTGCAAATGTGCCCTAATGGACATAATCTGTGTGCAGCTGTTGGATATTTATACTGTTTATTTCATCACAGCATCTCTGGTCATTTCCTTAAGATAAATTCATAGAAGTAAAATTGCTGGGTCAAAATGAATGCACATTTTTATCATCCTTGACGCACATGGCCAGACTGCACCACCTTATGCTGCCGCCAGCATGCCCGCACACATTCAAGTGGTTGTATTAAAAACCGGATGTCAACCAAAGGGAACCAGGTAAGACGAAAAGGCAGATCGCGGCTGTGCAGTCCCACAGGTCTCCCATAGTGGGAATTGTTGCCTTTGGAGAAGACTGTATGTTCAGGTCAGAACTGGCTGTATTCGTTGTCTCTAAGTCCATGTTCCGATGAAGCGGACTGGTTGTTTAGTGGGCTGTGTGTGGTATTTTACAAGCAAGACTTGGCCCTTCTTCCGGCTCTGGCCGGTGCTGGCTCGGTCAGCTAAATCCCTTTCTTGGCACACAGCTGCCAAAGTCAGAGACTCTTCCCTTGGAGGTTTCTAGACCTCTATGTTACATGTACACACAGCTTAGCAACCCCTCTTTCTTCTGGAGTTTCTCTTTTGTTGCAGGCAGCAGAGAAGTGATGGTTTCCTGTTCTAGTCTTTCATGGAGGCTCTGGAAGCCTTTCAGTCTTCCCAAAGGAACAAATCATTTCCCTACTTATAGCACTCTAGTGACTCTCTGTGCTATTTAAAATAAAATAAAATTCCCCGTGATGGAAAACATTACTCCCAGGACCTCTCTGACTCTTGCTCAGTATCCTTCAGCCCCACAGATCCTCCTTCTGTCCCTTGAACTTTTCAAACTCATTCTGACCTCAGGACCTTTGTACTTGTAATTCTTTATCCCTCTTTTCTCAGATCTGTACCTCTGGATTGTATCCATTCTGATACAAATATCTAAAGGTAGTTCCCCTCTATTATCACGCTTACCACTCTCTGTTGTAATACTCTGCTTTTTAAAATTCTACTCAGTATTTAGCATTATTTGAAATTACATCATTAATTTATTTATTTTTCTTGTTTATTGTCCGTCTCCTTTTGTTGGAATATCAGCTCCATGAGGGCAGAGGTCTCTTGTGGCTTGTTCATTGCTCAGAACTGAGCTAAATATAATAAATATGTGTTGGATGAATGAAGGAAAGAAGTAATAAATTAGATGTACTGGTTCTGGGAGGGCAAGACAATCCACTTACCCTCCATTGTGCTCACACTGACACAGCAAATTCAGCTTTTAGTGAGATGTATGTGTTCAGTCTCATACCCTGTTCCTAGCAGAGCTACATTCAAATGTGCATTAAAAATATCTCAATTCTGTATGTCTCATGCCTTCAATTCCTTAAGTGGAGGTGGAAGTTCAGTGATCAGGACTCTTACCCTTACCAACAGAGGTAGTTTTAATTTTTGAATTTAAGTATAGTTGATTTACAATGTTTCAGGCATACAGCAGAGTGATTCAGTTATACATATGTGTATATACACACATATATATTCTTTTTAAGATTCTTTTCCATTATAGGTTATTATCAGATATTGAATATAGTTCCCTGTGCTTTATAATAGGGTCTTATTGTTTATCTATTTTATATATAGTACTGTGTACCTGTTAATCTTAAATTCCCAATTTATCCCTCCCCTGACACTTTCCCCTTAGGTAACCATAAGTTTGTTTTCTATCTCTGTAAATTTATTTCTGTTTTGTAAATAAGTTGATCTTTATTGATTTTTTTAGATTTCACATGTAAGTGATATCATGATATTTGTCTTTCTCTGTCTGACTTACTTCACTAAGTATGATGATCTCTATCTAGGTCCACCCATGTTGTTGTAAATGGCATTATTTCACTCTTTTTTATGGCTGAGTAATATTCCATTGTATATACATCTACGTATATGCCACATTTTTTAATCCACTCATCTGTCAATGGACATTTAGGTTGCTTCCATGTCTTGGCTATTGCAAAAGTGCTGCTGTGAACATTGGGGTGCATGTATCTTTTCCAATTAGAATTCTCTCCAAGAGTAAAACTGCTGGATCATATGGTAACTCTAGTTTTAGTTCTTTACGGAACTTCCATACTGTTCTCCATAGTGGTTGCACCAAACTACACTTCCACCAACAGTGTAGGAGGGTTCCCTTTTATCTACACTGTCTCTAGCATTTACTATTTGTAGATTTTTCGATGATGATTCTTCTGACCAACTGGGGTGATAGATACCTCATTGTAGTTTTGATTTGCACTTCTCTTAATGATTAGTGATGTCGAGCACCTTTTCATATGCCTGTTGGCCATCTGTATGCTTTGCAGAAATGTCTATTTAGGTCTTCTGCCCATTTTTGATTTTTGATACTGAGCTGTATAAGCTAACAGAGGTGCAAATTTAGAGTTGTCCCAGATTCCAATACTTGCTTGACAACATATTTAAGGAACTAAATTCACACACAATTTTCCTAGCTATGTAATTCTTTTTTTATTTTCATGCGAAGAAAGTTTTACATTAATTATGCTTTTTGGGTCTCACTTCATTTACTATTTACTTAATTTACTCTCTAATTAAAAAAAATAAGGTTAAAAGATGTAATACACCTAAAGTCCTAAGGAAGTTGTTTTGCACATGACCAGACCTCAAAGCAGATTCTCTCTCCAGGAATATCTCTCTCTCTTTTATTTTATTTTTTTCTAAAAAAGACATAGAATGAAAGAAACCTAAAAGTTATGTCCAAATGGTATATGGGGAGAGGATGCTAACATTTTTCTTTTTAGAGATAATATCTCTTTCTTAAAGAATTTATTTATTACCTTTGATTCTAGTATCTTCTCTTTCAAATTTTGATAAATTGGGAAACTATCCCCATAACAGCTGGAGAATATTTAAGAAGAATGGCATTTCTATACTGTCTGGGCTCTGCCAGCTAATCACCATGTGACTTTGGTAGACACTTGGAAGACTGTTTCTTATTATAAAACAAGAGGTTTCAACTTGGTGGTCCTTAAGTATAAGGACGTCAAGAAAAAATTTGCTGACTTATAAACTCAGATTACATTACATGCATTAAAAATTAATTTTAATTCTCTCAAAAAGAATAATAAAAATCAGGAGCTCTGGCGACACTCATCCCACAGTTCCGAATGGTGAGTAGGATCACTCTGTCCACCTGGGGTGTATTACTGGCCATGGGTCACGCTCATTTTTGTTTGGCTTCGTTCATTTATGCCACGTTCTTGGCTCTAAAGATGTCAGAGTCTGCTCCTCCCAGGTGACATGATCTCCCAAGTGCCTTCGTCCCCTGACAGCACCAGGACTCGCTAATCTGCCCCAGCCTTACTTCTTCCTTGCTCTGCTCACGCCCATGAGAGAGCCTGGGATTACTCTGTGTCTTGTGCACTGGGGTCTGCACCACGGGTGAGGGCTGTGGCTTGCTTTTGCTCTGGGCCTGACTTGAGGTGAGACGCCGGAGAGAAAAAAGAGGAAGGGGGGATACGGAGACTTGAGTGGAAACGGTAGAGGAGAGAAATACACCAGAGTTTTGGCTTTTCTCCCTCATCTGTCTGACCAAGTGCTTGTTGACTCTGTCTGTATTTAATTTATAATGTGCCACTCATTTAGAACAGGGTTCAGCAATCTGAGTCCCCCTCCAATTTTGGCTGCATTAAGAACTGGAGAATGAGTAATAGCTTATTATTAAAAGGAAGTAAAAAGGAAGCCAAAATTATACTTCTGTATTTTTAAAGAAAATCGTTTGTGTGTGTGTTGAGAAAAGCAAAATTTCAGACAGATTTGCAAAAGATGATTACTAACCAAAAGGTGGATCGTGTTTAAAAAACAAAATGGGAATGATGACTTTGGGAACTGGAGAGACTGGGGAGAAAACTGACAAGGACACCCTCCACGAGCAGCGTGAATGTGGTAACGGTGGAATGAGAATAATGTCTGAAAGGAAGGAAATGGAGGTCTTATCGTGGAAGCCAAAAAAGATTGCATTTTCGTTTTCCCCAGAATTACTGTTATCAGCTGTGACTGATGATGAAGGACCACTTACCATTCCCTTCGAAGAATAATCACCAACCTCTTCTTTGGCACAATCTCCCATGAACTAACATGACAAAGACAGAATTTTGCCCTAATTCTTGAAAGAACAGGAAAACACTGATGTAATCCATTTGTTTAATTCTAGAATACCTTTCCCTGAAGTCTCTTTTTGCATTGCCAAACTGGGAAGGGATGTCTAGGGGAGTAATTAAAAGCTTTAAACATGAAAGAAAGAGAAATTCTTATTGCAGCCTGGGGACTCAGTGAGAATAATGGGAACCAAGAGAAACTGAGACAGGCAAGCAAAAGTTGGTGGGAAAATACATGAGCATCTAAGAGATGCTTAAAGTTGGTGCCAATGAGAATTGATGGCTCCAGTTTACCTTTGCACAGTCTATGCTAAGCAAATTTGTATTTTAAACGAGATGGCCAGTGGCAGAGCAACGTCTGCCCAAGAGGACAGACTCCTTGAGGGCTCGGGCTGTTTCCTTTTGATTATAGATTGGTGTAGATAGTGCATTAAAGTCCTTTCCTTAGAACTTCTACATTTAGAGCAGTTAGAGTTACTGTTATGACCTGAACATATAAACTGTGCATTTTAAAAGTAGTATTCTATAATGCTAATTTGAATGTACACAGATGAAAATTCTGCAGGCAGTCTTGGCTGGACATAGTCAAAACTGGAGTCATTATGTGTTTTTCTTATACTTCACTGGTTGGTTCCTCCCCCTACCCCCTCCAGTCTCCTTTACTGGTCCTTGCTCTTCTTTACAACCCATGAACCCTGATTCAGAGACTGTTCTCAGCCTTCATACTTCTTACATGAATTCACTCAGGTTCATGGCTTTAATACATACATACATACATACACACACACTCTGACTTCCCAACCCAACCCTTGAGTTATAAACTCATACATTTAATTGCTTACTCAACACATCCACTTTTCTATATCTAACCTATTCCATATCTAATACTTACCCCAAAGGTTACATATTTGGAGAACTGTTGAGTATAAACTCGATGAGCTTAGGGACTTTATCTAAAAATAATAGTTATGCAGTAAAAGCATGCTAAATATTTCTGGAATGAATTAACAAGTGATTATCCTAATTCACCCCCAAATCTGCATCTTGTTCTTTTTTTAAATTTAAGTCTCCTGCTATACCTCCAGCTGGCCAAGGTAGAAGACTGAGAATTTCTCATTGTTCCTGTATCTTGCCTTACACGTCATTAAATCCTCTTAATTGTCCCTGAGAAAATTATCTGTAATCCATTTCTTTCTATTACTACTATCACTACAAATTCTTTTCTTCTCTAACAAAAGCATGATACCTTCTGTTATGGCCTGAATTGTAACCTCCAAATTCATATATTGAAGACTTAACCCCTAGTACCTCAAAATGCGACTGTATAGACAGAGCCTTCAAAGAGAAAATCAAATTAAAATAAAGCTGTTAGGGTGGGACCTAAGCCAGTCTGACTGTTGCCATTATGAAAAAGGGGCTATCAGGACACCAGAGAGAAATCAGGGATGTGGATGAACAGAGGAAAGATCATGTGAGGACACAGTGAGGTCCTGCAAGCCAGAGAGGGGCCTCAGGAGAAAGCAAATCTGCAGACACCTTGATCTTGGACTAGCCCCTAGGACTATGCAGAAATAAATTTCTGTTGTTCAAGCCACCCAGTCCATGGTAGTTTGTTATGGCAGCCCCAGCAAACTAATATATCTTCCCTAAAACCATCCTCTAGTCTTCCCTAACAAGATGTCATACCCTATCTATCTACCTATCGCAGGTGGGAAAAAAGGAAAAGAAGTATTAAAAATTACACTTTACAGATGAGTAGAAAGGAATTATTCTTATATACATAGATAGAAGATTCTTATATTCTTATATACATATATAGAAAATTGTATGAGGAAGAACTACTTCTTGGAGCTGGTAAAATTTATGTTGTCAGCATTTACCATGGAATGAAGAAACAAAAAACTCCAATTTTTTTTTCTTTTTATTTTGTGTTTCTATTTCATAAGAGGAGTAGTAGGTTTGAATACTGAACAGAAGGGATACAATCTGGTGAATTCTGCATAATTTCCCCCTTTTTTGTCCCAGAATACACTTGGAGCTCTTGGGTACTTCCCATAAGGAAAATCTTAGAGAAGGCAGGTATATGAATATAGGTATTTTATGTGTATTTTTTTAAACATTTTTTATTGAGTTACAGTCATTTTACAATGTTGTGTCAAATTCCAGTGTAGAGCACGATTTTTCAATTATACATGAGCATACATATATATTCATTGTAGGTATTTTAAAACAGAGGGCCTCATGGGAAGAACACCAGGTATCTGTATTAATATGGCTCAGTGGATAAACACACACATTTGCCTATTAGTTATCTCACAAAAGCACAGATTGCCTTTATTTTTAATAGAAGACGTTTCTTCTATACCAACTGCAAAGATAGTAAGGCCTCGGGTATCGTAAATGCTACCCCAGGACAGTGAATCACTGAGCCCAAGAGCTTTCTGAAGGCTAAAATAGCACGAGGACAAATACCTGCGAATGTCCTCACTAGAGTCCTTGCAAGACAGAGAAACAACCCCAGGACTCAGCACCCAACAGAATTTCAAGCACTTTTAATCTGGGCAACTGTGACAATCATTCCTAGAAACCAAGGGGAGACCTCTTTAACCAGTTCAGCCACATTCCCAGAAGCTTGGGCTTCAGAGCCAGGTTCAGTCTCCAAGAAATCCTCACCTGTGGGATAACAGGTTCTGTGGCTGCTTGTGGAAAGTGACTGGCATCAATTCCAGAAAAGGTACTATTGATTTTGACGACTGAACCTTTTCTGAGAAACAGAGCGAGAAGTCAAGAAGCTGGGCGAAAGTGACAGCCGTGAGATGCTGCAGTCACCACGGAGGACAGGCATCCACCCAGGGGCTGGTTAAAAGCAGGCCTGACAGAACTATTCTGGAGTGATAGAGATGAGATCAATGCGTATCTGGGGGATTAGGAACTGACTGCCAAAGACATAAGTGAACTTTCTGGGCTGATGGAAACATATGCTTTAATTGAGGAAGTTGGTTACACCAGTGTATAGACTTGTCAAAACTCATCCAGCTATCCGTTAATATGGATGCATTTTATTGTAGCTAAATCAGATTATACCTTCATAAAATTGCTTAAAAATGAAAATCAGGGTTGGGAGAGTGAATGGATTTGGAAGCAGGGTCCTAAGGCAAAACGGGGCGGCAGAGAGTGTCCTGGAGCTGTCCCCTTTCTGAACTGTATGAGCCCTGTGTTCCTCCTCCTCCTCCTGGCCTAGATACAGGGGTCCCCGAGGGCCCCTCAGGCTTCTCTGGCAGAACTTCTTGTCTACAACTTGCCCTCTTTTTCGTCACAGAATTCTATCCCCATTTCCCCATTTCTCTCTCTCCCTCCCTCCTTCCTTCCTACTTTCCTTTTTATTCTTTTTTTTTTCATTAAAATCAATTTCAAGAGGGACAATTATCTTAAAGGAAGGTGTTTACTCTTTTAGACAATAAGAAGAAACTTTAAAAACGAAAACTGATGGATTGACTAGCTACTTGAAATTTGGTAACTGAGTAGGTGACTGAAAGTTTTGGATGGGAGAGTTTGCCCAAGCTCCCTACTCTGTGCCCAGCTTCACCTTGCATATGACCAGAATGCAGCATCACTGCCCAGTGAGGATCGCAGGCTTCAGAGTCAATTAGACATGGGTTCGAATCCCATCTCTGCCACTTACAAGCCACATGACGTTTGAAATGTTGCTAAATCTCACTAAACCTGTATCCTCATCTATCCTGGGCAGTTAATATTACCTATCTCACTGGATTATAAGGATTACATGATATAACAAGGGGTTTGGAATTTGTTAGTTCTTTTTTCTTTCTGTTTCCTGATGCTCAGACAGTTCCCACCTTAGCCCAACCAGGCTTGCCAGCAGGATTCCTGAGAGGACCATGGCAACTCTAGGGCAATATGCGAACGGACAAGAAAAAAAATCATCATACAGTCTGGGGTATGATGAGTTAAATGACAAATACGCTCATCTGAGATGATAATCAAGAGAGCAGTACAGATGTCCTTCTCTACAGGGACAGGAATTTATATCTGTTTTACTCCCTCGTCTATTGCTGGGGTGTAAAACCCAACACAGAGTAGGCACACACATCTTTGTTACATGAAAGAATATTAAACAAAATATGTTGCCACTTTAAGCAAGACCAAAAGAAATAAGTAAAACCATTCTCTTTAAATGACTTAGGATCTGGATCGCCACTGGCACTTTCCAAAATGAGTTTTACAAAAAGCTTTACTCTGAGAACGTTACAATTGTCTGCAAAGTTGCTTGGGAACAATATAAGGAAAGAAAATTTTTGAATGTCAGCAAAACTTCTCTGTACATCCCACACACAAAATAAAATCTTTTATCATTAAAAAAAATCTCTTTAAGTAATTGCAAAAGTGTAAAGAAAATAAAATCACACCATCCAGGTAGACTGTTTTAAGATGTTTATGTGTTTTCCTTTCAGTTTTTCTGTGTTTTCAAGCACCATGTAAATACTCACAAATCTGCATACATTTTCAAGAGCTGAAATTATATTATGGATGAACTTTTAAATTCCAATTTTTATTACACCACACTGTAAGCATTTCATTCTAATCATCCTTCCTAATGTTTTTAAACTGCTGCATATTCTATGGAACACGTATTCAAAATTTATGAGGGATGAGCCTAGATGTGTTGCAGAGGTAAAGAATTCCGTGCAGATGCCATCAATAATGTTTGGATCAGGAATGAAGTACTTGTGCCCCGCCCCCTCCCACGACAGTGATGTCACGCTATCTGTGGCACTGAAAAGTAGCACTTCTGGGAATCAGACTAAGTAGATACAAAGGATACCTGAAGGCCTGGAGTTGAAAGGCCTTAGGAGGAAGAAGACTGAAAAGGAAAGTCAGAAAATCAATGCTCAATGCCCTGTTGGCCGTTCCAAAGTGCTCCTGGCAGTGAGAGTTCTGTCCATTATTAAGGAATCAAGGAAACGATGTATCTATGTGTGAGAGCTGGCATCCTTCCCTCCCTTCACACTCGAGCAGCCTGGAAGGAAGAGATTTCCAAGTGAATGTAACAGCTCTCTAAGATGGACTATCTCTGCTGTGACGGTAGGTGACAGTTATTGGGTGCTCACTGTGTCCCAGGAGCTCTTTGACGTCCTTTCTGTGCATTAACTTATTTAATCCTCATGACAATTCCAATAAACAATTTCCATTATTATCCCATTATCCTCTCATCACAGAAATGATAAAGGAGGCACAGAGAAGTTATAAAAATTGTCCTCAGACAATTAAGATTTAAGTCCAGGAGTTCTGGTCCCAGAATATGTATGTATATGTAGTTGTATGTGTGTGGGTATAATTCACATACTGCATTTGTGTGTGTGTGTGTGTGTGTGTGTGTGTGTGTGTGTGTAGTTTCCCTATTGCTGTTTTTCCCAAGCGACCAAAACTTTGCCTGCATTACCATCTAACTATGGTCCAACTCTTTTGTCCTCTGTTTACGAGAATTTGAGAACTACATTCATTGTAGCTAACTTCCTCACCTCACATGTTTACCCCATCTCACTGAAAATGTGTTTTTCTTCTCCCTGTTCCGTTAACGTAGTTCTTACAATATCACCAACAGCTCTTCTAATTGCCAAGGAGATGTCTCAGACATTGGACCTTTTTGTAGATTTTTTAAAAGTTAGGAACTTCTTCCTAGATATTCTCCACCATTTAGTGTCTATAACTCTGAACATCCTTTTTTAAATTCAAGTACAGTTGATTTACAATGTTGTGTTAGTTCTGAACATCCTTGTTTTGTTTTGTGTTTTTATGGCACTTATTTTTCTATCTGCTTAATGCTATTAAGCAGTGCAATTCGGACAGTCCACAGCTGACATTCTCCAGGTCTTCATTCTCATCCCACTGTTTTTCTCACTGTGCTTGTTCTCTCTGTCTAATACCATCATTTTTAAACTTTTCACCTCTCATCCTTATGTAATAATTCTCCAGCTTATAAATTTCCAGAACTGGATGCAAGTCTATCCAGATTTATTTAGATCTAATTATCAGCTTCTGCCTCCCATGCCTGTTTCTACACTTCCTCTGGGCCGACTGCTACTTGGCCCTTAAAGCTCGGTTCCAGTGTTCCCTTCTCTAGATCTAACAGGTGTTGTTAGCCTTCTCGGTAACTTGTGCGTATTTGTATCACTGCAAGCAAGTGACTATGCTCTTATCACCACCCGTCCCCACAAGAATGCAGGCTTCCTGAGGGTAGGGACTTTGGGTTAAATAACTTTAGTATTCCCTACATTAAAGCATTTCCTGGCGAGTGGTTGACACTCTAGAAATACTTGGAAAATGAAATGAAGAATGAAAATACCGCAAACTGGATATGAGTCATCACTTCTGAGCTACTGAGCAGGGTTCTTCTACTTTAACACACTTTTAAGTCACATACTTAACCTACTTGTAATCAAGTTGCTGTGTCTTAATTGCATCTGTTATATTTGAAGTTCAATCAAAAACCATTTTGTTAAATGATCTGTTTTGAAAATTGGATAATCTAATTATTTTAATTTTTTAATAAATGAAAGATTGCCAGAATCATATGTTAGTCCATGTTGTCCAGCAGAGAACAATGGCCAAAACAGAATCTTTCTTTGATTCTGCCACTTTGTCCCAGCAACATCACAACTAGTATCATTTATAATAATACAGTACTTGAAAAAGGTATTGGATATTAGATCAGATCTCTACTAACCCTTAGGTAAACCCTGGAATTCGCTTTTAAAATAAATCCCTTTATCATCCTGTATTAATGAAATTTATTCTTTAACCTCATTTGACCTCATCTGAATTGACCACTCTTTCCCCCCGTCTTTTATGATGTCTCTCTGACTCCCCTTCTCTTTCTTCATGGTGCCCTCTCTCCATCTCCTTGGCTGCTCTTGTCATCCATTTAAAGTCATTTAATGAGTCCTTTCTGAGACTCTGCTGATGAGCCACTTTCTCCCTGGGTGTCCTTGTTTACTTCCATGGTACCATTGTTTTGCCCAACAGAGCTCTCTCTTCTGAGCTTCAAAGTCATACAGTCATTTGCTTGCTCAGTATCTTTACTTGAATTTCTAACTGCTACCTCTGACAACATATTCCAAACTGAACTTGTTTTGTCCTCAATTTCCCCCTCCCGGTCAGTGAACGACACCATTGCTCACGGAATATGCCAGCCATAGTACCGGGAGTCATTCTCTTCTTTTCTCTGTCTCTCACCATCTGTCAATCACCAAATCACACTGATCTCACCTACTTGATATCTCTGCAATCCATCCACTTACGGCTTTCTCCTCTGCCACTGTCACCATCTAAGTCACCATCATCTTCTTTTCTGCATTACTCTAATGCACTTGTAAGTAGTCCCTGGCAGCTACTTTTGCTCCTATACAATCTATTATTCACACTGTTGACCCAGTGATCCTTTAAAACTCATTGATTTGATCATGTCATTCCCATGCTTTAAACTCTAAATGACTTCCCACTGCTTTTAGGACAAGTTCCAAAATATATTTCAAATTGCCTATAAAGGCTTGCCTTCCTCTTCAAGCTCATCATTCTCTCTCTTTTCCTAGATTTATTTCCACATATCAATCATGAAAACCTTTTGTTTCTCAAAAAAAAGTACTTTTTTTTCCTATTTCAGGGGCTTTTTTCATGTTTCTGTTTATATTAAAGCAGAAATAAAATATCCACATGGTTAAAAAACTCAAGCAGTATAAAAATCTATAAAATAAAAATGGAAATCTTTCCTCTCAGTCCTATCCTGTTGCTCTTATCAAAAGTATCCAATGTGCCTCTTGTATGTTTTCCTAAAATATGTATGTGTGTATTTGTGTGCATTTTTTTGGAAGGAGGAGGAAGAAATGGGTTTACTTTATATTCTGTAATATAGTGCAGTGATTGAAGTACAAATTCTGAAACGTTACTGCCTGAATTCAAATTTCACCTCTGCCACAAGGCAGACTTGTGGTCATGAACGAGTTATTTACTCACTGTGTGTCTCAGTTTCCTCATCTATAAAATGAGAAATTAACAGGATTTATCTCACAGATTACTGTGAATATTAAGTGAATATACACATACACATACAAGCACACATGGATGTTGATTCTACTCATTGCTGAGTGTGTTTATTTCAACAACACACTCTAAACTTAGAAAATAACTATAAGATGGATACATGGGTGTACCATTCCCACGATGGGAGGTACCCAAGCCTAACTCCTGTTTCTCATCCAATCTCCAAAGGCTTAGATTGACTGGTTACATTCTGGGTTAACTAATGATCCCTAAAGCTGGGGCATTTAATTCAACCAAACATGCACTTCCTTGGCAAATAGCCACCTGTCCTTTTGAGAAAGGCAAAAGGAAACATTAGAGGGCATATTCTTGATGCTGCTTTATGGTTTTTCTTCAGAGTATCTGGACTTCCCCTTCACTTGTGGGGCTTTGAGTCTGAGAATTCCCTCAGGTCTAGGAACTGACAAGCTGTGAGTTTGTGAAGACTTCTTATTGTGGCACAAGTCAGTGGTCTGATTACCAGATACATTCCACAGTTCAGATAGGATCTTGGTGACCCAAGGAACCCTGTGATTAATTAGCCACCACCACTGACCTCTGTAGATAAAACCAGTGTGAGAATCACCTTGACTCGACTGCCTGCTGTGCTAGCTATACCTCCATCTGCCATCCTGGGATTCATCCACCCCACCAACTTTGCCAACCTGTAACCTGTAAGGACCTGTAATCGCACAGCTCCAAAGGATTTTGGTGCTTTATACTCCAGTTTACTGCCCCTAGAGAGAACTGTCTGTCAAACCCTCTGCAGGGACATAAGGGAATGAGTGAGTGAGACACATGCAAGACTTTGAGTTACTACCTCCATTTAAACAAACAAACAAACAAACCTAATTACTTCCTCCCCAAACAGAAACAAACAAACAAAAAAAGGCTGAGTTACTTTCTTTACCATATACAATGATTACTCTCTTATCCAGCTTCCTTTAGTTGGATCACTGTTGAATATGGTTTTCAATTGAACACTACTGTTGCTCAAGCTGCCATGATAAATCCCAAATCCCCAATGAATTCATTTTTATTGGTGAATCGGCCTGTTACAAAATTATATATTGCCCTCCTTGGTCCAGCACTTTGGGATTCCATTCTCTCATATATTCTCAGTGTTTTTCCAAGAAAAATTATTGAAGATTTCTAATTTCGCTGCTGGTAAGCTTTCTCTTTCAAGGTATAAATTGTGATTGAGACCTTGAAGGGTCTCAATATAGGTCTGTGGACAATTTAAGATGGTGGTAGTAAGGCTTAAAAAGAATTAGCTTCCCATTACAAGGTAACTGCTTCCAATAACATCATTACCTGGTCTTCAAGCAAGACAGGAACACACTGGACAACAGACTGGGGAGAAAGGATTGCTTCTGTTAGCAAAGCATACTTAGTGGGATTTGGGGACTCTGAGCCATCTGAAGTCTGCCATTTCAATTACTGGGCACTCATGTTTTTCCAATGTCTTAATTTTCTGTAGGAGACCGAGTGAGCCTGTGAATTCATTCTAGGTCATTCCATGTAATACCTGATTTATCTATTCTTCCTTTTGTGCACCATGTCCTACAAAAATCCTGTCCCTAATGCTAGTTTTTCAGAGCCATCAGCCTCTATCTGATTCTATCCTAGGTTCTCCCTAGTTCTGCAAACTGTGTTGCCCACATATTTGTTGACAGCTATTTCTAGATTGCTCAAAGCTCTTCGTTGTACACAACAAAAGCTGACTCTGGAGGCTATTCTAAACATGGTGTTTTTCCTTTCATTGTATTACACATTTGGTTACTGTTTGATCTAAGGAATCTAATAATTTTTATATGAAGTTTTTGATCATCCAACTTACTGATTTCTCTAGGTTTTTTTTGTTCTAGCTGTTATTCCAAAAATGCAGTTGTTACATCTGCAACAATCAGTAATTTTCTCCTTTTCTTCAGTGTTACCTCATTTCTTTCTCTTGCATATTTGTTTTGCTAATGTTTTTAGAACAATGTACATAATGGAGGTATTAGTGGACATTCTTGTCTTGTTTATGCTTTTAATAGTAATGTTTCTACCAGTGGTTTACCATTAAGCTTACTGATGGTGACTTTTGGCTTCAGAGAGGTACTATGCAATAAAAACTATTATTTTTCAAAAATATTTTTATTCTACCAAAGATGTTTATGAAACATAGATTTTGAATTTTGTCGAGTGAGGTTTGAGATCACTTGAAAGGATCATATATTTTCCCTTTTGAGCTATTAGCATGATGTAGTTTAACAGGAATTCTAGAGTTTGTAATTTACATCCCATTATTTTTGGATATTTCAGTCATATCCCATTCTTCTTCTTAATCTTACCTTGTCCTTTTCATGATTTTCTAATTTAGAGGATAAGAAAACTTATTTTTGGTCCCCAAAAAATCACTTTTAAGATTGAATTGCTATGCTCGTTTTGGCAGCACATACACTAAAACTGGAACGATACAGAGAAGATTAGCACGGCCCCTGCGCAAGGATGACACACAAACTCGTGAAGCATTCCATATTTTTGGAATTTGACACAACATTGTAAAATGATTATAAATCAATAAAAAATGTTAAAAAAAAGATTGAATTGCTATTCTTTTTTTCGTTTGTTTTTTGTTTTTTAAACTATATTGTTTAATTATTTTATTTTGGCAGGGGAAGGTAACAGGTGTATTTATTTTTGGAGGAGGTACTGGGTATTGAATCCAGGACCTCATGAATTGCTATTCTTAATAAACTTTCTGAGTATCTCTCCTACAATTTCTCCCTTCTCTATTTTTTCTTCTCCCCTTGTCCCTTTTTCCTCTCCCATAACTATCCCTCGTATGATATTGATGGGAGATTTGTATCTCGGAACAACTCACGGTGAGTACTTATCAAGTAACTTCCAGTGAAATCTGGCTAAAAGAGCACATGGAAATACATATATACATTCAGCTTTGGAAGTTAAGATAGGAGAGTCTAAAACAATTTAAGATTTATTAAATGCCTAAGTTCCAGCACACTGCTGACTGTGATTATGTCACAGTTCCAACCTTAAAGGAACCTTAAATCTGGTGAAAGACCAACAGGCAAGCACGACGCACTGCACTGCAGTGTTACTAGGCATGCAGGAGGGGCACCACTGTCTGGGAAAGGCCCCGCGTGCACAATGTCTAGCTGAGGTCTGAAAACTAACAAAGAACTACTTTTCTGGTTTGGAACAATTGATAAAGATTCCAAAGCAGAAGGAATTAGACATCAAATTCTAGAAAGTAACTTAAAATATAGCCAATACTTGTAATTTTTTCCTAATTTCAAATTTCTGTAAGAATGAAATTTAATATTTTGAGCTAACATATAATGAAGTGCACAAATAATTAACAAGTCACCTCCAGAGGGTGATATCCTTCAGTTAACTAGTGGAAGCACCATATCATGTGATATTTTAAAATAAGCCCCACATAGCTTTTCTACTATAAGATCTTAATTTTAGAGCATATATACGTAAATTTTGTAGATAGGTTTCTTTTTATCTTAGGAAAGAAGAATATAAGTGTAAGATTTTTAATGACATACCATTGGCTGGTAGAGCATATTATTCAGACAGATGGTTACAGGTCTGAAGTTACAAGTTAAGGAACATTAAATAGATTTACTTGAGCGTTATGTTTAAAGTAGAAAGTGTCATATGTGAAAATGACAATCCTCATAAATTTTCAGTCTTCACTAAGTGGTAGTACTAATGATGATTGTGATGGCGGTGGAGGAGGGGAGTGGAGCGGATGGTGCCAGCAGTGAGGAATTTGTCATTGTCTCCAGAAATACACTGGACTTACAAGTTTGAAGTCATATCTAACTTCTTGCCCTCAAATGACATAACTAATTTTGTCACATAAAACTTACACATGAAACTTCATATGAGATGACTTTTTGATGATTTAAAAAATCAAATTTACTCTTTAAGACTGAATATTTGACATCTCCGAGGATACATACAAAAGAATGGCTTTGAAGGCAGTTCAAAAATAGTGCCAATGACAGCATCACTGGAATCAGTACTTAGCTTCATGTGATGATTATACTGAATAGAAAAACACTCAGTTGGATGCCTTGATAAAAACTTCCAGTTATCCTTTATATCCATTCTTCCTTCTTATGCAGTAGTAGAGTCCCCAGTACTTAACTGGATCTATGATCACATGAAATAAAGACTACATTTTCCTGCCTCTTTCAAGCAAGATGAGACCATGTCATTCAGTTTTGACCAATGGGATATAAGCAGAAGTATCACGTGGCTGCCTTGAATCTTCATTTTCATAGATCCTTTGCCCATCATGCTTCCTTTGACCTTTCTTCTTGTTCCTTTATCATTTCTACAGGCTGGAGTGCTATAAAATTGCTGGAGCTGAAGCAGCTATTTTGGTCAATGAGGTGGCCTTGGGATTGGGGGCCACATAAGCAGTAGGAAAACAATATAGAATCCATGTACTTAAAAAAATTACAGAATTGAGTCTTAAGTTAGACTACTTTCTTCCAGGTTTTCATGCAAGAGAGATAAGAACATCCCTTCTGTAAGTCATTGTCATTTGGTGTCTCAGTTACTCAAAAGGCACTTCATCCCGTGTGATATATGTGAATAAGTTCTAGTGTGTTTGTTCAAAGTATCATTATTTTCTAGAGTCAATATAACAGTAAAAACAAATATATCTTGTAACTTAACAAACTTAGTTATGCTTTATAGTCACATTAGTGTTTTATCATTTAAATATTAATTTTCAAGAAAATTTCCAGGTTGGGGAAAATATTGGTGTACCCTGAGGCTGACCAGGGATGAAGAGAAGCTGCAATCCAGAAACCCCTGCCTAGACTTTATGGGAGGGGATAGGTCTACCTGAGAATCTTGCATTGCTCAGCCCTAACTTATTTATCACAAATATTTATTTAGTGCCCTTTGTGCTATATGCACTACTTCAGGGGCTGATTATAATGTAATGATTCAACAAAGTCCCAACTCTTGTGGAATTTATATTCTAGTGTGTAGATATAGATGATAAACAAGTAATCAAATAAATGCATCATACGTGAGAGACGATAAGTGTTATACAGAAAACTAAGGCAGGATTAAGAGGTAGAGTAGAACTGAGTGTGTGTTGGGAGGGGTGACAATTCATAGATTTTTCCCTTAATCTGGAATAAGGCAAACATTTAATAATCATAGACTCAGACTCACTGCTTTTAATATATTCTAGCTCCTGTACCCTCCCAGGTGAGCACTTACTGACATGCCAATGACCTTCTCATTTTTGTCCCAAGAACAATCTAAAGAATCATAAACTTGGACCTTCCATAGCACTTGGATTCTAGGATGAGAAAGAATGAGATTCCACATTTTTTTTTTTTGCCTATTCAGATTATTTTTCCAGTCAAGCATACATCTTGACAATAATATTTAATTTATAACAGACTAATCTATGTTCAAATTTTATTTTTCACATATGATCCAAGGGATGGTACTTTTCACTTCTCACAACTTTTTCTAGCCTAGGTAAATATATTTTAAAAATCACTTAATGCTGGGAGAGAAGTCCTGTGCAGGGAAAAAAAGCATGGAATTCAAGGTGGGGAGGGAACTGCATGTGTATACTGGCCATGCCTTACCACTCACTGCCGAACATCTCTGGGCAAGTCACGAAGCTCACTTCTTCATCTTTAGAGGGAATAAGACACACCAGCTCCTCCAGTTAAAGGAGATCCTTCCCATTGAGAATGAGAAAGAACTGTAAAACCCTGGACATTATCAGTTACCATTATATTTACTGTTCTCTCAGAGACCAGGACATTTAAGGGCATTGAGATTCCCTGAAGCTCATGTGAAGACTGTGTGGGTTGAGAGCAGCAGGTCCTGGGAGGTAGAGTTTGAGTAAGCATGTATTTGTTTAAACTTGTTTCCTTAATTTACTGCAACATTACTCCCTGCCAGTAAGAGCATATTATCCCTGTTCAATCAGTAGCTGCAAATTAGAGGGAAATTTGCTGGGAATAAGCCAATCTCAGTATTTTATATTATTTATAAAAATATTTCTCAAACATTTTTGTTTTGTTTTGGTTTGGTTTTTTGTACATAGAAATGAAAGAAAGCCTCTAGAAACAAAATTAGAAAGTGATGTGAAGTCAGGAGAAAAACCGCAACATACATGACAAGTAAAGTTAATAATCCTTACAATCAATAGGCAAGAGGGAAATCTTCTGACACAGGTAGGAAAGTATCTGAGTACATAGTTTCAATCAAAGCTTAACCTGCCATATGAGAAATTTTCATTCCTAATGGTTTTCAAAGAAAAAAAATTTAAAAGAGGCCATTTTTTTCTTTGACAAAGATTTTATAAAAATTAGAAAAAAAACCCTTATGTTTTTGAGAGAAGGGAGACATAGACCTTTTCAATCCTCTGCTGGTAGTTATATACACTGGTCCAGCTGGAAAGAATTTGGTAATATGAATAAAAAGCCATGAAAACATGCACAGAATCAAAAGGTCTTGAAAATGGAACTCTGTTGTTTTCATTCCTATTAATTTATCTCACTCAAAATTATAAAGATGAACACACACAAAGTTTTATGTACCTAGATATCCATCAGAGTATTATTTAGATAGAATAGGAAATTGTAGAAACAATCTAAATAATAACAGGGGACTGGTTAGCTCAATTAAGCAATGAGTCATAAGACCTCTTAACGGTCTTAAGTTGTTTAATGAATTTAAATATTGCTTAATGAAAAACATCTTTGAGTTAACATGCACAGCAAGTGCTCACTAAATGTGTACATGGAGGAATGCATCCCCAAAATGATGGGAGGGTGAAATGTTTTCCTTAGAGTCAAATTATAAATATTCCAAATTATCTGGGAGGAGTATGTGTTACTTTATAAATAAGCCCCTATAAACAGGACTTATTTCTTTTAGAAATTATTAAAAGGCTGGCATTTTAAACTTGGGTAGAAAATTCAACTCAAATAGGCAAGAATATTATGTTATTTTCTCTAATTGACTTCTCATTTCTCTTGAACCCTCACGCCCACTGAACAGCCAAGGTGAATTTATCATGGGTCAGGGGAGGTTAAACATCTTCAATTAAATGCAGATGAACTTCTGGTTTAAGAGGTAACTTCAAGTAAATATTATGTGAATTCAAAAATAAGACAACTTCTTCCCTCTTAAGTAGTCTCCTCTGCCCCTCATCCTTCCCCAAATGTTCCAGGGTGAGGAAGGATATATCTAGAAGGAGAGGTCTGCTGCAGGCTGGCCCAAGGATGTGCTGTCTGGCTCCACTGGTTTCTGAGTATCAGATGCTTTTAAGTGTAAGTTTTATTATTTTCAGGTATGGTGAAGCCAATAGATCAGGAGATGATTGTCATTGAGAGGATACTGTGTTATTCAAGGGTCCCAAGAAGAGGAGACACTCCATTCTGAGCAGGGAGCACGTGGGGAAGCACCAGGCTCAGTCAAGTGGCAGAGGGAGCAAGGGAAAAGTGGGCAAGAGGCTTGACTGTGCTTTCTGTGGGAGGGAGGGAATGTCACTGGCAAGGAAGGGTAAGCAGGCTTAGGACTGCCAAGTTTGAGTAATTTCAGCAGGCTCTGGGTGTAGAAGGTGTCTCTAGTTTTCTGGTACCTGGCCCTGGGGTGATAAGGGCAGGGGAACAGTGGCCTGGATGGTAAGAGCTCCATAAAGGAGATGGTTGGGGTATTGGTTTTGGACTGGTTGGTTTGTATACGAAAGACGTACTTGCAGGCCAGTGGAGTCCTTTAGTATCTCCAGTCTCTCTGGGGTAAGCAAAGCCCCATACGTCTCTCTGGGGTAAGCAAAGCTCCATACGTCAAAACGTTAGAAATGCATAGTTAATACAGCCTCCCTTCCTGCACCCACCCCTAATATAACTTCTCCCTCTTGGTCTTCAAGCAGCTGACATCCACTATTAATGCCCCCGTAGACTCTACCCTTGATTCAGTCACAAGGTCCCACCTCTTGCCAGTTTCTTTTCTGGATTTGCCTCTTCAGGTCCCTGGTCCTCTTGCCATTTTTACTTCACCTTGCACAGTCATGTGGCATCTGCAGGAGCTTTCCCAAACCCCACACATCCATAGGAAACTGGGGCCCAAACTCAGGCCCTCTGCCTCAAACACTTACATTTTGTTACATGGCTGTAGTTCAGGGAACATGGGAGGCAGGAATGTCCCAACGTCCCAAAGGCAAGATGGCACAAGCACCTCTGCTTTGGCGATCCCCCCAGCTGTATTTCAGGGGAACAGACATTTGAATCTGATAGCCTGTCTTTCTTCCTCTCCTCCTACTCTTCCTTTCTCTCCCACTCTATCTTTCCCAATTTATTTCCTCCTCCAGGAGATCTTTCCTCCTTCTTGTCTTAGGGGAACTCAACACAACAACCTCATTCCTCCCAACTCTATAGCTTATAAAAGCAACTCTGTGATAGCGTCACCTCAGCCTGACTGTTATTATTGGAGCTGTGAGAAGATAAAGAACCAGGTTTCACTAGTGATAAAAACACAGTGGTTTAGTGCATCAACATATTATTCTGCTATAATCTCCCTCTGGAAAAGGTACCATCCCCACAAAGGACATTCAGTTCTTGCGAGTACCTTCCCCTCCCAAAAGGGTATCTTCTCAAACTCTTTTACTCTCATTTCTTCAAGTTCATCTGGGTCAACTTCACGCTGTGCAAATCTTTACCTTTCTCCAGGATGCTGCTTCTTCTAGTTAGTCTTCACTCCATCCTAATGCCTCCTGACCAACTCCTTGACCATTAGAAAGCTTAGCCAAAACTGTAAGCAAAGCTTCTCCTAACATGGCACACAACTTGGATAAGTCTTCAAGAGAATTTACTGCCCATGACCCTTACTGAAATAGTTAATAAAGGATGTAGCTCAAGAACAAGAAATATGAATCCTGATGGAATGATTGAAATGTAAGCAACAATGAAAAGAACAAAAATTTTTAAATATGTTGGCAAAAATAATACACACAATGTTGTATAAATCAGTCACTGAATAGTTTGAATAAATTAGTCAATGAACTATTGGCTACTGTATGCAACATTTTTACTAATTTGGCTTTTGAGGTTAAATTTTGTTAATGTGTATTTAACTTCACTGAAGTTCTACATTTTTGTATAGCAAATCTCTCTATTTTCTCCTTCATTGTTTTTTATTTTCACTTTGGTATCTTGATTAGTCTCTTTCATACTCCAAGGTTATAAAAACATTAATGTAATTTTAAAGTACTTACATTGTTTATTTACAAAAGTAAGAAGCACATAAACTTATGGATGTAGGAAATAAAAAGATACTGAAATGTTACAGTAGAAATCATAATTTTTAAAAATATGAGGATAAAAGAGAAGAGATGTTGTCATAAAGCCTTGAAGCTCCTGATGAAGACTTAACTTTACCCTGAGCATCGACTGCAAGGGTACCAATTATTTCTTCTAGTACCAAGAAGATGCTGTGTTTCCAGGGAAGGAACAATCCCAGTCTTATTGCTCTGGTATTTTTAATTAGAGATGGGAGCATCAAATATGACAAGACACCATGTATTTTCTTTTTTCAGATATTTTAGATTGCATTTTACGTGCTGTGAAACAGTTTAAATGTGTAATGGAATTATTGGGTTGGAAAAAGTTCCAATTTGATGACAGTTGATTGAAGCAAAAGGTTAATTTTATTAGAGGCTCATGTAGCTGTACCAAAAAACCCAAAGCAAAATAAAACAAAAATTTCTGCCCTATCATCAGACAACCTATAATATACTTTTCCCACTATGGGCTATAAATCCCTTTCATATATATATATATATATATATATGTTTACATATGGCAACTAAAGTAAAGTGTAGAATATAGGAGGAAAATATTTTCCAGATTCTCTTGTGTCTCCTGATGTATTGTGTTTATACTGTGGGACGGAAGAAACATAGCTTTTGAGGCCAGATGGTCCTAGGTTAGGGCTGCCAGATTTGGCAAATAAAAATACAGGATGCCCAGTTATATCTGAATTTCAGATAAAACAATAGATAATTTGTTTAGTGTTAAATCCTATGCAACATTTTATCAGGCAACCCTATCCTTGGATTCCAGCACCACCTTTCCTGCTGTGTGACTTGAGCAGTTAACGTAATCTCTCAGATTTCTGCCTCTACATTTGCTAACTAGAAAGAATAATAGGCATTTTTCAAGGTTTGTAAGTCTTGGCATATATACTGTATATAAAAGACCAAGAACAATATCTAAAATGTGACAGGTGCTTAAGAAATGTTACTGTATAGCACAGGGAAATATATACAAGATCTTGTGGTAGCTCACAGCGAAAAAAGAATGTGACAATGAATATATGTATGTTCATGTATAACTGAAAAATTGTGCTCTACACTGGAATTTGACACAACATTGGAAAATGAGTATTACTCAGTAAAAAAAATTAAAAGAAAAAAAAAAGAAAAAAAAAAAAAGAAATGTTAGATTCTTCCCCTTCTTCTGAGACTCTGTCCAGCCACACTGATATAGTTGCAGTTATAAATGTACAATTCTTTGTGTCAAGAAGAATGTAAATCAGTAATGGATAAACTAATGCATTTGGATGATGCCAGCCAAGATTTTAAGCCACTCTTTAATTAGTTAATTAATTAGTTGATGCCTATGTTGCCCCTGTGATCTCACAATAAGCATTAACCATCTTCTGGTCCTGAGAGCTCAGAGGGTATATGGGGGCTGGAGTAGAACATCTGGATGCTCAATTTTAAACATCCAAAATAGAATTTTTTATTCCCTATCTCCATCTAGATTTTCCCAATTTCAGTGAAAGCTACAATTATTTACCCAGTGTTCAAGCTAAAACCTAAGACTCCAATCAAAATAGAGGTGACTTTTTTCTACAGAAATGCAAAGAATCTAAAAAGACAATTTTGGAAAAAAAACTGAACAAGAACCGAGTACATCTAGCATCCAAATCTTGGCTCCTAATACTTTCCCTTAATAAAAGAAACCAGGAGTCCTTGGATAAATGACTAGTTCTTCAACTGGGGAAGGGGATATACTGGAAGACCCCTTAGTGCCAAGAAGTAAGAACTGTTTAAAAAAAAAAAAAATCCTTCCTCAATGGGTGCTTATCAAAGTGCTGTGGAAACCAACAGAAAGAGCTCCCAACAGCTAAAGCGGGAACAAATTGAGCAACAAAATGAAGTAGTAGTGGATTATAACCCAAACTATAAAATAAGTATTCATAAGCTCATACTAATATAAATAAGTAAATAAACAATAAAGGATAAGAGACAAATCTCGCTTGCAGAACAATTCCAAATAATTTAGATAGATACTCCATCCTCAAGGGGGTGGAGCATAACTCCCCCGACTCCTTTACTGTGGACTGCTTATGGGACTTTGTTCCAAAAGGTACAGTATGGAAAGGAGGGGAAAGAGTAACTTCATGGTGGTAAGACAGACATTACCCAACCAGGTGATGAAGGTCAGTATCAGTAGTGATTGTGCTGGGACCATGCACCCTGGATATGATGTGATGAAAATGCCACTTTACCTTTGTGGTCATCGCTTACCCTCTTCAACTCAGCATCTCTAAATGGGTCAAACAATAATCACAATAGTCCTTATCTTACAGGATTTTTATGAGGATTAAGTAAGTAAATACATTCATGTGAAGTGATTAGAGGCTTCCCAGCATATAGTAAGCTGCTCTCTTTAATCTGTTTATTTTCCTTCAGCATCTTCATTCAATAATGATGGTGATAAATCCGATCACTTTTAGTTCCAAAATATAAAACACCTTTCTCCATTTTTTTTACTCCCAGTGCAAACAGCCCTTTAGTTTATCTCTTTACATTTACTCCTGTCTCCCTTTTCTGGTGAGCGGTTTCTGAAAATATGAATGAGTTCATATTACATTCTTGCTAAAATCCTCTGGTGATTTTCCTTGGCATCTCAAATAAAGCTCCAAGCATCTTATCTTCATCAGTGAGGCCCTTCTCGAGAGCCTGACTATGTACCTCCCATCATGTCTCCCTTCCCTGCTAGGCTCCAGCTATACTGGACACTTTGACTTTTTTATTCTTGGAACTTAACTAGACTCCCTCGTTGTCTAGGGCTTCAGCACCAGCTGCTCCCTCTGCCTGGAATGCTCTTCAGCCCAACCTCTGAATGACTGACACTTATTTTTCGGCTCTCAGCTTGAAATGCCATCTTTTCAAACAATATCTTCCTGACACAAGTTTAAAGGAGTTGCCCATGTGCAGTTTGCATCTACCATATTACGTTTTTTACTTATTCTTTATTCTGAAACAATCACAGAGGAACGGTAGAAGTACAGTATGAGGACATTTTTCCCTGAACCACTTGAGAGAAGATGCCGACAGGATTCCCCAGTCACTCTCTATTATTTTAGTGGCTGTTTCCTATCAACATGGATATTCTCCTATGTCACTGCAAGACAACCAACAAATCAGAAAACTAACATTAATACACTACTGCTATTCAATCATTTGGTTTTATTCACACTGTCCCAATAATATCTTTTATAACAGAAGAATCCAGTTCAAAATCATGCATTGCATTTTTTTTAACATTTTTTATTGATTTATAATCATTTTACAATGTTGTGTCAAATTCCAGTGTTCAGCACAATTTTTCAGTCATACATGGACATATACACACTCATTGTCACATTTTTTTCTCTGTTAGTTACCATAACGTTTTGTGTAAATTTCCCTGTGCTATACAGTATAATCTTGTTTATCTATTCTACAATTTTGAAATCCCAGTCTATCCCTTCCCACCCTCCGCCCCCCTGGCAACCACAAGTCTGTATTCTCTGTCTATGAGTCTATTTCTGTCCTGTATTTATGCTTTGTTTTTGTTTGTTTGTTTTTTAGATTCCACATATGAGCGATCTCATATGGTATTTTTCTTTCTCTTTCTGGAGAGGCTGTGGAGAAAGGGGAACCCTCCTACACTGCTGGTGGGAATGCAGTTTGGTGCAGCCACTATTGAAAACAGTGTGGAGATTCCTCAAAAGACTAGGAATAGACTTACCGTATGACCCAGGAATCCCACTCCTGGGCCTGTATCCAGAAGGAACCCTACTTCAGGATGACACCTGCACCCCAATGTTCATAGCAGCACTATTTACAATAGCCAAAACATGGAAACAGCCTAAATGTCCATCAACAGGTGACTGGATAAAGAAGATGTGGTATATTTATACAATGGAATACTACTCAGCCATAAAAACCGACAACATAACGCCATTTGCAGCAACATGGATGCTCCTGGAGAATGTCATTCTAAGCGAAGTAAGTCATGCATTGCATTTAGCTGTCCTTAGTCTCTTCAATCTGGAAGAGTTCCACACTTTTCCCTTGACTTTCATTACAGGTCAGATATTTTGTAGAATGTGTCTCAATTCGGATTTGCCTGATATTTCCTCATGCTTAGTTTCAGTTATGCATCACTGGCAAGTCTATCACAGAAGTGACGCTCTGTCCCTCTCACTGTTTCCTCCCAGGTAGCACATGAGTGAGTTTGACTGCACCCAATGCAAGTAACATTCACTGTGATCACTTGATTAGGGTGATGTCTGCCAGGCTTCTCTATAAAGTCATTCATTTCCTTTTGTAAGCATCTCGGGGGGAGGCACTGAAACGGTAAGTATCATTTTCCCTGTAAAATTTCCAATTTTTTTTCATGGTTCCCTGTTTTATTCAGTATGTTTAATCCACTGCTACATGATTGATTTTGATGCTCAAGCTGCCCCGGAGTTGGCTAGTGGGAGCCTCTCCCAGCTGACTTCTTTACCTAGTGACATTTTCCACTCATTGTGTCTGTGTTTTCCTGCTGTCTGGTATGCAGAAATGTCTCAGGCTCATCTCGCTCATTCCCTGCCCCAGCCCTGGAATCAGCCATCTTTTCAAGGAGCCCTGTTTCCTTTTAGAGGAAAACAGTATTTAGAATTCAAGGTCTAGGGCTCTAGGTACACTCATTGCTATTGGACTTTGGTATTTGAGTCCTCTCAGTGGAAAGATCCAGGGAATAGACATTTTATATGCCATGTATTTTTTACATGTCATATAATATACTCCCTTGATCCTTCCACTGGGAGAACTCAAACATATAATGTAGTTTTATATATTTCTCTAACATATCATTTTATATTTAATATGTTTATCATGTATATTAGAAATGTTTTTTGTACATTATAAAATATATGCATTTTTATATATGTGTTTATTTTCGTATTTATCTTCACATGTATACAAAGCTATACATTTTCCAGTCCAATCATGCAAGCAAGATTCATTCTAGTTTTCTCATTTTCTGAATTTGTAGCTTCTTTTCCCAACGGTGAGAAACTAGACTTCTATTATCCTTAGTACATTTTCTAATACGATGAATCCCCTTGTATCTTATCTCCGCCATCTCGCCCGGCCCCTGCCGGTGTTCCCACCCCCGCTCAGGCTCTGACAACCTGCACCAGTGACTACATCCCCCTCCTGCTCCTTGCTCTGAACCATCTAACAGTTTCAGGATTGAAATGTCCAGGAAGGGAAGAGAAGAGAAAGAGGTAGAAACAGGGAGGCATGTTCCATATCCTTCATGGAAGTTACCACAATATAATTTACTTTATTTCTCCTTCTTTCTTCCTTCCTTCCCTCTGTGAATGAAAAATACTACAAACCGTATCAGTAAACAAAGAATGCTGAAACCATCAAGTCCTCAGCTGCTGCCCCCCCCCCCCCCCCCCCCCGTGAAGACAAGCCTGCAGCCCGGCCTCTGCAGCCACTCACAGTGGTGCACTCTGAGCGGACTCAGAATAAGAAAGGACAGGATACTGGCCCTAGATAGCTAGGGGATTGTCAAAGGAATGAATTCAATGAGCCCAAATGTTTGCTTCCTCCCATACGCAGAAAAGCACTAAATTCTTTACCTTGAGGTGCTTGTTTTTCTTTAGATAACAAGTAATCTTTTATTGTTCCAACTACCTGGTCTTTGTTGTTAAGTCCCTAAATATCCTAGCTCCTCCCCTGCCTCTTCGGAGCAGTCTCTCAGACTCAGATCTGAGAGGCTGTCATCTCGGCTCGAGTCTTCCTGCCAAATAAAACATAACTCTCAACTTTTAGGCTGCACATTTATTTCAGTCAACACCTCCTTCCTTCCTTCTTTACCTTCATATGTCTCTCCCAACTAGAACATAAACTCTGCAAAAGCAGGAATCTTTCTTGTGCTGTTACTGAAAAATTCGGGCATTTGGGAGGCAAGCAGTGGCTGTCACACACATTGGATTAAAAAAGGCTTAGGGCATTTATTTTTCTTCGAATTAGTTAGACCTTGAATTAGATAGACAGATAGCAATCAGTTCAAGTGCAGATTTCACATTTACCCAGGTTGTTTCAGACTTGTAAAGGCTAAAGCTTTTAAAATTATAGTCTTTGTCAATTTTGGAGTTACGGCTACCTGGATAAAAATGATTCTACTTTTTGGTGTTTAATGTTAATAATGTATTACTTAAATTTTTTAAAGTATCTTAACTATAACAGTCCCCTCAAAAGAGTATTCAGTTGAATTAAGTTTGTAGTGTTCAGAAGTTAATTCAATAGAAGATTTACTTTGTACATTTAAGTTATGTAGTTTCTTTATTCTTTTTTTAATCTATGGAATATACATGTTGCCATTTTGATAGGATTGTAGCAAAGAAAAACTGATTTAAATGTAAATTATCTTCTACATGTCAGGAAGATAAATAACATAATTCTTTATGTGAAGAGATTGGTTTATTTTTTCCCCCATTTTCTAATGTGATCTCCTCCAGAGGGACAAGCTTTGGACTTGGAGACATTCTGCATGCTGCTGCATGTCCCATGTGATACGCTAGTTGCTAAGGTAACTGTATTTTCCTGAAAATACCATACTAAACAGGCACCTGAATCATCAGTGTGCAACTATTATATTAATTGAAATTTAAATAAACACATAATGCTCAGATAATTCTGGATCCTTTCTCTGATTTTACTCTGGCTTTGATATTCAAAAGCACAATCGCGGGGTAGTCAATTATACAGAGCAGTCAAAATATTTTATAAGTTACAACTCATAAAATTTCTCAGGTTCTGCTAATTAGGGGATACGTAATCACTTGATCTAGATTGGACATATCTTTGCAATCTCTCTGCATACAAATTTGCTAAGCAAAGTTACAGAAGAAACTGGATTGCAGGACACCTAAGAAATTAAATGGCTTTTCAGAGCCTTAACATATTTTTGTAAACAACCTGATATTTCTAATAACAATTGAATCTTTTTGGAGTGGAACTTTAAAACACTGGCTCTTTCCCTTGATATATCTTATTAAAAATGGTATAGTATCTATGCATATTGATAGTTACATATATGTGTTATATTCACTTGGAATTAATAAATCCGAAAGTATTTTTCCTATAGTTGATCTGGAAGTCTTTGTCTATAGGTCATACATTTCTTAATTTAGACTCTTCATTTCATCAGTTAGCAAGTTTTAATGTTTTAATATGGCATTTATTCAGTGAAGCAACTTGATAAGATACATAGAATTTCATAGGTTTGATATTTCTATCATCCACACATTCTTGATTGATTTGTTAGCTAAAAGCATACCTTAAAAATTCTCCATTTCTCTCTTGTAGCTTTTCTTGATTCCCTGCACTTTTTTTTAATCAAGAAAGTCAACTTCACTCTGCAACCACAGAAATACATTTCCTGAATATATTTGGGTTTAAGAGAGTGTGCAGTAACATTTTTGAAAAATAATTGCTATTTTTGGAAACACACTCATATCTGATTCAGTGACAAAAAAATCTACCTGACTCAAATATTTGCACTGTCACTAGAGTTAAATGGCCACAATTCAAATTCAGTTCTGCCCCTTTTCTACAGCTGGACCTGGGGCTAGCCAGAGAAAGCACCAGTTTCCCCATCAGAACTTTGGGGATTATAATAATGTATATATACTTCTTAGGGTTGTCAGGGGATTAAATCAGATCATTGCTGTAAGGAATCAACATGGTGCTTGACACATAATAAGTGTTTAATAAGGGTTATCTGCTTTTATTTCTAATATCAATATTAAGTCCACTGGAATGAGAAAGTCATTTAAAATATTCTTTCACATACTGAACATAAATGTTTGGGACTCGGGCACTGTAGATTTCACCAGGGGCCATTTCAGCTTCCTGGAGATGTAAACTTTATCTCAGAGCACTTGGGGAGGTTCCTTTTGTGAAACCTCAATACCAGTTTCTAAGAAAATGACGATTTCAACCAAGTTAATTTTTGAGAGTGAAGCCTGACTTCCTCCTTTAAATGACAAAGCTTTCTAGTTTAAATTAACTTATTACACACTCCCAAGTCTTAGTCAAAAAGGAATATCTGAACATCGGTTGACATTTTCTTGGTGACTCATGCTGCTCCCCACAAAGTAGTGTTGCAATCCAGCACTGCCCTTGGGGAGCGCTGAAATACATGGGCAGGTTTGTCCTGGACAACTGATTTTCTGTTTGATGGTTCTTTGCACTCTTTCTTCACCGTCAGTTGTCCCTCTATGTTTTTAGAAGTTTGGGCCCTGTCTCAATTTTAACAAAATAATTTGGAAAGAGACCAGGTTGCCAGGTGAAAGGAAATGCCCGAGCAAGCAGACAACAGTAAATGTACAACAGTAAATCGCTGGACCTGAGACAGTTGCTCCGCTCCCTCTAGGAGTCCTGTTCTGGGAGGTTTGAGGTTGCTGTGATTCCATCAACAGGCTAAATGAGACAGTTTACAGTCTTGGGTGGACATAAAGATGTCCTAGTGAAGAAGGTTTCATTTAATGGGGAGACTGAGCATGTCTGTCGATTCCACTCTCAGTAGCATGAAATAAAAATGAGTCATGCTTGTTGCATAATCAGTTTGTCTCCTGAGTCACACCAGTTCTCCAGAAGCGGCTTCACCTGCTTTCCTGCAGATAGTAATCTAATTGTTATTTTAATTACATTTACAGTGTCTGCACTTTGGCTTACACTATGTAGTCTGATGCAGAAATCAGTTTATTTGAAACTCCTTTTTAATTTTCTCTTGATAAAGGAACTTCTCACATAGTTTTATTAATTAGACTTTCTGTCACTTGAAACCATTATGTATTGAAGTCTGTTGTCTTTCAACTTTGGAACTTTTTTTTGGATGTACAATTTTAGACTAAGTCTCATATTTTTACTTCTTTTTGGTAACAAAGACTTGAAGATACATTATTCTTGATTTATCTGTATTACTCAACCATATTGTCTACCTATTATCACATCTGTTATTTTTGTAACCAAGATGTTATTATTTAGTTTCTTCAATAATTCTAATTTATTTCAATGTCCTCTGAGCCTAATTAGTTCATTACTTAAACAAACATTCATTATGGTCTTCTTGTTAATCATTTTGTGTATCATTCATAGCCAGCACAATGCCTGGTATACATTAGTTGCTCAATGTATGTTCATCATGAATAAATAAAGAAATGAATATTGATACCAGGCTTCGTGTTACCTTAGTTGTGACTGTGGATAATTTGATGGAGATGTTTTTATTGCTGTTGCTTTCGATGGTGTATTTGTCTAATCCATCAGCTTATTCACTTGTTTTTTGTAATCAGATGAAGTTTTGCAGGATAGGATTTTGTTGGTACAGAGAAATGCAGAAAGAGGCTAGGTCCATCAGCAACCCCGTCATATGCCCAGCACCTCACTAAGTATCAGAGACACAGTAGATGCTCAGTAAGTATTTCTTGACTCAGTGAATGAATTCAGAAGTCTCATAATAGGAGAGGGATAAAGAAGTGGAATTCTAATTCATTTGCTTGTGGTGAGAGCTATGGGCATACAGTCCCTTGACTGTGTGTCCCCATCACAAGTTCATTATCTGTTTGTGAACAATTCTATGTAGGAAGACAAAGGCCAACTATAATTATCTTGAGAACTGGGAGATGACTATGAAATGCTCCCTAACTACAGCAGGCTTTTTAAGGAGTATGAAAGCAAAATATGTTCTCACCCACAGCCCGAGTCATTGAGACCGTATCAATCCATGACTCAGAACATACACTCTATCCAAGAGTCCAGTCACTTCTGCTCGTGTTTCATGTGTTTAAATATTCCCTTGCTGACTGTGTCACCTTTAATAGCCGTATGACCTTTGAAAACCATACTCTTTGTTCAACTATGAAAACCACTGTCTTCAAGACCACTCTGGAGTTATCCATGATATGTCAATCTTATAGCTTACACTTCTGATGGCAAACATATTCACTTTTAAGTTACAGAAGTCCTCAAAGTCTTTCTGATTTACTCATAGGAAAAATGGCTAGCAAAATGAGTAGACTTGTAAAGATAACAGATGTTCAAATGAACCATCCTTTTGTTGCTTGCTACTTTCCATCCCAATTCAAAATTTTAAAGCCAACTTCTGGTTCCAGACTACAAGTCTAGAGTTCCTCCTTTACAATGACGTTGCTTCAAAACACTTGTTAAATGATCACAAGGAACGGTGGGGAGAAACCATGTATAAATAGCATATTTAGAGAGAGATGAAGGTAGGCAAAGTACTATCAACAATACAGATCAGATCATAGGGGCTGGGAGAGGCAGCGGGAAAAGGCTATGAAAAGAGGTTTTACTCAGCAAATATTTACTGAGCACTTACTATGGGTAGATGTAAGTTCTTGTGGTGTATGCTGAATAATGGATCTCACATCCTCATCTTTAGAATCTATGAATCTTTAGAACCTTACATGACAAAACAAAAACAAAAACTTTGTAGATGTAATCAAGTTAAGGATTCTGAGATAAGAAGGTTATTTTAGATTATCCTGGTGGGTCCAATGTAATCACAGGTGTCCCTAAAAGAGAGAGAAGGAGATCTGATACTCAAAGAGAAGGGGTGTGAGGACAGAGCAGAGGGAGATTGGAAGCTATTGGCCTTGAAGACTGGAGTAACGCATCCTACGAACCAAGTACTGTCAGCAGCCACTCCTTAAAGAAAACTGAAAGAGGCAAGGAGTAGATTCTCCAGGAGAAGCACAGCCCTGCCAACACCCTGGTTTCAGTTCAGTGATACTGATTTCAGACTCTGGCCCCCAGAACTGTGAGATAATAAATTTCTATTGTTTTAAGCCACCACGTTTGTGCTAATTTGTAGTATCAGCTTTGGAAAATTAAAACAATGCCTGAAGTTAGTAAAGAAAGACAGACACAAATCTGGCTCCTCACTTTCTATGAGTGTGATTCTAAAAAAGCAGGGGAGAAATTTACACCTACTACCCACCTACTGTGTTCCAGGCACTGGACACTTTCTGTGCATCATTTCAACCTTCACAACTTCATTGTTTTTTCTGACCACCATCTATATTTCTTGGAATACCTCTTATACTAGTGTGAGTAGCATGATTAGTAATAATAATAATAATAGCATTTGCCTCAGATGGCATGTTTTCCAGGGTTTTTTTTTTTTCTTATTCTAAGCAGCTATTCTTATAGGGTTCCTTATTTTAGCCTGTAAGCTTAGGTTGCCCTAAAGATCTCAGTTACTCTGTCTGGAATGAGTATTAGGGAAAACCTGAAGGACACACTCTACCCGTCATAAGAAGAAATTATTCTTATTTGCCACCATCTGACCAACTTCTGCTTAGCTCTAAATGCTCCAGGAAAAGCAGGAAGTCACTGCCCTGAGGAGTAATCCACCCACCATGAGCATGAAGAAGGGATGGGGTAAAAAGGCAAAACACCAAGGCTGGTAGGGAGCACGAGTTCTCATCAACTCTCAGGCCCAACCAGGCCTCAGGTCTGCTCTGCCACGTCTCCCGAGGACATCGGCCCCGTGGGTACCTGCCACAGAACTGTGAGGCCAGGGAATGGCAGTGACTGTCCTAAGGGAGCAGAGAGGGGAAGGGCAGAACTTAATTGATTATCCCTTTCTCTGCTGCTGCTCTTGACCCCTGACCACAGGCTCACCTTCTCCCTGCTCCACCAATCCACACTCACTCCAGTAGCTTTCCTTCTCCTGACAGTTTCCTCTCATATTTGCTGCTTGTTGTGTCTTGAAGTCTGTACTTCCTGCATACGATGAGACCCGCAGAAGAGAGGGCTCCGGGGCAAAGTTGGACGTGCACGCCATGGGCGCCCAGCTGTCTCATTGCTATTAAACCTGCTGGACTCACAGTCGGAAGTTCTGTTTCTTACTGAGGAGCCAAGACAGATCCAGCTCCTTAGGAACCTGTGGGCTTTAGGAACCATCCGACCACGTCTTTGCCATCTGTGCATATCCTGGGATTCCTCCCCTTACTCGCCACTGAGTCTGGAAACCTGGGAGGCAGCATTAACTCTCGCACTTTTTCTTCTTAACTTGTATCTGGTTAGCTATATTCTCTACGTAAATACCAACATGGTTAGAGGAAAAGGAACTTTCCTTTAGTTCCACCTTCAAAGCTCAGAAGTTAGTCTCAGTCAGGATGGACAAGGGGATGAATACAACAGCAGAGTCAAACCAAATAGACTGTCCTAAGAATGTGAACCTTGGCTAGAATCTCATAAAGTCTGAAAAAACATTGGAACTGGTTGACTTCAAAGACCGCCCTCCACTTTGCCTAAGTTCCAGTCTTCAGTTTAAGCATATTCTTTATATTGCTCAAGTTAGGCGAAGTCCATCAGTCCTGCTTACCACCAAAACCTTAATCAGTTCACTTAACTTGCAGGTTACTAGGAAAAATTAAATAAGATACTGTACATGAAGCTTTGGGCATGGTGCCTGACACAAGCATGTGATGAATGTAAACCTGATGTTACTAAGGATGAGGGTGAAGATCAAGATGATATGCACAGGTGCTTTGTGAAGGTTATAAATGCCAGTTATTGTAAGTCCATCAGCACTCTTACGCTGAGAGGGACAATTCAATACATGCAGACTATACATTCTTGTTACTTAAATTCATGTTGTGTTAGAGATTCCGTCTTGTGCTGTTCACCCCACTGCATGAGAACTTACTGTACTTGTTCCTTCTCTTTAGATAAACAGTGGCAATGTGTCCAAATTAATCCAGCTGGAATTAATTAAATTAGCCTATTGGAAAAATAACATACTTTAGGTACATTTCTGAAGACTCCATCTCAGCATTAAACATTTCCTTAAGAAATTAATAAAATTTGCTGATGGTCTGTCTCATCTGACCATCTGGGTTTGCACACTAATTGCTGCTGACGAGTCACGCTTTCTGTTGAATTTTAAAGCTCAGGTAGAAATAGCATTTTGTTCTTTATCTCTCCTGCTTCAGTTCACACTCATTCACAAAAGAGAATTCAAACAAATAGATTAAGAAAAGTGAGCAGGCGCATAATCCCAGGGTATGTCCATATACTTTCATTATAACATAGGTTAGGCCTTAAAAGTTAAATATTTCTAGAAAAAAACTTAGTAACAGATACAACCATTAAGGAGAAGAAACAGAATTCCAGCTCCGGGCGTCTTGGTGTAATCGGTGGATGGCTAAGCTCCTTCTCTTGCCTAGATACAGCAGGTGTGCCCCATTCAATAAACCAGTTAGCAAAGGTTTTCTGAGTGTGCTCAGCCACTGATATTGCTGTTACAGAGGTTACAGAAAACATACAAAGGAAGTTAGGAATTCTAGAATCCTAAGACTTAGTTGACGATCCAGCTTCACTATCTACTAAACATTTTATCTAAATTTTTATGAAAATTAAGGAGACTGATGGACCTACCGACCACTCAAGGGGATGCTGGAATCAAATAGTGCTTCTGAGACTGTGTAACAAATATCTAGAAATTATTCCTTACAATTATTTTGAGGAATGGGGTTGGTGAGCTTATACATTAACCAGGAAGGCATTATCAAACATAAGATGACTCTTTACCATCAAGTGCAAAGTTGGCAGTATAGGCTACTTTTGGAACCATTCACAACTTGGACTAGAATTTCACTGAGCCTGTGAAATTTTAACTGATACTTCTCCTATCTCTGTAAATACTATCACCTTGGAATCATATTTCATACCCTGATCTGATTCATCACACAATCTCGTTGGCTTTCCTTTCAAACCAAACCTCAAGTCTGTCCATGTTTTCCCACCTCCACTGTTAAGATCCTGGTCCAAGCCTCCGTCATCTCACACCTGGCCAAGTGCAGAAGTTCCCTAGCTGTTCACCTCCATTTACTTTTGATTCTCTGTTAATTATTCTCACAATATTGAGTTGACTCTTAAAACTTTTAGTCTTAGAGTATCACTCTCCTGTTCCCAACTCTCCAACAGCAATCCAGACATTTAGAAGAAAATGAAAAAAAAAAAAAAGATTACTGAGAGGTATAAAGCTCTCTAGTGTATCTTTAGATATAATTATTACATCTAAGAACTTGGATATGCCATTCAACAAGAGAGTGAAGCTGAATCTTCAGCTAAGTCCTATGTCTGTGTCTGCCACTTCGCGTCTCACTCCTCTTGCCTCATTCATCAGCTCCAGCTCCCTCTTCATCAGATGCAAGCTCCTGCCTTTAAGTCTTCACTGGCTACTCTCTCTGACTGGAATGCTGAGTTCCACCGCATACCAAATAAAAAGTACACACACAAAGTGACTCCATGTTAACTGTGCAAGGCCAAACAATGAAAGGTTTTGAAAGCAACATAATACAAAAAAAAAAAAAAATACGAGATAGGACACACACACACACACACACACAACACTCACTATGAAGGAAAAGATCACAGCTTGGAGTACATTTAAATAATGAACTTGTGTTTCTCAACAGATACCAGTACGAGAGTAAAAAGAATACATCTTGAAGCTGTATCCTTTTGTGCGCTTCCCTACATGAATGTTTTACTTTACACACTTGCACACACAAAGACTACAAACTTAGGAAGTGTGGCTAAGGATCCCCAGGGGGCTGGGCAGTGAAGAGACACGTTGCAGAGAGAGCACAGGACCGCTAATGCTGCTTAAAGTGGAAAGGGGAACTGCATGTTGGAGGTCCCCGAAGGAGGATATGATTGCAGGGCAGAGGATGAAGTGAGGGGCCCCAAAATTGGGCCCCGTCTCTGCAGTGTCTGGCCACTGTCCTGAAAGACACATTACTGTCTAGCTGGTGTGTGATAGGTCATCATGAAATAGCTCAATCTCTTTTTTTCTTAGTATTCTCTTCAATATTTGCTTCTTTCTGTCAAAGCTCATTACAAAAAGCTAAATCATCTTTAAATACAGTTTTATCTTTTTTCTACTGAATTAAATACAGCAAAGTTACATTCTCATGAAATCCGATTAAAATACTAGAGGATAATCCCACAAAGCTGATTTTACATGCTGGGTAATTAGTTCATGCTTTTATCATTTTTGGTACATATTAGAGAGAACAGCTAGTAGTTTAAGCATTAAATTAACAATGAAAACCATCCGTGACTTTCTGGTAAGCCTTGGCTGAGAAGAACTCAATATTTCACACCCATTAGTACTGTGTTCGCATGTATTACCAACATGAATAAAAATGTTATACCATATATGGTTATCTTTCTCTCAAATCAAGAATTTCAATTTGTTACTGCTGGAAGTAAACTCATCATAGTTTCAATTTTCTTGACTGAGCTTTAAAACAAAAGCCACTCATTACTGTAAATATTTAGCTGGTGATTATTAAACAGATCAGCCCAGCGTGACTATTCCAGCTGGAGGAGGAGAACAGATTTCTTGTTGCTCATGTTACTGTACAAATCATCCTTTAAATAAGGCTGAGAATGATGGGACTGATTGTTTCTGCTCCTGGGATTCATTATAATCTCACAACACACTCTCCAGCTGAAGTCCACGTAATATCAGACAGAGCTCAAAGGAAGTGTGGAGTGAAGCTTTCAGATCACTTTCATCACTGGAAGCTTCACCTTTAGGACTGGATATGTGAAGTGGTCCATCTCTAGTATAAATCTAAATCATTTGCCAAGAATAGGGCTCCCAAAGCAGAAGAAATAACTTTTCCTTGCCTTGATTCCTAATCACAATCTATATTTCACTGCGTTTAAAAATAATATTCAAGCACAACTATGCATGCTGTTCTCAAAATACCTTCATCTCTGTAATGTAATTTTTAATGTGCATTCCTATATGTTTCCTTAAAAAAGTTACCAGAGGTCTAATTAATATTAAAGACATTTTATCTATCTGCCTATCATATGCACCTCAGAGACTATTTCAAATATAAAGGGCCACAAAACAATGAGGTTAGGGGGTACAATTCATTATTAGCATTATCTCACTTTTCATATGAATTTCTAATTCTTTAATATATACATTTTTATGGATTTTAAATCATTTACACTGTTTTCTTTAGTTCTTAAAATTAACTGAACATAGTAGTTAGTGCATTTGTTAAATTTTTTCCTCCAGTGTTGATGTTTAATAGTTGAACTGTCTTTGTTCCATTCTCCTTTCCAATGACTTTCCTCATTATCTAAACTTGGGAAATGAAATTCTAATTTAGACCATGCCCCTCGAGGAGTAATCACTCTATCCTCCAATATGCCACATGACCACCCCAAGCAGTATGAGTTAAATCTTCCAAACATTTGATAATACTGTAAACACGTTCCCAGTTGATTGTTATTGTACTTTGTTCATTAAAAATGTATGAAAAAAGATATAATTACCGCACAGAGTTAGCCTCTCACCAAAGGGGTAGGAGAACCTTGATCTCCATCTCCACAGCCACTGTACAAGCCGCTACTCATCTGGTTGTGTTGTCCTGACCTATGAAAAAAGAGAATGTATCTGTGGCTGAGCACAACTCATCACTCCAGCACAGAAATAACTCAAGGAAGACTGAAGTAAAAACTCAAAAGTGTATGACGCACCTCAGGGTTCAGAACATCCTACACCTGTTACGTCTTCAATGCATTGCACGTGACCATGTTCTTACATGGGGAGCATCCCATGGAGACAAGACAGGGCTATGAATAGTCATCTTGGCAGTCAGAAGAGTGGAATAAGAAAACAGGATGGGGTATGCTGATAGGGCTAAAGGACTGACAGTTCCATATCATTCTCCAGAGAATTTCACTGAGGTGACTGAGTCAGTTCCAGGGCCTGGGAGGGTGGTTCAATGTCTCAAAGCCTGCCCTGGCTGACATGAACACAAACTCCAGGCCTCCTCTGACTCACAGGGGAGCTTAGTCTGTGTTAAGACAGAGGAGGCCCAAGAGCAGCAAAGAGCCACCACGCTGCAGGTTTCCAGGTTTCCTCCGTAGCACGTTTGTGACTCCACCTGTGAAGCATGGAAATGAAACAGGAGCAAAGGAGCAACTTTGCAAACCCCTGCCCTTTGGTACTTTAATACTTGGCTTTTCCAACTGTTTCTCCAGACAGACTGTGAGCTCTTTGATGGTAAGAGTTGTAAAGTCTTCGCATAGGGTCAGTTATATGCACAAAGCATTTAGCAGTTGTTATGAGTTCATAATTAGTGAATAAAAATTTAAAGAAAACTGAGCATAATATTAAAATAAACATAATATTAATATTAATGGATCAAGGAAGAAGGCAGTTTGTATTCAAGAGGTAATGAATCCACAAACACATAAAAAGAGAGTAGTCATTTTCCTATTTTTAATATCTTCTATATTTTATATTCCTTACAATAATTTATACTTTTCTATACTTAATTGTTGTTCTGATAATACTTAATAATAATTATTCTATATTTAATAATTTACCAAACATGAAAACAGAAAATAAATTAATACAACATATAGTATTTGGATTATCTGCAAAAATTTTTAGCAATAATACCCATTATTGGTGAGGATGCAATGAAAGACATATCCTGTGTATTATCAGTAACATTTCAAGTGGTAGAGCCCTTTGGAGGAGCAATATGATGATAGGAATTAAGAACAATTCAAACCAGCACTTTGAAATTGGACAGATGTCAATTCACATCTCAGCTCAACCACTAATCAGCCACTAATGAGCAACCTTGAGCAAGTGTCTTACCCTCTGGGGGGCACCTAGAAAACAGCTCACAGCCTCATCATGACAGCCAGATGTAATAATACGTCTATAAATCACCAACCACCACAATAACAGTGCTCAATAAATGCCAGTGCCTTTCCCTCATCCTCCTTTGTTCTCTCTCCAAATACCATGTGCAAATAATGCTGCTGACTACTTTGTCCAGGGTAGCATGAGTATGACTGTTGAAATGCTTGCCCTGAGTTGTTTTTCCCCTAACCAATGGAACATGTGTATTAACTGTTGCCAGTGAAGGCAACTTGAAACCATGGAAACCAATTCCCATTGCCCTCGAGCTGAGCGATTTCCAAATCGAAGTGGTCACAGTTACCATATGGTCTGTAAACCATGAGGGAGGCAACGGCTCAGGTCACCTCTGTCACTTTGATGAGTTCTGTTGTGGCCACAAGCTCCCATCCCTTGAAGAGTTTAAGGTTTCTGCCCTGACAGCTTGTGTCAGCTCATACTGAAAGGTACATATTGAAAGCCCTTTTTTTTTTGAGACGGCTGAGTGGAGGGATTAATCTACTGCCATTCATTAGTCATTGGCCTATGTCAATCCACCAAGTGAGTCTTGATTCTCCATAGCTTCCATCAGTCTTTGTTGCTCGTAGAAGAAAAGGAAGGAGAAGAGCATAAATGGGGAGGGTAGAGGGAGAAGAGGAGGAGAAGAGAAAGAAGAACAATAATTAAAACTGTAGATACTGGTCATCAGGTTAATCCCATATCTAAACATTGAACCTAAGGCAATAATAAAACTTGGAGAGAAAATCTTTAAAATATATTAACTGTTACACTCTCTAAAACAAACAGGAAAACTGTAAGCAACTTAGATGTCCATCTGTAGGAGCACCTAATGCTCCAAATAATAACATATTAGGCAGCTTTGGAAGCTGAGAAATATGAACTACACAGGGCAACACAGAGTATATATGTGCAATTATGCTAAGTAAGAAAAACAGAGGTCAAAGCTGTGACCACATTGAAATGGAGATGACGTGAATATAAAGCTTGCTTATCACCAGTCTAGAAGTTTTCATGGAGAGATGAGAAGTGTTTTGTGTTTTAAGCTTCCATGGCTGTGAGAGAAATCTCTCTTCCACCAGAATTACGTTCATTTCACTATACTGGTACTATGAAGTGGACTGAAACAGCACACATAACTTCGATGAAAATGAAGGGAAATTTTCTGGTGCTTTCTTCACCACATTTAAGAGAAGGGTTGCTACAAAATGACATGCATATTAGTTACAGATGTAGCAGAATGGGCATGGGGTGGATGTTGAGAGCCTGAGCTCAAGCCCTAGGCATGCCATCTGTGATCTTGGACATGCCTCCCTGCACCTCAGTTCATCAATTGGAAAAATAAGACAGTTTGACAAGGGATAACCATGGGTATTTCAGTGGGCACTTTCTCTTTTGAATTATGTTTGTGCTTAGGTTTCTGCCATCCTCTTCTGGCAGCATTTTGTAGGAAAGCACAATGACTAGGGGACAATGCCTCTTAAGTAGTCACTCTAAGGATTGTGATCCCTGAATCTTGAGGATGTCACTGAGCAAAAGCAACATCCTAACAGAAGGAGTGAATATCATTATTAAGAACCTCAAAATAAACTTGAGACACTTGAAAATCTGGAAAATAGGTGCATTTATGTATTCATTATAAAATCTAAGCCAGGTTGAAGTGAGTGTGTTCACTTCTTCTCATTCTTTTACTAAGCAAAGATACTGATACCAAAATTAGATTTACTCTAGAGCTGTCGGATTAGTGCATCTCAGTACCGTTTGACATATACCAAGAACATGCACTTTCACCACCAAGAACATTAAACTTAATTAAGACATGTATTCACTGCTTGAGTCAAATTGATGGTCGGTTTCAACACAACAATGTTCTCTAAGCTAACAGCATTACAACCTAAAAGTGTGTCTTATTTTTAGTTATAACTAGCATTTATAGTTAAAATTTTCTTCTTTGAAATATATAACTGGTATGATTCAGCCTTTAATTGCCTGAATCAAACATATATATTTGATAATCCATGTGTGTGCATATGTATGTATATACATATGCTATACACATATACATATATGTACATGTTTTATATATACCTTAGATAAAATCATTTTTATAAGAATTAAAATGTTAGCAATGAATATTTACAGAGCCGCTTTATCAAACTTCCATTTCCTTTGCATTCATCTTAAATGAAGTCAAAATTGATCACTATCTTTAAAAAAATTTGTATGAAATATAATCATCCTTTAAAATATGTCTCCTAACTGAAAGGTGAAAGATAAGAAGTCTTTTCATCAATTTTAGGTACAAAATGTGTTCAAGAACAATTCTTGGATTAGCATGATTACAGTCTTTTGTTGTTAGTCAGAGTTGATTAATCTCCCCTAAAATTCTGTGTTAACCTGAAACCTCTGCAAAATCACAATTCTTAAAAATGAAACTCTAATGAGCCTATTCAATATCCATCCTGAATAACTCGTCAGGTCATTTTTGACAACACTATATTTAGCTATTACTTTATGGTTTTACGTAAAGTTACTTGGAAAAAATTGGTACTTTCTTTTTTAACGGAAAATCGTTTAAGTATCTGTCACAGTTGTCATCCTCAAAAATAACTGTTTTCTGACTTAGTAGTCTACTTACAATGATTAAATTCTTAATTGTCTTCAGTGTGGTGGTGTTTTCTATAATTTCTGCGATTAATCAGTTACAATGCATTTATTCTTTCAACAAAGATTTATTAACATCTACTATCCATCACTACATACTTTAAATCACTCATTTTAAAATGAATCTTTTTCTTATGTAATTTACATAAAAATTATTAATTATTATTTTGTTACCATAAAATTAACACTTTAAAAGTATACAGTCAATGGGTTTTGATATATTCACAAAATTAGAGAGCAAATACTACTATCTACTTTCAGAATATTATCACCCTGGAAAGAAATCCTGGACTTATTAGCATTTGTTCCTTATTCCCTTATCCCTTGGTTCTTGGTAATCAGTATCTACTTTATGTCTTTATGGATTTTCCTTTTCCAGACATTTCATACAAATCTAATCACGCAATATGTAGCATTTTTGTGTCTGGCTTCTTTTACTCAGCATAATGTTGTCAAGGTTTGTCCATGTTGTAGCATGCATCAGTAATTCATGCTTTTTTTTTTTTTTTTTTTTGGCTGAATAATATCCCCGGGTTTGGATATACCACATTTTGTTTATCGAGTCATCAGTAATGGACATTTGAGTGGTTTTCTTGTTTTGGATATGTGAATAATGCTGCTATGCACATTTACGTTTAAGTTTTTATGCAACAATATGTTTTCAATTCTCTTGGGTTTATACTTAGGTGGGGAATTGCTGGGCCATGTGGTAATTCCACATTTAACCATTTGAGGAACTGCTTGGCTGTTTTCCAAAGGAGATGCACCATTTTACTTCCCCATTACCAATGTTAAGGGGGGTCCAATTTCTCTGCATCCTCACTAAAACTTGGTAAGGTCCATCTATTTGATTATAGCCATTCTAGTGAATATGAAGTAGTATCTCATATGGTTTTGATTTACACCTCCCTAATGACTAAAAATGGTGGGCATTTTTTAATGTGCTTATTGACTTTTTGTATGTATTCTTTGGAAAAGGTCTATTCAAATCCTCTGCCCATATTTAATTGTATGTCTTTCTTATTACTGAATTGTGAAAGTTTCTTATGTATTTTGGATTCTGTGGATAGTCTTTTCACTTTCTCGATAGCATTGTTTGAAGCACAAAATTTTAAATTCTGGTGATGTTCTTTTTTTTTTTTTTTTTTTTTTTTTGTATTTTAAGTGACCTAGCTAAGAAACCATCGCCAAATACAAGCTTGTGAAAGTTTACTCCTATGTTTTCTTCCAAGGGTTTAATAATTGTAGCTCTTACCATTTAGGTTTTTGGTCCATGTTGAGTTAATTTTTGTATATGGTGTTAGGAGTAAAACTTCATTGTTTTGCATAAAGATATCTAGTTTTCCCAGCACTATTTGTTGAAGTGACTATGCTTTTCCCCATTGAATTGTTTGGCACCCTGGTCAAAAATCTGTTGCCCATCACATAACACTGTAAATCAACTATAATTCAACTCAAAAATTTTTCTAAATCAGTTGCCCATAAAGGTATGGGTTCATTTCTGATCTCAGTTCTATTCCATTGATCTAGGTGTGTTTCCTTATGTTAATACCACAGTCTTGATTACAGTAGCTTTGTATTAAGTTTTGAAATTAGGAAGAGTGATTCCCACAAATTTGTTGTTCTTTTTCAAGGTTGTTTTGGCTATTCTGAGTCCTTTGTACTTCCATATGAATTTTAGGAAGAGCTTATCAACTTCTGCAAAAAAATGGCAGATAGGATTTTGACAGAGAGTACACTGAATCAGTAGATCAATTTGTGGATTACTGCCATCTTAACAATATCAAGTCTTCTAATCTAAGAACATGAGGTAGCTTTCCATTGATTTAAGGCTTTTAAACTTTCTTTCGATGGTGTTTTGCAGTTTTCAGTGTACAAATGTGGTATATGTTTTACTAAATATATTCCTGAAGTATTTTAATATTTTTAATATTATTTTAATGGAATTGTTTCCTTAATTTTATTTTTAGGTTGTTCACTGCTAACGTATAAATGTATAAAAATACAATTGACTTTTCTATATTGATCCTGTGTCCTGCAACCTTGATGAGCTCATTTATTAGCTTTAATAGCTTGTTGTTGTTGATGGTGCTTAGCATTTTCTATACAGGAGATCACATCCTCTGTAGTTAGAGACACTTTTACTTCTTCCTTTCAAATCTGGATATCCTTCCTTTCTCCTCTCCTTCCTCCCTCCCTTCCTTCCTTTCTTTTTCTTTTTCTTTCTTGTCTAATTGTCTTAGCTAGAGCCTCCAGTACAATGCTGAATAAAAATGGTAAGAGTGGATATCCTGTCCTGTCCCTAATCTTAAGAGGGAAAATTTCCCATCTTTCACCATTAAGTGTGATGTTTTTCCTAGGTGCTGTTAAGGAAGTTCCCTTTTATTTCTAGTTCGAGTGTTTTTATCACAAAGTGGTGTGCACAAGTTAATGAGTTGTCAGCATAAGTGTTCTGTTATAATACAAAAGAATTCTGTGTTACAATTATATGATATTAATAGAATATATACTTATGTTATTCTACTACTTATACCAAAGGTTCCCAGGGTCTTCTAGGATAAACAGCATACTGTTTAATATAAGGTTCTTTCCACTCTAACTCAAGCTTGTCCATTTCACTTGTCACATCTTACCTCATGATCCACAGTCCAGTCATCAAGAAATCCTTACTGAATAATCTTATAGTTACTGGGGAAAGGGGGTGGGAAGGGGTAAATTTGGGAGTTTAAGATGTGCAAATGTTAACCCCTATATAAAAAAATAGAAAAAAAAATAAACTGTATAGCACAGGAAACTGTACTCAATGTCTTATAATAACCTTTAATGAAAAAGAATATGAAAATGAATATATATATATTCACATAACTGGAACATTATGCTGTACACCAGAAATTGACACATTGTAGCTGATTATAGTTCAATAAAAAAAAAAGAAAAGAAATCCTTACTGTTCCACAAAAGCATCCTACTTTCTCAATCATCTCTCTGCTTCTGCACAGACTGTAACTTTGCCTAAAACACAAATTTCTTCCCTTTCCTATGAAACTTCTCCTTGTCCTTCAAGATCCAGCATCTATTTCCATTTTTGTCATTGTGTTCATTGTGGGGCTTTCCAGAGCATGCTTACTCTATCTGCTTGTCTGTGTACATAACCTCAACTATACTCAAATAGACGTCCCAATTGTCTAATTCCCACTAGACTAGGGATTTTCTGATGTGACACTTCTTTTTATTCCCACGAACTGGCAAGCTAGATGGTCCACAGTAGGTTTTTAATTAATTAAATAATTCTTCTAATATCATAAGAACTAGCCTCTGCACACTGTGCAAACTGTAGCTTACTTATGGGAAAGGCTTTTAAAAAAAAACAAAACATCAATTGGCCCACAGCAGGGCAATTCAAACTTTTGGCATTTATGGTTAACTTAATGGACTTTTGACATACATCCAAACCACAATGTTTGGATGCATTTTCAAACATATATCACCATTTCAATTATTAATGCACAGTATTTTAAAAATTAACATCGGTGATAACACAAGTTATAAAACACCACCAATGAGAGGGAAGAGATCATGTGTAATCTTGCTGTAAGATGGCCAAAAATCTTGACAGTAGGAAGCCCGAACCAAGAACCAAGTTCCACATCACTGTTAGTATCTTATTTTTATTTTAAACTAGAAACCTGAGTCACGGTCACAATGGTGATATATCGGAGAAGGCAACAAGTGTGGGTTGAATCTCTTGAGATGGTTCTAGAGAGTTAAATCATCATAAGAAATTACAGTCTGTTATTTATCACAGGCCACTTTTCAGCACCGTGTTAGAAGCTAGGACACAGATATACTCACTGAAAAATGTGTAAGTCAGAAATAGAGGCAAATAGAGCCCTCATCCAATTTCCATGTTGTACTGCAGTAGTAAGTAAGGTTTTAAAATATACTTAATAAGATCATGTCTTTCTTTCTGTGACAAGTACAGAAGATTGTCATGTGGGGAAAAATATCAGATCCAACATTAATTCTAGAGCCATTTGATATTTTTCAAGAAACCCTAATACATACAATAAAGAGTAAGGCTTTCGTTGTATTTCCTCCCTAAAGCGATAGATTCAGGTTACCCAAGATGAGCAAAGTATATGATAAAAGCCAAGGTCTGGGCTCTGGAGTCAGGTTGCCTGTGTTAGAATTCTGGCTCCACCATTTTTTTCCCTCAGGTGACCCTTAGCAATTTATCTAACATCATTTTTAAGTGGGGATAATAATAATTTCAACTTCAAAGGTAGATGGTGAGGATTCAATGAGGTGAAAATGTAATAATTCTTAGGGCAGTGCCTCGCATGTAGTATGCGCTCAACAGCAGGGTGATTAAACAGAAAGAAAACGCAGAAGAAATCCCAGAAAATTTCCTCCCAGTCTCCCATCCCCTGCTTGTGCTTCCCAAAGGCTAAAGCCAGTAACAAACCAGCCGAGAATTTTGGGGTCCGTCTTAGAATCCTGCCTCCTGCAAAGCCCGTAACATTTTTGTTCATACTTGTAATTCAGCCGTCTGCTCGTTGCCTCACTGTTGCTGTATTTCTTCATTTCTCTCAGTTGTGAGTTCCTTGAGAATAGGGATACTATCTTTTTCATAACTGAATCTCAGTAGAGCTTTAATAAATATTGTTGATTTGAATAAATACCGGAAGAATGATACAGATTCAAGTGCAGGGGGATGCAGAGGAGGGAAAGGGAAGGCTTTTGGGGGCAGCAATATTTGAAATGGGTGATGCATTGTGGTTAGTTTCTTTTTCCTTTAAGGTAATTTTCAATGTTTTTCCCTATAGCTATGTATTTGAAGTTTTTTTTTTAAAAACAAATACTACACAAATAATCTCTCTTTGTAAAAAAAAAAATTCGAGCAATACATGTATGGTCAAATTAATAAAACCTTCCTTTCACCAGACTCTCCAGATTCCATTCTCTTCATCAAAAATAACTAGTCTTAACAAATCAAATGTGCATTTCACCTAAACCTTTCCCTTTACATTTAACATGTGTGATATGGGTAAGTATTTAATTATACAGCAATGATTCTTATTTTATACAATTTTGTTCATATTTTCTGTTGCAATGTTCTACGTCTTGATTCTTTTACTAGAAAATACATCTCAGAGATCTTTCCATCATATGAATAGTGCTGCAATGATCATTTGATACATGAATTTTCATGTACACTGAAAACTATTTCTATAAAATACTCTAAACTGAAATTACTGGATTTAAAGTTATGCATATTGTAAAAATGACAAAATGGGAAGAATTTAAAAATTTTTGTGCTTAAAATTATCTCTCGAAATATATTCTAGAAACTTAAATCAACTTGTAGTGAAAGTATCTAGGTAAATAAAAGTTTTAAGTGACCAAGTGTCTACCTACAGAGAATAACTGGGATGCCAGTTAAATAAAGGTGCAAAGAGAGATTTATTGTTAGTAAATTGGTATTTTTAAATGTCATCTATTTATCAACTTGCTCTCCTAAAAGGACTTCATGCCCACGTGGGTTTCTAATTTGCCATATAACAGCAACTTAAAGGAAAAGATGGTGGAGGATGGAAACAAAATAAACATTAGCAGGTCAAAATCGTTTACAACAAAGATTAATATTTAGCACAAACAAATGTGTACATACACAAGCCAAGAACCTGTGTGAAGTGATACGTGTTGAACTGGCTTTTTTAAACTTACTATTTAGTAAAGAACAGAAGGATTTTAACTAAAATGTGAATGTCTAGATTGGATTTCCCAGAAGCAGAGCTTGAGATAGGGTTTCAAGTGTCGTGCACGCTGCTTCTAGTGCTCTTGGGTTACCTACCATACATGTGATGCACAAAAGTCCCTTGCTTCTGTATTCTCATTTTATCTTTTAATACCATAAAGCTTCTAAGAATAAATAATAATAGCACCCATTCCCATGAGCAATGCTATTTTTACAGATCTTTATCAATCAGCTTACCTGTATCAATTTAGAGGCTAGTTTTAATTAGTCCTAAATTTTTTTCTATAATTTAAAGGCAGTTAAATCATCATAACTTTTCTTTTCCTGGTGGCTAGTTAACAAATGGTGTTATTTCAAGACTTTGAGCATTTTAAGTACAAAGTTGAAACATAAGCCAGGGCTCAGTTAAAACTTTGATTTTCTGTAAGCAAAATCATTTATTATCTTCACCAATATTTTCTTTCTCACAGTGTGTTTGGAGAGTATTTTTCTCAAAGAACAGAATAGATAGATCTATTCTTTGAGAAGAGTATTTTTCTCAAAGAATAGAACTATCATTTCTATAATACATTGTTTTACTGAGGCTAGAATCCAACAATAAAGAAGGAATTGATTATTCTTTGATTGAGAAGCGAGGTATTCAAAATGACTGGTGAAAGTCTGTTTCTACTGGAAGAGCACAGTGGCACATTCTGGGAAATGAGTTACTCACTGTGGTAGTCATCGCAGGAAAAAGCAACTATTAATTGCAACAAATTTTGCTTTTCCTGTGGAACAATGCAAAATTCAACTTTTGCACTTCAAGGACCTGGCAAAAAGCCTCAGATGGGGGGGTTTTACTTTGGCTGGAAATCTCTTTCTATCCTGTAGTCACTGTAGGACACAAAATAAACAGATAACAAATGACTTCAAAGAATGATACAAATGTGACTAAAAGTACTCAAGCTTGTGTCACAAACAGTCTACACAAATACTGACATCATGAGTAAGAGACGTGATGTGATTCCTTCCACTCCTGGCCAGAACACAACATTCAGGTCTCCGCTATCACCTCTTCATCACATTTGCAGATGCCAGGTCTTTATCCTACAGTGACTCCAGTGAGATAATACAATCTTAGGAATGTGTACAAATATATGTCTTTCTCTCAGACATTCTAATTTTTGCCAAATTTGATCTAGCGTGTTTACAATTACTGATCCCTGGAATTTAGTTGTAGTTGCTTATTTGCTTCAGTAGAAAACAGATCAAGGAAACTATAGAAAAATAGCTTCATTTGTGCATGTAGGAGGGAAAAAAAGCGTAATCTGTTACTGTCATGTTCAAATAAAAAATAAACTAAAGTATGAGGAGCTAGAGTATGAAGCTCACCAAAAGGAGCATTACTTTTAAAACCTAACCCATAAAATCTGAGAAAATGTTTCAGTGATTCTCAGAAGGCATTTCATAAAGGGTTACCAATTTAGCACCTGACATTTTCCTTCTATTGACAAAAGCGTTTGACTGGTAAGCTTATTTAAGAAACAGTTCCTTTTTTTTTTTTTTTTAAATAAATAGCATCTCAAGGAAAACATTATTTTTTTGTTTCACTATCAACATTGCATACTTATTAAATTTGTTTACTGTCACAACATGAAAATTTTCTTCTTGCTCCAAATTCTTCTTAGAAAATAGAGTCTTAATGATCTTGCATTTATCTTTTTGTTAGATAATTAGACACGCACAATAGTGCATTTCCCTTTTAATTCTGTTTACTAGGAAGCTCTGTGCCTACTTTTGTACTTTATACGTTTCCTTTGCCCTAGACGGTCATATAATCGTCCTACACATCTTGCTTCTTTCATTACTTTGATCTATCAGCTTACTCTTATTCTATGGGTTATAGTTCAGTCTATATTTTATTGCAAGCAGTTTTTTTTTTTTTTTAAAACTGGATCAGCTAGAGCTATGAAGAGATAAAGAAGACAGTGGAGGACTGAGAGCGAGAGCTAGAAATGCAGACAAGTCTCTATTAATTCCTTTTAAAAAGCTCTTTGGACTTAAAGATAGTAATTAAACCCTAACATTGGAAGGTTGCCTGTTGTATCAAAAAGCACCCTGTGCTAGAGGAAAGAGCATGGTGCTCAAACACCAGTCTGGGCATTTATTTCCTGTATAAGTGTGCAAATATTTGGATTTTCTGAACTTTGGCTAACTTGACAGTGAAATAAACAATGCATTCACTCAAAACTGAACTTGATAATGTCTGTAATGTGTTTAACCCATCGTGGCCCATGAAAGTTGTGCATTACCCAGATTAACTTATTATGTTTGGCTTTTACTCCGTGGACCAACAAATCATAGATACACATTAATATCTATTAAATCTGCCCTTGTCGAAATCTTTGGAACTTTAGGTTCTAGCAAAGATTTGGCAGATTAGATAAACACGACGCCTGCCTCTCTTGTTGGAATTTCAGCATTCATTCCCTCTACCTACCGTCTGCATTTAAGCTTGAGTTTTCATCCACAGGCTCTCGCCTGGCTTTTGCCATTTATTTTGCTTCCCCAAATTAATTTCTTACGGCCAAGAGAAAACAAATACTCTTTGCTACCATGTGGAAGTTTCTGCTTTGTTCCCTGCTTTGTTTTAGTTAAGGCCAATATTAGTGATCTCTACTTACGTATCTTTCCTGACAAAAGAAAGAACGATTGTAAATTTAGCCTTGAACTGACTACAGACTTTCCTCTATTAGCCCGGTCCAACACATGTTCTTGTTGGCTTGTACATAGACCCCATTTTTAATTTTCCTTATAATTTTAGTTTTCTCCAGCATCATTGCATCAAAGTGTTTGCAAGTTATTAAAACATTTTTTAAAACAAAAAAATTCTAATAAAGCAGAATCTCTCACTTTTCTTGGCAGATATCAAAATTCCTGGCTGGTTCCACAATCCTCTATTAATCCCCTTGGCCAGTTCTTATCATATATAAAAGATAAAATTAATCTTTAAAACATACATTTGAACATTAAAAGGAGTCAGAATACAGATTTCCTAACAATTTTGAATTCATGGTGCTTTAAAAAAAAGTTTACTTTTGCCTCTTTGCACATAATTTTAACCAAATCTGTAAAAAATTGATTTTCTTTCTTGTATGTATATCATCTTAGATTAATGTTCCTTTAGTCAAACGCTTGGCGTGTGATTGCACATTACTGAAATCATGTAAATAATACTCCCCAAGAAGTCTCAAGATTTGTGGACATTGAACTGCTGCTATAAATTTATTTGGTGGAGGAACTCACTTCAAATTTATTTCCCCCAACGATATCTCACTACATAATAATTTCATGGATCTTTCTGAAGAAGAACCTGCCCCAGAAATGCATGCTTTTTATCAGGAAGGCTTTAAATAAACTGGTAGTGATCACATCTGAAACATCTTCCATGAGGACAAGCCATCCTCCCCTGCTGCTGGAAGTCCTTCCTCCTCTCTCCTCACTTCCCCTTCGACCACATGTCTAAACTGTCAACAACACATCATGTGGTCTCTGCCTTCACCACACATCCAAGTCATGGCTGCTTCTCACTGTCCTAGTCCAAAGTCCCCGCAATAAACAGTGAGACTTAAGCAACCTGGGCTCTCTGCTACCTCTCCAACCTCTTCTCCTGCCACTCTTCCCCCTTGCTCTCGTTGGCCTCCTTCCGTTTAGCTGAATCCACTAACGACTCCAGTTCCTGTGTTTGCTGTTTCTTTTTCCTGAAACCATTCCCCTGGAGAGACTGAGGGCTCACTCCTTCACATCTTACAGATCACTGCTTAAATTTCACCTTAATGATGCCTTCCCAGATCACTCAATGTAAAATAAAATAGCAAATCAACCAGTCCCCTCATCCAGCATGCTCGTTCCTGACTCTGCTTTATCATCCTCCACAGTCACCACTATCTGACATACTATATAAAGCTAACAGATGACTGTTTCTCTTTCTCTAGAATGACATCCCCATGGTGCAGGACTGTGTTTTGTTCTTTGCTGTGTCCTTTCCCCAGCGCCGAGAACAATGTCTGGAATACAGACTTTTGGTGCTTAGTGCTATAGGCATCCCTTGGTATCTTAGGAAATTGATTCAGGATTTCCATGGATACCAAAATCCATGGATGCTCAAGTCCCTCATATAAAATGGGGTTGTATTTGCATATAACCTCCTTACATCCTCCCATATACTTAATATTTTTTTAATTGAAGTAGAGTTGATTTACAATGTTGTGTTCATTTCTGGTGTACAGCATAGTGATTCATTTATACATATATATATTCTTTTTCATTATAGGTTATTACAAGAAATTGAATATAGTTCCCTGTGCTATACAGTAGGACCTTGTTGTTTCCTCCCATATACTTTAAATCTTCTCTAGATTACTTATAATACCTAATACAATGTACATTCTATTCAAATAATTATACATATGATGTAAACGCTATGTACATTGTTGCCTGTGTGCAGCAAGTTCAAGTTTTGCTTTTTGTGACTTTTTTGGAATTTTTTTCCCAACATTTTTGATTTATGGTTGTTGACTCTGAGGATGCAGAAGCTTCAGATTGGGAGGGCTGGCTGCACGTGTTAGGTGAGTGAGTAAGTACACGCGTAGGTCCTGCTCTTTGTTGCAGCACAGCCTATCCCTTCCTGGACTCTAAGACAATCCATGAATTTTGGAACTTATTTTCCTTCTGATTTCTGTAGAAAAGAGGCCTCTGGTTTTCCTAACTTCTTCACTAACTTCCTGCCTCAAAGATATTTCTCCATTTGCAAATAAACCATGACTAGCAGTTAGGCGATGTGTTGAAACGCATCGGGCAACATTTTACTACTCTGTATCAGTTGGATTAGGCAGGCTGTTAGAACAGGTGGAATGAGCCTATTGAGAAGGTAAATACTGAGCACCTGCACTGTGTTGTTTATGCTAAGACAGGATTTTGTACTATTCATTAGGTTTCATATCTGAAGATCTAGTCACTTAAATATTACCTTGCCTGTATTTCTGTCTTTCCGTCATACAAGGCTGGATATACAAAGTTGGAGTTCCTTAAGGCCAGTGTTAAGACCAAGATATGTGGCTTAACAGTATTGTGCTTCAGTCGATAGATATTACACACCTTCTTACACCGTTTTTCTTTACATATTTGTTCAACAGAACTAAAGGCTGAGGCTAGGTTCCTTAGAGGAAACAAAACTGAGAAAAGACAGCTACTGGGAGGCTGTCTCTAGTCCATTGTCAGGTGCAATTCCAATTACATTCAGCCTCCAAACTTGGACCCCAGCTGGGCAAAATGAAAGCTTTGCTTTTACTTTTTGCCAGGCTTCTTAGGAATACCTTGTGGGATCTCACCTGTCCTCTCCCAAGTAACTTAACAAAATAGTCCTTTCAACCTTACATTACGTTCACACAGAGGGGCATTCTATAAATACACCTTCTCCAGCAGGGACAGTGATTGTTCTGTGCCCTCACTGGTGGGTGCCCTGGGCCAGGACTCAGCTGGCTGGCCCCTTAATCCAGCCTGGCCAAGACCTCACAGCTCTACCTGCTATTACTTAGAAAAGGGGAGAATGTTGTGGTTCTGGCCTAAAACGATATTTCTTAGCTGCTAACAATTGAATCAAATCTTTCAACTTGGCTAGTTAAATTAGCCCTTCAAAATAACCGTAAATTTTATTATCATCATGGACAGAACTCAAGCTTCAAGAAAAAAAAAAAGATAAAAACTGTGTTTTTTCCCCCAAATTTTAAATTAACATTTAAAATGCAAGAAAACTGTTTACTTAAGGACAGGTTGGATAATGTGTGAATCAGTCAGAGTCTGTTGCGGTTTGTTTCACTTGTTTTGTTTTGCATTCCATTTGCTTTACTGGGTGGATTTTAGGTGGCCTCTAGGGTGTTTACTGAGGAGCTTTAAACAATCCTACAGACCAGCTGTGCTGGGTGGTGTGAGGGGCTCCATCCTGCAGTCGGTGCTGATAGGAGCACAAAGGCAAAGCAGCAATGACAGCTGGAGTGCTGGTGCCTTGACAGACACCGCAAGAGCAGGCTAGGACAGTGAGACAGCAAAGGTCAAAGCCCGTGTAAAAGCACAGGAAGCTTAGTGGCTGCATCTTTTCAGTTTCAACACCACCATTTCCAACCAATGGAGCTGGGTAGACGGGAGGCTGGGCTATGTCTCAGTTTCCAAGCAACACGTTTATGTCTGCTTATGTCTTTCCTGTAATGAACAGGGACTGGATTCAACAAAATTGCCTATTTTATCTCTTTATTTCTTAAATGAAGGCAAAGAGAGAGGAAAAGGAGATTACTTGGACACTTGTAAGCACAATGTAATTGTGTCCAGTATTGATTTGGGCTCAGATGGAGTCTCAGGACTCCTCAAAAAACCCTAAATCACCCTAGAGTCCTTGGTACAAAATCCGAGTGCCATGTCTCTATTCACACTAAAGTATTCCTCATGCTAAAATTAAATTATTTTTGCTAGCAGAAACCAAAAGTCAACTGCCAGCATACTTAAATCTTCCAGCCTCCCAAGGCTACCATATGCTTTAAGATTTTAATAAATTTTCTCCCAACCCCTTCTCATGGTAAGGTACAAAAACCAGCATCCTACCAAATATCTGGGATGGCTTAAAGGTACTAAGCTTTTGCTTCCACTGAATTCCATACATTTACATTTTATCACCATTTCCGTGCTTAGTCACCCCACTGAAAACTACCATGAGTCCTTTCAATATTTCAGGGTACCACCGAAGTAAGGCGGTGGTATTATACCACTTAATTTCATTTTTGGATCAGTGGATTGATTTTTCTCCTAGTGAGTTATATTTTCATGCTTCTTTGTATGCCTTCTATTTTTTTTCAGGGGGGGTGGATGTTGCCAGATATTGTGAATTTAACCTTTTTGTGTCTAAGTATTTTTATAGTCCTATAAATATTCTTGACTTTTGTTCTACATGTGGTTATCTAGACATAGTCTGATCCTCTCGGGCCTTATTTTGTTAGATGGAATGAGAACTAAGCTGAATATTTCCCCAACAATGAGGCAAGACATGTTTAGAACTCCAGCCAATGTCCCCTAAATTTTGAGGTTCTCTACTTCAGGTAGAGGCACTATCTCTGGTCCCGTATGGTCTGTCAGTCCCACTCCTAATCCTCCTGCATGGCTCTTCCCTTGAACTCCCACTCACATGAGGATTGCTATCTGTTGAACCCGTGAGGGGAACGCTCTACGGATGCCTGGAATTTTCTCTCCCTGCAACTCTCATTACTCATGTCCAGGATTCTGCCTTGTTAAATCCAGCTGCCTTTGCTTCCCTGGACTCACCATTCCATCTCCTCCATTTAGGGGGACCACTGGCTCTGCCTGGGTTTCCTCTCCCTTATGCCTAATCTTCAGGCAAGAAGCCAGGGCAATTTTAGGGCTCAACTCATTTTTTTCTCAGTTCCAACAGATCACTGTCCTTGGTTGCTGATGTCCAATATTGTGTGTGCCACTGTTTCATGCATTTTTTTTTCATCTCTAGTTGTTTCTTGGCAGGAGAGTAAATCCAATTTCTCTTTTTCCATCTTGACTTGAAGTGAAAGTCCTCTGAGGCCATGTTTGAAATTAATATTTTGAACCAACTACTGATTCCTTCATTCACACTTTCTCTACATATGGGAAGACCCAGCCCCCTTGTTACAGCTTCTGGTTAACTCTCCCTAATCCTCCTTTTACCCTATCCTCCACCTCACCTCTAGCAAAATTTATTCTTCCCTCTCTGATTTGGCTTATTTTATGCTTGTATTCATGCTACAGATCTATATATTATTTTTCAAATATATGTAGATTATAGATTGTTTTGGTAACTAAATACTAATAAATTATTTTTAAATTATACAAAATTAACACATTTATCACAGCTAGTGAAAAATAAATTTAAAAAGATATTTAAAAAGTAGTTTCAATGAAATCAACAAATGTATGCATTTACTTCCAATATCTCTTGAATTCCTGCTAAAAAACAGGAAAGAAATGTTAAAAAGCATTGACACACTAATCAAAACAGCGTGACACCCATGGAGAGACAGACACATAAATCAGTGGAAGAGAACAGAGAACCCAGAAGAGGTCCACAAATATTCCCAAATAATTTTTGACAAAGAAGCAAAAGCAATTCAATAAAAGAGGGAAATCCTTTTCAGTGAATGATTTTGGAGCAACTGGGCATCTATTAGAAAAAAAAAATAGCCCTGACCTATACTTGATACTTAATACAAACTTTAATAAAAATTGATCACAGACTTTAATGTAAAACATAAAACTATAAAACTTCTACGAAAGAACATAGGAGAAAAATCCTCAAAATGTTAAGACTAGCAAAGAGTTCTTAGACTTGACACCAAAAGCATGATCCATGAAAGGGAAACTTGATAAATAAGACCATTTCAAAATTAAAAACTTTTGCTCTGCAAGACACTTTGTTGTAAGGATGAAAATAAAAATTACAGACTTGAAAAAAAATTGCAAGTATTTTATTCAACAGAGACTTTATATCTAGAATATATAAAGAACTCTCAACATTCAGCATGAAAAGAAAAGCCAGCTAATTAGAAAATGAGCAAAAAAAAAAAAAAAGACATGTACAGACATTTCATTAAAGAGAATAAACATGGCAAATAAACACACAAAAACATGTTTGGACTATTTAGCAATTTGATCAATGTAAATTAAAACTATAAAGAGATATCACTACACATTTATCACAATGGCTAAAGTTAAAAAAAAAAGCAGTGACAATACCAAATGCTGGGGAGGAGGTGGAGAAATTTAGTATGGCCATTCTGTAAAATAGTTCCATACTTTCCTTCAAACCTAAAAATGGTATCATATAATCCAGCAATTATACTCTTGGGCATTTATCCCAGAGAAATGAAGACTTACCTTCACACAGGGATCTGTACACAAATATTTATAGGAGCATTACTGGTAATAGCCAAAACCTGGAGCCTCCTCTAATGTTCTGCGTATGGATGACTGGTTAAATAAATTGTGGTACATCCATAACATGGAATACTACTCAGCAATAAAAAGTAAGGTATAATTAACACATGCAACAACTTTTTTGGAGGAACCTCGAGGAAATTATGCTGAGTAAAAAGAACCCAATCTCAAAAGGATACTTACTACATGTTTCCATTTAAATAATATTCATGAAATAACAAAACTATGGAGATGAATAGCAAATTAGTTGTCAGGGTTTAGGAGTGGGAGGAAAGGGGATGAGTGTGGCTATAAAGGGGTATAACAAGAGAGTCCTGTGATGGTACAGCTGCATATTTTGATTGTGGTAGTTACACAAGCCTATAAACGTGATAAATTGCACAGATACACAGGAACACACACAGGTGCATGTATTACTGATGGGTTCTGAACAAGCTCTATCGATGGTGCCAGTGCCAACTTCTTGGTTTTGATATTGTATTATAGTTGCATAAGATGTGAACATTGGGGGAGGCTCGCAGAAGTGTGCGCAGGACTTGCCTGTACATTTCTTTGCAACCTCCTGTTAATCTATAATTATTTAGAAATAAAAAAGATATTGACATATAAGAGCACAGAAAAACAAACTATAGAGGAGAGCAACAAAAAATTTAAGAATTTGGAAAGGAAGTGACTGAAGAGTATCTGGCTTAGTCACAACAGAGCTAAAGCTTAAGCTCACAGAATAGCAACCCAATGTTTGCTTCAGATCTACCCTCTCCAAAAAAAAATTAGCAAGTGATCACACCAAATACCTGTGAAGGTTATAAGGCATATAGTTATTAAAAAAAACAGTAGGATTTGGTGAAGGTCTGCTTAAGAAACTGACAGACTCTCAGAATCCTTCCTCTCTCTGTGTATTAGGAAGATTTTCAGCAGAATTCTGGAGGCTTATTTAATAGAAGGTCTCTGAACATAGCTGGGGATGGAATTATTATACTAAGCAAAAGGGGATTAAGAAAACTGGAGGCATTTGAGGGTATTGAGAGTAATTGAGAATTTGGTTCTCTTAATCAGTCTCACTCTTCCTTTTTTCCACTTGTGAAAAACCAGTAGCCAGCCTTTGCATTATTTTTTTTTATTATACTTCTTAGTCTGTTCAGGCTGCTGTAACAATATACTACATACTGGTGAGACTACAAAAGACAGAATTTACTTCTCCCAGTTCTGGAGACCGGAAGTCCAAGATGCTAACATGGCTAGGTTACTAGAAGGTCCCCTTTTGGGATGCCGACTGACAACTTCTCTCTACAGCCTCACATAATAGAAGGAACCAGGGATCTCTCTCTTCCTCTTTTATAAGGGAATTAATTGCATTCATAAAGGTTTCACCGTCAAGTCCTAATCACCCCTCAAAGGCTCCACCTCCTAATACCATGATATTGGGCATGAGGATTTCAACATATAAATTTCAGAGGACACAAACATTCAGACCATAGCATTAAATAAATATTACTGTTGTAACAACAGTGTATGTTTATCAGGCGTCATTCTTACATGATTTTTTATATTAAAGGTAATTATTACTTCATTATATTTAAACCTGCTTATCTTTTTAATAGTTATCACTGATTATTTCTTGCAAGTGTTCTAATAGATCTGTCAAACACCAAGCAATATTTTTTTCAAAAGCTCAAATACTTGAAAGCATCTAACAATCCCCTGGTATTTAATTTTTGCTTTGTTTTCTTGTTTTAACAGATGATCTGCTGCCTACAGGTATCTATTTCTTGCTTCAATACAAACTAATATCTTTTTAAAGCACATTTGTCATGCCCAAAGATCCCTTTTTCCTCTCCTATCACAAAGGCACTGGTCCCTGAATCCCCTCTTCTTCTGTTTCCTGCTTTAATATCTCATTTTTCATGAATTGTCAACTTAGATAGCTTCCTAAGAAAGAAAGATACATTTAAAAAAATTATTGCATATCTGGAAGTGTCTTTATTCAGTGTTCACATTTGACTTAGTACCTTGGCTGGGTATAAAATTATAGGTTGAAAACAATATTTCATCAGAATTTTTAATACTTTTGTTACACTCTTTTGGATTCTAACATTAGAACTGGTCAGATTAATATTTATTTTGTGAGTGTTTTAAAGTCTTCCCCTTCAGCTCAGGCATACTGAAATTTCATAATAAAAAGCCTTTGTGTGATTATTTTATGTCATTGATTTTACTGGACATTCAATGGGCTCTTTGAGTTTGGGAATACAAGCCTTTCAGTTTGGGAATTTTGGGGGAGCTATATTTCTTTGACTATTTCCTCTCTTCTTTTTCCCTCTTTCTCTAGAATTTCTCCTAATTGTATGTTGAGCCACCTAAACTAATCCTCGCACTTCAAAATTTTTTATTATTATTTTCTATCTCTTTGTTGTTACACAACAAATCTTGTGTGTAACAGCACAAAATCTTATAGATTTTCTATAAAATCTTCTAATAATTTTTTATGGTACTTTAATTACCAGTTTATTTTTCTCTGACTGCTTTTCAAAGAATTGTTTCCTGTTCTTATTTTATGAATGTGATATTATTTGGTCTATTTGTCTGTTTTAACTGGGTTCGATTTTTTTTTGAAATATTTGTTAGCTTTGGTCTCTCTTTGTCATGGGAAAGGATTTCTTCTCATGTATGTTACTCCTTCAGTAAACACTGATATATGTATGATCCAAGTGCAGAAAGCTTATTAGAAGCTCTGGGTGGTAGAGGAGACCCCTGGGGCAGTGGAATAGGACTCAACTAGTTTATTCACTTAGTGTAAACCCCTACATGTCTGTAGGAAACTCCCAAACATCTAGAAGTTTTACCTTTTTTTCCCCCAATTTTCTGCCAGGCAAATATAAACATAGCAACAAGTATTCTGGAAGCAGGGCTGAGGAAAGGAGCTACAAGTAGAGTAGGGGATTCATGTAGACTAATTTTATCCCCTGTTTTCATCCTAAATTCTCCATGTTACTTTGCGTTCACTGGTTCCTGAATAAAGTTCTCCAGAGACAATTTTTTTTCTCCTAGTGTGCATTTGTGGAGGAGTTAAGAGACTTAAAACAATCTCTGAGTGTTGAATCTTTAGACTGACTTCCACTTTTCATGTTACCTGCTTCCCCACATACAGACACTCTCATGGGATTTGTGAGGTAGACAAGCTCGTTCCTCATCAAAACACCCTCGTGTGGTCAATTAGCTTTTGGCATTCTCTGCTCTGCTGTCAGTGATTCCTCCTCCATCTTAGTCTACTTCCTAAAAATTACTCTAGTGGTTTTTCTGAGATTACATTTTCTGTTTTTATCTTCATCCTTTTTAGGCTTTTGTTTTTGTTTTTGTTTTTTTAAGTTTTTAAAGCCATTTTCTGGTGTTTGGGAGGAAGAGGAGATAATCACCTATGGTCATATCGCCACATTTAACCCAAAGTTCGCAAATACAGTTAAAAATACTACTAGATGTACGTCAACCTCTTATTTTGTATTTACTTACCCATATATACTAAATGAACATTGTATAGGTATCTGAGGAAAAAGTCCTCACACTGAAAAAGTTAAGAAATTCCTAGTCATGTGGATGTTCTCAGTGAAGGGTCACCAGAGGAGAATCCAGAAATCTTTGGTAGAATCTAGATGGTAAAGGGAATAAAGTGGTCAATTACAGACTCCCACTGTTGCAAAGCCATTTCCTGTAGTTTCTGCCACAAGCTAGAACTTCATAGAGGACATTATTCAGCCTTTCACTTGCATATTCATAATGGACCTCAGTTAATAAGCACAGTGTCTTTCTATAGTCCATACTTCAAAAAAAGTACTATCTTAACTACAAGTAGTAAATGGACAACATACTCAACTGCAGAAGGAACTTTGAAATAAGAATTTATCACTTTTTTTCTTCCTTAAGGCAAAAAAAGCAAGCACCAAACTAAATTGCCTGTAACATAAGTTGAGGGATCTTTCTGAGCAGACAGGAATGTATTTAGACTCCTTCATTTAATGTGGCATAAAAGTACAATGCTAATGAAATGCAGGAAATGATTTCCATCATCAGTGAACTTGTTAGTCTTATATCTTTTTTTTTTTTTTCTGGTTGACTGAGAAATGTAGGTCATTAGGTATGTTGCTTATGAAAGCAAACTAAGATATCAATCTTTATATTTTCTATGTTGTCTTATGAGAGCCATTTTTACTTTTCCTGAAAGAAAAATAAATATGTATATGACTCATTGTGTACATAATAATTAATAAGGTAATATAGTGATATTTCTGTCTACATTTGTGACCCAAGAGAAGAGTCTCTTAGAAAGCTGTATTATAACACTGCTTAGAAAGAATTCTATTCTGGTGGATCTTATTGTTTGGATCTGAATTATTAGCTTAAAAACCAATAAAAGAATTAAGGCAATACTTAATTCATCCACAAAACTCACAGACAGAAAGATGGCAAAAGTAGGGGGGGAAAATGAAGCCATGGACAAATGACAACAAAAACGCTTTAAATGGGAAATTTAAGGAAACAAAAAATGGGATGACCATTAAGCTGTCATAACCTGAGGTTTCAGCCAGAGGACCATTGTCCACTGAAGGTAGTCCGTGGCTTCCACTTTCCATCATCCACTCCTGCTCTGGCAAACACCATGGCTACCACCACAATAGGTATTTCCCCTCCCTCTTCTTTGCTAAGGAAATCTTGACTTAATAGACCTTAGGAAAATTGATTCCTCATCTCAGGTGGGCATGTTACCCAGGTATAAGGGGGAGTTTTCTGGAGAGTCTCTGGGAAAGAATTTTTCTCCCTGATAAGAAAGAAGTACTCTAAAATAACAGGTTCTTCTCTGTGTGATTCAACCCCTTGTTCCTTGCACCAGGGACTGGGGATACATGGGGTAGGGATGACATGATGGAGCTGCTGCAGCCATATTGATCCTGTGAGGGGAAGCCCTGGACACTACCCTTAGCCCTGATAAAACTAAGCTGCTGGATCAAAGCTGGCAAGGGCTTACCACAAAACTTGTTGATAGAAAATGAAATTCCAAATTATTTAAGCCACTGTTGTTCACATTCTTGTTATTTGCAGCCATTATCGATGATTCTAATTTATGCCTGCCTCCCCTCCTCTGTACCTTACTCTGCTACACTTGTTACCACTCTACGCTCTAGCCATGTAAAGCAATTTACATGTCCTGAGATGTATCTCTCTGTCTCACGTGTTTCTGCCTGTGTCCAGTAGCACTTCCATCTGAATGTCCTCTCCCTTCTATTATCCTCTGTCTGCTCACCTTTCATTTAATGAAGTTCCACTTTATGAAATTTCTTTTATGGAAGCCTTCCTGTCCCCAGTATCCTCTCTACCCACCACTCTCATCCTTTGTTTTACCCACTACAATCTGAGTAGAATAAACTTTTTGATTGTTCTCTGTGGTCAGGGCTTCTTTCTGTTGTTCAAACATACTGTGATCACTCCTACCTTAGCCCTACTCTAGAGGGTAGCTTCATTTCCTACCCCTACTGTCCCTTTGCTAGCAATGTCCTGCCCCAACATCTCTGCATGGTTAGTTGCTTTTTGTCCTTCAGGTTTTAGTCTCCTCCTCTACCATGAACTTTAAGTTCAAAGAGGGCAATTTTGGGTTCCTCTTGTTCAGCATGGCATTCTCAACACATCTGACACAGCCTTGAATTGAGCAGATTCACAATAAATATTTGAAAATGAATGAACTGAACTCTAAACTCAAACCTGTTCCATGTCAGATACAGCACAGTATTCACCTGCATGGATTATAGAATCCAGTTAAATGCATTTATATCCTTTGGGTGAAAGACATGAATGCTCCACAAATGCTGGGTGAATGGAGAGATATAGGACTTGCACAGCACGTTTACTCATTTTTTTCCCCTCTGGTGAAAAGTGCGTCCTTATGTGCAGGAAAGAATTTGCTTCTGAATAACGGGAGTGCCAACCCTTGTGAGGTCAACTCTTTGTAAAGTCGATTGATAATCTGTAAATTCAGGGCTTAGTTTTTAGCAAACTAAAGAGTACACTTATTAAAGTTAAGCATTCCTAGGAATACTTTGTTCCTAGAACCTGCAAATTGGAAACCTGAGAGATCAAGCTGTTGATTGTTTTGTATTTTTGATGAAAGGATCTGTGAAAATATTGTACTTTCAAATATTTCTCTCCATAATAGAGATGGGTGCACCACTAAAAGGTTGATGATCAATCATTTTAGTCCATGGGGTTTTGATGTGAAAAATGGGAAATAATAATTAGAAGTTCGGTTTAAGTTAAAATTAAATATAACTCTCTTTACAAAGTTACCAATATAATAATGTTCAAAATGTCTAAATGTTAAACAACAAAGATTGAAACTTAATACAAGTCAAACATCAAAAGCAAGGAAGGGAAACAAAACCCTAAACACTTACAGAGACAAAAAAAAAAAAACACAAAAACCTATGAAACAGGAAGTTGTTCTGAGAATTCTTCAGCATTTTTTCCTTTGTACAACTTCCTCTAAATATAGTGATTCATATATAGCTTCATTCCATCAGACAGCCTGAATCTGATACCAAACGCTTATAAAGGAATTAAAACAAGTAACCATTACTACAAAAATTTCCTTCTCCTTTTTTCCCTTTAAATTGCCAGTTTAAAACATTATTCTTTAACCACTAAAAAAAAAAAAATTCTAATTCAAAACCTGTATATGCTTCAAGACAGAAACTTGAATCAAATGCAATTTCCATTTGTTGGAAAGTGAAGATTTTCACTGGTGAAATGTTTAGACTAAAATACATATTATTTTAGGGACTAATGTGTGTGTTACAGTAAATGTTCTAGAAGATTGAGAAAGAGAAAGCCACTTGAGGGTAGGGTGATCTCATGAATCAGGGTGGATTTGTGAGGCTTTAGAATATTAAGAGGATTGAGTAACCAAAGAAGTGAGAGAAACTAGGTGAGCTCCATGAGCAATACAATGTTACAAGAGTGAAAATGTTCCCAGCCTGTACGAAGCTGTACACAGAATCAAACAGATCACTGCAGAAGAGAAGGGGATTTTTTTTTTTTTAAACCACTGGTGTTAGGATATAGGAATGCTGACCTGATTTCAGTGTCACCTTTGTTGACAGTGGTGAATCAGGCCATTAGAGGAGCATGTTCATGGCCTGTTTGTTGAGGCTCTTGGGGTCTGGCTAGTGAGACCAGATTGAAAGATGTAACAGACGTCTATTAATATTCATTGCTTCTCTTTTCTTGGCTTTAAATATACACATATAAACACTGTCTGGATTGTTTTCTTGGAGAAGAGCATCTTTTGGGATGCATCTGATGATTAACTTTATGTGTCATTATACCAGAGGAAGGGCCAGATGACCTTTCTATCCACTTAGGAATTCTTTACCATTTGAAGAGAAAGTGAGGTCTCTCATCTCACAAGTTCAGTGGTGCTGCCTGCCGTCTGAGTCACTGCAGCAAAAGTGTGCAGCAAGTGAAAATATTTCAATCATGCCAGCCAGATCAGGAGCATTACAGGGTAATTAACTCAGATTGGTTACTGTATTTAGTATGTGGATTCTTTTAGCCTATTAGTAAATGTGACATTGTGTAGAAGTGGGGAGGGAGAAGTCCAAAATTCATTCTGGAGAAATATATTAAAAATAAAACAGAAACATATGTCAGCAATTGAAAAGGGATTCATAGTTGATAAAAAAAATCTGGACTAACTTTCAGGGACAACTTGTATTGTTTCTAGTACTAGATATTTGTAACTCAAGAAACTAAAAAGTAAGAAAAATAGAATTATGACGCATATTTTCATTGGCATTTTAGATGAACCTTTCATGATTTGTTCATATTATTAATAATACTTATATTCACTGAATGCAGTTTAATGTAATTTTCGATATGAAGTGCTGAGCAAATGACTTCATTTCTGAAGTATTTATAAATATATGATTATGTCCATAAAGTCAGACCAGTTTTAAAAATAAATGACTCATTTTCTTACAGGATGTTTTATTAACTAAACATCCTTTATGTTTTCTTTGGTCAGGCAAGATGAATTTGAATTGCTATGATATATATTTTATATCAGAAACTTATTCATTAACTTACATGGTTCATGGGTGTCCGTATTTAGTTTACTTTGCTCACAAAAAGACATGGTATCTTTAAAAAGAAAACTTGCAAATTCAGATGAATAATAATAAAATTTAATGGTTGAGAAGTTGAATCAAATGCAATTTCCATTTGTTGGAAAGATAGGATTTACACTGGTGACATGTTTAGACAAAAATACATAATACTTTAAATGACTAATGGATGTGTTACAGTAAATGTTGTCAAAGTAGATGGATTTCACATCTTTTTATGTGTATTAAAATTACATTAAAATTAGTTATTCTACCTTTATATCAGAGTGCTCCTTTCCTTTCTTCAAATTAGATAAACCAAAAAATAATATTATTTTCTGATGTTTAAGACAGTGCTTGCTGAGATATTTTAAAGTAAACTTGTTCGTTTTTGTAGAAGTCTCGATGTTTCATGTCAGGAGAGAGATTGAGATTACCAAAATGGTCCTCTCCTTGCTCCCGCATCTCAGTCCCGCAAAACTAAGCAGTATCCTACCACCTTCCTCTTCCTCTTTCTCCCGTCCTTCTCCCACTTTGTTCATTAGAAGGAAGGAGCAAGACCCAGAAAAGAAAATGATAAAATAGGAGTAGATCACAAGCTCTAGGAAAGGCCAGGAAAGACCTTGGAGATATTTTCAACTCTTTATAAGTGGAGGTGAAATAATGGAAAGCACCTACATTTATGTAATGACATCCATACATACGATAATAAGAAAAAAGCCCCTATGTGCCAAAATGGAGCATCAGTTCCTACTCTCCTCTCTGTCCTCTCTCACCCCCCGAAACACACTTCACAAACAGCGTTCCATCTCTCTGGGTACAGACACAGAACTGAGCCCAAGTCACATCTTACTGGAAGGCCAGGGACAGCCTGTGGGAAGCTGAACCAGTGAGGTCTGATTTTGGCAAAAGCCCTATGTCTCCTTTGCTCCCCTTACTTGGTTCTTTTCCAGGCAGCCTGAAATTTCAAGAGGGGCCTGGAAGCCCCCTGACCGCCCTTTCCCTGCTTCACTCTTCCAACAAGTCCCCAAATAACACTGATCTATAGGCCACCCACTAACGCTCTCCCCAACATGAATGAGTAGATGAATGACTTACTGAGTATTCATCTATTAGTACTGGGTTTAAGAAGAGCCTTTATGTGTTAAATCAAAGAAATGGCTAAAATAAGACCACAGTGAGAGCTTAGAGCGCTAAGATTGATAAAATGCAGGAAAATACTTGACCTTGAGAAGCCTCCTAAATCCCAACATACTAGAAGTCATACGCTCTATTACACATGGTTAGAACTATGGAGTGGGGAGCTTTTGTTCTGCATAGCAGGGGTCAGTAAACCGTTACCGTGGACCAAATCCAGTCCACTGCCTGTTTTTGCAGATGAGGTTTTACAGGAATACTTTCACGTTATTCCTTTCTTTAGAGCATGGCCTGCTTTCACGGTACGATGGCAGAGTCCAGGAGCTACCATGGAGACCATGCAGCCCACAAAGCCCCAAATATTTATTATCTGGCCCTTTTTAGAAAAAATTTGCTGACTCCTGCTCTAAAGGAATAATGACATTGAAAATCGCAAATCTTTTATTTCTTCTCCTTTTTTTTTTCTTTTTTCTTTACAACTTCTTTTTCCCCCTTCAACTGTAGGACAGAGCAACTCAGAATTTCATGTGAATGCTTAGCCAGGAAATCTTACTTTAAAAGCTGAAAGTAATGAATCATGATCATCTTGAAATGTCTTCAATTTCTGCTGCCTCTACACTATAGATATAATTGAATGAGAGTTTGGAGTGATTGTCTTGCTTTGGTTATATAACTCCAAATCGATTCTTATTTGGCCTCCTTCAACCGCTCCTAATGACTGATCATTTAACATACTGGGAATTCACTCCTAAAACAGTACAGAGAAATGTATATTTTCTTCTTATCTTACACCACTAATGCATCATGTGCATAGAAAAGAAAGCATAGGTGTTTAGATTTTATAAATATTTTCATGATGATATACAGAATGTAACAAAAGTCCTGGGTCATCACTATTTTGACTGAACTTTAAAATTACTAAGTGGCCACTCTTCTTAAATATTGAATTTTCTGGTGCATCAGTAGCCCATTTCCTATCTTTGCATTCCCCGAAGCATGCTTCCCAGAAAGTGTTTTGCATAATATGTTAAGAGAGGAAAGGATAAGCGTGGGAAAGGCAGAGTAAAATAAGTGTCCTTACGGCAGGACTTCTCAGAGTGTTTCATATGAAAATACTCCCTGTTAATTGCAAAGAGAGGATAGAATATGCTTTGTTCTCTAACTCACTTACTTATTTATTCATTCAACAAATGTTTCTTGAGTTCCTATTCTCTGCTAACTGCTGTTCTAGGTGTTTCAAACAGAGCATTTTCAAAAGGTCAAAGGGTATGGAGATTTGGAGTATATCAGAGGTTTAGAAAGTCTTGGAAAGAATTTATGAAGGAAAAGAATTCTGAAGATGAGTGGAATTATGATAAGTAACGTTCTCTAGGGGAGAGGTATTTTACTAACTAGAAATACATGACTAGCAGATGCATATAGATAGAGGCCGACAGATACTTCTTGAATGTAACTGAATTGCATGGAATGGGACAACTGCAGTAGTATAACAAGGTCCTCCACGGCACCTTCTATGCGTTGTCAGTTTGTACATATACGTGTCACATATGTGTGCACATCACAAACCAAAGTACTGAAACAGACGTCATTTTGGTGCCAAGGGTTGGAAAGTGACATTTCTCCTCTTCCTCTGCCTATAATAATGTCTCATGTTTGTGTGTCTGGTAAACAGATTTGAAAATTGTACTATCTAGTTAAAACTGAACTAGCTCTCACCAAGTGGACTTGTGAATTAAAGAGCCTCCTTGCAGGAAGCTGCAGATGGAAGACAATACTAATAATGTAAACAAAAGCAAAATACAAGAAAATGGCAGAGCAAACATCTCTTCCACTCCTTGAAGAAGCTCTTCCTCAGAAATATCATGAAGTAACAATGATGACCTAATGATATGTGTCAAGGTGTCAGCCAAAAAGCTGAAATCATCAAGAAGACCATTGAAATAGAAATTTTATCCACCACTGTTAATGAACACATCTCATCCTAAGTGCATGCTTTGTCTTTTACATCAGTTAATGATGTTAAGTAGACAACTTGATTGGCAAACGTTTTAAATCTGGGCATCCAAAGCTATTTTTAGTGACAACCAAAAGGTTTTTTCTTCGTATAATTAAATTAAAATAAGTAATTATTCATACTAGATTTATTTCATCCATATAAAATTCCATGTTTATGCAGGTTTTATAACGAACAAAATTTTCCATACAATTGAACATGTCTATGATTTATAAAGAAATCTGAAAATTACATATATTAAAGGCACAAACTAAAAATATGTTTAGAGATGGGATGAGCAATTACACAAGTTTGGAAAACACTCCTTGGAAGACAGTAATTTTAAGCAAGTAATAAATATATTGTGTATACATTTCCTGTTTTCATCTGTCACGAGATGAGCTAATGAACTGAAGCCTTGCTTAGCATGTATTCTTTTCTAGGTTTATCCAGATGTTTGAAATAAGTTTTGAATTAGCTCAGGAAAATATAGTTAGCCAATGGGAAGATTACTAAACAGCTAATGCTCTTTTTGTTAGAAATCAGGCCATTCGTAAAGTCCCAGATTAAAAAAAAAAAAGAACTGTTTTCCTTCAAATAAGAGTGAATGTAATTATAGATTTTGTTAGAAATAAAGCCATTAAAGCACTTTAGCTGGCTGGGTTTCCCATTAGCTCCTTTCAGATTCTCTCAGCCCTGTACAGAAAACCCAAGTTTCATTATGTAAAAGAGTGATTTACCACTAATCAGCAGTTCCAGTGACAACGAAGACGTGCTTGTGTTCTAAAAGTAGCTTAATTAGACTGTACTGTAAGATTTGCCACACGACTCAAGCTAATAAGATTATTTTCAAACATGTATTGAGCTACCAGGCTTCATTTACTGAAAATGAGTTAAAACAATTTATATTCATAAATAATCAGGATAAATAATTAGCTATTTACCAAAGCTAGTGGAAGAATCTCCTTTTAGCATGGCCATTGCAGCAGTCAAGAGGTGGTGAAATATGTAAGAAAACTTGTGTGAAAGTATTCATGACATATCCAATGCAAATCTACCTCACATTAGTGTAGTCTGGGGTCTAAAACAGCGGTGACAAAGGCTGTTTCCTGTAGCCTTTCTATATGGATGTGTTTCTGCAGCAGTTAGGAGCACAGCCTAACCAGGGTTTATTGGCTGTGAGACCTTGGGTAAGTTATTTAAACTACCATGCTTGCATTTCCTTATCTTTGAAATGGAAACAATGATAATACTTTTTCATATAGTATGTCAAGGTTATTGTCAAGGTTATTAAATGAAATAATGCAATTAAAAGTCTTATCAAGTAGAAGATTAGTCATTTGAGTTTATATTCAATAATTATTAGCTATTATTATAAATAATTTTTATGGTAAACAATATCAAACAGTTACAAATGATGATGTCATCTTCGTATTAGGGCTTAATTGTGTATTATCAGAAATGCAGAAACTTTCAGATGTGGTAACATCAATTTGAACACAAGCCTTTTACCCTCTACCAGGAGATACTTGTTTAAATGAATAATGAATAAAATTTCTTAGCGACTAAATTTCTCCTAAAACTGACCAATGACTGAAATAGTTTATACCCAGTGTCACAGTTATATACAAAAAAGATCTCTCCAGTGAATGAATTTTAAAATAAATGTAGATTTCCAAAATTGGAACTGCCTTTGGGGCCAGCTGTAATGTCTCATCTCTTCATCTTTTTGTGTGTGTCCTAACCTGAGGTCATAATAAAAAATTGAAGCTGAAAAAAGGTCAGGATGTAGATGTTGGACCTAATTCTTATTACTTAAATAAAATATCAACATTTGAGTAATAGAAAAATGTATTGACCTTAATTGATAATGAACTTCAAAGTCCAAAATATCACTGAAGAGTGGTATGTATGAAAATATAAATAACCTCTTGAAAGTCCAACTCAATCCAATTCAACCAACATACCTCAACAATCTCTTGGATCCTGAGCATCTGACCAGTTCTGTGCTACATGACATCATTTCTCCCTTCTTCAATGTACCTTAAATAAAGCTAACTCTGGTTAATAGATTTCATTCCCTATCTCAGATATAATAAGTTAGTTTTGACTGTACAGTAGTTAAACCCACGATATTTTGAAGGAATCTCACATTACGTGACCTTTAGCAGCAGGCTGGATGTTGTCTCGTCTAGAAAATACATGGAAAGGTAATCTCTCTTCCCTTCCCCAGGCAGCTATAGAATAGGGCAGTAACCTACATTCTGCTAACCAGATGTTCTTACTCACTACTTCAAATCTTGAGCAAGTGATGTGAAAAAGCAGAGGCCATTTAGAAATTATACACTGTGGAATTGTAGTTTAGTGACCAACATCAAGTAACCAGAAGGAGTAATTTTGGACTGCCAGCATCTCCCACATGACACTGTTTTGTTTTATATTTGACATTTCCTTGCTGATTTCTTTTGTCCAGACTTTCTTGGTTACAGAACATTTCTGAACCTGTTTACAACATTATTACCCATTCTATGAGAATCTGTGACATTCTTCCAATAAATTCGTTTGTGACTTAAAGGTGACCCACCAGAATTTGGTCTCTACCTGCTTTTCCAGACTTATCTCTAATTATACCCCTCTACAAAACCATACTACATACTACAAAACCATACTACAGTCATACTGCTGTCATCCTCCCAAAAACATTCTTGTGACAAGTGGCTTGTTCTCTCTTCCTCTGCCAAACCACTTCCTGAAAATTCCTCCATTCTTTAAGTCCCTATGTGAATTCAGTCCTCTCCAATATGGAATTACCCTTTACCTCACGAATGGGAAGGCAGCATGCTACAGTGGAAGAGAGCAATTATCTTGGACCTAAGTCAATGCCATTCTGCTGCACTTGATCTGGACTCTATAGTTCATCTTTCTACCAGAGTAATGTTTCAGTTTGTTTAAGATGGAGCAATTCAAAAGTTATGAAAAAAAAGTATGCATTCATCCAATCAATGTTATTCCATGTTTCTCTAGAGATAACATAAGTAAAGAAGTCTTTTTGAAATAATGTTTAATGTATCAAATTTTAATTTTATAAAGAATAAAGTAACTCATAGTAAACACTCATTAAACACCTGAGGTTTGTTGAACAGAATAGCAAAAAGAGATGATACTTTTTTTTCTTTTCAGATTATTTGAAGTAAATTCAATTAGCAGTCCACAAAGGCATGCTATACTTTTTTAGTTTTCTGTTGACCTGAGGTCTGATCACTTACATTCAGAAAAGAAGTCTAATGAGAAATGTCAGTCCATCCTATGAGCACCTGTGTTTTAGTTTCAATAAATTCTTTTGGGACTTAAATTAACCAGAGTCATTTTCTGTTGTTTGCAACCAGAAACCCTAAGCTGGGTTTCTGCACTAGGTTCACTCAAAAACCACCTATCTTTGTATTACATAGAAAATCAAATCTACACTAATCAGTTTGACTTATAAAATCACCACATATGCCTGAAAAAAAAAAAAACAGTCATTTAAGATGGCACTGTAAGATCTGACAAGGCAACCAGAAATCCAAAAATTATTTCTAATAATTAGTATTGTCAATCTTCTCTTACAGAACTTTTGTTATGATTCTTGGAGCTAATTGACAGCAAGTCTTGACGACCTCAGGGGGAGGAAGAGATAAAGAATAGTAATAGAACAAGAAAACAGGAAAGAAGTGGGATCCAAATAGGTGTATCAGACTATCATTTCAGAATCTCTGGTATGTGTAAGATTCAAAATGTGCAATCCCTTAGAAAGTTGATTTTAAGTTATAAAAACTATTTGGTTGAAGAGTGAGGTTTTTGGCTTTGTGTTTGGCTCATTGTGCTGACTACCAACTTCCACCTGGATGTGGTCATTAAGTTGTACTATGCTGATGTAAAGCAGTGTTGGGGACCTTCCTTAGAAAACTCATTATCATATAGTGCCTGTTAGCATAGTTATTTGCTTCACAGACTAAAGAAAATAGCTTTAATTCAATAGCCCTGCTTCATCATTCTTCTCTAGTCAACGAACAAATCCACAAAACTTAATTCCAGGCAGTAAGAGACAGGTGTTAGGCATGTACAGAGTAGTAAAAAGTGATGAGTATGTAACCTAGATTATTAGATTGGCTTTCGTCATTTCTTTTGGCTTTGGTTTTGGATTTTCCTTGCATAGAAATCCTCTGTTAAAATATTCTAATTTGGGGAGAATATGACTATATCCCTCCAGTCTACTGCTTACCTGAATTTATGAGAAAGGTAAATTGCTTTGGATTTAGCTACTGAAGATTGGAATATCTGTCTCTGTGTGGTTAACCTGTCTTAGATGCAAAAGTTCCTGATAGATTTCGGCCAAGCAGAATTTATTTACATGAAATTTTGATAAGGACTGATATATAAAATACATAAAAGTGGAAAATTTTGTGGCAAACTAGTCTATCAAGGATCTCCATCCTGCAACCTCTTGCCCTGTCCTTTTCCATACTCCAACTCCCTCTCCCATGAAACTCTAGGGGATCTAAGAGCTGAGGTCTCAGATGTCTGACTTTGAACTAAATGCCCTAGTAATTGAAAAAAATATACATATAAATACTTTTTTAACTAAGTAACTTGATTATGATATGATAATACAATACAGGCATGTAAGCAGTGAACTGCCTTGTAAAATATATGTTTCAATATAGATTTTTGTAAATGAAAAATCCATGTGCTTTTTTTTATTATTATTATTTATCAATGTGTCTGGTCTGTTTGTTGAAACCATCTGGAACTCTTACTCACCCCATAGTTGAAAGCTCTGAAGAAGTTAGGAAAAAGAAGTCCCAGGAGCTGCACATCTGGACTGTCTAACTGACCATGTGACCTTTGGATTCATCCTCTTCCTCTCTGAAGAAATGGAGCTGTGCTAAAGGTTTCCATAGTTTCCAAATTTTTGCAATGATAAGGATCACCTGAAGTACTTGTACTTGCTCAAAGTACAAATTCCCCAACTCCTTCCAAACCCACTTGATCTGAATTCTCAGGAGAGGGCCGGGGAATCACGGGTTTGACAGAACCTCCAGATGACTCTTATCATTGGAAAGTTGGGAACAGAGTTGAACAACACCAACAGTCGTTCTAATAGAGAAGGTCTATGATTCCCTTCATATTTCTCAGATCATTAAATATTTTAACTGAAGCTATGGAACTTGGAGCAGAAATGGTGGAAGGAAGAAAAAATTATTCCTTTAAAATAAAAATGATACTGAATTTGGCATCTTCTATGAAATATAATATCAAGTAATTAGAAGGTAGATTTTTATTTGAACTGCGCACGTCTTCCTTTTTTTTAATCTCTTTTTTTAAAATTGTGGGTTGCTTTAATTTTGACTTTTTTTCCCCTTTTTCTTGTTGGAAGAGTTTTTCCTTACATCTGTGCTTTTAAAATCTGATCATTTATCCTTAAAAATCTCTAACAAGGATGCTACAATCTTTCTTTTAAGTACCATGTTACAGATTTTCTGCAGACTTTTGGCAGAAATTTCCCCCTAATTAACAATAAGGTTGAATTAACTTATTAAAGCAAGACAGGGCATCTGCAGGCTTTCATCACTTAGCAAACATTTACTGTGCACTGTCAAGGCAACAACAACTTAACCTCAGTCAATCTGAGGATCCTATCTATTTTTTCTAGGTTCTTCCTCAGTTTTGAGTGTTGCAGGAACTAAGGAATAGATGTCTATCTGGCTCTCAGAGATATCTATTTAAATTAGCATCTTTGGAGGCTTATTTGGAGCTCAGTCATCAGTCCTCAAATGTTACCAGTAAGATGTCATTCATTCTTGGTATCTTGGTTCCCTCAAAAGTTGATCACTGCTTTCCTTGTTTTCCCTCTGTCCACTCCTGGGACCATCAGCATCTCCAGCTCCTGGGGCGCAGGAAATCCCCATGAACTTGTCTGAGGTCCCACGAGACTAGATACCTACATAACCTACAGTCATTTCCTCTTTGGAGTCTTGCCTCATTTTCTTGGATGTCTAGCTCGTAAGTAATGCACAGATTCCTTTTATTCTCAAATCCCACAAAACCCTTGGTATTTCTACTAAAATGCTATCTTAGAAAGTTGTTTTGCATTTAACATCAGCTTCAAAGGCTACCTAGCAATGTGTTACACTAACCTTTATTTGTAATATGTGCTGGACATTAGTAAACACCTTCCTCTAACTAAATTTTAATTGCAACAAGTACTTTTTAAGAACATCTTTTTGAAGAGGATAACTAAATATTTGTTGCCATGTGAACATGAATTTTTAATTTGTTAAACAGATTCTATAAAGCTTCACTCTAAATACTTCAATGATTTCATCACAGTTTAAAGATAGAAAGTTATATGCTGGGGGGATAACAATCTAAGGATTAATCAGTTGGTTTAACTCAAAGTATTTTTCTAAAATGGCTTGAGGATAGAGAGATGAGACATGAAATTTCACACACAAATTGAATATGCAAGTGTTGGTTTACAACCATTTAAATAATATTTTCCACCTATAAAAATGTCAGTGGCATTCTTAAAAAATCAAAATATTGCATCATTTGTTCCATGGTGCATTTTTCACTTTTTAAATTTATGACTTTGCTTATGTTATTTGTCTTTTTATAGGGATTCACTCTGTCTTCCATGGTTTTGGAAGTGATTGTTTTAATCTGTTTCATTTCTTAGAGAAATTCCTGATGTTTTTTTTTAACATTAACTTTTATTTCATATCTTACATCTTCTTTGTGATATCAGACTCAACATGTTTTTAACTGAAATAAGCCAGAAAACAAGAGAAACAAAAAGCCAAGTAGCAGAAGTCAGCAGTTTGCATTTTCTTTTACTTCTGTGTTCCCCACGTGCTGAAGCAGACATACTGCTAACAGCACTGTGTGTTCCACTTTTTAACATAATGTTAAAACATAAACGCTTTTTCATATTATACTTGCTCTTTAAAATTATATTTTTAATGGCTATAGAGCATGCCAACAGTTGCTTTGCCACAATTTAACTAGTTCCAAAATTTCTAGACAGTTAGCAATATCCAGATTTTTGATGTCAGAAAGAATTTTATAATAAGAAACTTATGTATATAGTTTCACCAAAACTAGATGATATTAGTAGGTTAAAGAGAGCTAAAGATTTTTAGGGCTCAATGTAAAGCTTTTAGGGCTTAATGACGTTACAATTAACCACCTGTTTTGAAGTATAACAATTTCAACATACACTAAGCAGAATATTTATATGAATTTCACAGATATAAAATGTCACTTCATTGTTTTAATTTCCACTTACTTGATAACTATCGACAAAAAGAAACTAACAGTGTCTCCTACTGTGTGAAGTGATACTGGCCTCCTTTTACATTAAACATGTCAATATAAACATTCTGATACAAAAGGTGAAATTCTAAACAGTTAAATGAATGCTAAAACAACCATATATATAGTAAATAAATATTATTAAATTATATAAATTAGTGGGATTCTTGCCTTGAATTCATCCTTATATTTAAAAAAACTTTTCTATGCAATTTTCTAGTCCAACTTCAAATGATGATATTTTGGGGTATAATTTCCTTTTATTTAAAATCATCCATGGAATTTTCTATTATAACAGCCTTTCTAAGTGCTGAGAAAAGTTAAGGTGATGAAGTTGGCATAATTAGAATGATAAGTGTAATGCTATTGGGATTAGATTCCACAATATACTGTCCATCGCCTTGAATGTTAACGTCTTAGTTTGGCCTTTATGTTTATTTTTAATAAATGCTGTACCTCACAAATTGCCTTTCAATATCAGAAAGTTAAGCTGTCAAATGTCAGAATTAGATTGGCTTGACTGCCTAATTAAATACAGATTCATCTGGAAAAGTGTTCTCCTGCTCTCACATTTCAGTCTAATATCCGCTCACATTCAGAATGACCCCTACATGGCCTAAACTTTAGAGCAAGGGCAAACAGACAGAAATACCAACCCTCTTCTGTATTCTTGTTTAGCCAATTCTTGGCCTGAGAGAAGCACTGTCAGCTTAGTATAAACTGGAAGACTAGAACGGGGAGAGAGAGGGGGCACCCCCAAAGTGGGAAATGGGTGACATGCTTCAGCAAAAGGGAGTCAGAATGCACCATTGTCTCACTCCCCCAGTGGTCCCCACTTTTTCCAGAACTGTCACAATGCATTGGAAAGGAGGAGAAAGTGGCGCCTGCTATCTCTAAACATTCTTCCCTGGTGACATCATGCAGAAAGGGGGAGGCAGCTGGAACTGACAGGAAAGGACGCTCAGTCGGAAAACATGAACTCTAGCCCCCACTCTGCTCCTCACTCACTGGTGGGGTAAGGAAGGCCCCTCCACTTCTCTGGGATTGAGTTTCCTTCGCTGAGAAATGAAGGAGCTGGTCTAGATGAGCTAAAAGAGGTCTCATGGCTCTAAGTTTCTGCGACTCTCTGATCGGTGTAAGAACACACCACTTCCCGAGTGCTCTGGCTACATTTATGACAGTGTGCAATCGCAGCAAGCCTGAGCTGTCTCTATGGGCAGTACTGGCTCATCTGGTTCTCAGACTGGCTGTAAATGGAAAATGGAGAGCAACATCAACTAGTCTGAAGAAAAATCTACCCTCTCTCTATATGACACATGCAAGGGGGGATGATTAGGAACAAGCTTGGACTGTCAAAAATATAGGTCACTCCTGGGTATATATACCCCTCCCCTCCAAACCCCACTAATTTGAAAAGATACATGCATCTCAATGTTCATAGTAGCACTATTTACGATTGCCAAGATATGAAAGCAAGTGGCCATCAACAGGTGATTGGATAAAGAAGATGTGATATAGATATACAATGAAATACTACTCAGCCATAAAAAATAATGAAATTTTGCCATCTGCAGCAACATGGATGGACTTGGAGGGCATTATGCTAAGCGAAACAAGTCAGACAGAGAAAGACAAACACTATATATCAATTACATGTGGAATACAAAAAATACAACAAATTAGTGAATATAACAAAAAAGAAGCAGACTCACAGTTACAGAGTACAAACTAGTGGTTACCAGTGCGGAGGGGGAAGAGGGAAGAGGAAACATAGAGGTAGAGGAGTAAGAAGTACAAACTATCAGGTATAAAATAAGCCACAGGATATATTGTACAATGTGGTGAATATAGTCAATATTTTATAGTAAGTATAAATGGAGTATAACCTTAAAAAAAAAAAAAACAAAGATCACTCTGTAGATAAGATATTTGGTTGTACAGCACCACTGTAAGGCATCTGTTCCTGTGAAGGCCAAGCTCAGACAATGCTCAGACCACACTCAGACACGGACAAAGACTGCTCTCATTCTATTAAATTGCTCATAGTGGAGGGGGCACCACACAGACAAGGCAGTTCCACCGTGTGCCCTCTTTGCTTAGTGCTGGACTAATCGCAGGACTTTGTAACCACAAAGTCATCTACCATATTTTAGATTCTTCAAAATAAGTAAGAACTTTGCATGTAGGTAAGAAAGACAGCACAAATTCAGTATCTAGCTTAAAACGTCTAGTTTTAAGTACAAAGTAGAACCCATCCAAGCATATTTTTCTTTCCTTTTCAGTGAGTCAGAGTGGGAGGGGGGAGAGATAATAATCAATGTGTCAGACTTAAAAGTAATGACTAATCAAGAATTATGTAATTGCTAAGCTTTTTCGGTTTTTGAACAAAATAAGGCATTTTTACATTGATAGAGCTATTCAGTTTCTTTCAAATACAGTGAGTGAAGTTCAGGTATTTTATATTTTAAAATGAACAGAGAATCAATGTTTGTTGTACGTGAGATGATAAACCACATGCAGATTAGCAAATGGTAGGGAAATCTTATACTATATTTATCTTGTCCTAGTTTAATAACTGACCTCTACCAGGCTTTTTTTCCCCCCATTAGAGCCTATTCCAGTGGACCATAGACTTCAGAAGGATGTTTCAAAATAGACGCAGCATAAAATGCAAAGAAAAACATCCACCTAAGGTCTATGACCTACTGGGAGCATGATGATACTTAGATCCCAAAGCATTAAAAGACCATATCGTAACAACAATAGTGGTATTGAGTTAAATTAATCTAGGAAACAAAAGCTGTTCTACATTTCATATAGAAAAATGAATTTATAACTTTGGCCTATTGAATGACATACAGACATGCTGCTTACCACCCTGTGAATGTGGATAACTTATTTAGACTTTTTCTCCCTCGGTTTTCACTTTGTAGAACAGGTTCCATAGTATCGTGTACCATATAGAGTTTTTTAAGGATTAGATGAAATCAACATGTAAAATCTTAACAACCTACACATACTAAGAATTCAATTAGCAGTGCCTTTAAAATAACAAGAAAAAACCCCACACGTTTTACAGCCAGAGACCTTTAAAATTTTAGCTTCTCCTTGTACCAGCATTATAACCTTGGGCAAATTACCTCTCTGGATTTAGTCTCCTCATCTGCAGAATAAATTAAAAACATCTAGCATGCAGTATTGCTTCAAGATGAGTGATAGTACATGTAAAGCACTGGTTCATTATTCAATAAATGCACTTAGTAGGTGCCAACAAGACTTTATACAAGTGTAAAGTCATCAAAATGTATACATTTATACATGTATAAATTCATCAAAATGAAAACATGTAATTATAAAGTGTGTTTAGACTTTCATATTCTGAGATTTTTAAGTATTTTAAGTGTTTGTGTATTATTTAAGCATATATAATATTTTTCTACCATTCATCATTAACAATGAGGTAAAAATTAAACAACCCAACTAAAATGAGATAATTCGTGTCAAAAATATTTCTGCAGCTGGAAAGGAACTATATAAGGGTTTAGCTGAATGATTTTTTCCCAAAAGGTTTCTTATATATTCATTGATATGTCTACAAAAACAAATGGATAAAAAGAAAGTGAAGAGTCCAGTGCCACATCTTTGCATTTGCATCATGGTATACTGCTATAACTGCGAGGGTCGTTCCTTGTGGTGCTCGATGTTGGCTTGAGACTCTATCCAGGGAGGAAATGTGCGTCATCACACATGCTGCTCCTTAAAAACCTGGCATGGTTTCAGGGTATCCTCTTTAAATTGGACTTAATGATATTATAAAATTTCCAAGCAAATCCAGTGATTCAGATGGGGCATTTTGTTTTTTCATCTTAGCAAGAAGCTATTCAGATCTGTGCGCATTCCTCAAAATAGATGCTGATAAGAAACACGATATTCACACACCATTGTAATGGAGAGAGCAAGACCATCCTGATTTATGAATTTTACATTTTACTGATTTGATCCCACAAATCATATTTATAAATGATTCTGAATTATTTTCTGTGATGGTGATTCTCAAACATTGCAGACCAGGGGCCACTTCAACAAGGGCAAGTGATTATTCTCAGACTAGCAAAAATGGAATACACCCTTGCTTCCCATTTAGAACACAGCAATTATTACTGAAGCTCTGCTATGTACGCTCCATTTAGTACCTTATTAAATCCTAACCTCAATTTCAGATTCTCTTTCTGCTCATTGATCCAACTTATCATTGCCTGTTTGTTTGTCCTGAAACCCCACGTGGTGGTGACCTTGTTTTACATATTTCCATCTCATGCACATCTATTGTTTTGCTCCCACAGATCTACTAATTCAAATGCCACATTGCTTTTTGGCTTGGATGCTCACAGGGAGCAGTTCTGATTGCCCAGCTGCCAGTGGACTTCTTCAGTGACTTCCTGGGATGCTTTTCTTTGGAAGCATTTTTACTACAATTTCTACTGCCTGGCATCCCATTTATTTGTGTACATATCTTAGCTTCCCACGGAATAAACTGTAAGCCATGGAGGAATAGGAACAGTATATTTGAATAGTATTATTTACATAGCAGTATTTGAACATGCTCATTTCCCAGATTCTGCATTTCTTTTCCTCTTGTTAATTAGAGAGGAAGTAAATGCACATATTTTCTGTCTCAGAAAACTTTTGCTTTTAATTCTGGGAAAGTCTCATTATATTTTTGTATTACAGATTCAAGAATAAATCACTGTCAGAATAAATGGTAATGAGTGCATTACCAACTTTCTGTCACATTTAATTTGGCTTTTCTCCTATCATTTTTCACACTGAAGAAACAATGAGACTCCAAACTCAGCAGAACTCTAGGCAGGATCAATGATGTGCTTTTTAAAAACACCTCTTAGGTGATCTAATGGTATGGAAATCAAGGTAGAATAAGGAATTCTGAATCTTACTGTTAATTTTTTACCCCAATCTTTTCCTTTATGTATTTTTGGAACTTGGACAAAGTTCCTGTTTGGCCTGTGTGGTTAAGTTTTCACTAACTTATAGCATCAAAACAATAATGTCTTACAGTGATTTTATTAAGAATTTTTAGGCAAAAGTTGTGACTGATATTTATATATGTTTATCTGTGTACATTATAACATTTAAATGGCCCTGCGGATTTTCAGAAATGTTAGACTGCTTACTAGTTGCTTCCTTTGGTATTTTTAAATAGTAATAAGAGAAAAATGTGAGGTTTTTTTCTGTAAAACATTATTCTCTAAAAATTTTCTAATCTTCTTTATAATTAAATTCAATTGATCACTGTTCATTTATTATAACAACAAATTAAAATTTAATTGGGAATGTATTTCTCACACTAGGAAGAGGTATAAAAACTATTACTAATATAAGAAATTTTAAGCCAACAACAGTGTCATTACTTAAAATGGGAAGTTAAGAAAGAGTTCAGTTTAGTTTCTTTTTGGGAAAGAAAGATGATGAGTTTTGTAGTTAGACATATTGAGTGCTTTGTATTTTAACAGGAAATACAATTGTCAATTATTTGTAGGTCGGCCACGTTTAGAAATTGTGTACAATTTACTTACTTGCCATAGCTATAGAAAGAGATTATTTTAGATGGAATGTAATAGGAAAGAACAGATCTGACTCCATATTAGATCTGTTCCCTGTGCTCTGTTTCCTTGCTTAGTCATACTTGTTCTGCCCCTTTTGTTAAAGAATGTTGTTTCTCATAGCCTCAGATATACAGGATAGCTCATTTTCAAGGCTCTGACCTTTAAGGGTCTAACAGTTTTCCATTCACATAGAGATTAAAAAGTTGCAGAACAGAGAATAATTTGTCTTGGTTAAAGGTCTACAGGAATATCATGACCTGACCTAGGTGGACAGCTGCAAGAACAAATGATTCCAACACCAAGAAGTTGGCAACAACCAACCACACACCCTCCCCTTTTAAGTATAAAAGGAGCCTGAATTCTGACTTGGGTAAGATGGTTCCTTTGGGGCACTAGTCCACCATCTTCTTGGTGAGCTGGCTTTCTGAATAAAGTTGCTGTTCCTTCCCCCAACAACTTGTCTCTTGATTTATTGGCCTGTCATGCGGCCAGCAGTAAGAGTTTGGACTCTGTAACAAGAGAAACTGTTACTGTAACTATGAAATGACAGGGGTTATCATTGGGTATCTCATAGTGATGGAAATTACTATTGATTTTCTTCTCTGTATTAACTCTTGTAATGACCATGAAACAATGGAAGGATTGAGTAAACCGGTAGTTTTGTTTTCTTTTGCCTTTTGATGAAAATGCTGAATACATACATATATTTTTGCTATACTTTATTTTCCATCATCTCCAGTGACCATTTACTTATTTGAAGCTGAATGTATTTGTCCAAGTTATTTTGCTTGGCTCTCTCATGTCCTGATAAGAAATTCATCTAAGGTATAATTTATTAATATTTAATATCTAAAGAACAACCCAATTAGAATCAATGAGTATTTTTTGAAATTGCTGGAAAGAGTTTTTTTCAATAGCCAAACATCATAGGAAAAGTTCTGTTTCTATTGAAATTTCCTTACGCTGGAAGAACTTGACATTCTTACAGAATGAATTTGAATACAGTGGTTACTTCCAGGAGAAATAATAGAGAGAAAATAATTTGTGAAATTTATCACTAGAGACATACATACTCAATTATCATTAAGCCTGACATTTTGAAAATATTGTCTCCTGTATTTCTAGAATTTATGGTTACTTTAAGCTTGGTGAACTTCTTTGTTAAAGTATATTTTGGGTAAAAAAATAGTGAGAGGAGAAAAGAAAGGCTCAAGTATGAAATAAAAGTATTGCTAAAAGTTGATTAGCTTTAAAAATCAATTTAAAAACAATTAAACTAACTCAATGTATTGTTCAGTATGTTGTCAGCACAGTTTTATATGGACTAAAGCAGAAGGGTAGAATAGTTTCACAGTAATTCATAATTTTTAAACGTTATAATCCATTTATAGTTATTATAAAATATTAGCTATATTACCTGTGTTATACACTATATCCTTGTAGTCAAATAGGTATATTTTTGAATATTCACTTTCCTGTTAATTTCTCCCAATTTCCCTTCTTAAATGTGCATATTCATCGATGGAGATTATCAGTTGAGTGATAAAGATGGATCCTTTCCAAAATTATATTGGTAAGTTAATACAGTAATTTTGATAGTAGAAAGGATCTTTTTTGCTTGATCTTCAGTATCATCTAATTATTAGCATAGTGTCAAGCACTTTTAAGATACGGAAATATTAATGATGATAATGTACATTACAAAGTCATATAGGAGAAATACGATTTGACTTTTTCTGATCATGTAGGTTTGGATATCTTGCTTTTTCCAGCAGACACAGATTTATGTTCCATTTTTGCTTTGGAGGGTTTATGTTTCTATTTTAACTACTTTTTAAATTTTTCAATGGACCACTTTTTAGCCATTGATCTCTTCTGTGAAGGGAATATATGTCATGAAATTTAATGAAACACAACAGTAAGAGTAAAATGCACATCTAACCTATATTTAAAATATGAACTTATAAAACATTTCAAAATATATAAGCCAAAATAGGCAAAAGGCATAAACTAGTGAAACTCCCCTGCAACTCCCATCATTAACCAAGTATTAGAAAAGAAGAATGAGCCAAAGCAATCAATGCAATGTCAAACCTGGCCCACAAAGGTATGATCTTTGATCTGCATAGTACTGGCCTATGCGGTGTTTTATATTTGGATTATTTGCCAACATACATATTAAAAGAGGATGCTTAGAAATCTAGATTTATGGATTCCCTTTAAAATACTTACATATATTATCAATAATATAGTATAATAAAATGTTTATACCATAATATATATGATATACACATGTAAATATTTATTTTGTATATCAAAAATATAATATAACATAATATAAATCTTGAAATCCTATAAGACAGCAATTGGCTTGATAGTTCAGCATCTTCCCTTTTTTGGGAGAATATGCTCTCCAGGTCTTCCCATTTCCCTCTCCTCCCTGTTTCTCCCTGAAGCTGAAAAGCGAGTTACGCATAACCTGCTTCATTTATACACAAAACATGCCTGGTCCTTGCTGTAACTTTTATTTTAATTCCCTGTAACACCTTCATACTTCTAAAGAATGTGATGATCATAATGACCATATATTTTCTGTACAAAGCATTACTTTCACATTCCATATCTCTGAAACATACATGAATGAAATTGCTTATTACCTCACCTTCTACAATAACCCAACCATCTCTGGACAACTTGGTTGCTCAGTGAAGACCACTGGTGGTCTGTGGAGGAGCACTGGCTTATAAGATAAAGTTTTAAGTACTTAGCATTGCATTAAAGACCAACTATCATCTGGTCCTGGCTTTTCTTTGCCTCTTGACTCATACAAAAACCACTTCTTCCCCAAACCTTTTTTTTAAACATAAGAAAGACTTAAAGTTGTCAGAATTTGCATGCTCACTCATATATCCATTTGCTTATGCATTCCTTTGTCCTATAGTGTTGTTCACCTTTTTGTCTATCTGGTAAAATAATTTTGGCTTATATATTAGACTTCCTGATATATCTATCACCGTAAAGAACAGGAACATTTTTGTTTGACATTTTATGCCCATCATTTTCATAGTTCGTTGAACAAATTAAACATCAGGTAATTAAAAATATGCTTATTGAATGAATAAATGATTGAATGAATGAATGATGTTACAGTGACCAACTTTAATCAAACCTAAACCTACAGATTAAATCAAAACCTAATCAACAACTGTGGTGATTTACAGAAAAGATAATTCATATTCTGAGTATTTATTCTTAGAAGATAACCCAAGAGAGAACAAGATGTTTAAAGAGTACATATAGGTTGAGGACCATTCATTTCAAGACAACTCTAACATTGGAGGATTTTCTTTTCAAGTCTTTTCATCATGGGGGTCAACAAACTGCCAAAATATTGCAAGAGATTCTGCAGAAACCTCTAGATATTCTAGTATTTCCTTCTATTTGTTGAAGCTTTGGAATTATTGGAGTTACTGGCATTTTTAGACTGCAGATGTTTAAGCAGTTGGACCTCTTTAAAACATTAATTTTAGCTCTTTAGGAGTATATTTGATTTTATTACAACTTCACTCACAAAAGCAACACCAAAATGTTTTGTTTCAAAGTTCAATTTCTAAAAAATGTTTCATAAAATCATGGCGATTCTAGAAGAGCTTAATCATCAAAACACAAATTATCTATATTGAAAACTTTCATGAATATTGTGTCTTTGAGAAGAAGCTTCACAATGAGATTTTGGTTTAATTTTTTAAAAATATTTGGGCTTTTTCACATTAGATACCAACTCATTGACAATCCACAACACCCTTGTAATAGTAAGAATGGTTTCTAGGGTTGCCAACAATTATTAAAGGAATTCATCCACAACTTTGACTCTCTAGGTCATGAAATTAGTTTAATAAATATTGCCTTTTCATGAAACTGATTTTGAAATGGAAGGTAAATGAAGTTGGCAATATTCTTCTAGGGCAATCTACCAAAGCAATAAAAATAAAAGCAAAAATTAAAAAATGGGACCTAATTTAACTTAGATTTTGCACAACAAAGAAAACTATAAACAAAACAAAAAGACAACCTACGGAGTAGAGAAAATATTTGCAAACGATGTGACTGACAAGGGCTTAATTTCCAGAATATACAAATAGCTCACACAGCTCAATAACAAAAAAACAAATAACCCAATCAAAAATGGGCGGAAGACCTAAACAAACATTTCTCCAGTGAAGACATGCATATGGCCAATAGACACATGAAAAAATGCTCAATATCACTAACTAGCCATGAAATGCATCAAAACTACAATGAGGTATCATCTCATACCAGTCAGAATGGCCATCATTCAAAAGTCCACAAATGATAAATGCTGGAGAGAGTGTGGAGAAAAGGGAACTCTCCTGCACTGTTGGTGGGAATGTAGTTTGGTGCAGTCATTATGGAAAACAGTATGGAGATTCCTTAAAAAACTAAAAGTAGAGTTACTGTATGATCCAGCAATCCCACTCTTGAGCCTATATCCAGAAGGAACTTTAATTCAGAAAGATACATGCATCCCAATGTTCATAGCAGCACTATTTACAATAGTCAAGACATGGAAACAACCTAAATGTCCATCAACAGATGAATGGATAAAGAAGATGTGGGTATATATATACAATGGAATACTACTCAGCCATAAATAAGAATAAAATAATGCAGCAACATGGATGAAACTGGAGATTGTCATACTAATTGAAGCAAGCCTGAAAGACAAAGAAAAATACCATATGATATCACTTATATGTGGAATCTTTAAAAATGATACAAATGAACTTGTTTACAAAACAGAAACAGATTCACAGACATAGAAAACAAACTTACAGTTACCGGGGGAAATGGGTGGGAAGGGATAAACTGAGAATTTAGGATTTGTGGATACTAACTACTATATATATAAGACAAACAACAGGGTCCTATTGTATAGCACAGGGAACTATATTCAATATCGTATAATAGCCTACAATTTTTTATATATATATATATATATAAAATATATATATAGCTGAAACACTATGCTCTACACCAGAAATTAACACAACATTGTAAACTGACTGCATTTCAATGAAAGAAAAGAAGAAAAGAAATCTAGTTCTTTATTTGCTTATCTGCTAAGCTCTTTTTTTTTCTTTCTTCACCAAGAAAAAGTTGTAAGTATGGGTAAAACAAGGAACAATCAATAATAATAGAAGTATGCCTCCCATGTGGGCAATAGTTTTGGGGAATATAAAGCAGTTGAAATGACAAGAGCCCTAAGGCTTTGTCTTCCATCCTTCCCCACAGGGAATCTCCATGACTCCTGCAGTTTCTCATCTTCAGCACCAGGGGCTGGCCTGGGCTGCCCTCCTTCTCTGAACGTATTTGTATCTCAGAGGAGAGCTCAGAGGAGGGCTCTGTTAAAGGCTATAATTAAGGGCTTTGCTGCCAGGACATCTTCTGAGTTGGAAGCGAATTAGTTACCCTTACAAATGTCATCAAGAAGAGCCTCTACGTGACGGCAACTGACTGTAAGCCATTGTACTCTGCTTTCAATAACTGAAACAACATTCAGCCGGGAGGTAGTTAATTCTGAGCCTTAGTTATATTGATGGCAAAATTAACCTTTCAGGGAGATGTGCTAAAAGAGAAATTAAAGATCGATACTAGATTTGGTATAAAAATCTCTGCCATTAGAACATCTGGAGTTATATCTGGGCAAAATCTTTAAAAACTACTTCATTATGATGTGGCATAAAAGTAAACAAATTAAGAAGACAAGTATGTACTTCAACATTGTGCAATTTTTGAATGAAGTCTAGGAAAAATAAACATGTTTTCATTTGTCACAATTATGGACAACAGTGAAGACTAAGTCTACTTGCATCATCAGTAAATGGCTGCACTGCCCAATCTCATTAAGAATGGATGTACTACAATGACACTCTGAGAAACGAATCTTTGTGTAAGGCACCAGTTGGTCTAGGGTAGCACAATTTAAAAACTAATAAAAACTAGTCTGACACGCTGACATTCTATCATCCAGCCCCGAGATAACGTTTCACCAGAGGCAGCAGATAAATATCAACAAAATTTGTTTAAGCTGGCATTGAAACATGTTTATCTCGTTCATCTCTTCAAATTACACCAAGATCAAATAAACTGAGTGAAACATTATTGAATATGAATTAAATTATGGTATAACAAGTAAGATCATATTTCTCCAAATATGTAATCCATCACTGAACTGTTACATACAGCGTATTCCACTGAAAATAAGAAATCCATTCTTCAAAATCTATGTTAAAAAGGACTCTAACAGCAACTGACACATACTGATTGCATGGCAGTGAAGGGAAAAATGAACCCAGGAGTTTTCCAATGTTTAAAGTCATATAGTTCAAGAATGTTTAAAAATACAAACTTGACCAAGCAGTTCCATTATTCTGTTATCTTTTTGGTTTTCATTTCAGTTACACTTGGGAACAAATATATCACCATAGAGTGAATTTAAATATGTAGTTGAGAGTGGGAAGACGGGAAAGACTAGATTCAGTGGGATTTTCAATAGAAAATACAAATGAAATCATAATTGTCACTAAAATATCTCTAGATAATTGTCACTAAACTATTTCTAGATAATTGTCACTAAACTAGCTCTAGACAGCCCTTCTTGGTTAATACATCCAGGAATCTCAGCACATTTTCATGGAATCCTAGGGTCATGTGGAAAAGAATCTATGAAACTTTAACCTAGCAATGCAGTTCCATAAAAGTTTCTTTTTTTCTTTTTCTTCTCAGACAGAAAACTTCCTTTAAATAAACAGAAAGATAACAAACAGCTCCTGATGGTTAACTTTTCATTTATGACCTTTAAGATGTAAAAGAAACTTTTAACAGGAACTCTATTTAGGGTAGAGAGATTCTGTCTTATCTTGATGGGAAGGAAACAGCTGCTCAGTCTCCGCCCTCCTTGGTGAGCAGCAGAGGAGATAATGTGTGTGGAAGTTCTGTGGGTCTGTAAGACGCTATATAAATGTTACTTGTTAAAAAGTCAAGCAATCCATGGTGTGCGTCTACCTTTCTTGTTCTACTCCTCATGAATTTTTTTCCTTCTTTATTCTGCCTTGTCTCCAGATGAATGAAAGAACCTTACGAAAGCTGGCTGATGCTAATAAGGAACTGCAATTTCTTAACCTGATACATGTAGAAGAGGTATTAATTTAACCCTATACGGCAATGTGGATGCTTGTCTAGCTCCATTCTAGTATTCTGCATGAGCCCTCAATCCAGTTTACACACAACTTGTAATAATCGCCATAAAACAACTGACTCCTTCATTCATTCAGAAAAACTTTCTTCAGGACTACTAGGTGTAAGACACTTCTCCTAGGGTCAGAAAAATGAGCAACAGACCAAACAGAAACAAACAAACAAAAATCCTGCTATCACGGAGCTTGTATTTCATGGCTTAGGTGCTTATTTTTAAATCTTTTAGGAAAGATTCATTCTCTCTTAGATAAAAATGTTCAGTTTCTTAGGCGTCTTGCCCTTTCTGTTTCTTTCCTTAAGATAATATCCTGATGTCTGAGTGGAAGTTATGTGCTTACCTGACCTCATGAGAAAGGTGATGAGTCAGTGTGTGTGTGTGTGTTTTTTTAACTGACTTCTAGTCTTGGGTCTATCCCTAATCTACTTAGTGAAACAATGAGACAGACAAGTCATCAGGCAATTACATTACAGTGTGGTTAGCACTGTGACAGAGGCACTATAGACATGACCACCACAGCTCTAGGGGCACCATTCACAGAGGCCATGATGTGAAGAGCCCTCCTCCCCAGAATTTAGCAGTGCACAACCTATACACTCATATGCGGCAGCCCTAAGAACAGCACAAAAGACAGGTATGGTGTAATTCAGTTTTGGGAATTAAAAGAAATAATAAATAGAGCGGGGAGAAGTTAAGTTGGATAAAGATGGAGGAGAAGAGTAACTAACGGTCACAGGAACAAAGGCTTAGAAGCCAGAGAAAACATATCTTAAGAAGGAATTAAAAGAAGTTCACTTTAGCTGGAGTCCTGAGTAGAAGAAGGTGCAGTGAGAAGTGGGGAGGGGAAAGAGGCGAGCATCGTATTACAAAGAACCTGCAACCTTATTGAGAAGTCTGACCTTTATCCTTAGGACAAGTAGGTACCATAGTAAGATTTTAAGCTGAGGACATAACAAGGGCAGGTTTGCATATCAGAAGCATTGCACTTGGAATCTGCACAGTTCGACTGGCTTTTTAGTTGCATTGCAGTGAATAGATGAGGAGGCTGTGGTAATAATATAGCCTGAAGACAAGGAGGCTTGGGCATGGTTTCACATATGGAATGATGAGAAAAGGAAGACTGAAATAAATATTTGACAAATGGCATTGAGAGTACTTTGTAATTGGATGTGGGGACTAAGGAAGAGGGAGTAATCTGTTAGATGGCTGAGCCATTCCCTGAAATAGGAAAGAAACCATAGGCAGGCGAGGTGCAAGGCTGCGAGGAAAGATGAGTTCAGTCTTTCACTTGTTATGTTTTAGGTGCCTGGTGGGCATCCAGGTGGAAATGTCTAAGGAACTACAGCAATACGCAGCTCTCATATCCAAAGATGCAATCTGGGGTAGAGTGATCCACTGGGGCAAGGCGGATACATTCACAGATGCTAACTGAAACCATGATATGGGAAGAATTTTCCAGGAAGAAGATAGCTGTTTCTGTCTTTTGAATTATTACAACAGCTGGATAAAAATTATCCAAGAAAACGCAAATATACAAGAAATATTTTGTGTATGGGGTGTTAATGGACTTTCAGAAGTTGGAGAAATTGGTGTTAGTTCCCATCCACTCAACTTTATTGCATACATGTGTAACTCTAAGCAACTTGGCATTTAGTTGTGTGTTGTAGACATTTTACTCTGACTTGTTTTCTTTCATCATTTTCATCATTTTGATACATATGGATTCAATTTGTTTATATAACTGGTGTTTTTGGTACTCCATGTGAAAATACGACCCCATTCATCCAGTCCCTTGTTGATTGGTTATTTCTAATGTATCACTTGTATTAAGAAGCCACAATTCCACCCAGTCAGTCAACTTTCCAGTGCAGAAAGAACCCTGGATGTAGATAAACTTTGATTTTATCTCATTTCATGCTGGGGTTAATTTCTCTATGCTGGTAAAAGATAAACATTTATATAATGACATACTGTGGAATCCCATCCACTCTTATTTTGTGCTCTTAAATGATGTTTTCAAAATATAACTCTTAACATAATAGGAATTTATGCCTCAATTTCTGGCCTCTGACTAAACATCTGAACATGCATCTGGTTAACAGTGTTTATAGTTGGGTGGTAGGATTGTAGGTGATTTTGGTTTATTTCCTTTACTTTTAGTGTTTATCAGATTGTGAGCACTGAATATAGATTATTCTTTCAAATTGAAAAAAAAGTTAATTTCAATTGAAAGAAAATGTTTACATATTTAACTGTTTACCACCCCAAATTATTTTTCCCTTAGTATTGGAAAAGAAGACATTCATTGACCCAGTTTAATCCTGGGCCTTGTTAGAACCTAAACTTAAAACAGGAGATGTGGGTTCTTTTACAAATGGCTCCCAATTTTACATATTTGTCTTTTTTTCCTGTTATTTAAAATACTAAAAAAAATTCCATAAAACTAGATTTTTAACTACAGCTCACCTTTTCCTTCCCACAGGCCTGCTTAGTAAAATCCTCTGCACTCAATAAAGGAATATGGTTATACACGGTTTGTATAAACCATACATTAAAAAGAAAAGAAGCTGCAATAAGCACATCTATATGTGGTTTCTTACGCACCTATGCAAGAGTTTATCCTAGGTATATACTAAAAAAGTTGCTAAATCAAAGTATTTGAACACCTTTAACTAAATACATATATCCGAATTGCCCTTTTCAGTAATTTGATCAACTTATCCATCAATCTAAATTATGTGAGATTTACCCCACATTCTTTCCAACACTCGGCATTATCACACTTAAATTTTTGCCAATCTAATGAATATGAAATACCTTGTTGTTATTGGTTAACTTAAGCATTCTTGTTCTTTTCTGAGCCTGTGCATTTTTCATTTGTTTATTGGTCGCCTGAATAACTTAATCTCTCAATTCACATTTTGTCCATTTACTGATTTGGGGGTATTTTTCTTATTGACTGATATAAACTCTTTATATATTACATATAAATATATATAATACATAATAATCTTTGATTCCTTGAATATCAAGCAAGTATATCTTTCCATTCTGTGCTTATCATTTATACTTCCTTATGATCCCTTAGGTAAAGTAAGTCAATCTTTTCTTTTATGTTACTGTTTTTCTTTAGTTCTTTTTAAAAGAAATCTTTTTCATACCATAAGATTATAAATATATTCTCTTAAATTTTCTATTAAAAATTATTAAATTTTTGTTTTTAAGTCTGGGTCTTTGGGCCTTCTGGAATTCCTTTGTTTAAGTTGAAGGGTAGAGATTTTTTTTCAGAATAAGAGCAACATTTTAAAGAATATTTTTAATAATCCAGCTATCTACTGAATAATTCACCCTCTTTTGACTGATCTGTAATGCCATTTCTGTCATGTTGCAAGGTTCCACATTTGCAGGGTTCTCCACTTTGTTTCATTGTTGTATTTATCCAACCCTTTGTCAATACCACACTTTTAATTACCATAGCTTTAAAATAAGCCTGAACATTAGATATAGGGCTTATGGATACAGATTCTTCCTTCTCTTCCAAAATATATTGGTTATTCTTGGCCTTTCATTCTTTCATGTTACTGTATGATCACCTCCTCAAATTCCATGAAATTCCTGTTGGGGAGGACATTGAATTTATTGACAAATGTGGCTAAAACTATATTACTTTTTAAAGTAAAAAAAAAACAAAACATTTTGAAGAAATATACATTTCTTCAGTACAATATAATATACAATAAAAATGCTCTATTTTGCTAACCTGCACTGTCCTGGGGGGCTGAGGCAGATTCCTATTTAACTTGGTGCCAAGGGCAGAGTGGCCAATAGAAGCTGAATAATTGTTCCTTAATTAACTAACTGACAGAATGAATAAAGGAATGAATGCGAGCCTCTTCATGGTCTTGCTGTAGTGAGGAGAAGTTATATCTATAATAAATGACTAACGGGGAATAAGGATGGCTTGGTTCCTTAATCCGTCATGATAGATTTCCCATTATTCCTACTGATACTGACAAGAAAATTTCTTTGAAAATAAATTTATAAGAGGTTTTGTCATTTCCTTCTAAAGAAGCCTTTGACATGCAGGCCATGAATCTTGGAAACCACTTGCATATTCATCCCTGCAACATCTTTCACTGAGTGCCCACTGAGTTCCAAGTACCGTTTTAGGTGCTAGAGACAGAGCAGTGAGCAAGAGACAAAATCTCTGCTCTCATGGGGCTTGCATTCCAGAGTGGGTAGGGACTAAACCTTAATAAGTAACTCAGTCACGCTGTGTGTTAGAAGGACTGTGTGCCATGGGGAAAATACAGCAAGGGAGAGTTGGGGCTGAGGCAAATGCAGCTTTATTGGAGGGGGAGGCCTCAATAGTAGATGATAGTAGGCCTTAGTAGATGATAATGACTTGCAGGAGGGCGCAGAGTGAGACAGGAAGACATCTGGGGAAAGGGTGTTTCAGGGAGAGGGAGTAAGCACCACAAAGTCAGAGGAAGGACCTCGGCAAGCGTGTCTGAAGAATGACGAGAAGCACAGCATCACTGAGGTAAAGGGATCTGGGAAAAGAATAGAAGGAAAGGGAGGATCGGGGACCCAGTGTAGGGTCTTGGAGAGCATTGTGAGGACCCTGGCCTTCAGCTCCTGGTTGCATAAACCTGCCTTCCAGTAGAAACTGTTTCTGCAAGTTTGCTATTCTTTTGAAGGAAGTTTCTTAGTTTTTGTCCACTAGGTCATTGTTCTTTCAAAAAAGTTTTTAAGTTGACTTCTAAACTTTTTCATAATTATTTTAAATGGTTGCCAAGGATATGACTTCTGGTGTATTGTAAATATTTAACATCAACTATTATGTTACTCTTTCAAACATAATGGACTCCTAATGCCTCGGCAATCTGTGACACAGTCACAACATTATCCCTTTAAATGATACATGAACGTGCTCTTTAAGTGTTGAAAACTTTACATAGTTCTTTATCTCCTTGAATTGTTATTTCATTCCAAATCTTGGGCAGAATTTTTTCTCTATGTAATATAAATCTATGCTTTAAAGTGTTTTATGGATCATCTTAGCATAGTTTGCTACATCAAAAAAATATATATATATGTAAGTTGACATGTCTTTATTATTATTTTTAGTAGTAGTAGCATTTCCTGTGACCATAATGCCCTAAGTGTCAAAACATATTGTCAGGATTAGTTACATTTATAATACTAATATATATATATAATTAATCAAAACAACAAAAATGGGAAATAAATTTTCACAGGGTAATATTTAACATAAAGTATAATTTTATTGCAAATGATTTTAAGATATGAGTTGCTTCTTAAAATGAGATAGGTTCAGCATCAATTTCTTTCCTATTTTTCCTTTTCAATTTTGTTTGAGGGAGAAGTCAAATGCTGAAAAAAAATCATTCATATAAATTAAGTACATGGGAATAGAAGGATTTTTGTTAGAGCAGCGTTCTTCAATTCTTTGAACTCCTCTAGAACTATACGGCAAAATCACAGAGTGATACATCACAAACATTTCTAATCATCTGCCAGTAGGCAATTCAGTTGGTTCCTCCCTCATGTTTGTTGAAATCAAATCATTAGTAACAACTCACGTTGCAAAGGGATTTTTTTAAACTGAGTCTTTGGAGTAATTCACTTTCTCAACACTAATGCCAACAGACTAAAATATTCCTTTGTTTGAAAAGTCAGAGACTTTTCTTCCTTGGGACAATGCACCTTCAAAAGATTCAAGATGGATGAGAAGGGTAATAAGGAGGGCAATTCAGTCGGAGAAGGACACGTATGAAAGGAGAAAGGGAAAAGGATAACCTTCTTAAAGAATGTTCTCAGGCAGATCAAATGTAGCTAGATTATTCCAGAAGTGGGGAAAAATTTTTTTCATCAAGTGGTAGAAAACTAGTATGGAAAAGCAGTACAAGAGTAATGGAAATGATTGGCATCATCTATTTTTAATGTAAATACATTCCATTCCATAAATACTAATCTAGTAAACTGATATTTCCTACTAACTTAACATTCTAGTTAATCACACTGGAAGTTCTGCTGCTGCTGTAACATTATTTTCAATCTTGAAACCAAATGGACATTGTTTCAGAAACCTATTAGAAAAGACTGCTTACTTTACTTCAAATATTCAGTTTATTTTCAAATATTTCCTTTTAATGTAGTTATGAAAGTAGAAAATTTTCTCTTGGACCAAGTATACTCACCATGCTTCAAGAAATCATATATAGAAGAAAATGAGATGTTTTTCTAGGAAAAAACAATATTGGAATAATTTCCTAAGTGGACTGAAACAAAAACTGATTTGTACCTCAGATACAGGCAACTTTTCATTCTCCAGGTCTTCCTTTGTTTAAAGAAACTGTCCCAGCTAGTGTGAAAGCTTGTGTGAAACTACTTTGATAGCTCCAGCTGATAAGGCATTACAATACATTAGAACTTAAAACCATATTAAAATTTCAATAAGCAAACTGAAGTCACATTTCCTAGTCACCTTTATTTAGTCTCTATAGGAAAAAATAAGCACTTATATCCACTTATATCTTCATTCCCTGTGTTGACATTTTGCTGGGTCGGTTCGCTCGCTAAGCACCCTCCACACCCTCACCCCAGTGAGGAGTGTGTGTTCCTCCCTGCTGCGGGGACATCACAGCTGGCGGTAATGTGCTAGCTGGTGGGTGTCTGCCTGCATGTTACTGAGAACTTCCTGACTCCCTACGCTCTGATGAAAAAAGTGTGGGGCTGTGTGTGTTTGTGTACCCATGCTGTAGGGGGTGTTATGGAGTCTACTGTCTGAATGCTCTGAGTAGTTAACACGTTCCTGTTCATCATAAATATCCCCAGAGGAACAGTAAGGATCTTTCCAAATCACATGCCCACTGTTTCTGACATCAAGCTAAGCCAGTCTCTCTGTGCATCTTGGTTGTGAAATATGTGAAAGGATACAGAGGAAAAGAAAAAGGAATGGAGGCTGATGTGAAAGCGTGTGCTCCACTGTTTGTCAGATTCCCTTATCAGGACTCCTCCCACACCCTCCTTCTCTACCAACCAGTCCCTCTTTATGGAGTAACTGCCACAATGCATTCCCCAGCAATTCCAAAGTCCCCTTGAAATTTCCTTAAATATATTTCTGAGGTTTGCACGGTAAACTTATTTTGAAAGTTATTAGAAATAAAATAGATTAGGTTGAGCAATTCCATTTTGCAATTACTTAAAGAGTATCTTTAAAGCTTTTTTAAAAAAGTTTAACTATTGGCTTACCCTAAGCAGAATATTGTCATAAGATATATTAGTAATAACTCCATAATAAATGCTATTATAATAAAATCTAAATTTCTTAACTTGTGCTAGGAAGCCCGTCAGATCTGAAATTTTGAATTCTGACTGCCTCTCCAGTACTCACTGCCATTTCCCTCACAATTTTCACCTCTTTTCAATTCTTCATCCTTGCCAAGATGCTTTCCATCTCAGGGCATTCTTCCTCCCTTATCCAGGCAAGCTGATTCACCAGTTCTTATCTTAAACCCACTCTCTTTTAAGATATTGCTTAGATGTTGGCACAAACTTGGAGAACCCTCTTTAACATCCCTTTGAACGGAATCTCCCAACTACTCTGTATCTAAGCACTACTTCCTTTACAGAATTGCTGACAACCTGCAGGAGTTCATTAGCTTGTTTACATATTTTTCTCCAAGGGGCAAGAACCCCATCTGTCTTGTTCACTCCTGTATGTTCAGCTTGTAGAATCATACTTGGCTCAAGGTGGGTAGTGAAAAATATTGGTGCATGACTGAATGAAAAATAAAATGATAAAGATAGAGAAGAGTCGGTGCAAACAATAAAAATTTATCCAAATGAGACAGGGTATTTTCAAAGCACTCACAAATGTGTTTTATACCTATTTACATCGTTTTCTTATACTGGGATACCCATTTCCTACCCTCAGAGTTTGTACATGTCAGGGTAGCAGTTGCGTGTTGGGTGCCCTGATCAATATGGCCCGAGATGTATTTCACGACCCAGAGATTTAACAGAAACCTATTTGGTGGTCCAGAATTTCATCAGAAAAGATGCACCCCCATCTTCCACATCTCAGTTGGCTCTGGTGCCTATTTTTCCACCTCAGCGATCAAAATGTTAAACCACAGATGGCCTTATGGGAAGAGTATTGATATCTTCAGGAAGAACTTGGACAGGGCATATGATTTATGCCTCTTGGTTTGAGTCAGGAAAATCAATACCTAACTGTGTTGCCTTAGTTCTTCTGAGCCGCTTTTAAAAACTTTCTAGGCTAAAATTAACCAAACAAGTTTCCTGATTCACCCTCCATTAAGCAGGAAGTAGACAAAATTTAGCTACAGACTGACGGTCTAAACCTTCCCCATAGCTGATAACAAATAGAAGGGCATTACTATGGAAGACAGATGATTCTGCTTGCATGTTTTCCTTCCCTTTTGGAGAACGTAATCTCTCTCACTCCTGCTGATGAAAAAAATTAACCTCTTTGTCTAAGTCTCAGCATATTCTTTTGCAAGTGGCTCTTTTACAAAACCTGTTCAAATAATTACAGATCTTAGGAATCACACATTATTAAGTCAAAAATTATGCGTCTAAAATAAGTGTTACCTATGTCGACTTCATTAAATTTTCACCAGGGACTAATGATTTAATTTGAGCTTCTCTTTCTTTCTGTAATTTTGGAACATTGTATTCTTCATGGGGCAATGCCAGCCAGTTGTTTTCATTTTTATTTTAAAATTAAAGGCATTACTTATTTTAGAAAGTCACATCTTTACTCATTAAAGGCTTAGGGCACCTTATGAAGTAACAGGAGAAGCACTGTTTGGGGCTATAATAGATGGACCTCTGAATGCCATATTACTTCATTGTAAGTCTGAGGTTCTACAATTAAAGTAACTTTAGTATATTTTAGTGTTGTTAACCAAAATTTGCCTCTTCACCATCTTTTTGGTAAAGACTGAAAAATTAACTACACAGGGTTTCTTTTTCCATTAAGCCCTTAAAATTTTGTATTATTATATTTGTTCATGCCAGACAATGAAATTTTTTTCAAGATGTATTTGATCATTAGAATGATTTTGATTACCAGTATTCAGTTTCACTTTGCTTTTTTTTTTTTTTAATATATATATAGCATCAAAGTGAGAAGAGAAGGGAAAAATATAGATAAGAATTTGTACTTTGAAGTTAACTTTTTAAATGCAATACATCTAGCTTTAATTATATAATTAGTTGTACATGACAACCCAACATAATCAGAGGCTATTGCTAATATGACCACAAAGCTACAGCTTTGTTTTTCTCTTTCTCCTTTTTTTTTAAAGTATACTTATCTTATAGTATTATATTAGTTTCAGGTGTATAACACAGTGATTTAGTATTTCTATAGATGATGCATTGCACAAAGTTATTATAGTATTACTGATTATGTTCACTGAGCCGTATGTTACTGTGACTTATTTATTTTAAAACTGGTAGTTTGTAACTCTTAATCTCCAATTTTACACGTTCCCTCACCCCTCCAAGTTGTGGAAGCAACCTAAGTGCCACTGATAGATAAATGGATAAAGGAAATGTGGTATATATATGTTTATATCTATAATGGGATATTATTACTCAGCCACAGGAAAGAATGAAATCTTGTCATTTGCAACAACATGGATGGGCCTGGAGGGTATTATGCTCAGTGAAATAAGCCACACAGAGAAAGACAAAAACTGTAGGTTTTCACTTATATGTGGAATCTAAAAATCAAAACAAACCAACTTTGTTTCTTTTTAAAACTGCTCTTTGTGTAGCTATTTTCATACAATTCCATTGTGCCTATAGATAAACTTGAAACTGATAGGTATACGCAAATACATGAATCGCAGGGATGCAGACGGCTTCAAAGTGTTACCAGTTTTAGTATCTGGCCTAGATTGCTGAACTCATCTGCCAGGCCACTCACTAAGGTGGCCTTTATTATCTAGTTTCTCACTTTACATTTAAAATCTTCTTGAATCATGTCCGCAAATCAAAGTTTTTTTTTCAGTTACTGAAAATTATTATCTAATGCTATTTTTAAAATAAATCTTTTAAAATATACTCAACTATTTAAAATGGTGGCTAGAGGGAGGGAAACAGCGCCATGGTAGAGTGCATGTTTATCAGCATGCACGAGGTCCTGGGTTCAATCCCCAGTACCTCCGTCAAAAAAAAAAGCACTCTCTTGAAAATAGCAGCTAAATTTATGTCAAATTTATTTACATCTGTTCTGTTAGGTGATATCAAACAGTTTTAATAGGGGTGTAGTTTCTACTAGAAACTACATAGCAGGATTGAAGGCTCCCCCTTAAGGGCAGAACACAGAGTAACTATTCACTAAACTGTTATTAACATATCAGTTCCTGCAAAACACTTGAATAAAGTTATATATTAAGCAATATCCAAAAAATAGAATGAATATAATGATTTTGAAGACACCCATAATTTTTGGTGCTGTATGCTGTGCTTCACACACTTAATGCCGAGAGTAACCGTGGATAATAGCTATTACTTCCCATTTTATGGATTAAAAAAGTAGAGGATCAGAGAGGTGCAGTAATTTTGTCAAGGTCTCACAACTGATAACTAGCAACTAGCCAAAATAGAGATTTAAACCCAAATGTTCTGATTCTCATCCACAACATAGCTCTTATAATTTATTTAATTCCTTTATTTAAGCAGATCAAAGACCACAGATGTTTAAGGACAGACAATTTTAATTCCAAGCCAAACAAACCTGTCCCATCTTCCTCTGAGAGTCTGAAAACTAGAAGAGGATGCTACAATTTGATTGCATTAAGGGAAGTACAAAAAGAAGTACACTGAACCACCGATTTAAGAAGAGATTTTGGTACATATGAAGGCTCAAATGTACAGCAGTCGGGCAATGTAAGGTATTTTACAAAACATCTATTATTTAACCTCAACCATAATTGATGCTAATCTAGTTTCTCATGTATGTTTTGGAGTAGAAAATACACTCACTGTCAACTGACATATTTTATAGCTATTCTATTGTGCCTGACTAAAATTCTTACTTGATTCATGTACTTAAGAAGTGAACAAAGCACAGCTCCATCGTCAAGCCACAGAAAGGAACCAACACTATAATCTGAAGAAAATTCTAATGCCCAAACCATCCTTAGAACAGATAATTTTCCGCCATGCAAAGTTCAAGTCACAGCTGGATTCCTAGCTTCTCATTATCCACTTATGTTTTCTATACACCTGATAATTTGGCCATTGACGTTAAATTAAAATTAGAAGCACAAGGAGGACCCTTGCTTTGGTAATATAATTACAAAAGACAAAGGAACAAAAGAAAAACAGCTTCTAACACACATCAGTATTAGATACTTGTTACTTATCTTCCTAACATTCATTGTGTTTCCATCTCCCCTCCTTTCTGTTTTTATGCTCAGATTGTGTGTGGCAGGTTGAATAATGGCCCTCAAAGATACCCAGGTCCAAATCCTTGGAACCTGTGAATGCTATTTTATGCGGCAAAAATTTTGCAGACATGACTAAATTAAGGGTATTGAGCTTAGACAATTATCCTACATTATACGGATGAACCTAAATGTAATGGTAAACGTCATTATAAGAGGGAGGCAGAGAGAGATTTGATTACAGAAGAAGAAGGTAATGTGACCACTAAAGCACGATGCTCGGCTGCTGGCTTTGAAGGTAGAGGAAGGGGCCAGAGCCAAGGAATGCAGCTCTAGAAGCTGGAAAATGCTCATAAATGGATCCCCCCAACCCTGAGAGCCTCCAGAGGGAGCATGGGTCTCCTCATACCTTGATTTTTGGCCCAGTAAAACTGACGTTGGATTTCTGCCCTCCAGAACTGTATGAGAATAAATGTGTTTTTTTAATCCACCAAGTTTGTGGCAATTTTTTAGGGTAGCCGTAAGAAACGAATACAGATGGGGTTCAGAAGGGAAACGAGTGATTTAGTTCTAAGCTAATCAATACGTACCAGTCTCCTATCCCGAACAGTGGATAGTTTAGTAATGGTTTACATTACTCCATCAGAAGTGAAAGTAAGCACTCTCCAGGAATGCTGAGAAGAGACAGGAGAATTCTCCCTCCTGCCAGACTGACTCTCAGGGGATATGAGATCTGGGAAACCTGCAAAAGTACGAAGGCAAATGGAGACCTAGATGTTAGGCAGAAAAGAGAGCGAAAGAGAGGAAAGAAAGCACCGAGAAGAACAAAGGAGGAGAGGCCAGGAGAAAAAGAGAGGGGGCTAGCCCTTCCCTAAGCTCAGTTAAGTGAGCATTATCAGCTCCTTGTCCAAAGCCAGTTTGGGCTGAATTTTCTGCCATTTGCAAGTGAAAGTCCACTTTTGGACACATCTCTTAGGTTTGAGGTTTTTTTGTTTTTTGTTTTTTGTTTTTTGTTTTTTAATGACAAAGGTCAGTACAATTTTATGACTGGTAATGTGTGTCCTTCACTCTGTAAACATAACTAGAGGCCACGTCAACAAGCACACCTTATGTATTTAAGATTATAAGCAATAAATATTAGCACCGGCCAAATAATCATTAAGGAGAGAGCTGAGGAGACAAAGCCTAAGGGGTGGGATTAATTCACTTGGCAGAATTTCAGCCCTATTTAGTTAGGGATTCTTTTGCCAGATTCTACTATGGATTTCTCATACCTAAAGTATCCAGACACATTATTCAGTCCCCAGTGATTTTTTTCTTATGAATAAAATACTGCTTTAACTAGCCTCAAATTGTTCTGATATGAAATACGTGTTCAGGAATTTCTTTTGGTACTATTTAGTTTATCCAATCCCAGAGTAAATAAAGATTATCTTTTGTTTTCCTCCACTTATCACCAGCATGGAGCATTTTTCTTCCATGAAAAGAACGATTATTTTAAAAATTAAAAGCCCATCGATTGATGTTAGGCTTTGGAGACTACAAAGTTCCTATGGTGAAGTACATTACTGGATGTGAAAGTACTGCAAATGTTCCACATTAGTTCAGAGACAGGAAAGACCATCTACAGACTGTGCCTGCGGTTTTTGTAGGATATAGTCTGGTTAGAGATTAACTTTTTCTTCTCTCCAAGAGGTGACTGTTCTAAGTAGGAACAGTGAGGACGGAATGGTAGAAATGTCCAAGATGTTAAAATATTTTTCTTAAAAATTTGCTTGACAATATGAATATTACATAAACCAATCACTCATGGACATCTCTTAACTTTACCAGATCATTTGATTTTCAGATGTACTGCCTGCTTTGCAGAACACGTGCAATAACTAGTATTGGTAAATGGCAACACCTATTCCTCCCTGAAAAAGTACAAAACATTTTTTTGTTCTAAGTCTTCCATTTACTGAGGCCTTTCTTTATTAGTTAAAAAGTTTGCAATGTGGCAATCTATTTTTTTCAGTCAAAATATACCTAACTGAGAAATGACCTGATACTGTACAGATGGACATTTAATGACTGGTGACTACTTGGATCTATCAGATGAAGAAAGGGTGGAGGTTGGGGAGTGCAAACCTATGGCAAAGTAACAATTCACACTCAGAGGTAGCAGGTAATATTAGATTGATTCCATTTTCCTTGTAAAGGTAGGAGAGTATATTTACAGTAGCACAATCACTTTGGCAGGAAAGATAGACCCAATGTAGTTAGGAATTACCTATCAACTCAGAACTTTTTTATATTCTTAAAAAATTAAACTTAGCCATGCTGAAGTGCCTTGCTCTCTCTCATTAACTGATAGAGATAGATCACAATGCTTTTATTAAACACAGAGAAATAATATCCTGTTTCCCATACCTACTTAAAAGTGACCACCAGATTATCAAATATCTGAGATATAATTTCTCAGCTTTATTCCCAGGTGGTTTCTTGAGAACATTAACCTGCCAGTTCCTAGACATGTCTTCTATGTTTTGTGATTGAGAATTTTTTCACTTGGGATTTGTAAGTGCAATTTCAGTATTCTTTTTTGCTCTGATAAAAGTTTCTATTATAAATGCAATTTTCAAATGATAAATGGAGAATCCCCAAACCACCAAAGAAATATTCATAAAGACATAATTTATAAAACTTAATCCCCACTTCAGCCAAATACAACGAAGTACAAAACTCTTTATGTATTGAAGAGTAAAATCAATATAGTATGTGATTAAAATAGCAGTCAATCATATACTAATGACATGTATTTTGCAGTTAGACACAATCTTAAAAAACGTTTATGTACAATTGACAAAATCAGCAAAAGGAAAATGTTTCCTAATAACAAAATTGACTCCTTAAGAAACATCAAACTGAGACTACTAATTTAGATCTTTCATAGCTAAATTAATTCAAAATCTTATTTTGCTAATTTGCTTTTATGAAATCTGAGAAAATTAAAATAGGTAAATCATTTCTCAAAAGAAACTGTCCGAGTATTGTTTCTTACTTGTGTTCTGGGTTAGACACATATCCATTACAGTTCCTTGCACAGTTTCTATTTATATAACCAAGTTGACATCCATAATGACTGACCCTGAATCACTATTGAGTATTGAATCATCAGAAATAAAATTACTTGTTCTACATAGCGTACTAATTTTGCTTTTAAAAAAAAATCATCTATCTTTGGGTGGATGATACAATAAATGTGTTGTTACTATCAAAAAGAAAAAAGTCACCAAAGGCTTCAATTTTTAAAATGCAACCTATACTTTTCCTTTGATTATACTTGCTTTAACTGTGTGCTGTTTGTTTTATTTTGTTTTTTGCCAAAGCTATTCATGCAAGCAGGTACAACAAACTCACTGCTAAAGGATGTGTGGTCAACTCTACCAAATTTAAATCCTTCTCTCCAGAAAAAGACAGTTTCAACTTTTTAAGCTCTTTCTTTGGGTTTTTATCTCAATATTCAGTGATGTCTATCAGTTTCTCCTCTTCTCTCTCACTCCAGGGGTTCCCCAAGGGTGCGGACTATAAAGCAGGGGGCTTCACATCAGACAAAACAACGAAGTGGGACGGGAGAGAGTTTGAACATTTAAGAAAACAATCCCATGAAAACAAAATCTTTGAATAGTATAGGGAAGTTAAAATGTATATAAACAAGCATTTTATCATTAGCTTTGAATATAAAATATCAGGTATAAACATACATTATACATGCACGCTTACATATGTGTGCCTGTATCTGTATATACTTCAGTCTTTCATTGCATCAGTTTTTCAAGGTTTTTAAAGGATGAAAAAGTGGAAAAGGCAGAGAGGACAGCGAAAGGAAGAGTAAATGTCATGAAGAAAGACTGATAGGCCAGAATTATCACAGGATACATGGGGAGTAGAACTATGTTGCTTGACATGAGGATAGGGTTTGGAGAGGAAGACTTGGGGCTGATACAGAGAGCCTTTTTTAAAAATCTCAATTTAACAAAATTGGGAGAAAATATAACTCCTTTGAGCACAAAAAATATAATGGAAGTCCTATCTTAGGAATAAGAAATAGAATGAAAAATATATTTGCTATATACAGATTCATATTATCTACTTCCTTGCTGTGTTTCAGAAGAAGTAGCCTTTAATAGAATAATAATCCAGATTCCATGTTATTAAGTATTAATATGGTAAACAGTAAAAACCAGTACTTAGGGAATGCTTTTATGATAGGTGCTATATAAAGAATACATATTTGACTGAATAGGGAATCTCAAAAACTTAGCTTTTTTTTTTTTTTGCAAAGCACAAGATTTTAAAATAACACTTAAATAATTATGTAGCATTGGTTTTTCCAAATAGCTGAAAGTACCAGTCCATTATCTAATTCTCATAATACCCCAAAAGATGGGTAGATATAAAAATACTCTGCGTTACAGACAAAGAAACTCTGTATAGGGAGGCTCAATGCCCACTGTCAGGCAGTGGGAGAGCTGAAGCTAGAATCCAATATTGATTGTACTTTCACAACTCAGGCGACATTTGTTTACCAAGGGTTTTGAGTTCTAGGTAATATTTGTTTTATCATTCTTGCAATGTCATCCAAATTTACATCAAAAATACCTCATCTTATTACTTGTCTCTGTTTAAAAATTTCACAGGAAGAGACATAAGAGTTATATTCATTTGCCGATTTTGGAGAAGCATAGTTTAAGGGTTACTGAGAAAGAACAGAGAATTATTAGATAAGTGTTGGCACACTCTCCGCCCTGAGGATAAAAGGGAAACTTCAATAATTTTCACAGGATTTACACTAAGTATGAAGCCCCAATGTCTCTAACTGTTGTAAAGCATAAAAGTAAATAATACAGAGATTCCATTATTGAGAAAGAACATCACATTTAAAGCATTGAGTTGCTTACACTAGCTAGAAGAGAAGGCAGTCATTCTATCTTAGGTGTCTTCACGCCCCAAGGGGAATAGACCAGAGAGAACCAATTTCCGGGTCTCCTAGTGTTCTTAATTGGACACCATTATGGGGAAGCCACTGGAATGACCCTTGCATCTTCAGTACCTCAAACCTAACTGATTCCACTTCCTCATACTCCGGAATTCAGCAAATGAAACAGTATTTGTGCTCTGATGTTTATTTTCTGTATGTAATATTTTCTCTTTATATATTCACTGTTACTGATGCCATGTAAAAGCACTCCTTATGTATGCAGTTATTACTCTTCTCCAACCAACAATCTGCATGGCTTTGAAAAGCAATTTCTTGTATTTTCTTTACCCTTCCACTCTTTCCTCCTCCTTTTTGCTATGATGTGGTTTACCCATCTTTTCTATAATGTGGTTTTGCCCATTTGGCACGTCCTCCTGTTCCTTTCACTCATTTATAGGCTCCTGCATTTTTGCTCTCCCAGAAGTTTATCCCCATGATTAGGATTTTTGGATCCTTTCTTTTCCTTCCAATAATACCCAACGAATTTATATTTAACTTGCCTGCTTCTCCCAGCTCCTTGCTGCCATTCCTCCAGTTAATAACCCCAGCCATCTGGCTCCCAAATCTTTTCCTATAGTGCATTCCCTTATTAGGAGGTACTTTATCCTTATGTGCTTCTTTTGGAGAACTGCCAGGTTTTCCAATATTGGTTTTAATTAGGAGTTTTGGGGTTTTTAAAAAATGTTCTGCATGGCAGCTCTGTTTTGCCCTGGTTTTATATCCTGTAACTTCTTAATCGATTTTGTTTTACACATTCAGTATCAAATTCAGAAGCTTATATTTTGTAGATATTGATTTACTTTGACATTTCCTTGTATTTAATTCACCTTATATTCCTTTTTAAGTTTAGGGTCTTTTCCTGTGTCTCAATGCCTTTATTGTCCCTTGACTTTCCTGTTCCTCTCTTTCTTTCCCATTTCTGTAAAACCTGATTCTTCAGCAGAGCACTATCTTTTTATTATTCCCAAAGATTAAATTAGAAAAAAAGTGTCAAGTGCTGTAGACTTAACACAGTAAGTGCTCATTAAATATCTGGTATTATTTTTATAACTATCTTAGCGATGGCTGTGAATAACCACTCCACCCTGAATCACTTGGCTTAGCTCACTCGATTTTCCAAAATAACTATTTATAATGTCTCATTATGTTCACTGTCCTGTTTCCAATTTCTCATTTATCTTTGGATCTTCCTTATATTTTCCATGTAAATGCTTTTTTTTTTTTTTTTTTTTTTTGCTCTTCTTTTTGACTTAGTGGCTCTTACAACAACTCCTTGTATAGGTTATTAGTTAATTTTAGGTACTTCTTCCTTGTGTTTTTATTGTCTTTATCATTTCATCTTTGTCCTTTTAATAAATTCAGAGTAAATATCTGTTTCATTTTTGTACCTTAAATGCATTTATGTTTGATATTTTTTCATTTCATTTACATTTCTTTTAGAACTACCTTAAAATGCTATATATCCATGCCATCTGCCATGCTGATTCTTTTTTATCTGAAAACTTCTGACCAGGGAATGTTGGGTTATAAAGTTTTTGCAGTAACTTAAAGGGTAAGAGTTTTATCTTCGTTATTGGAAAGAAAATTATGGTTTACTCAATTCAAAGTCTTGATCTAAACTTAATTGATGAATCATGATTTCTCTAAAGGAAACCAGGCTCCCTTTGCCCCTTTATGGGACATCCCTGTATTTTATGTATCAAGCCCTCCGTTATTCTGTCAGTCTTTCCTGCTTAGTAGCATCAGAAAACTATTTATCTAATTTTTTTTCTTTATCCTTTCAACAGGTAGTATCCTGTCACCATTAAGAAAAAAGAAAGAAATGGTAAGATATGGATATACACATATACATATATCCTGGCAGGAAGGCAGGACACAACCATGAAGGACCCTGGTTTAAAACTAAGTATAAATACATATTCACATGAATATATTTAAAAGGAAAAATCTCTGGATGAGTAGACATTAATGTTGTTTGTGCCAGGGTATAGAATTTTCCATCTGTTTTTCTGTGTGTGAGTGCATGTATATATATTTATATGTGACTTACCTGCAGTCCATTTTCTTCTCACAATAATCCTGTTCTTGAGTAATTAGTTGAGTAATTTTCGTTAGAAATATAGGTGAGTCATTTTATTTCATCATATTTGCTGTTCCAATAAGCCAGCCATAAAGGAGACGAGTCAGCTCAGGCAGTCTGCTGGAGGAATTCGGCTGAGGGCATTAACCTAGAAAGTTTCGTCTCTAAAAATGCCATCACGTCTTCGCTTCTTGAATGTTGAAGTCTGATTACTATTAAATTCTTTCTTTCTTCAGTGCTGACACCTTGGCATTAGCCATATATTTTTTCAATCACATTTTAAATTATCCACCTGATAATCAACAGTCTTTCTTTAACTTCCCTGTCTGAAGAGGCACAAGTCCTCCTTCCTTCATTTTCAGTCCTGCTCCTCTTTATAATACACACATTCTCACACACATTTATGTGTGTGTTTATGTGTACACACACACATGTGCTTTTCATTTCAGAGTATTATATAATCAATCTTCTGAGGCTTAACATTTTTCTCACTATAGATCATAACTTTAAGTTCTGCATTATCTAGACTGGTAGGAAGTTTATAAAATGTTAAAGGTTTCTTTGATGACCAACTTTTACCACTGACTCCTTGCTCCCCCTCCCCCTCCTCCTTCTTTTTTGCCTCTCCTCATTGCCTGAAGATTTATACCTTATTTCTTCCTGTATCTCCTCACATATCACCATAGACCCGATTCCTCATTTTCCAATTTCCCCATATAACCTTTTTTATACTTATTATGTTTAACATTGTATATTTACATCTTTGAGATGTTGTATTCATTTCCTTCAGTGTTTCCCTCCACGAGAAAGAAGCAGTGGGTTCCCTTCCCTTCCTCATATGAGGAAGTTCCTCTAAGAACTTCTAACCGAAGTGAACTTTTCAGAGGAGAGTTTGTCTCCTTTCCTCATATTCCAGCTGATTTACAGACCTCGCTCTTGTTCATCATACCCACCAGGTCTGTTTCCCTTTGCCTTTTCCATCGTGGCCAGAGTAGCGACTGCTATATTTCCCCTTCTGCTCTTGAAATGCCCATCCCATGACCTTTCCTTATGGTAGATCCCTGCATCTTTTTCCTGCATTTATGCTGAGCAGATGTTCACAGTTCAGTTCTTTCATTTCCCCTTCTGCTGATTATAATATAGCATATAACACTGCGTTATACTGTAACATACACTATGCTCTTGAGTAAATACTATAAAGATGACCTTCATCCCTGGTACAACTATATAGAAATTTTTCCTTCCCCCTCTTTTTTTTTTTTTTTTTCCACTAATGAAGGCCCTTATCCTCCATTCCTAAACCATTTTTCCTTACTCACTGAGCACTAAATTCATGACTTTGTGAAGTCTATCTCTGGCCTGTCCCTGAGGATCCCCATGCTGGTGGTGATCTTTGCCTATCTCTAAATGAGAAGTACTGGATTGGTTGTCAGGCTCAGACCCCCTTGCCACAGCTGCCCTTCACACATACGCTTCCAACCCAAACCCTGACCAGTCTTCCACTTTCACAGAGATGATATCTAATCTAACCTCTCATGGTATCTTACCAAAGTAAATTATAACATATCCTACAGCCAAAATTTCATGCCTGAGAAGGAGCAGAGCTGTTAACCATGATGGATTAACGTCACACACCACAGTTTTTCCAGGCTTACTTTTCACTTTCTCCTGAGGCATTCATCCTCTCCACCAAATTCGATTTCTCTGCTGCTCTGAGGCTCACGTCAAACTCCTGATTTCCAGAGACTCAAATGACTGTAAATATGTCCCCTGGGTTCCTCTCAACTGAATTAATAATTAGGGTCCCAGGAGCAATGACCATGCCTTGGGCTGGTTTCCACGATGGAAGCAGAACCTCATAATTTATCTTTGATTGAAGGAAGACTTCCATTTTCCTAGCAGGAATGCAAAGATTTTTTTCTTTCTTCATTTCGTCCTTTCCCCAAATGCCCTCAGAGAAGACAAAATAGAAAAGACAACAGGATTTTTCTGCCTTCTGCCTCCTTAGTTCATTCATTCCGCTCAGTTTTTCCATCTGTTCTGCAGATCTCCACTTGGGTGCTCTCATCAGTAGCTAGTTCTCACCAACTTCCTTGACAAAGCAGAGGTCCTCAGGGCCTGCCCTCACCCATCTTGGAGCACTGTTTTCTCCACCAGCCTCTGAAAGGTCCCAGGCACAATCCTCCGGCCTCGATACTTTAGAGTCTGCCTGTCACAATTACATAACTGAAACCCTTGTTCTCCTCTTCTCCCCCCACCACCCACCAATCACATCCATGGCTGTACTGCCTTCTACACCAGAGGTGATAACAATTTCACTCCCTGCCCCCATATTCCCTCCTAAGAGAAGTAGCCTAGCCTTCTCTGGTTTATTCTTGGGGTCTGTCACTCAGCCCTGGAGGAAAGCTCTGATCACTTGGCTCACCCTCTTCACCTCCAGGCCAAAGTGAACTTGACCACATAGGTCCACATCTTTCCCCAGGAAGTTGTTATTGGAAATCATGCTCACACTTGGAGTTGCTTCATTGAGTCATATCCATGTGGGAAGAGAAAACTGATTAGCAGAGAGAGAGAGAAAGGAAGAGGAGGAAAAAGAGAGGGAGGGAAAGGAGGGAGGGAAAGAAAAGCAAGTGGTTGACCAGAGAAAGGCAGAGGACAGAAACTCTATGTCTTTGGAGAAGTACAGAGATTAGGCAAAACCCCTGACTTTTAAGTTCCTATAATCTCTTCCTTATAAAGCCCAAACTCCTGTACCTTTCCAATAAAGTCACTTTATTTGCCCAACCTGGTATTTATGGATTTGATTTCTTACATTCAAATGCCCCATTATCAAGATACACTCATTAAGGTAAAAATAATGAGAGTATTATAAATAATAATGATGACAATAATAGCTACCATTTATTATGCACTTACTGTGTCCGAGGTACAATCCTAAATACGTTACATACATGATCAGATTCTCACAGCTATCTTTGATACATGAGATATTTGATAAGAACATTGACATGAGACGGGTTTGGCAGTGTGTCTAGTTACACAGGTGTCAAGTGGGCCTAACTGATCTTTGAACCCAGTTCTGTCTTCTTCAAAACCACGTGCTATGAGCTAATACACCAAAAAAGCATTCCATAATAATTTTCAATCAACAACAACAACAACAACAACAACAACAACAAAAAAGCATTCCAAACAGTACACAGCACATGTATACCACAGTTCAAGATTGCCAAACCCTTAATGTATTTTAGTCATGGGACAGGAGCAGCTACAGTGTCTTCAAATTGGCATAGCAAAGCGATGTCAAGCAGAAGCATATAAAATTTTGCTACTCAGAGTGTAGTGGTTGGATGAGGAGCCTGGATAAAGGAAACTTGTTACAAATGCAAAGTCTTGGGCTCCATCCCATATCTACAACTGTATTTTAGCAAGAGTCCCCAAGCGATCTGTATGCATAGTCAAGTTTGAGAAACAGTGCTAAAACACTCAAAGTAGATGTTGCTGGTGAGCTAAGATAGTGTTTTACTTAGGCAGTTATTATAAGTATAACACAGCCTCTAAGATAAATATTCAGCTGCAGTATCAGGTGTCTAGAACTAAAGTTGAAAGATGAAAATCGTAACTAATGTAAGGTTCTGAGGTTCTGCTAAACCCTGTCATGGAAAAAAGCTGCTAAGGAGTAACTGATTATTTCTCCATCTGAAACATTACCTATTTGGGTTCTCTGTCAACTCTGAATAACTGTTTCTATATTGGATTTTACTTTATTCCATTTTATTGTTTTTATCGTTTTTAGAGAACAAGGGGTGGGTCTATTTCACTTTAGTGTGTTGGCTTCTTGGGGGCTTTCTTTGGCCACCCAGGTCTCCTCCCAGCAGAGTGTCCAAAGGTGGGCTTGTTGTAAGAAAAACCTCTGGGATTAGCCCACCCTTCCAGCCTTTCTACAAGAATCTCAAAGTTATAAAAATGGACACAATGCTCATGTTTAAAGTTGGCTCACACTTTGAGTGCCACTGGTGAAAACTTACCGACTTTTCAGAAAGCCAAATTCCAAAATCTGAAATGTGAGTGACAATAACTGCTATTAACTTTAATCTTGAAAAATGTGAAACATTCAGGACATAACTGAGATAAACATCCCAGGAGTCGGCTGATGGAAGATGAGACTTAACGTGAGGAAAACAGGTATTTCTTTATTTTTACATATGATTTTCTTTTACCTATTTGGAATTTAGCTTAGGTACTCAAAATATGGATGTACCAGAAGTCAACAAATTGTTTATGGTGGCTACAATAGTGATGACAAATAAAACTCAAATAATGTCATATTCTTGTCCTTTGTGCTACCATGGAAACCCTCCATGGGTCCATGACTGTGGTGTAAGATCTTGGATATAGGTAACTGGTTCTAAAGGTATTTTTGCACAACCAGGCTTTACAAACATTTATTTCCCTATCTTCTGAAAAAGTTAAGTGTATAAAGAAACTGGAGAAGAATTGGAATGTAATACAGCATTGCCAATCTGTTATCAGTAAATGTTGTGAAACATGTCTTTGTGAAACCAGAGAGGTCAGATACAAAGAGAGCAAAGGGAATATTTATCAGATAATAATAATTAGAGAAAGACTACAAGCTAGGACTGGTGTCTTTGATTCTGGGTTTAACAAAAATTCTTTTAAAAATATTATGAAGTGCCCAAGACTAGGAACGAAGGCTTCATGTGGATGATGATAAGGAAAGTAAATATTAAAAAGGGTAATACAAGGAAGCAGTTCACTAGAAGATTCTGAACTTTTAGGAGCAAGAAATCTTCTGAAGGATGAAAGAAGATTTAGGCGGACTGGGATTTTACAGGTCCTTGTAAATGAAAGAGCACAGATGGAAAACCTAGCTCAATGTCATCTGCCAAGGGGCAGATCCTCTATAGAAACACTGCTCTGTGACCACAGGACCACACAGCCTGTGCCATCTCACCACCTCCCAGACCCCTCCCCCCACAGCCATCCAGCTTCAAACCTAAATAACTGAACAGCAATGCTCAGTGAGATTTCCTAAATTCTCTGCCCAGTTCTGAGCAAGCACTTTGCTTTCTCTTCTCTCCCCCACACACCTGGAATTTCCCCTCCTGCTTTCCCTCTCCTTCCTCCCTCTCCCTTCCCCTCTCTCTTTCCTCTGCCTCCCTGGTCCTTTCTTCTCCTCTTCCCTCCGCATTCATTCCAACCTTGGAGCATTCAGGCTGTCTCCTATTCTGTGTCCTCTACCCCTGCTGTGATTGCTAATGAAATAAATTTCAGTAAGTCTCCTGATTGGATCCATGACAAGTGCATCATTTATAGGAGCAGCTGGGCCCTCCGCAGCCCAGGACAATCTTTCATCCTTTCTGTGTGCTCCACCTCAGCCCTCTTGCATCTACTTTACCCAGGGTCATAAGCTGTGAATTCCTTAGGTTCTTTCTCCTCTTTCTTTCTCCTCTATTCTTCTTGGGGAATAGAAGAGTCTCCTCACTTTCTTAAGGTACATCTCAGAAGTTATCACATCTTAGTTGTTACACTTAGAGGGATCTCTCAAAGGATTCCCTAATCTCCAAATCAGGGTCTCATCCTCTCTCCCCGCAGAATCCTAACGGTTGCCCACCCATTGGCTTTCCCTTCTTTCCCACTGCTACCTGATTTAGGTTTAGCATTTGTAGTATTATGTTTATTTAATCAAATTTCACGTTTCTTTGTCTCAACTTTAAAGTTGGGAGATTTTACACTTTATGTTTATCAGAAGTTTTCTTTTTCTTTTTTTATGTTGTGGCCCTCAATTAGAATTTTTTCAATAATCTTTCCTCCCTCAATGAGTGCTGGATTTTCTGTGACTTTAAGAAAGGTGAAAGTAGTCCATTCCTCAAGATGGCTTATTAGAATCTTTGTAAACACAAAAAGGACAGCCTTTTTATTTCTGAGTCTGAAACTGAACGGATCTGACTTCCCCAGAATTGCCTGTCCTTCTCAAATTATATATAAATTGTTGGTTATTTTTTAAAAGCCTAAGTAGAGCAGAACATTTGGGAAGCTTCTGAAATACTCTTTGACTCAGTACCTTCAAGATCTGGTTTAAAATTTTCTTGATAGAAGGTTTCTGGGAGTAACACTTTCTATACTCAACCTTTTTTAGTAGTGGCCACTAACAGTTAATTTTCCAATCAATGCCCTGTACTATTGTGTATTTCATCATATAATAGTGGTTAAATATACAGCTTTAGGGAGAAATGGCTGACGTTTAAATCCCAATTTCTACTGTGTGACTATGGATGAATTACTTAAACTCTCTGTGCCTTTGTTTAACCACTTATAAAATAGGGATACAATTGTCAACTATCATAGGATATTTTAAGGATTAAAGGACTCAGTACAGTGCTAAGTATACAGGAAAGGCTTATTATTATTGCTACTGTTATATGTTATTATTATGGTTAACTTTGCACATTCTTTGCATTTCCAATTATATTGTTAGTCTTTTAAAATCAGGCATTTACATCATTGATCAAATAAAAAATAAATTAATACAAAATGTTTGAGGTAAGTCACTTAAAGATATGAAACATATTCTTTTCATACCTTTAAAGCATTTGTAATTGGTATTCAAGCATCAATAAATACTGATATGTTATTGGGTTTTAGATGGTGTTTTATTTTTTCCTTTATTAAATCTAGTTCAATGTATTACAAATAGAAAGTTAACAAAGTCAACAAAAGAATAACTGAATACATACAAGTCATTCCCAAAAGGCACAACTTTGATTTAAAATATAATTTAAACATATTATAAATCTGCAATTAAATATGTGGAATGTAAAAGCAGTGTTTATAAAATTTACCTTTTCAATATTATTTTAAAAGGTCTGTGGTGCACTTAGGACAACAACCTCCTCCAAATTCCTTCTAGAGTGTCAAGTTTTCTGAAAGTACTTAATGGCATCTGGACCAAGCATACATTTCAAAACACTCACATTATGAGTTAATACATTTGCAAAAGACTTCTGAATGAGGTTACATATTGCTTATGTTGCAAATGAAAAATGCAAAGGAGTGAGGAGTTAGGACCTACTGAGTACCAACAGAACTCAATGTTTTTCTCTGCTTCCCTCTCTCTCTTAATAGACAATCATCCTAGTCAATACCATTCTAATCAAACAATATGTTAATGTTTCATGTTAAGGCTCAGAATTACAGAATCATATATGAAAGAAAAAATCAAATTCAACTCCCTTATTTTATAGATGAGAAAACTGAGGCCTGTAGCATTCATCTCAATTTAGACTGTATCAAAACAATAATACTGATGCCCTTGAGTTATGTACTCCATTTTTATCACTGCTTTTCATGCTGTTCAACTGACTACAACTCAAAATACTAGTGAGCTCACCATGCCATGTGTTTGGATTTGGTCCTTTCTCCATCTGTCTCTCGAAAGGACTGTCTGGGTCTTGTGGGGAATTTTTTCTTTGTGGGATCAAGGCCAGGAGCTGGTGGTTTTGAGTATTTTTTAAGAGAAGAGTATCATGTAACATCCGAGACTAGAAAGCCTCTTTATAGCATATATTCTACAGATATTTTCTTTTTGGATTTTTTCCTTCAAAGAGAAAAGTCTTTGTGACTATTTCACATAAAACATATTGTTAATCAGTAAACTGTCAAAAATCGCTCGATTCCATCCCTGTGTGGGCCCATTTAAACATGTCCCTCAACAACTAATAATTCATTTAGTTCCCAACCAAACTTACTCAGCTACAATTTTGAAATGAATTTTTCAATAAACGTAGTATTAAAGGAAGTCCCAACCAATATTGTTAGGGTACTTATCAGAGATCATTGTGACTAATCTCTTTAACTTAAAGAAATAGGATTGGTAATAAACTTCCCAAACTATACCTTAATCACTTTGGAGCTGAAATTGCCTTTACATCTTTCTATATAAGTTATATTTAATATTCAAGTTATTTCCCGAACAATATGTTGTTTTGTTGTTGTTGTTGTTATTATTATTATTTTACTGCAGCCTCTGATCTTTTTTTTTTTTTTTTTTTTAGCCTCTTATCTTTAGTTAATGTACCAGACAGGAAGATTTGGAGACCCTGCACTGTAGGTAGATGGTAGATAACAAGTTAAATTGTGCTGACGCAATGTGAAGTATCGCCTAACAATATTTCTAAAAAGTCCATTCAGAAATTCTCACGTTGATGTCATCAATGATGTCGGTTTATTAGCATTTGATTAAGAAAAAACAATACTGAAATAAAAAGGAAAAAGCAACCTAGAAGGGCAGAAAGGCTCTCCCGATCTCCCTCCCCACCCTCTCTCCTTTGAAAGCTTCCTGGGAGTAGCAGGTTCCTGCCAACTGCCAGGAATGCAGTCCCGGTGAAGCGCGGCGCACAGAGCCGCAGGGCGTTCCCAGCTGGGGACTGCTGCTCCTTGGAACCTGCGAACACCTGGCGCGGTCCTCGAGGGCCCTAGTGACTTCAGTCTCATTCTGATCAGCTCCAGGGTAGTAGGCAGAAGACTCTGAACGGTGAGAGGGGTTTCCTGCGTGTCAGCAACTTCACTTTGTCGAGACAGCTGGCGGAAGAGCGAAGGAACGCTCGCGGGCCAATCGCTCCCCAGCAGCCAAACATGATCGCGAACAAGCGTGCCCCTCGCCCTTGCCGCGGACTCCGGTAGCGGCAGCGGGGCAAAAGCGGATCGCGCCGGGCCACGGTGAAGATCGGCTCCCCAGAAGACGCCTCCGGCTGGAGGTGAACACCCTGGGGAGCGTGGGCTGGCAGCCCGGCGGTCTTGGCGGAGGCACGCCCCTCGCCTCCCCGCGGAGGGCGGACTTGCCCGGGTGTCCAAACTCCGCCCACCCTCGCGGGGAGCCCGGCTCGCCCTCCCGCAGCCTGCACTCAGGACTGAGCAGAGCTCTAGAAGGGCCTGCGAGCTCACACAGACGGCGAACCGGACGCGACCCAGAAGCGCACGAGTCTGCGGCCATGCGCGCTCCGATGGCCCCCAGAGGCTGAGCGCAGGGTGGGTGGAGGCAGCGGCGCGGGCCCCAGAGCCGACCTGCTGTCTTGCACGGTAGGGAGAAGGAAGATGCCCAAACGAAGTTGATCTTGGGGGAAGGAGGCTGGGGCGCGCCCTCCCCACGCCTGAGCGCAGCGCAGCGAGTTTAGCTCGACCTGGCTGAGCCCCTGGCGCGCTCTCCAGCGCGAACCCGCGGCCCCTCGGGAAAGCGCAGTCGGAAAGTTGTCGGCGCCGGTGTCCTGAGCGCCCTGTTGTGTAACCTCGGCGCTGCCAGCCGGACCGGGAAGTTGCTGGTTATCCGGCCAGCCCGGTTCGGTCGCGGCCGGGGGTGGCTTTCATGGCCCGCGGCGAACGCGGGGCCGGAGACGGCGTGGGCGAGTCCCCGCGCGCCCCCTCCCGCAGGGATCCTCGGCTCCCGCTTCAGTCCGCTCGCCCGCCTTTCCGATGCTCGCTGCGCCCTTCGCCGCCGCCGCCCTCTCGCCGCCGCTTGCCCCTTGGAGCCGCCGCTTAAGTCGGGGAGGAGAGAATGACCGAGGTGCTGTGGCCGGCGGTCCCCAACGGGACGGACGCTGCCTTCTTGGCCGGCCCGGGCTCGCCCTGGGGGAACAGCACAGTCGCCTCTACCGCCGCCGTCGCCGCCGGCCCGTACAAATGCGCACTGACCAAGACAGGCTTCCAGTTCTACTACTTGCCGACTGTCTACATCTTGGTGTTCATTATCGGCTTCCTGGGCAACAGCGTGGCCATCTGGATGTTCGTCTTCCACATGAAGCCGTGGAGCGGAATCTCCGTGTACATGTTCAACTTGGCCCTGGCCGACTTCTTGTACGTGCTGACCCTGCCAGCGCTCATCTTCTACTATTTCAATAAGACAGACTGGATTTTCGGGGATGCCATGTGCAAGCTGCAGAGGTTCATCTTCCACGTGAACCTGTATGGCAGCATCTTGTTTCTAACCTGCATCAGCGCGCACCGGTACAGCGGGGTGGTGTACCCGCTCAAGTCCCTGGGCCGGCTCAAGAAGAAGAACGCGGTCTACATCAGCGTGCTGGTGTGGCTTATCGTGGTGGTGGTGATCTCCCCCATCCTCTTCTACTCGGGCACCGGGATCCGGAAAAACAAAACCATCACCTGCTATGACACCACCTCAGATGAGTACCTACGAAGTTATTTCATCTACAGCATGTGCACGACCGTGGCCATGTTCTGTGTCCCCTTGGTGCTGATTTTGGGCTGTTACGGATTAATTGTGAGAGCTTTGATTTACAAAGACCTGGACAACTCGCCTCTGAGAAGGAAATCCATTTACCTGGTGATTATTGTACTGACTGTTTTTGCTGTGTCTTACATCCCTTTCCATGTGATGAAAACAATGAATTTGAGGGCCCGGCTGGATTTTCAGGCCCCAGGAATGTGTGCTTTCAATGACAGGGTTTATGCCACTTATCAGGTGACAAGAGGTCTAGCAAGTCTCAACAGCTGTGTGGACCCCATTCTCTATTTCTTGGCAGGAGATACTTTCAGAAGGAGACTCTCCCGAGCCACCAGGAAAGCTTCCAGAAGAAGTGAGGCAAATTTGCAATCCAAGAGTGAAGACATGACCCTCAATATTTTATCCGAGTTCAAGCAGAATGGAGATACAAGCTTGTGAAGAGGCCAGAATCCCCAAACACCCACTTTTGTAACATGGTAGGATGCTAAATAGAGCCGAGTGCTTTTTTCCCCTTTTATTTAAGTTTCTAGTAAGTTTAGAAAAAATTCAAACTAAGAAAGCAGTAAGTCAAAAAAAAAAAAAAATAGAACTGGAAATGCCTACACCCACACTTAGCTTGTTTGGGTTTGCTTTCAAGGACTTCCTTCTTTCTAACCAGGAGTATGTAAAATAAAATAATATCCTACTTAAACATTTACTTTCTCTTCTGCCTTTAAAATTTACAAGCTCTTCTGTTTAAAGTGCACATGAGTACTGGAACTATTTTGATATTAATACTTTCTCCAAGAAAACTGACCACCTGCAACATGAATTTGTGATTCGTCTCGTCTTTCATGTTTTGAATAATCTGAGGTGGGAACAAACTGAAACTCCACATTATCAAATTAGTGGAGTACAGCAAAACACTAAACTCGGTTCATTCAGTATCAGATGAACAGATTTTAGCTGAGTGTCTTTTTTGGTCCTGTAAGTATAGGTGGTGGCTGGCTGAGTTTCTTTGGAGAATTGAATGGAGAAGTAAAGTCAATGAATTTAAAAGCCCAAAAAAGTGATGGTTTCCCAGTTATTTCTAGAAAACTGCTCACTCTATGTCGGGTGCTAATTGTTTGGTGGTGGAATCCTGCATACATTATCTTACAAGTAAAATACCTTCAAAATAATCAGAGTGCATGTACTTTCCTTGTAAACACCATGAACTCTGTGTAAGATTTCCTGTGATAAAGAGCATTTACTTGCACCACTGCTGTGCAGTGGCCTTAGCAGCGTGATTGTGTTCCAGGACAAATGCTCACTTAACATCTGTAAAAACAATTTTAAAAATCACAGATAAATTACAGACCAAAGTTTATTAACTGTTAGCAAGTTGAGGGAGAGTGGCTGAAAGTCATCCCTAATGCATCACCTGCAAGCATAATCTCACGTGTATAAGGCAATGGGGAGGGGGGAGAAGCCATTTTTAAAATGAAGACTTTAGTTTAAATTAATCATGGTGTGAAGGCTCTTTTTTTGCTTCTTCCAAATGCTGGAAAACAGTAAGTGGAAATATAAAAAGGAGGCAGAATTTGTATGGGCTGCGCTGATAGAACGACATACTATGATGCTTTCCTGGATCTTACACCCTCATATCTGAAGGAAAAAGACTCCAAATATATGGGAAAGGGAAATATGAAGAATTAAATTTAAGTACTTGAAGTACCACAGCACTAAAAAGTAAGGTGGAGAAGCTGCTAATCAAACTAGTAATAGTTTAAGAGAAGACTCCCCGTCAGTGTCTTCTTTTATATTTTCTGTCTGCCAGGAGGTAACGACAGATCTGTAAAATACTCCAGTACCTTTAATAATAAATTTTAATGAATACTGAATTGCATTTCTAGGCCTTGAAATGATCAAATTGTATATAATGCAGAATAATGTGGTACAGTAACACAATTTACAACACCAAATAAATCAACCCAATGTCAAAGGAATTTTTAATTGTGAAGACATGCCAACAAAGCCAACATCAGAGTCTGCAACTGATGGTGGAATAACTTGTTTGAAAGCACTTCATATGTAAAGCAATTTGGGGCTGTGTCTCAAGGTGTTAACCTTAGTGCCCTGTGGGACATGGCGACAGGGAAGTCAGAGCTGGGATCCAGTACTTGGCTGTTCCTGGGTGGAGTGTAGACTTGTGAGACCTTCAATTTTTCCCTAGACTTGCTTCATTTTACTCAGCCTTTGGCCACTAGGTCCAATGAAGAAAAGCTGTTAAACTTCCTAAGGCATGGTAGTTTGTCACATGTTCAGTGTCACTGCACAGAATTATAGAAACAAAATCAAGAAGAAACCTGTTAGATGTCCTACCTATATCTCCTTGTTTTGAGGAAAGAGAAGTTTGAGCTAGGTTCTCATCTGGTTAGAGTCCTACAGTGTTGTCTGTTGTGGAATCCTATAAGAAAAAGACTAAGATATGTTATGAATGTATTACCCCATCAAACGTCATCAAACGTCAACAAGGGTAATAACACTAAATTGGCCAAAATGGAAATGCCAAAGCTTACAACGTCCTTGAATGTGCAGGCTAATGGTACATATTTCTATAATATTTTCCCACCATTTACTTTAGTGTTCTTCCTTTTAGGTCTGAGGATGCCAGCCTGGTTTACAGTATGTGTTAAGTACATTGTTTCAGCTTCCAGAGAACCTTCTTTTGGAGTTTGGATCCAATGTGGAGGTGGGCAGTGACTAGAAATGCCCTTTTACTTCTTGGTGTGCTTTTTCCAGAGTGTTTCTTCTTTAGCTTCATATATCACATAGTGGACAATGATGACATGCAGATGCATGCCAAACAGTTACAAGAACGACCAACTCCTTCTAGGCACAAATAGGTCTCTGGGATGAGTCTGCTAATGGTGAAAACATACAGAGGGTCAAGATGATCTATTGGCTGAAAATCTGATTCATGACATAGGATGTAAGTAGGTATATTAATAATAAACGTAGAAATCTACTGGCATGTTGATAAAAGAAGAACTAAAGTTATAGAACCTATCAGTTAACTAAATTACACACTACAAAACTGTTTGACTGCTGAGATCAAGGTATTTTATGGCTCATCCGCTGGCATCTTTGACTCTTTGCACATCAGTGTGTGTTTGCATGGACACAATAAAAAGACAAACCAAGAAGAGATACAGCATGAGAGTGGGATTTGGAGTTAAAACCATAACACTGTCACTCGGCCAGCTGTGGAACTCTTGACCCTATCAAGACCACTCTCTGTAAGTTAAAAGGGTTGGATGACATCCAGCTGTTGAAGCCTTAGGGAATGTGGTGAAGCATTAAAACTACAGGCAGCCAGAGGTGCATGAAATCTGCTATTGTATTTTCCAGGGTTCTTCAGTTCCAGTCTTTGGCTGAAAATTCGTACAAAGTTCACCAACTGTGATATGGCTATGAAATGTAAGTTTTCTCAGTCTCCTTGGGGCAGTGCACTTATACTGCCTTTGGAAACAAGAGATGTCAGTGCTTACAGCAGCTGGAATTGGACTAGTGACAATAAAGATGTGTAACTAGTTAGAGATATAGTGAAGCTTTAACTTTGCTGGTCAAATTGTAACTATTATGATAGTATTTATTGATGAAGCTCATAGTCCTTCAGTTGTACAGACTGAAAAACTTTCTTGAAAGATCCAACATACCAATGTAAATTATATTTATTACAATGTATAATATTAATATGTCACACTGGTGTATTTTACATAATATATGATACATAATAGAGTTCCTGTATATTATGATGCTTTTCAAATATCAGTATCTTGAAATGTTTAAGTCTTCAGATTTTTTAATCTAATCTTTTTTTGTGATATAAGTGATTAATTTTCTCTAGAAATGCTTTTGCACGTTTATCTTTTTATTTAGGGTGCTTTCAATATAGACACAAGTTGGTGTCAAACTGTCATAAAATCGATAGTAAATACAAAAATGTATTGTCTACATTTTATATAATATTATAGAAAAGTCTGTATTGTCTTTTCAACATGCTTAAAATTGTGTCCCCAAATACAGTCAGAGTTTCCCATTTCCAAATGCAAAAGGCTTGTCCTAAACTCAGAGTAGCTGTTTTAGAAGTCTGGTGGGATGGACATTGCAGATACAACATTAGAATTTAAGGAAATACTTCAGGGAGATGGGGAGAGAAAGAGGCAGCTGGTGTAATCAGTTACTGTGTTCAATTCTGCTTCAATGCTTATGTTACCGTTTCTTCTTAAGATGAAATAGTGTAATCTTAATTTCTTTGAGATGGAGTTTCTAAGTAACACACTACCAGCAATCCAACACTGCTAACTTTAATGTTTTCTTTGTACATTTGATAACTTTAGGTCCAAGTTTTACAGTGATAACTGTGTATTATTTGGCTGCTGAATCCTGTTAAAAATTTTTAATTCTGTTGTACACTGCATTATAGACATCATTACAAATTAATACGAAGGGGAATATATGTTACATATCAAAAATTGTGAATTTGAATTCTGGTATGTTTTAGTGATTTTGAAAAAATGTTTATTTTTATATTATCTGTGATTTTCATGGTGGATCATTGAACTAGATTTCTTTGTGATTAATAGTGCCATTGAATGAGCAGTATGGAAACAGTGTTACTTGACATTTTGAGCTTTCTCAGGTTTATCTACATCAATGGTATAGTTTAACAAATTTCAGACTAATTGTGCATAATTGTATTATAAAAGGAATGTACATTTCCTATAAGTTTGCATGCAGGAATCTGTAACTTCTAGTGTGTGAGTGTGTGTGTGTGTGTGTGTGTGTGTGTGTGTCTAAGGCATGGCAGCCAACTTTGTATCTGCTATTGAAAATAACAGCAGAGCTTTGATATAATCATGGTCATTAGAATTGTAGCTATCATAGATAATTAAAACTGAAAAAACTCAATAAAACTCTGAAATGCAGTCTGATGGCTTCTATGTTATTATAGAATTAATTGTTACAAATTTCCTCAAATTTTGACATGTACTGTTACACCAACTGGCAAAAACTACTGGAGGTACTGAATTAGCACAGGCATCTCAATGTGTAGCCTGGACTGTAAAATGTGAAGTGTTAGATAGTGCAAGATAATTGATAAGATCATCATTATTTGATATTTAATTATTAGGAACTTAATTCTTAGAGGAAAATATGGAACACAATCTTAATACGTATTTCTCATACTAGTGTTCTGTGTGTAAAACGTTAGCTATAATCTTTGCTCCACTAATTTTTAATCCACGGAGGTAGTCATTCTAATAATCCTTTGTGGTTTCTGTTTATCTATTAGCCTACGTTGCCTGCTTCTCTCAAGTTTATTAAAAAATATATATATAAATACACGGTGCTGTGCAGTGCAAAGTGTACATGGAATGGACACATGCTTAAAGCACTTCTACCCTTTCCCCCTCAGTGGCAAAGGTAAGTGCACAATGGTCCCACATTGGATTTTTTGGTTGTCTACTGAGATAGGTACTCTATCCAGAATCCTGTGGATGGAAAAATGCATATCTCTTGCAGCCCCTAAGATACGTGTCAGTTTTAATTCTTTAATTGGCTGTACTATCCAGACTTCACCAATCAGGAACACTTTCTTATTAACATCAGCTTTGGTAGAGGTTTGTGGCTGTACATGTATGTACCTGTGTGTGTATGTTTATTTAGTGCATACACAGAAATTATACAGATAATTATCTTTCTTATTTAAGAAGAATTTACCATAAAGCTTTGAGCACCTTGTGATTTTCAAAATCACTTTGGCATTACAGTCTAAGAAACTTCTCTCTAAATATACTGTGTTTAAATTCCCTCTTTACTTTAATGAACTGGAAAGTTTATATTTTCTTTTCAGAAGGTTTAGAATTTTGCCTAAATATGGTCAGAGTTTACATTTCCAAATGCAAAAAGCATGTCCTAAATTCAAAGTAGATCTGTTGTGATTTAGAAGTCTGATGGATGGGCCATTAAACATACAACATACGTCATGAGAAATCTGTGTTAATATTAATACTGTGCTTACTTGCTTTAGCCCTGTGGGGTTATACGGCTTTGGGGTGGAACTTGGGGACTAACATCCCCAGCCAGCAGGGTTTCTGGGATTGATGATCCAAACAACAGCTGTGGATGGAGTCAGGCCCCTGGGCTGAGCAGCTGACAGCACTGCAGCCCCTTGGAAATGGATGTGGGTAAGGGGGTGGGGGATGAGAGACACATGGGAGCAGTCAGTACTGCATGGAGGGGGAAAATGCACCATCTTCCCTGATTACCAGATGAGGGGAGATCACCTGCATGAAGGTGGAAACTCCTTGATGATTAGGTTAAAACTGAAAGAGATCTTGGAGATGTTCCAATTCCATTACCTCAGTTTGCTCATGAGAGTAACGTTTTCATGTTCAAAGGAAGAACTAGCAAAGAACTGAGGGTTCTCACTTCTACTAGAATATTCCTCCTACATCCCAGAGATCTTCAAACTGTAGATCTTGACCCATCAGTGGGTCTGGTTATGATACGTGCTCGTTTACATAATGAAGCAGAATAGATCAGAGTCCCTAATTCAGTGAATAAGACTGTGATTTTTAACTCCAGACACACATACACACACACACTCATACACAAAACACATGTATGTACTTACATCCTGGGTCACAGTGGACATTTGATTTCTTACTGAGGATCTGGTCAAAAATTCAAAACTACACTATACTCATCAGAGTAGGCATGGAGTTATGGAATAGGGCATGAGAGATTATTTTTCAAAACTATTTTTAAATAAACACAAAGAATCTTAGTTGTTAATTTTGTTACATGCATTCTTTTTTTTTTTAATTATCTTCTTCTGAAGATTTCATTTAGAATTCCCAAACAAATTATTAAGGCAGGATGTAGATGACATCTAAGGGTGGTTATTTGCAGTTAAGGATAGTGTAACTGAAACTGAGATTTATGTAAACTTTGACAGCTTAACTCTTCATACTATCTCCTCTGGTTTGAACAGTTAACAGTAAAATAGCAAATGTCCACTATGTGTAAGAGCACTGGCTTTGAAATAAAAATGCCTTAGGTTTGAATCGATCTTCGCCATTTACTATTTGTGTAGCCTGGGCCAGTTACCTAAACCCTCTTGGCTAGGCATAATAATTTGCAGCTCATAGGATGTTGGGAGAATGAAACAAAATAAAACAGGCAAAGCACCTATCATGTAATAAACACTCTGTAAATGGCAGGTATACTGTTCTTGAGGCTGCTAAGGTTTTGCCACTCCATATGCCATTTTGTTGTTGTTATTGCTGTTTCTGTTTTTAATAATACAAGTATTAATATTTCTATTAATAGAGATATTAAAATTTCTGATTCTGTTTCATGCCGTGGAGGCTTTGTGACAACACACCATGGGATTGAGAGTGGGTCTCCTAGAAATTCACATTATGGGATTGAGTCCATTTAAAATTGCTCTTTTTCACATTAAATATCTGTTGTCAAATAGCAAGCAAGTATTCAACTTTTTGATGCTTTGTACGATGACATTCGCTGTGTGGGACAAATAGATATAAGGCCAAGTATGTACACCTAAAAATATATCCACAAGAACGGTCTGCTGACCTCCTTAGCTGGGTCTCACCTTCAGGCTTGTGGTCTATTTTCAGTCACCACAGTCCAGAGCCTGGTCTTCAGTTTTGCAGATCTAGAAACTTGATCTCAACAGTTCACCTAGAGTTCACCAACTCTCAGGCACTGACTCACACCAAGCCAACTGACAAGAGGATCATTTACCAACCAGAATGTCACTTTATGAGTATACAACGGCTATATCCCAGTCAGAGTAACAGACATCTCCCTTTTTGTTTAATCTAATTATGTATCAGAAAGTTGCCTGCAGAGCTTAAAACAAGAACAAAGAGAGACATTCTTGAAAGGCATTTTCAGCAAGATAGAGGAGCTGTTAAGAATTGCTTATCCTGGGAGATATCGGTCGTGACAATCAGCATCCAGCCTGTACTTCAAGAAATTCTGCCTGCCTGAGACAGCTTAGCAGCACAGAGACAGAAAAGTTCACATTTTCTTTTTCTTTTAAAATCAATCACCACCATTATTACTTCTTTACTTGCGAATTACGTTTTAGTAATGACTCCCCATAGTGAGTATGGGAGGACGGGGTGGTAGAGAAGAAGACTGCAATGCTTGCTAAGTTGGAGATACTTAGAAGACATCTGGTTGGAGAGGTACCATATGTCACTGCAAAGGCCATTCCAGGGCTATAGCACGAGACAGAGGTCTGGGAATTTTCCACGTGCAAATGATACCTGTAACTAAGGAAAAGTCACCCAGGGAGCATGTGCAGACAAGGGAGAAAAAAAGGCCGGCAAAGGGATGGCGGAATGAACCATAATCAACACCGGCATTGGTAGGACGGACAGAGAAGAGTACTGAGCAGGAAGAAGTGAAGCCAAAGAAGAACTCGGACAGCCTCCTGAAGAAAGCAGTCTCAGAAGGGAATTTCAGGAAAGAGGTACCTGTATCCATTTTTACAGAAAAGGCCATAAAGAGTCTGTTGGATTTAGAAACTAGAAAGCATTCGTGTTTAATTGCGAGCACTTTTAAACCATTAAGATAGCAATGATTACTCATCACCCAAGAAGTGTTTAGGTGATGATATTGAGGAAAAGAGGTGAGTATTTTGAGAAGGCAGAGATTAGAGATGGAAAAGGTATAAACAGAGACTGCTTGGTAATGGCAGGGGAAACAACGTCCTTGGGGAAACTGGAAGATGGATGACATCGATGGGGCAAAGGAGAAGGGAGAGTCCAGGGAAGGACTGGCTGTCTTTAGTGGGGCTGAATGGTGGTAAAGCCATCACAGTGGAGGAAAGCCAAAATTGTGAGGCTAGGTCACTGGATGGGTCACTGACTGACAGGAAGACTGTAGGAGTTGTGGAGGAAACTGATTTGAAAACTGGGGGATAAGAGCACTGAGTAAGGGGGCAGCTAGCAAGATTAGCCGGCATTACTCTCAAAAGAGAGGTTTACATGGCAGTGGAGAATAATGTTAAGAAGCAGTGGGGATCTAGGCGAATGCCTGTCACTTTTCTGGTGTGTTAAGAGTCGTGAGACAGAAAAAATGGCTTCTACTGTGAAAAAGAGTGAGCGGATTATTTTACTGGGGAGTTGTCAGCAGCTTTTGGTAAAAGGAGGTTGAGGGTATAGAAGTTTCTTTGGAAAGAGTTGTCTCTCTAGAATACACAGGAAAAAAAAAAAAGGGCAGGGTGGTAGGAAACGTGGTCAGGAGAGAGCAGAAGTGGGAGAAGAGGGGGATAAACTGGATGGAGAAGAAAAATTTGATGACAAGCAAACATGTACCCAGGAGGTCACACTAGATCATGAGGATAAAGAAGGCAAGTTGTAGAAGGATCCCAGGATGGAAATAACTGATATTTAAATAGGAACTTTAACAGTAAGTTTCCCCATAGTCTAGACAGATTGTCCTTAGATGGATGGAAACAGGGAAGACAGAAATAGATTGCCTTCAGGCAGTGATCAAGAGCATGTGTGGTGGATTTTCAAAAAAAAGGGGGGGAGGACTGCAAATTCCTTGGCATTTCTTTCCATTAAGAATTGGGGTCTATGATCCCTCCTCTTGAATCTGAGAGGGTCTGTGGTTGTTTTGACCAACAGAATATGACAGAAATGATGTACTGTGACTTCTAAGGCTAGATCATAAAAGGCTGAGTAGCTTTGATTGGAACATTCTCTCTTAGAGCTTCAAGTTACTATATACAAAGCTGACTACCTTGGGGCCACATGCTGGAGAGGCCTCAGGGAGAGGTTACATGATAAGGCTCTGAAAAGAGAAGTAGGAAGTAGGGGTGTGCGTGCGTGTGTGCATGTGTGTGTCAGAGAGAGAGAGAATGAGAACCCAGAAACTTCTAGCCATTCAAATCATACCAGCCCAGGCACCAGACATGTGCATGAAGAGAATGATTCAAACACCCAGCCACTCTAGTCCCTCCAGCTGCTTGGCTCTTAGCTGAGGCCTTCAACATCATGGAGCAAAGACAACCCATCTTTGTTGAGACTTGTGTGAAAACCTGACCCACAAAATGGATGCAGAAAATAAAATTGTGGTTATTTGTGAATTAGGGGCAGTAGTTTATTATACAGCAATAGATAACCTGAACAGCCTAAGACAGACTACAGTTGGGGTGGGGCTGCTGATGCAGTGCTCTCTCTCACAATTACAGCTTTGGCTTTTTTTGTCCTTAGGTAGGTGTGGCCAGGGTAGGGGTACACGCTAGGGTGGAGCTGATTTACGAACAGATAGTGTATCCTCAACCAGGGATGATATTCAATGATATGTACAGGTACAGGGTACTGGATGATTGGCCAGATGCCCATTCAGACTGGTTAAAGTCAGTGCCTAATCATGGCTAAATATTTCTATTATTATAACCTCTGCCTTCAAAACAGTGCCAAGCATCTAGAAGGCATTTAGTTGGCACCAAAAAGAAATCTCACATGGAGAATAGTTAATTGATAAATTCTATCAAGAAGCTCTCAGTATAATAGGATTTCACAGAGAAGAGAATTTCAGTTGAACTAGAGTAGACTGAGAATGTATATTCAGGGAGGCAAATGTTACAAAGTTGGATTTAAAGGTGGAATAGAACTTAATATTCAGGAGCAAGAAGGGAAAGTATGTCAGGCTTGCTTTTTATGTGAGAGTGGGGACATAAAGGAAAAATGAACAAAGTCAGCAGATTGGGAGGAGGATGGACTTAGGTAGAAGGAAGGGAGAAAAATAGATTCACTGTGGCTCAGTGGATGAGAGAAATTAAGGTTAAGTAGGCAGAATAAAACCACACTGTGAAGGAATAATCAAAGAGGTTTGTATTCATTACAGAACACAATAGAAAGCCATGGTAAGTTTTAAATTAAGGGAATGATATTATAGGGAATTCAGCAGAGGAGCAAAGATGCTGTTGCTCTAAGCAAGACATTCAGACAATGATGGTGTGGTAAATTGAGGCAGAGGCATAAAATATTTTGTAGGAAGAAATAATGTTTTATGAATAAAACAGAGATGAGAAAAAGAAAAGTCAAAAATGACTGAGGTTCCATCTGGAGAATCAGGAATAATGGCAGTGATTCTGACTGAAATAGGATGTTGTTGGAAAGGGAAGCAGAAAAGTACATATTCTTTTTAAAAAGGCATGAAGATAAAGTGTAAGACTCAAAGGCCCCTGTGCAAGAAATATTACTCCACTTATTTTTCTATACCTCAGCTTAATTTTCATGAGTCTCTCTTCTGCTAATATGGCAGAAATTTAACTTCACTTTGTTCAGTTCCTCTGCCCTTCTCCTTGAAGCTGTGACTTAAATCCATAAAGAAGTTTAATGGATGAAAGAAGGGCATCTCTTCATCTCTTCAGCCAAGAAGGCCACGCTGTCATCTCTCAACACTGACACTCATGAGCAAGCCTGTGTCTGTGCAGCAGTGCTCAGTCACTCCTTGTTGCCATTCCCATGAGCCCTTCATTTCTGGCTCTGTGAGCAGATACCATGCCCTTCTCGGAATAATAGCATCGGACTGCTGGGGTATGAGGCTGGCATGGGGCATTCTGTGAGCTCGCCCAGGCCATTCCCTTGGATATACCACAAAGTTATTTCTATTCAGGGGCTTTCCCGCCTCTTAGGAAAATGTAAAAAGAACTAATCTTGGAACATAAAAAAAAGAAGGACGTAGTAAGAAAAAGTATGGGTAAAAAGAACAGATTTTCCTCCTTTCCAGTTTTCTAAATTGTTTAATGATTGAAGCAAAATTATAATACTGTTTGATTTGTTTCTAAATGTATGTAGAGAAAATATATAAGACAATTATAAATGAGGGAGGGTAAAGAAACATAAAGGGGAGGTAAAGTTTCTACACTTAATTTGAACTGGTAAAATAATGAAAACAGTAAATGGGAAAAGTTATGTCCATACAATGTAATAGGTAAAACTACAACTAAAAAGGAGTTATGCAAACTGATACACTCAAAAACAATATAGATAAAACAAAATGGAATGCTAAAAAATATGTAAGTAACCCACAGAAAGACATAAAAAAGACAACAGAAACAAAAAAAAGAGAGATAGAAAAAAGATATGATTTAAAACCTAACATATCAATAATTACATTAAATGTAAATGGGCCTAAATACACCACATAAAATGCACAGATTAGCATACTTGATTTAAAAACATGACCCAACTTCATTCTGTCTATAAGAAACTTACTTCTAATATAATAATACAGGCAGACTGAAAGTAAAAGATTCAAGATACATCTTATAAACACTGAAGAAATACAGGAATAGCTTTATTAATGGCAGATAAACTTCACTTCAGAGTAAAGAAAACTAGCAGAGACAGCAATGAATATTTTATAATAATAAAAGGGTCAGTCCACCAAGAAGACATAGCAGTATTAAATGTAAATGCACCAAAAAACAGAGTTGCAAAATACGTGAAGCAAAAACTGAAAGAACTGAAGGGAGAAATAAACAAATTCAAAAATGTATTTGGAGGCTTCAACATTCCCCTTTCAACAGCTGATAAAACTGCTAGACTAAGTATCAGCAAGGATATAAAACTCCACAACACAATCAACCAAGAGGCTCCAATTGACATTTATAGAACACTCCACCCAACAATAGCATTATAGAACACTCACATCCTGTGCCACAGGACAAACTTCAAAAAATTTAAAGGAATTGAGATAGTGTGTTCTCTGACCACTATGGACACAAAAGAAATCAATTAGAGAAAGATAACAGGAAAATATCCACACACTTGGAGACTAAAAAATACACTATAAATAATCCATAAATAATCCATGAGTCAGGAGGAAGTCTCAAGGGAAATTTTAAAAAGTTCTTTCAGAAAATAGAAGATGAAGGAATACTTACCAGTTTATTACATGAAACTAGTATGCCAAAACCAGACAAAGAGCACCTAATAATAAAAATAAAAAATTTTTTAAACTATAACATCCCTGATGAATAGAGGACAGAAATACAGGACAGAAATAGACTCATAGTCATACAATACAGACTTGTGGTTGCCAGGGGGGTGGAGGGTGGGAAGGGAGAGACTGGGATTTCAAAATTGTAGAATAGATAAACAAGATTATACTGTATAGCACAGGGAAAGATACACAAAATCTTATGGTAGCTCACAGAGGGAAAAATGTGATAATAAGTGTGTATATGTCCATGTATGTCTGAAAAATTGTGCTGAACACTAGAATTTGACACAACATTGTAAAATGATTATAAATCAATAAAAAATGTTTAAAAAAAAAAGAAAGAAAATGGAGAAAATCACAGTATACCGTCAGGGTAAGTCTTGCCATATAAGTGCTTAACAAATTAAGGGCTAACATTCTATGGTGTTTAAGAGTGAGACTCAGTTGGGTTCAAATCCTAGCACAGACAATTATTAAGCATGAGAAATGGGGCAAGATACTTAACCTTTCTGAGCCTCAGTTTCCTCATCCAAAAAAACAGGGTCAGTAATTCCTCCCTCACTGGGTTCTTAGTATAAATGAGATCATTTGTCTGAAGCTCTCTGTACAACTGCCTGGCACTTAGTAAGGACTCAGGGAATGGTGGATGCTGGAGGGTGAGGCTGGGAACCTGTGCAGTGGAGCTGCAAGAGGCCGCCTGAGGAGGTCAGTGGAATCAGCTGTAGGGAGAAGGAAACGAGAGGCTTGGAGTCAAACCAAAAGGACTCAGCTGAGGAGACCAGGGAAGCAAAGAAGGAAAGGAGGAAATATGGTGCCTAAGAAACCCAGAAGGAGGTAGTGACAAGCAGGGGTAGGTGAGGAAAGAGAATGAGGGTAGAGGGAGACAGGAAGACAGACTTAGCAATAAGGAGGTGACAGAGTGGAGGGGAAACAAGCCAGAGGGCACAGGGTCAAGAAGGAAATATTAAGACACATTGTGTTCTCAAGGAAAGATTAAGAGCCAGTTGCTCTGAAAGGTCAAGTAGCAAAATGTGTTGATTCTGAAGTGTGATGTTGTTGAGTGTGTGTCTTTGTTTATATTGCTGTTGTTGTTCAAGTCCCAGACTGTAAAAGAACAAGCAGACCCTGGTTGCCAGCGTATATTATTCCTGCTGCCTCCAAATCCAATTCTGGCAAGCACAGTCATTCCCCATGGTATTCCTGTTAGAGTTCATACAGTTCTCATTAGGACTTGAAATCTTTTCAGCCTTGTCAAATTCCATTATATGGCACAGCAGATCTTAACCTGTAGATTGTAGTGTTTCTTTTCACATCTACTCTGTTTTAAAATCAACTGCTGAAAGTAGTATTAATCTTTTTGTGTTCTTATATTGAAGTTTTTTTTCCATAATAAAATTTTCACTTTATTAAGTGTCCAGCAATTTAAAAAGTAAACTCTCCTTGTAAATTTCCAAAAAAAAAAACAACTTTTTTTTGAAATAACAACAGTGGGGTTTTTTAAACCCATTTGCATGTTAATTTGTAAAGTATTTCAAGTAGTTCATTGTTCTCTATATATTTACTTCATATCAGAAGTATTCAAGCTTCCCTTGTGATCTGTCAGAAGACCAAGTAAATAAAAATAATAATAAAGCTTAATACCACAAATATCTAGAATTTCAAAATTGCTTTTTTTAATAAAAACAATTTGGAGTGAAACTTGAGTTTATCCTAATTATATGCAAGTGATAGATAATACTATGAAACTGCCTAATTACATCGGTGATTTTCCCATAATGCACTTAGCTCCATATTGCTACTATTATTTCTTCCAACATTAGTTAAAATTAAGTCTGCCTTTGTTGTGAGAAGTACCTTCAAGTAATTTTCTCTTTCAACAGTTCATTTTATGGATGTTAGACAACTATTCTCATAATACTACATTGACGCCTAACAGCAGTATATTTTCTTCAGTACAAATAATATAAAACTGAATACACTTCATAATTTCCAAATCTATAACAAATAAATGATTAAATTAAATTAAACATTTCTGCAATTATATTTGATGTCATTTAGAAAAATCTATCAACTTCTCTGAACACTAATGTATCTCAGGGATCTCTCTGACCTTTTGAAAAAAATCAAATGTACTTTCTTAAAAAATTAAAAGTTATACTTGGCATCTATTTACCTAGAGGCTTGTACATTTTTACCAACGCCATGTAGAATTTTCTTTGATTTTTCAGTATGACTCTTCCTTTAAAAATATTGCAAAAAAATGAGAAATGTAAACTACATTTTAAAATGAGAAAAATTTTGCTTTTACAGCCAAAATAGGGACTATTCCAAATTCAACAAAATACACTGAGTGTATGCTAATTGAGACATGATGAGATCAGAACTTCTGAGGGGACACTGTTGTGAAAGGCCAGAAAAGATCAATAGGAGGCGTGATCAATAGGATTCACTGAACATAGAGGGGATAAGGGAGAGGGAGCAGTCTAGACCTATATAACTTCCAAATTTCTAGCTTGAGCAATGAGTGGGGGGAACGTTGGAGCCACTCACCAGGCCTGAGAAAAGGGATGGGGAATTAATTGACTTTCTCATTTGATTAATTGGGTCCAAAAGTAGAGTTCTAAAAAATACAGTTTTGTATTTTCCAGTCTACTCATTTGCTTTTATTTAAAAGTGTCATGTTATACACAGAGCAAGATTTAAATATTCTGAAGAAATACTGGTTAGAGGGCAGCTGAAATTGTCATATGATTGCTAAATATAATTGCTAGAGTCATCTGGTTCAGAACTGGGCCAAGTATCCAACTTTGTCAAGCAAAGAAGTCATTTTTTCTGCATTCAACAGATGGATTATGAGTGCCTACTGTGTATCAGGTACCACTATAAGAGCTGGAGATAGAATAGAGAGGAAAAAGAAACCAGACACAATTCTTTTTCTCATTGTGTTCACAATGTACTGCAAAAATATAAATGTTGAGTAGAAAACAATTAAGATAATTTATCTCAGACACTTACAGTGCTACAAAGAAAATAAAAATAAGGAACACAGTAAGAAAGAGTGACTAGGGTGGGGAAGAAGTATATGACAGTATGCTTGCCTGAAGGACTGGCCTTTGACCTGAGCCTTGCACGATGCAGAGCCAGCTGTGCCGAGAATTAGAGGAAGACCTTTTAGACAATGGACTTCCTAGACAGAGGCAGCAATCTGTTTGGAAGAAGTCTCAGGGGACTTGTTTTTGAAGTGACATTTGCATAGAGAACACACTCTACCTACTTATAGTGCATATTTATTTGAGATGGAAGGAGCTGACACATACAGACACACAAAAGTGACTGAGTGTACTCTCTTCACAACTACCAAGCTGTACTTTGGGCTACCTGCAGTTCCAAGCAGTACCAAGCAGTTCCCAGGGAGAAGAGCAAAAGAAAAGGCACCATAGCAGAAAACTAGCTTGGCTCTCCCAGGAGTTGGAACATGTAAAGAGACAGAGGCGTGAGTAGAAAGGGATGAGCTCAGGGAGGAGGGTGGGGAGGGCCACAGCATACCCGATCTAGCAGACCATAGTAGGGGGATTAGAGGGGCCAAGCAGAGAAGTGATGGGGGTGTAATTTCTGTTTTCTGTATTAAATCCCCAAGTCATCATCTGGTGCAATTACTGTTTTTAGTAGTCACTAAGAGAAAAACAGTATATTTAGAAAGAAAAAATGCAAAACATTTGTTATATTTGCAATGTTTTTATGTAAACTACCTTCTTCAGGCTGTATCTAAGTTAGAGATGCCATATTACTGCTTACGATTAACAAATGTGTGTAGAGAGGAGAAATACAGCATTATCTCAAAATGGCATTTGCTGACGCTGAAAAGTGCACTTAATTCGTGTTCTGGAGAGTGTTCTGTTTACTGCCTGCGTAATAACAATACTCTTAAGATTTGTTGAACACCTTATTAAAGATAACTGGCATAGCTAAGGCAAGACAGAAAAGCAGACAAACTCTCTGATTAGTGAAGCATGTAGTTGCCTCAAGACACTGGTAATGCTCTTCCACTAATGGTACCAAATATCTGATGATTTGAAGCATTTTCTTTGGGGCAGAATAGGAATACTCAATTTTTAAATTTTTCCTTGAGCTTTTTACAAATACGGGAAAATCTCTCATCTGCTCTAGCAATTTCAGGTTATATGAAAACAGAGGGATGAATTGCTTAAGAACATCATGAAGGTTTTCTTACATGATATTGGGAAAATATGAGAATCTTTTTTGTTACAGAATCTGTAACAATAAACATGGGATCATTAAGAGCAAGATTTTTTTTTCTCTCTTGAGAAACCCAAACCCAAGGACTTTTTGGATGGAAAATATTTTTAAAGTGTGGTTAATGCCAGGTACTTGAGTTAAGTAGTTGATTGACTGGACCATTGATTCATTCATTCGTTCATTCTACAAACAATTACACACCTACTGCTCTTTTGGATGACAGCCAGGAAAAAATCATTATTAAATGCATCATCTGTATAATCAAATTGTTTACAGCCTAGTTGATGAAGTAAAGCAGAAACATAAAATGTTTACATGCAGGAGAAATAATGTGAGACAGCAGCAGAAGAGATAGCACAAAGCAGCACAGGTTTTGAATACCAGATAGCACTGCAGACTGTTAGGCCGATGGGAGCCTTCAGAAAGCTGAGTTCACTCGGCTGGGCTCCCTCCTGTCTGGACATTTTCTCAAAGTGTGCAGACAGGTTTCTTCAACAGTATACACCTCACTGAGGTCATGTCGGGGTTAAGGTTTACATTTGAACAGCAGAAAATGTACAGGTCCCAAGTCAGTTTCACCATAACAGTTTTATATCCTTAAAAGGGAATGTTTTCCCCCCATAATCAAAAAGATCTTTCATTTATTCCATCGTGCTCTATTATTTTCTTTAGTGAACAGACACTTTAAATTGCATACTTTTAAAGCTTTGAAAGAAGCCTTTCAGAAATCCATCATTAGTCTTCTCTCCTTCGAAGGACTAGATCCTCCCTCAATGTTTTTTAATCAGAAGCAGGAGGCAGCCATAGACAAGCATTAAGAAGATTTCTTTAAAAGAAATTTTAAAGAAATTTCTGACCAGTATGCTCAAATAAGAGGTATGAATTGCCTGAGAGTGACTTTTCTTCCTTATATGAAATTGAGAAAATATCATAGAAATTTTTTTAAGTTTCAGAATTTTAAAGCTACACAACATACTGTAAAATTGTAACTTCGGCTCATTTTCTCTCTCTTCTACTCCACTCCCCTCACCTTTCCTTCCTGAACAATGTAGTTCTAAAGCCATTAGGTGAAGCAGAGCGAGGTAGACATCTACGCCCGTCTGGGGGAGTTGCAGTGGTCCAGATCCCAGATCAGGAAGCCAGAGCCCCAGCAGGTTGAGAGGGCATCTTTGTAGGAGGGTGGCCAGGCATGGGATGTAAAGCTTAAGGAGAGTAAGAAGGGTGTCCAGAGGAGTAGCTGTCCCTGAGTGGCCCAATCAAGGTCAACATAATTATCAAAATAAATAAAAATGGCAAAGAGCAACTATAGCCCACTGAGTATCAGAGACAGCCATGAGTCCACACAGATACAAATAAATAAATGAATAAACTGGAAGTTTCATGAGGAATAAGATACTAACCCAGTTTCAAAGCACCAGCCCACAAAACAATTATTGATTACTAAAAGGAAAACTAACTTTATAATGGAGAAGTTCTGCAGACTCCACCTTAATTTAGTGATCAAAGTGAACTTCTTTAGTAATGGAACTAATCAAAATCGTGTGCCTTCTGATAGGCTACAGCAAGAATAGAGCATTACTTCTGCACTATTCCTACCAAAGATGTGCAACCTGAATCTAATTAGATGAAAACATCAGACAAACCCAAATTAAGAACATTCTACAAAACCACTGGCCTTTAAATGTCAAGTGTCAAGGTCATGATGGTCAAAGAAAGACAGGAGATCGCTCCCAGAAAAGGAGACTAAACAGACCTGACAACTACATGTATCTTGTGACTCTAAGCTGGATCCTTTTGTTATAAAGCACATTATTGGGCCAACTGGTGAAATTTAAATGGGGTCTGAGGATTAAATACTAGCGATGCTTTTGTAGTGATTTCTTGGTTTCAATGGTTGTATTATAGTTGTGTAGGAAAAGGTCCTTGTTTGTAAAAAATGCACATCACGGTATTCTGGGGTAATGAGATATCAGGCTGGCAATTTGTCCTCAATGGTTTAGGAAAATAAAAAGTTTCTCTCACTGTTGCCTCCAACTTATCGGTCAGTTTGTGGTTGTTTTAAAAATCATAGTTTTCAATTTGTTTTTGGAGTCAATGGCAATCTGTTAGTATTGATCATGTACATTGTTGCTGAACACATCATGATTTAAACATAATCCAAGTGGCATTAGAAAACATTTTATCTGATCACCTGACAATAAGGACAGCACAGACCGTCACTGGGGTTATAGCATTCATATGCTCACGCAGCACAGTCTATCGCCATTTAAAAAAAGGGGAGCATATCTTGGTGATCAAGTGATTGTTAAGTAGAAAATAGGATGATTTATTTTAGTGTTATAAGGTTATTTTCAGTATTGAAGTTGAAAGCATGTGATTTTTTTTTAGATGCAGTCTCATCGTTCAAAAAAAAAAGTCATTTTTATACATTAAAGAACTCAGAGCCAGATAAGACATACATACTGCAACCTTGGCTAATGTAACAGCCTAATCCAGTTTTAAAAATTAACTTTATAATTTATTCTATAACTTCAAACTTATTCATGCTTTAGCTCTTTAAAAATACGTAATTTAACTAAATTGGATCTGTGATAAAAGTACCTATCCAAAGAGATTTAAACAGAAATTATAACCCCAAATTAGAAATAATAAAAACTGACATTTATTAAGTGGTCCCAAGTAAAAGGATATTTCTCTCTAGACAGACACATGCATCACATGTGGATATAAATATACATACATATATATATTTGTTTATAATACTGTAGTGTTCACAATACTATGTGTTAGATGCTATTATTAGAGCTATGTTATAAATAAGTAAATTGAAGTCTAAGAGGTTACATAAAGTCATACAAGCTGTTATGTGAAAGGCATGGGTTGTTATGCAAAAATGTATTCCAACTATCCATGCTCATAAAGCTCTTTGCTAACCAACCTTCTGATGTAGTATGGCTGTCTTTAGAACTGCACAGGGTCCAGAGCAGTGATGCCCCTAAACCACTGTGCCCTACTACTCCCAGATGCTAGTGTTCTAGGAAATACGGTCAAGCACCATATCTGAAGAAACTGAGTGGAAAGAAGTAACACAAGGACAACACCCAGCCTCTTACAAGAGGACAAATGAAATAACTCACTTGAGGGGTGGTGGGAATTATGAGCTGACTGCATTCATCTGAACCTTTCTTAAGTCTTTTTGACACAAATGTGCTAACATACTTTTCCCAATTAACAGCCTCTGTGATTCACTGCCCCAAGCAAACAGAAGCCCCAAAGGAAGGGACCCAATATAATCCTCACCTCTCCCCACATACCCTGATTATCACAGTCATCTGCATGTGCACTGACTGGGGAAGGAGGCAACAGTTAGGAGAAACATTGATTATCTTTGCAACTTCAAGTCCAATCTGTTTGAGAAATTGTATGATACCAGTTTAATTTGAAGTGAGTGAAGAATACTAATAGAATTCCAAATTATGGCCTACGTTTCCATATTCATAAAGCAGTAATTGCTGGTTTATTGTTTAATAAACATTCTTGGGTTATTATTCCTATTTTAAATATAAATTTGCTGTGATAAAACTGCTCTTGGATAAAGTTCAGAATCACTGTATTTTACTAATCTAATCATAAAAGTAACTTTCTTGCTATGGACTGAATGTGTCCACCCCAAAATTCATGTGTTGAAGCCCTAACCTCTAGCATGACTATATTTGGAGATAGAGCTTTTAGAAGTAATTAAGTTAAGAGCTAATAAGGGTGGGTTGCTAATTGGATAGAACTGTTGACTTGATGAGAAGAGGAAGACATCTCTCTCTTCAAGAACAGGCACACATTGAGGAAAGGCCATGTGAGCACACAGAGAGAAGGCGCCATCCGCTAGCCAGGAAGAGAGCTCTCGTTAGACTCCAACCATGCACCCTGATCTTGAACTTCCAGCCTCCAAAACTGTGAGAAAATACATTTCTGTTGTTTAAGCCACCCAGTCCTTGCTATTTTGTTCTGGCAGCCTGAACTAACTGAGATATTTCCCAGACTGACCTTCAGTTTAAAGAGAGAAATTCTATGTGATTGTGTTTAACTCCTACTTTCCTTCTCAGAAGCTACTGACATCATTACTTCTCTTACAAAGTCTCCATATTCTCTATTCTGTTCCATGAGAAGAAAGTTAGATTTCTTTCCCTTCGAAATAGTTGCCACACATTGCTATTAGAATCATATCTGGTACAAAACATCGTCATAGTGCCACAGTCAAAGAGCTGAGCAATATTTCAGGAGGATGGTTTTAAAGCTTACGAAACAGGAGTTACATCTGTTCCAGTAAGTGAATCAGCAAGATGCTAATGAGGTTAGAAAGGGGACTGGTCGGGTCACAAAGGATTGAAGAGAGGATTGGCTAAGTTCCCTTCCGACACAGAACATCAGAACACTGATTCTCAGCTGTTGTGTGCAGAGTTCGGGAAGTGGGTCATCTTTTTCAGAATAAGTTACTTTGTCAACTGAGTGATTATTACCCAAGTATAATAAAAATGACATAAAAATTCCTGAGACTCCAAAATTAAGCAATTGACAAGTCTAGGTGCTAACAGCATAGACGTAGTGTAGGGATGGTAGTTAGGGTGAGATGCTCTGGTGCCAGATGCCCGAGTTAGAATCCCTACTGAGTTAGGAGCCTACTTCTTGCTATTAACCTGAGGCAACCTCTCGTGCTTCTGTTTCCTCACTTGCAAGATGGGCATGATCTTATCAACTATTAAGGATAAAATGAGTAAATTCTCTTAAAGCCCTTGGAAAAGTCCCTTGCTTGTAGCACTCAATAAACGTTAGCTGTGAAAGTAGTAGAAGCAACTCTGCCTGTGAGTGCCTACATACACAAAACATGCATGAAACAATTTCATTTTACAAATTATACATAACTGGCTTTGTAAGTTTACGTAAATGCAAAAAAATTACGCCCCTTCTATAGCTAAAGCACTCATTCCTGTTCTTTAAATGATCTTTAAATACAGAATATTAGGGTGAGACACTGTGCTGGCCAGCCTCCATCTGTCCCTCCAGATTTATTCCCCACTCTTTCCTGCCTTACTGTGCCCCATTAAGCTCTACTCTCTTCAACACCTGCTCTCCCACTCTCTGGCTTCCTGTGGGTTTGGTCAATGGAAGATACTGTTTAATTCTTACTTGCACTCTCACAAGCTGCTGAGATCAGAGTTTGGAAGGAGAGAAGGGTCAGAGTCTCTCCCTCCCCATTTCCTCCCTCCTTTGTCAAGGTTTCAGCTGTGAACGTGTTCCTCCACGTCAGGGGCAGCCCCCTCATATGGCCAACACCAGGTCTATAAGCCTTCCTTCCCCTACACCTTCCAATTTAGAGGTGATAACACCATCCCACTGTTCCTAGTCCCTGAGTAAAGGTGCTTCATGATCCCCTGTCCCCTTGTCTTTTTTATTAAATATTATTCAATAATTTTTTTCCATCTGCTGTGGGTTTTGACTTATACAGATACCTTCAGTTTAATTACATGTTTAACATGATAGTATTCTTAGAGGTCACCTTTGATCATCCTACTTCTGAGTTACATATTTCACATCACAGTATACCTATTTAGAATTACAAAATAAATTAACTGAAAATTATCATAATCCCCAGATAGTTTAACTTTGCTCCAATACAGGAGTTCTTTCTGTATATTGTAAGATTTTTTTAAGTTGCAAGTATATTATTACTATTATTCAAGAATAAATCTGAAAACACTAATTCAGAAAGACACATGCATTCCAATATCCATAGCAGCATTATTTACAATAGCCAAGATACAGAAGTAAGTTGAGTGTCCATCAATAAATGAATGGGTAAAAAAGACATTATATATACATAAAATGGGATACTACTCAGCCATTAAAAAGAAAGCAACTCTGCCATTTGCAACAATGTGGATGGACTTAGATGGTAGTACGTTTTGTGAAGTAAGTCACACAGATAAAGACAAATACTCTATGTTATCACTTACATGTAGAATCTAAAAAACAAAGCAAATAAATAAATATAACAAAATAGAAACAGACTCACAGATGTGAACAAAATAGGGGTTACTAGTGGGTAGATGGGGCATAACAGCAATAGGGGATTAAAAGATACAAACTACTACGTATAACATAAATACCCAATAAGGATGAATTGTGCACTTCAGGGAAACACAGCCATTATTTTGTAATAACTTTAAATAGAGTATAATCTGTATATATTGAATCACTATCTTGTATATGTGAAACTAATATAGTATTATAAATCAACTATATTTCAATAAAAACAAAAAGTAAGTCTAAATATTGATTACTTAAAAGTGATCTCTAAGACACTACCAGAAAAACAAGTAAAGCCATAAATGGGAGTGTAGCAAACTTTTTTGCCCTGTCATGAAGGTTAAACACAAAACGAAAACAGACTCATAGACATAGAATACAAACTTGTGGTTGCCAGGGTGACAGGGGGTGGGAAGGGACAGACTGGGATTTCAAAATGTAAAACAGATAAACAAGACTGTACTGTGTAGCACAGGGAAATATATACAGGATCTTGTGGTGGCTCACAGCGAAAGAGAATGTGACAATGAATGTATGTATGTTCACGTATGACTGAAAAATTGTGCTCTACACTGGAATTTGACACAACATTGTAAAATGACTATAACTCAATTAAAAAAATGTTTAAAAAAAACCCTGACTCATCCAGTTATTGGTATCATCATGGATGGCATAAAACCAGATAGCTGTAATCTCATTATAAGTAAATTATCCCAGTCAATTCTTGGGTGTTCTCCCACATAAAGATATAGTTTGAAAAATATCAGTAGCTAAGTATTTTTACATATAAGGAAGAGTAAATTGAAAGATTAACTTTTTCTTTGTCCTGAAGCCAAGAAGCTGAATTACTACTATTCTAGAGAAGTGAGGCAAACACATTGAATTGAGGAAACAGTATGTTATCCAAATATAGCTCCCGTAAGAATGTGACTTACCAAACTAGTTGGTTTGACAACTTCTATAGGATATTTAACAACATCTCAGAAGAGAGACCAGAACCACAGTATTAAAGACTGCATAACCACTTTGAGTTTTTCTGCCACCCTTTCCATTCTATCCATTTACTGAAAATGGACAGAAAATAAAGTATCTCTTAAATGGTGGTTAGAGAGGCAAATGAAACTTGGTTCAGCCATACTAGGAAGACTCATGAGTATACTCACTTTATATCAGAAAAAATGTCTGAATAGAACTGCCCAATTATGAGCAATGTGAAAGAAAGTGCCAAAGCAAATATGCAAACATATAGCAAAACAAAAAATACACAGAGAAGAGGAAGAAAGCTAGCAAGAAAGGAACATGACTTTCAAAGGAAAATAAGGACCCTAAATGTAAAAGAAAACATACTTCAAAGCACAAGAAAATTTATCACAATGATCTTACCTTAGAGAATAACTTAGTAAGAATATGAATTCAAAAGCTCAAAGATAAGATGATGAACAATAAAAATAGAGGAAAAGGGGAGATGCATATTTAAGAAAATAAAAGAAGGCTATAAACATAATCACAGAAATCAGTAAATTAAAGAAGATAAAGTTAAAATAAACTTCACTAAAAATTTAAATACTGACCTAGAAGGTTTGAGCTGATTTTACTAAATGCATATGAAAGAGGCCCCCCAAATTAAAGCAATCACAGAAGACAAAGAAATTCAACATAAGAATATAGAGCACTCCTCCCTTGTTGGTCGCATAATTTGCAAATATGTTCCAAAATATATAAACAGCCCATACAGCTTAATATAAACAAACAAAAAACCCAATAAATAGACATTTCTCTAAAGAAGACACACAGATGTGCCAACAGGCACATTAATAGATGCTCATCAAAACTAATTATTAGCGAAATGCAAATCAAAACCATAATGAGGCATCACCTCACACCAGTCAGAATGGGCATCATTAAAAAGTCTACAAATAATAAGTGTTGAAGAGGGTGTAGAGAAAAAGAAACCCTTCCACACTGTTGGTTGGAATGTAAATTGGTGCAGCCACTATGGAGAACATTATGGAGTTCCTTAAAGAATGAAAAATAGAGTTTCCATATGATCCAACAATCCCACTCTTGATAAAAATGACATCCAGATAAAACTATAACTTGAAAAGATACATGCAGCCCAGTGTTCACAGCAGCACTATTTACAATAGCCAAGACATGGAAGCAACCTAAATGTTTATCAACAGATGAATGGATAAGTAAGTTGTGGTATATATACACAATGAAATATTACTTAGGCATAAAAAGGAATGAAATAATTCCATTTGCAGCAACATGGATGGACATAGAGATTATCATATTAAGTGAAGTCAGATAGAGAAAGACAAATATCACATGATAGCACTTTTATGTGGAATCTAAAAAAAAATGATATAAATGAACTTATTTATAAACCAGAAACATACTCACAGGGGTGCTGGGGAGAGACAAATTAGGAGTTTGGGATTAACATATACATGCTATTATATGTAAAATAGATAAACAATAAGGACCTACTGTATAGCACAGGGAACTATATTCAATCTATATTACTATACTATTTTATCTGGTAATAACCCATAATGGAAAAGAATCTGAAAATGAATATATATACATATATGTGTGTAACTGAATCACTTTGCTGTACAGCTGACATTAACACAACACTGTAAATCAACAATACTTCAATTTAAAAAAATATACATCTAGTACTCCTCAAATGAGGAATCTGACCAAAGAAAAGCAGATGCATCTATAAAGAAAAGAATGTTGCCTGTCATTCCAGTTCTACAAGGATGAAGCCATGAGACACCACAGTTGCCCACCAAGAAGTGCACCCCAAGGGTAATTCACAATGAAGAAAAACAGGAAGCATTCTGTGCCTTGGATATACCGGCCCCTAGATAGTTAAGATGCATATCTAAGGAAAAATTTCAATGACCCCAGATTCTTGAATCTTCCCATACATAGAAAAGCCCTAAAATCATTAACTAGAGATGTCTGTTCTTTGTAATCAGCAATAATTTTTTGATATTCTACTACATGTTTTTTTCCAGTAAAAAATTCACATACATCCTGGTTCCTCCCTTACCTCTTTGGAGTTGTTCCTCATAGCTATCTGAGAGCTTATCTCCCAGGCTATAGTCCTCAGTAAGGTCCCCAAATAAAACTTGCAACTTTTACATTGTGCATTTTTCTTTCAGCCAACATAAAAAATTTTTCCTGAAATGAAGCACATATACTCTCTCTCTCTCCACACACACACACACAAACACACTTATTTAAGTGTGGAATGAATGACTTTCACCTAAACATATTAATGACCACTACCAGAAGGTCAAATTTGGAATGATTTTAAAATATTTATATCATTTTTACTTTTCTAACTTGTTTAAGGTAAATATGTTTCATCTTTATTTTGAAAATTGATTACCTGAAATACTAGGTGATATATTGAAGCAGACACTGTCAGTGCTCCAACCACATCCCTCTAACCCTTCTGTGTGCTCCAGCTGACTCCCTACTGTCACTATCCACACTTCTGTGCCCAAGTGCCATCCCCCTTCAACTGTGGCTGCTGTGCCCCTCTGCTCACAGTGATTCAGAAGTACTGAGAGATTAACATGCACCCCAGCAGCCCTAAAACCAGCCCCCTTGAACTTTAGGTTCTGGATTCTTGAGAACTGTGTTTCATACCACTTCCCAGAGTCTTTCCAAAGGATTAACTCCAGGTACCCACCACAGAGGCAGATTGACTAAAGTACTCTTCCTCTTGTTTTCCCTTCCCCCACTGTCCCACAGCCCTGCTGGTGTCCCCTGCTCAACTCAAACAAACTATTTGCCCTCAAGTCATTATCTTGAGATCTTCATCTGGAAGAAAACAAACTAATATATACATTGTGTACAAATAAACACTAGAATTTCAAAAGTGTGGCAAAATGATTCTGAGTAATGAGTATAATTGTTATTTTAAGCTTTTTCTTCACTGTTTTTATTTTTTCTATTGTAAAGAAAAATTATAAATTAAAGGGGAGCAAAAGATACAGACTAAAACATTGAAGCAAACATTATTAATATAAAACAGCAACCAATGTCTACAACTAAGCAACACTGTAAGTCGTCAGCACATTCTGCTCCTTAAAAACATTTCCTTTCTGCAAAATTAATATTACATGGCAAGTCTTGGGGGCAAAGCTACCCACCCCTGTACCTAGGTCTGTATCTTCTTCCCTATTTTCCTCTCTTCCTCTATCAACTGTTTTGATCCTGTTAATCTCTTGGTATTGTACCATATCTACTTCTGTGCTTATTAGTGCAATATATATATCACTAAAAGCCTTTTTTAAAAAAAGAATAGTACAAATTCATGAATACTATTTATTTTAATTCAATAATTTTATAAAATATATCCAAAAACATAATGGGGTATATTCAAGATCAACAGCTACTCAAAAGCAGCTAGAACTGGAACCAAACCAGGTATCCTGAATTCTAGCCTAATTATTTCCAAAATACTTCTTCATTCCAAATCTTCTAAATCTATTTTGCTATCCAGATGCCTGGTAGACAGTGATGTCAGGTAAACAGGCAGGAGGCCAGGAAAAGGTGATCAGAGGCAAAAGCAATAGGTAGACCTTAAAAAGGTAAAGATCACAATGGCCTACTCAGGATTGAACATGATTCACTGATTTCTACTAGACGGAAATGGGTGGGTCTGATGGACAGAATGGGAGTGTTTATGCAACGAGCAGCAAGTCTGAACGAGCTAAACCCAGCACATCCATCCAGTTTCTCTCTAGGTGAAGGTTTAATCTCAGTCCTTACCACAACTCCTCTCCCTCTTTTGTCCCAGAAGTTCAAGGCTCTGCAGTTAAGAAAAATACACCATGAAAGCTTTCAGATGTTTTGAAATAAATTTCAAAGGACAAATACTTCTTCCACAACCCTAATGTCATGCTGAGGTTGGATTCTTCAGAAGTAACTGCCTGCAAATTAAGGATGGGAAAACAAAGTCATGGCTCTCCGTGCTTCTCAAGGACAAAGAAAGGCTAAAAGTTATCTCCCATTAGTGAATTACTGTATGTTTTGGACAGTGTACTTTTATCTATTTTTTCTTCAGAAGAAACACACAGACAAAAACAAAATTACTATTTATCATATGACATTTAAGGTCAAACAAGGTCATAAAAGTTCACAAATAGAAGGGTACCACATGAAAGTGGCATATTTATATTTTGTTGCCTGTCACAATCTTCTCCAGCTAAACTTTGAAATCAAAGTGCTCACGTTATGCATTCATGAATTGCACTCACAATTTGTTGAATTATATATTATACATAATATAGTACCAGCAGCATGAGCGATTTAGAGACAAGAAAAACACTAACCTAGCAGACAGAAATTTATTCTGCATTCTGGTGAAGACAGTAACTGGGGTAACAAAAATAAAAATAAATAAATGCTTTTGAAAGATTAGCTCTATTAATAAACTCAAATGTTCACACTGGAGTAAACCACATCATCTGATCGCCCACAATGCCTTTTGTTTCCTTCCTATTTCTCTTGAGTGTGTTTGAATGCTTTGTTTTAAAGATCCAGTCTTGATTTGACTGTATTGACAGAATTAAGGAAGGAAGTAAAAGAAAATCTATCTTCAGACTAAAACATTTAAGAAAGAGGATCTCTTTTTAGGTCCCCACACTGTTGGCTGTGACCCATACAAGACTATCCCGAGAGGAAGGGAAATGATGGCAGACCAGACCTCACAACTTCAAATCCATCTTCACACCCCACAGGTGAAGTTCTTCTCTCTTTACTCATCTTGAGAAATCTGAATTTGCTTTTAATAAACCAACTTTAGATATTCCTAGTTAAAGAAAAAAAAAACCAATGCCTGATGTAAGTACAGAGGAAAAAGTGATTACTTCTAGTTAGACAGTCAAGCGAGGAACGCTCATCAAAAGATTCAATGTTTGAGCTTAGACCTAAAGAATTTCGACAATGAATATGTGGGAGGGACAGTCCAGCTTAAGGCAGCAGCACCAGCTAAGGCACAGGGGTATGGAAAAGACAATCGAAGAATAACTCATATTCCATTATGGCTGATTCTGATGTCTCTAGCCTGGACAAATAGGTGAATAATGTGCTATTAACTAGGACTGAAGCAAAGATGATGAATTTGGTTTGGGAAATTACCAGCTAAGAAAAGTCCAGTCTTAGAGTCAGCATGCATGTCTCTTCCCAACTCTGAGTTCAATGTTGTTAAAATAGTAGTTAGAAATAGGCCACGATGAAATTATTTGCAGTATAGAAATTGACAAATTCTACAAAGAACTCTTTTTTTGAGAGCCAGCTTACCAGCATATCACTGGTTGGTGTAATAGTGAGAGATCTCTTTGAAGCTTGCCAATCAGATGAAGGATTCAGGGGACAAGTCAGGGCCAGAGACAGGGCCTTTGAACCGTCATAAAAAATACCTAAAAATGTAAAGAATTTTACGTATCTTGGGAGAGACTGCATTGTGAGAAACTGAATAGAAACCAGGTAGATCCTTGAGGAATATTTACTTAAAAGAGGTACATAGAGAAAGGTCTTGTAAAGGAGAAAGAAGAATTATAGAAGTAGAAAAAAAAAAAACACCAGAATAGGTAAATCCATCAGTGATTAAAAACCAAAGAGTTAGTGGAGCAGAACCAATGGCCATTATTACCATCATCACCACCACCATCACCACCAGAGCAGCCCATATTTATTGAACTATTTATGCCAAGAAAGGTACTATGTATTTTTTATGTGTCTAATTTAAATTCCAAAAATCATAATGAGTAAATACTACCATTTTTATTTGACATAGGAGGAAGCTGAGGTTTACAATGTTCAAATAATTTGTGCAATGTGAAAATGGCATAGACAAGACTCAGACTAAGGTCTGACTCAGCCTGAACTTTGTTTTCAGAGCCAATATGAATTTATTTCAGAGATCATTCAATTGTAACAGACCATCGAAACCTCATACAGCTCTCCTTCCTGATTTTGGCCCTATCTTCACCAATAAAAAATACAGTAGAAAAGTATAAAACAGAGAAGAAGCTGTATCTTTCTTTTTAGCTCACAGTTCCAACCAACAATAAATTAAAAACTCAGAAACTGAAGAGACTTAAATAAAACAAGATTTTAGAGTTTTCTGTGAACATTAATTATCCAGAGTACATTTTCCCAATTACCACAGCTAATTAAAAGTTTGGACATTATCCACTGCTTTATTTAAAGCACTCCTTTTTATTCCTCATCTGGCTGGCTTTATAATATAATAGAGGCTCCCCAGTAAGTTGGCTTAACTTAGTCTTTGTAAATTTTAAATGTGAAAATCTTAAAAACATAAAGAAAGGCTTTTTAATAAGTAAGTAGTTGAGGGTGAAAATTGTCAGTCTTAAGTTATTTAGATGATTATAGTGCTTCTTTTGATACCTGAGCGCCTCTGAAATTTTACTGTTTTTTAAAAAGTATATCCTGTAGGATTTTTACTTTATTCTTATCAAAATTTAAATTCTTTCCATTTTTTTTCTGCATTTGTTGCTCACATATTGGCTCCAGTTATGTATGATACAAGACAGACCTATAATAATATAAGGTAAGACTTTCATAGCTCTTATTTTGTGATGGGCACTATTCTATGGGTTTTCCATATATTAGCCAATTTGCTACAACATCCCTATGTGGTAAGTACTTTCCATTATGCTTACTTTACAGATGGAAAAATAGAGGTATAATTAAGCATCGTGACCAAGATTTCACTGTTAGTAAATAGAGGAGCAGTGATTCAAACCCAAGCAGTGTACTTCCAGAGAATATTCTCTTTACCACCAGACAAGAGTCTTTTATAAAATCAAGACTATTATTATAAAAGCTGGCATACAGATTATTAAATTTGATTTTATAATATACAAATTAGTCCCCTTTCTAATAAATTTTACTTTATAAATATAGCTGAAATCAGAAATTGGGGGAACTCAAAGGTGATTTATCTAATTACCTTTCAACAAAGTAGACAAAATACTGTATGAACATTTTAAGACATGTCTTTGATGCATAATTCATTAACTTATTTAAAGCCAGTAAAATATATTATAAACATCCGAAAATTGTTTCTGAATTTTTTTCTAGAATGCCTAGAATATATTCCCTATAATTTGCTACAGAAGCATTATTATACATACACTCTCAACGTGGAACTAAATCTACCTTGCTATAATTGTTTATCTTTGCTTTTATAACATATTCACCATTACCTATTATTGATACAATGCTGAGGTTAAAGTCAAGGAACACTTTCAATTACATGCAGCACCAATGGAAAACTATAGCTCACTTTAGAGCAATTCTGTTAAGTTCTTGTTTTCAGTCTTCACTTAACATATTGCTAGAATTAAGGTAAGAGGTGAAAAATCCAAATTCAGATCAAAATATTAAAGGTAGAAAAATTCCAACTTCCCCATCGTTTAAATGAAAAACAGTCTTTTCAGGAACCTGTCTGACATTCTGTAGGCAACATCCTGGAATAAGAGTAAAATGTGTTCACTTTTCCTTTGGATGTCTGGGACTGGACAGATACTGTCAACATTAGTCTTGTGGTAGAATGTATGTGTTTTGAAATACGGCTGCTAGGACAATTACTCATTTTCACTTTATCTTAGCTGATCTGTGGCACACCACTTGTCACACAACCATAATTACGAGGGAGAGTTCTCTTTTATTGAGTAATAGTTGCTGTGTAAAATATCTTACTCTTTTGTGAGTAATGGCAATTGCAGTTAATTGCTATAGCTAATAACTAACTTCTCAACATGATCAAGGTTTCCTCTTCGTGTTAATTCTCTTCCATTTGCTGCCAAGTCAATCTTGCTTTTCTGAGTAATGTAAACTGGCACCGAGATTTGGGAGGTATGCATTTCAATCCTGATTCTGCTAGAGATTGTTCAGCAGGACGCACTCGTGGTTTTTTGCACCTGCTTCCTTCCCTTTGAATTCAAGATCTCTCAGAGGAGGATATACATCGACTCATTAAAAATTCTCTAACTGAAGGAGTTTCAAGGGCTTTTCACTAATTACAGACTTGAGAAGTGTATAAATTACAAACATTTACACTTTTAGGACAACTAAATCACTGAACCAAATCAGCATTTTTAAATTCAATAATATAGGGTGAGGTCTAGTAGAAAAATTGCCTTAGGGTCAGGAATCCACTGAGTAAAACTTCAAATTCTGAGTTAGTCCCAATGTTTTAATCCTACATTATTTGTTCCCTGAAATCCTTATTGTCAAAAGTGCCTTGTCTTAGTTTGTGACAAAGATTGAAATATCTTCTGAAAGATAGAGCTTTACCTCTTCCTGTTTTGACACACAAAGTTGTAAAAATACACAGAACTTTATCTTACTATCTGAGCTCTGTTTTCTCTTTTAAATTACATTGCTGGTTCTTTCCCTCCACTACCAATTACACTAATGAAATCGAAATGGTGAACAGAAAAATTCCTGTGAAGGAGAATCACTCCAGGGATCTTGGAATCCACTAACTTCCAGGTGAAGGGGGCCCTCATGATTGTCTGTGGTATTCGAAACAATAGTCTTGAGAGTTCATAAACCTCACCAGTCTTTCTTCTTCAGTAAAACATACCAAAAGTTTGCAACATGTATGAAAGCCCAGAGCCTAATAACCAGTTTTCCTGCCATCAACTCTCACTATCTTCTTAGTTCTATGAACCACTTCCAGAACAGATACAGTAACGTCACTTCCTTGATGAAAAATGCTCTGTGTTTCTCATTGCGGTCCAAATTCACGTAACTTCTCTCCGGCATTCAAGATCACCCAAAGTATATCTGGCACCTACTTATCATGTTCTGCTTCTTGCTGTGGACCTTGTACTCTCACCAAGCTCAACACCCCAATCTTCTCTGAACAGACCTGAACTTTGCTCCCTCACTGCCTTTGCTGTTTCCTCACGGAGATTTCAAAGTCCCTTCTGTCTGGAATAGCTCTCTCCAATAGAACTTTCTGTGAGAATAGAAATATCCTACAATTTTGTGTTGAGCAATATGGTATCCAGAAGCCACATGTAGTAATTGAACCCTTGGCATACGGCTAGTGCATTGGAGGAGCTGAAATCTTAATTTTATTTGATGTTAATGAATTTATTTAAATTTTCACATGTGCCTGTGATTACTGGAGAGTAACAGGTCTGGATCCTGCTTCCATCCCTCAGAATCCTCCCCATCCTATGGTGCCCGGGTCAACCCTCTACGCACTGATGCCTCTACTGATTAACCTAGTTGGAGTAATTCCTTCTTTAATCCTTCCAACAATTTAGCTATATCTTTTTACAACTTGTATCATGCACTAAGATAATAAGAAAAAAAGTGATTAAAAGCCTTACTTCTGGAGGCATCCTACCATACACCCACCAGCTGTGTGGCTTTGAGCAATTTACCCAGTTCCCCCAACCCTCAGTTCATCATTTGATAGATGCTACTCAGAGCATTGTTGTGAGGATTAAATAAGAAACAAGCATGCGTACTGCTGAGCTTTGTTTTAAGTATCTGTGTGCAAATCACTGATTGATTCCTTAGGATTATGAATTCAGCACCTTGTGAGCATTCACTCACTTAGGATGCCAAGACAAGTAAGATACAGTCCCTACCATTCTTGAATTCACAGAGTGCTGTGGGAACACTTCATATCTTATCTCTCCTTGGATTTTGAGTCCTGAGGAGCAGAAATTGTATTTCTTTATCTTTATGGTCTGCTAAGAGCCTTGTACAACATCTGGTACATAGGAGACTATCAATAAATATTTAATCAATGAATTTATCTATTCTCTTTCTCTTTCTTCTCTCTCCCTCTCTCTCCCCTCCCCCTGCCGGCTCCCTTTCGTAACATAGGTGGAACTTTTTTGCACTCTGATGGCACTTCTTCTTTTTTTTTTTTTTTTTTTTTGGATTTGGATTCTGTTTCCTGGGGCAAGATCAGCCTTCTTTTTTAAATTAAATTTTTTTTTTCATTTGTTTAGGGGGGAGGTAATTGGGTTTATTTTTTATTTATTTAATTGAGGTACTGGGGATTGAACCCAGGACCTTGTGCATGCTAAGCATGTGCTCTACCACTGAGCTATAGCCTCCCCACTGATGGTACTTCTTTTTACTCCATCTTTTATTATAGTTGCTCATGTGCACATATTCTCCATCCTCCCTCTCTCCTCCAAACACTAAATAATCACTATACATTGGAGGACAGCATCTATCTTGTTGCTTTTCCTCTCCTATGCTTACTTTGTGATATTTCTCTATGAAGTTAAATATACCTCTGAGGGTTGAGAATAAAACAAATAAAATTTTATTCTTCTTTAAAAATAATGCTCTGAACTTTGCTAACACATGGTATATCATTTTAAATTCCTGTGGATCACAATTATCCCACATTATAGCTACAACTTCATGGGCATAAGAATTGAGAATAGAGCATATTATCATGTGCTTTTTATTTAGATTTTCCATGTAATTGCTAACAACTATCTGGTGTACATTCATTATAAAACTTACTTGTTGAAAGCTTTTTGGTAAAATGGAGCTCTTTGCCCAGCCATGTTTTTTTTTTCCTTCTAAATCTTATTTTGCAATCATAATTTCTGTTACTTGAATGCATAGATCTCATTTGTATTGTGCCCATACTGAAGTCATAATTTTAGTCTTTAAAAGATCAAGTGATTCTGAATCATAAAATTCTAAATTTTTTTTCTATTCTATAATTAAAAATCAATCCTGGTTTTCCTCTCAGAACAGTAAATATACTGTGAAATATGACGATCACTAAATAGTTTGTAACTGATAAAGTCTCTTTAAATATAAAGGGTAAAGGGGATTAGCCAAAGATTTTTAAGAAGTGAAAGTTATGCTTAGAAAAATGAAAGTTGAAAGTCATGTTTTTATGCATAAGCAAGCAACACAGAAGTATTGAAAGGCTAGGAATATGACCGAAGATAAGGATAAAGCATTACTGGATGAGTTCAATGTCCTTTCTAATATTTTCTGTTAGTTAGAAGCATACGAAAGATACACTTAAACAGCAAACAAGAATTTTAGCTTGAAGTTTGGGCAATATTTAAATCTTTAAAATTATTTACCACTGTTAAGTAAGTTTTAACCTGGGTAGACTGTAATAAGCTTTGATGTAAATCATCAGTGCTTTTGCAAAATCCAATTAGTGATGCATGGCCCTGTCTTACTGAGGCTTTGCACCTTCCATACATATTCTTTACAGAAGATAACTGCATGTGAAGAAAGCCCTATCAATCCATCAGGTGGCCATCTGAAAGCAAATCACTATTAAAATGCCAGGCACTTTTGCCATATTTGCTGCAATGATTTATGTTGTGTCGTAAATTTCTCAAGCTTGTATTTATACTGTTCTTCAACAGATGGTTTCACTATTAACAACTAGGTGACCTTCCAAACTCTGTTAGAGTCTCTATTACCCCTTAACCCTTAGTTCTATAATAGTGTAAAATTAACAAAAATTTGTGACTGATCATTTGTATAAAAATTTACAGAGACTTCTGTTTCTCAGCTGCTTTTATGATTTTTTAAATGAAAATGCTTAAAGCGTATACTTTCACTTAAGAAATGTTGAATGATAAACTGTTTCTTTGACATGGGAAATCTGAGATATATAAAAGCTATCTTAAAATATTACATTGACATTTAGCAGAGAAATGAATTAAAAGGAAGTAAGTGTAAACTCATCAAATACATCTAACTTAAAAATCTCAAATCAGCTTTTACATTAAGCTAGAACCTTACTCATTTAATTACATTGATTTCTTGTTGAACAATAGTAATAAGTGTCCTTTTTTAGTAACTTGAGAAAGAAATGAAGATAAGAAGTCAGGGCTTCCCAAAATAACGAAAATTTGATTTCCTTAAAATCTTTGATGCGTCCATTTCTGTATTCTTTTCTAAGCTTATTTTCCTAAATAGATTTTAAATGCTCTCAAGAGGCTTATCAAGGTTTAATGCTGAAAGAGCTTATCCACTGATGTCTTCCCCTTTTACAGAAGATAAAACAGAGGCCCAAACAAATAAAGCATCCTGATCAAACTACAGACAATGTGTATTACTCCACTTTCTTCCACCTATCTTAGGGTTTTGTTACAAGCATTTTAGCCTCTCAGCTGCTGTTGGGTTTAAGATTCTACATAATCTCTTTTTGATTTTCTCTTTTTTCCTTCTCTCATGAGCTTACCCTCTGATTACACCTGGCTATTACTCTGGAATTTTAATTTTCCGGAGTAACATTACATTCTTCCATTTCTTACATTCAATTTTGACAAGTACTGATATTTTTCACAATATGTTTTTTAATTCACTGCTTTGGCTCTAAGTTTACAGCCAAAACTGTGTCAGTTTGCTACAGCCACTATATGCTGCATAAGAAACCATCCCCAAACTCAGTGGCCTACAGCCACAAGCATGTATTTCTTGTTCACACATCTGCAAGTTGCTGGAATTTGCTTGATCTGGACTGGATTGGCTGTGCGTGGTGCCAACCTGTACATCAGGTCCAGATCTGCATGCTGGGTCTCTCATCCCTCTTGGGCTGGCTACCTAAGTGTGCTATTTTCATGGTAAAAGGCAAAGACTACATCCAATCTCATAAGCACATTTCAAATCTATGCTTGTTTCACTGCACCAACTCCCCACTGCCCAAACCTAGTCACACAGCTAAACCCATCATCAAAAAGACAGGGAGGATATCTCTCTCCCAAAGAGGTGGGGGCATTGGGCAGTGAATTTGCTGAACAATAATTTAATTCTCCACACCAGTTCTGGAACTACTCAAAACTTCACTAACACAAAATTTCTTCATAAGATATATTCAAATAATCTTCAATAAATACTTAATGGACACCAACTTCGTGCCAATACTATTCAATCCTTTGTTTCTGGACCTCTCCCCTCTGTGAAGATTTTGTGATTGACAAATGCAGTAACAGTCTCTTTAGATTTCTTTCTAAATGGATTGGATGTACAGAATTGGGTGGACAACAATGAACACTGGAATCAGTTTAAATTCATTGTTAGAATTTTACAAGCAGGGTTTAAATTAACCATTAGGAAGAAAAGGAATGACTGTTACACACTCCTTCCCAGAGTAGAGATTTTAAGTGTGAAAGAAGGACAGCCCTGCCCAGGGAAGCAGGTAGGCAGGCTCAGCAGTTTGCAAGCCCAGAAATATCACACTGTCAATATCCTTTGGGATCAAATGCCAGCACATCTCGCACAGTACTCTGCCTTATGATTTTTTTTCTCCACTTATTTCAAATGTATGTGTAACTGGGTACCCATTCTACAATTGCTGATATTTAGGTTCAGCTTTTCACTTCAATAAATAATGATGCTAGGAACATCCTTGTGTATGTACTGTCTGTATCTCAGATTATTTTTTCAGCCAATTCAGGGAAAGGATTATTGAATGACAGGATGTAATCTTTTATAAGGCATTTGACACAATATAGGGGAGGTTCTTTATGTGAATTTTGTTTTGTTTTGTTTGCACTTTAGAGATGGAATGTAACCCATATAAATTATCTTTTCTATGCAGTCTACGATAGATTTGTTGACCTACTTCTATATTTAACTGACACTGACGCTTATCATCAATCTTTTATAGCATAACTTTCTCATAAAATCTTACATGTTAGTCATCTTTCAGCTGGCTACACATACCTTCAAGTAGTTTTTTTTTTCTATGAAGTAGTGCAAGTGAGTGAAATGTTTTTAGAATCTTTGCATACTTGAAAGTCTATTCTGGTACCCTACATAAACAAGAACTGTGCTGGGTACAGCCTCTTCCCTCAGGATGATGTGGATGTTGCTTTGTTCCTGGTGGCCTCCGTTTTTAAAAAGAGAAAACTGAGGCCAAGCTAGTTCCTTTCTTTCACAGGTAACTTGCATGTTCTGCCTGGATGCTTTTAAGACCCCTTGTTTTTTAAAAATTTCTCCAATATACTATAAATCATTCCAGATATGAGTAGGCCTCTTGTTCCACTCCAGAAAATGGCATTTAGTTACTGCTTCAGTTGTTTTTTTTTTTCCCCACAGGAATAGCTGAACCAGTTTAAAGCTCTTCCCAACTCATGACCCACTTACAGTCAAGACACAGCTGTGTATGAAGGGCTTGTAGCTGTGACCTCAGGGGCCCTCTCCTCTACTCTGAGATCCCTTACTCTGGTCACCCTTCCCATACCATCATACCTTGGTTCTGCCTCTCTGCTTCGGCCCTTGTGACCTATGCTTCAGTGAGGCAGGCTGCCCTACTTTCTGCCGGGGGATCCACCTTGTGTGCCATCTTACTCTTGGTTCCAGTGTCCAACTCTAGCTGAAAGCAGACCCTCAGGAGGCAAGGCCAAGTTTACTGCCTCATATCTTTCTTATGCAGGACAAGAAGTTAGACACTCCTAAGAGCCAAATTTCTTGAATACATGTTGTTTTCTTTCCTTTGTGAAGCAAATAGAATCAGTAGTTTTTTTTTTTTTTAACATTTTTTATTGATTTATAATCATTTTACAATGTTGTGTCAAATTCCAGTGTTCAGCACAATTTTTCAGTCATTCATGGACATATACACACTCATTGTCACATTTTTTTCTCTGTGAGTTATCATAACATTTTGTGTATATTTCCCTGTGCTATACAGTGTAATCTTGTTTATCTATTCTACAATTTTGAAATCCCAGTCTATCCCTTCACACCCTCCACCCCCTTAGAATCAGTAGTTTTTATTGTCTTGTGTACATGATCTTTCCACAAAAACTTCCAAATTGTTTTGAAAAATTAGTTCACAGAAATAATTGGTTTTTTTTTAAAAAAGAGTTGAATTCAAACAACTAATTTTTTCCATTAAATAGTTGCTAACCTTTTACTTCAAATGCTCCATATAAATGCTTAATTTTCAAATTGCTTTCGATGTATCATCAGTGGCAAAAGGACTCTGGCAGTCACCCTAACTCAGCAGTATATATGTTCACTATTTTTTTAAGTCTCTTTAGTTACCACCAACCTAGCAATTATTTAAGGAACCTACTAATACATACATGGAAAACTCTCAAAAATGCTATGCTGAGGAAAAGAAGCCAGACTAACTAAAGAAGACTGTTTAGGCATGGAACACAAACATCAGTTTTGTTTCATTTTGTTGTTAAAGCTCTCCAGCCACTGTACAGCCAAGACAAAAACTGTTGGCTTAGGAGAATACACTGAGCCATGTGGCAATTAATAATGAGGCCAGGGGTCAGGGGGAGGCAGTGAAAGTGTGGATACTTTAGGGAGATGAAACTGTGTGTACAAAGGCATGAGGCATGAAATTCAGGAAAATGCATTGGAGTGGACTCCATCGTACATTTCTGGAGAGGTAGGTAATGTTGAGAGATGCAGTTTGACAGGCCCAGTGGAATTTTGGTACATCCTAGTTTCCATGCAACGAAGCTTGGCTTTTATCCCTGAGTGTCCACTGAAATATTGTAATCTGGTTGCTGGGAGTCACCAAACTGGATTTGCATGTGAAAAGGAGCATTTCTGTCAGCAGCTTGGAGAATGAATTGGAGAGGAAGGCAGACAAGAGTGGTGGCAGGGAGAACAGTTAGCATTCCCCCCATTAAAAAAAAAAAAAAGATGATGAGGCCATGTTCAGAGGAGTGGATCAGAAAGAAGTGTGACACAGCTTTAGGGAGTTAAATGAACCGGGTTTAGAAAGTGGCAGCCATGAAAATGTACCTCTTAGACCTCCTGCAGGTGGAATATAATTGACCAGTGGCCCCAGCTTCCATCTCGTTAGTTCCACCACTTCATTCATGGTAAGGTCATGCTTCCCATGGGCTGCTCCCCCTGAGCATGGCTGGGGCACCAGTGTAGGCCATTCCTATATGATGCAAGACTCCTGTAGGATACAGGACACCTATAACGAGAGACTGGCTGGAGGACTCCCCCTTGGCCTGACTGAAAGTTTCTTGTCTTCCTACCCAATCTTCCTCCCCCTTTTCCTCACAGAGAAGCGATGTGCTTTGCAGGCTCTTCACATTGACTCCTGCTCCCTTCTCTTTATCCATCACCAGCATGTACCCTCCGTAATCTCTTGAACATCTCATGCTGTCTTGGTGTCTGCTTCTGGCTGGATTCACATTAACATAGTACTAGTTAAGGGTGGGGAAATGGGAAAAGGAAGATTTCTATGAGGATTCTCAAGGTAAAGGCTGGAAAAAAATTAATCAATTCTGGTGACACTTACAAGGGATACGATGAAAAGTCTGGGAAAGATCACACATCAATTGTATATATGTTGTCTTTGCAGGATTCTAGGACTTTTAGGTACAGATTTTCCACAGGGTACTGCATATTATGAATCAAGAACTCAGAAGAGAGGTCAGAGACACAGGTATAGATTTGAGAGTTATCATACACTGGTGGTATGCTGAGGTTATGAGTGAGAACAACAAAGCTACTGGTTAGTATGAGAAGTAAGTATAAAACTGGGAAAAATTATAGAGGATACAAAGAAGGAGGCTGAGAAATGGCTAGAAAAATGAGGAAGACATCTGCACACACAGGCAATTCTCTGTATAGAACAATGGGGGGGAAGTGTGAGTGACAGTCAAATACTCCTTAGGGCAAGTACATTAGAAAATAAAATTATTCTCTTGGCATTGAGTGTGTTAAGTGTGCTGAGTAAGGTTGTTAATTAGAGAGACTATGGAAAATGCTCAAGTGGAAAATGTTTAAGTGGGAATAGGAAGAGAAGATGCTGGACAAGAGCATTTGAAAACCTAGTGTGTGAAGGAGTGAGAAAGGTGGGGTTGGAGGATGTAGAGAGACATATCTGATTTTTTTTTTTTTTTTGAGATGGAAGAGACTTAAATGGATTCAAGATAAGCAGCAAGAACCTAGGACTAACACAGAATGAGAGGATGGAGATAAATGATTTGGACATGTCCTAGACAGTTAGAAGTGAATTAGATTAAAAACACAAGGGGCAGAGTTATGCTTGATCAAGATGGCCCCATGGCTCCCCCTCCTCTGAGCCACGTAGTAGAGAGACAGGCACCTAAATTTCAAGGTGCAATAGAGGGGAATTAAGGCTCTTTCCATATGGTAGCTTCAGTTTCCTCTATGAAGGATGATGCTGACAGAGGGGATGGTACTGAAAAAGAAAAGGCTCAAGTGCCTTTGTAAAGGAGATTTAAAAAGGAGGTTATAGTCTGAGAGTGGTGTATTGACAGACATTCAGAGTTTCCTAATGATGAAATTGAAAAGACACACAGTAAAGCTGGTGATGAAGAAAAGCAGGAAGCTATGACAGATTGCTTATTCATATGGACATGAAATCAAATGTGGTCGGTGTTTTTATCCACAGACTATCTTTTAGATTTGAATTAATTCCCAACATCAGGAGATTTTACATAATGAAGAAAGGAAGGGTGGAAAGAGGGAAGTTCAACTATAGTAACAACTGGCCATGTGGAGTAGAAGCCAGGGTGGCCAATGCATCCTCATTGCTCAGGACTTCTCCAGTTTTCATGCTGAGAATCCACATCTTGAAAACCCCCTCAGTCTATAAAGCCAGGATAATTGGAAACCCTAGGAGCAGCCACTCTTTTTCAATCGATGCAATGTGCTTTGGGAGTCACAAGAGTCAGTACCAGACCAGCAGTAATTATCTGGTTGGTTCCTGTAAGTCTCTGAGTTTTCTAGATTTTGGCCTATCAAAGGCTTATGAGCAGCTGATTTAATCTTTCCACTTCCTGGCAGTACCTCCCAATAGGGAAGTGACTGACCTACTTAAAGAATCTTAGCAGAGCAGAGAAGAGAAGTAATCCACGTAGATGAATGCTAATAGAAGATCAATGTCCACAGTCTACATCACACCACAAGGTTTGTCAGTTCCTAGCCCATTCATTCATTATGCACTAAAGCCCAAACTCGATAACAGCTTACTTAGATTCCTTAGGATTTTGTGGGTAGACCTAGTTGGGTGTGGGCCTCAGGTTCCCTATTGTGGTTGGAATCTACCTTTACACAACTGGACTGGTTGAGTTTGAGGACACTGAGAAAGAGAGAAATGAGAAATATAAATGCAATTAATTGGGCTAAGTTTTTCCTTGGAACTCTGACCCTAAAGAATCAGCTTGGAAGCAAAGGACACCAGCAACAAGGGTCACCTCCAGGTGCTGGGTGGGGCTGCCTACTCTGAAGTTCAGTGTGTCGCTGTTCATGAAGATCTGATTGCGCCACACCTGTCAAAACAGATGCCAGCCTTAGCTTATGAGACCAAAGAGAACAAAATGAAAGACTGTGTTAGGGTTCCAGAATCATCCAGCCTCAGATAGTCTGAGAGATTTGTAAAAGCTATAAGATCTGTGTCTTGACTGATCAGTGATCCCCCCATTCAATTCCACTTTTTGAAATATAAATACTGTATAACAATCTATTATATAGCAAATATAGAGTATCCTGTATCATTTAGACGTAAAAATCTGTGCTGTTTTTAAATGCACTAAAGGTGACCGTATTTCAATTGAACAAGGTCCCCCCACTGTTAAGAAGTGTGTGTTATTTTAAAGCTACCCTCAGAACTTTCTCTTAAGTACAAGTGTGGGTGCTGCCTCTGAAAAATAAATCTTATCAATTTTAAAAATAAGAATTCAGATTAAAAAGCAATTGCTTTAGGTAAAGTTCAAGATGTCAAGGGGTAAGTAATGACATAACAGTGTACCAATGCTGGTGTAATTGCTATGATACACCCTCCTGCTTCCCTAATTCACAGAACTCAAGAGGGGAGGTTTGGCTGTGTTTAGTACCCACAGCTCTTCCAGCTGTCAGGGAGGCTTCTCGGCCATTTCCAGGATACCTGCCACTTTGGCGCCAATGCTGTGGCTCTAGACTCCAGTTTTCTACTGGACAAGACACTGAGATGTCATAGTTTATATGGGCTCTATCAAGGCTAAATGTGTGGGTTATTCCATCCAGGGAACAAATGACAGAGAGATTCAGAGAAACAGAATAGATTGTAAAATTCATTCCATAAAAAAAGACTATTTTTCTTAAAGCAGATTAGAACCTAGCAAGTGGCCGGTAATCTGTCAATATTTGTTGAATTAATATTTACTGAATAAATTATTTGGCCTTTGGTCAAGTTAAGTTTCTGGAACCAATAATGGTTTTAATAATTAAACTAATTTAAAGCGCGAACAAGCTAACGTTTGCAGAGCTGTTTTATTGGAACAAATTTTCCACTTTTTGGCATAATAACAAATCCAGTTACTTAAATCTACTATCCTAATAAGAAATCCAAAGCAAATGCTCTTGTCTTTAATATTAATCTAGCAATAGTTTAATGTCTGTCAATTTGTTATCTAGCAATAGTTGTGCTCTTTTAAATTTTTTCTCATTTCTTATAATGCCAATATTAGTAATGAGCAATTAAGACTATGTAAAACAGCATCAAAATGGCACTAATTAACTGGTAGAACCAATACAGAATGGAGTAAATTAGACTCAACAGAAATCATCTTTTTAAACAGGTTTATTAAGGTATAATTTATATATAAAGAACTACACATATTTAATGTGTACAACTTGATGAGTTTGAACATATGCAAAGACCTGTGATACCATCGCCACAATCAAGGTAACAGACACCTAGAACACCTCCCAAAGTTTTCTTGTGTTCCTTTGGCTGTGTGTGTGTGTGTGTGTGTGTGTGTGTGTGAAGAATGCTTGACATGAGATCTACCCTCTTAACAAATTTTGAAGTGCACAATACTGTACTGTTAACTGCAGGCACTATGTGGTACAGTGGACTTCTAAACCTTATTCACCTAGCATTACTGAAGCTTTATACCCATTGAACAGAAATTGCTTTAATAAATAGAATGCCATCTTAACAAATAGAAGGTTAAGCCATGAATAGCACTGAGAAAATAAATCTAGGATTTCTCAGCCAGGAAAAAGCTACTCAATCAGTGGTATTAAAATATATGTGCCCACTCCATGTTCTATGCTCTTTCAAGAGCTATGGAAAGCAAGAAGCCCTTTCAGTCACATTGATGGTACCAGCAGGCAGTGTCTCCAGGCCCTCCACCCAGAGGCAGAAGGTAGCCCAGAGCCAGCATCTCTGGATCTACCATCCAAAACAGAGAGCTCCCAGACCTGGCAGCTCCCAGCCTCTACCCAGCAGCAGAAGATCCAGGCGAGCACCTTCTCACCCTCTACTCACTGGTAGAAGGCCAAGAAGCCTAATGCTCCTTGCCCTCCACCCAACAGCAGCAGAAGATCTAGACAGGCTCTCTACCCAAAAGCAGAAGGCAACCCAGAACCTACAATTTCAGGCAGCTCCCGGCCCACCACTGGGTGGGAAAAGGCATCCCAGGTAGGTACAAGCATTTTAAGAAGCATCCAACTAGACAGTATTTCAATGTAAGTAAATCAATTGGACAAACCATTAAGGGCCGTATTTCAGCTCAGATTCACCAATATTTACTACATATAAAGCACCATGATAAAAAACTTTACGTATATCATTTCATTCTCATAAGGATCCTACCATGTAGGTACTATTACCACTCTTCTATCAGGGAGAAAGAAACTAATACTCAGAGAGTTTGCGTAACATGCTCAGTGTCACATTATTAGTGTTCAGTCAAATCCAGGGAGGCCTTTTCCAGCACTTAAATCAGTTCCTTCTCTAGTAGAGCTAATACTCTAGATCTGTAAAATCATCTGCAGTCTTATTGAGTGCTCATCAGCCCTTTACTGTGTATTATGTCTAGCCCTAATGGATAATAATTAAGGGATTACAGAAGGCTTTTTCAAGGATGGATTAAAGAGACTTGTTTCTAATTTGGGGAAAAGAAAGATGGTAATAGAACGGGAAACCAATAAAACATTATTACCAGAATGTAGCATCTATTCCCAATAAGAACTAAAGAAAGTAGAGTCAACCTACAGCCTGTGGTTTATTTTCAAAGGGAGAGAAAAAGATTCTTAGTTATCAAATGTTTTCTCACACTAGTTCTGGAAAGTGATTTACAATATACGTACCTCAGTGAGACAGGACCCAACTCTCTTGACTCATGGCCAGGGCTATCTACACTTTATCATACTACAATTTAGAGTTCACATTACATGATTTCTTAAGATCTCTACATTATGCTCAAATTGTACAATCTGTGATTTGCATAAACATGAAGAGATAGAGTTTCTATCAGCTTTAATAAGGGGGAAGAAAATAATTTCTCTTTCTCTTTCTCACACACACACACACAAACACACACACGGCTATTTAGAGTATGGTGTCAGGCTGCTCTTCTATTACTGTTGTCTAGAAATAGAAGACGGACCTTGGGTGCCCCTGACAACTCTCAAAGAGGCATGCCCAATAGAGTTGAACTTGGCTGCCACACACAGTGATTCAGCAACTTACCAGCAGAAAATATGCAAGGGAGAAGAAGGAGAATTTTTCATCCTGGATTTGGGTAAAGAACATTTCTTACTGTGCACAAATGAAGAGATATCTTGAGTTGTTAATTTGTTTTTTATTCTAAAGCTACCAATGTGTGTAGCTTTAGATTTCAGATCAAAAATCCTATTTGCCTTAATCAAGCATTGACAATGTGGAAACTGATTTTTATAAGCTCATACCAAAAAGAAAATAAAATTTAAATTAAATTAAGTGGTGATTACAGAGATGTACCGATATTAAATGGCTAAAGACATAGTGGAATTTTTTTCTTAGTTATGAAACATGTGTTCTATTTAAATCTAATAGACATCTGGGAGACAGATTGATGATTCTGTTCATCCTATTTTACAGAAGAGGAAGAGGAGGTAACAAAATATTAAAGGAATGTTCCTCAAGCCATGTTGCAGGATGCAACATATGCACAGCATTGCTCCCTGAAATCAGACTGTGCCTCTCCAGACAAAGCCCATTTTATTAAAATGAAATATGAACTCTTCCTCAAATTGACAGGGGAAAAAAAAAAGTAAGCCTTAATGTGAACTCCATCAATCTTCCTATCAAATGATTCAATGTGGATGTGAAATGGCACCTTAAAGAAATGATAGCTAATGGCCTTTTAAAAACAACTTTTTACAAGAAAATTTTGGCCTTCTAGAAGATGACTTTTTGTGACTGCTTGGGTATGTGACTTGATTCAAAAGCAAAAAAAGCACAGCTCTCCAGGAGAAAAAAAGGAAATCAGTACTGGAGAGAGAAGAAGGACTTTCACAGCCTGACTCTGAATTCCTTTCTGAGACACACATGAGCACTTTAGCTCTAGAACAATGTTTCCAGAAACACAATCTATCAATAATGACATTTATAGGTCAATTACTATTACCTGGGGAATTTGGTCTACTCTTACTTTACAGCATATCTGCCAAAAGAAAATCATATATGGCATGTTTTGACTTGGCTCAAAGCTTTCTAAAAGCTTTTCTTTCTTTTTCAGCTGAAACTCTGAAACTTACCTGCTACCCTTCTGGCCCAAAGCCAGTTCATCACTAAATCTACACTGTGCTGTGTTTCTCTTATTCCAGCCAGCCTCCTATTTCAGACTTTGGCAGAAATGATGAAGTGCTGATAGAGAAGCCATACAATGTTAAGATGAGGTCATTTAAAGGGGCAGGGGGAGAGGAGTATGGAAATTTTTGGTTAAAGCCTGGAAAAGGCCAAATAAGCAGAGAACTCTCAGTTGCTGAAGAACCCTCAGGCTCCTTGGAGCCACAACACTGACAAGCCACTGTCTTCATAATTACTAAGACAACTTCTTGATCAGTGGATTTAGAAGGACCACTTTCTGCCTCCTTGGAGATAGGCAGTTGGGGAATCTGCTTCATTTATTTCTTTATCCATCCATTCTCTCACTAATTAACTCAACCAGCCATTTAAGAGCAATTTTATTGTGAATAGTACACAACGATGCTTCTAAAAAATTAACAAACATTCAAACTACTTGGGAATCTTATTAAAATGCAGTCTCTGATTCAAGAATCTGGAGTGGGTTCAAAATTGTGCTTTTCTCCTAAGCTCCCAAGTGATGCCTCTGCTGCTCCTCCAAGAGTAGGAGAGAAGTACAGTTGACACTTGAATAAAGAAAGGGCTGAGAGTGCCAGCCCTCCGCGCAGTCAAAAATCTGCATATAACTTAGACTCAGCCCTTCACGTGGGAGATTCCTCGCATCTGCGATTCCACGGATTCAACCAGCTGCAACGCAGGTGGTGTAGTACTGTAATATTTACTACTGAAACAAACCCACGTATAAGTGGAGCCATGTTATTCAAGGGTCAATTGTACATCCATTTTATTTCCTTCTCCCCTACACCAGTGGCTTTCAAACTTGTCAGAAAAATTCATATACTTGGGCCCAGCCCAGACCTATTAAATCTTGGGGTTTGGATTCAGCAGTCCTTATATCACCATCCCCCATGGCGATTCTGCTGTGCACTCAAGTTTCAGAACCCATGAGTCCAGACCATTGTTCTTAAAACCTGGCTGCACATTAGAATCACCTGGGGAACTTGTAGGTTGAATTGTGTCCCCCCCCACACACACAAATGTTGAAATCCTAACCCCAGATATCTGTGAATGTGACCTTATGTGAAACAGTCTCTGCAGATGGAATCAAGTTAAGAAGGGGTTATATGTGATATGGGTGCATCCTAAACCCCATGACTGGTGTGCTTATAAGAAGAATGAGATTTGGAGATGCAGACAGAGGAAGGGAGGCTATGCAGTGAAGGAGGCAGAAACTGGAGCCACACATCTGTAAGCCAGGGAGTGCCGAGGATTGCTGGCAACCACAAGGAACTGGAGACAAGTGTGCAACAGAGGCTTCCCTACGACCTTCTGAGGAAGCATGGCCCTGCCAGCACCTTGATTTCAGACTTTAACCTCCAGAAGCCAGAGAGAATAAATTTCTCTTGTCTCAAGTCACCAAATTTGTAGAAACTAATTACCGAGTTTTGGAAACCAAACCAAACAAACAAAAACAATGCCTATTCTCTTACCAATTAAATCAGAATCTCTGGGGATGAAGCCCCTGAGGGAAGGTTTTAAAATCTCCCTCAAGGGATTCCATTTTTAGACATAAATAGATTGCTCATACCTAGGTTAGCAATAAATAAAAAAACACTACAAGCATTGAATGTCAGTATAAGATTATCTGTAAGTTTTTTAAGTATTAAAATCAGTTGTGGAGATAAGAAGTATACTAAGGCAATATTTCTCAGAGTTTGGTTAGGGAAATACTGATTTTAGAATCACCTGTAGTCAATTAATTAATCATCAAGGGGGCTTTGGGTCCCATTCCAAACCTAATGACCAGATTCTCCTGGGTAGTGCAAGTTCTCAAGCTCCCTACACACACTGAAGTTTGAAAGCCTTTGTAGAGAGGTGAGTGAACAGGCTTAAGCCATTGGGGAGAACCTCCCAGAAGATGAAAGAATCGGATGAATGCAGGAATGGGGCACAAGTGAATAATGTCATCAGTAGGAACTGTTGAGACACTTAGCCGCTGGAGCAAAGGAGGGTACTTTCTGGAAGCTGATGGACATCAGGTCAGGCTGGTGAGGGAACACAGAACTTTGAAATGTAGGATGACAAAATATGGTTAAAGGAATGCTATCGGCCTCCCCTGGGAGCTGAGATGAAATGCAGAATTGTGGGTTCACCTCAGTCCTATTGAATCAGAGATTGCATTTTAACAAGATCTCCAGATAATATGACTCTACATTAAATTTTGAGAAGTACTGTCCTGGCGTCAGTAAGAAACCTGTCAGAAGTTTCCGAGCAAGGAAGTAATATGATAAAATTATGCATGAGTGGGTTCAGCTTAGTGAGGATGTTTAGAGCAAACTGGAAGGCTTGCTGAACTTGCCCATAAAAATCTCTGTAATATTGGGTATGTTCTATATCTGAACTGCTCAGTATATTAGCCACATGAGGCTGCTGAGCAGCTGAAATACAGCTAGCGTGACTGAGAAATGGAACTTTTAAAATATAATTTTAATGTATATTTACATTTAAATAGCCACATATGGTAGTGTCTACTGTATTGGACAGCACAGGCTTAGAGGCTGTAGACATGAAGACAAATTAGGAGGCATCACTGGTCAGAGGATGGTCTGATTGCACCTGTGGGTATCACACTGTCATACGATATCAAGTGTTAGTTCTCACACCGTTTTCTCAGACGTTCAGGAAACCACGGGCAATCCAATTTTCTGTTTAATGAAGAAATGAGTTAATGATTGTTTAACTGTGCTTACAGTCAACATGCAATTATAAAGGATCTGATTTCCCTGTCTAGTGCTTATCTAGTGCTTATGTCCACTGCTTGCATCTCTTTCCTTTCCATTTTGCTATTTACATTCCTTTGCTTGTCAATGTCACTCGCCAGAGGGTCAATAGAGACAAGGAACTTGTGTTCCAAGGGATCTAAGTGGTGAAGAAAAAAGATACCATTATTTGCCCAAAATTTTTGTTTGGGTTCGTTCAGTAAATTTCAGATGTCTGCTGCTACCCAAACTCATTGTCTTTTTCCTTAACAAATAATCTATTTACTGACAGGAGTGACAAATGAGATGGGGGTGATATGCCTTTGATTATTAGTGGGGTTTGTGCAGCATCCCAATACTGGACTGGGAAGTGGAAGAACACAGCTGTGAGCCCGGACAGGCTGTAATTTTCACTCTGGTTTCTTTAGCTCAGCCTACTGCCCCCATCCCCCTTCTTAATCCATGACCCTCCCTCACTTACTCTGTACTCAGGAAATCAAAACCCATCTCTGAGTCTCTCTGAAGCTATATGTGTATTTCTTATTCAGCTTCTACCTCTTTCAACTCTGTGACACCTGAGCTTATTCTAGGTGCAACTTTATCTTCTTGTTCCCTAATTCTTGCATTTTCCTTCTCTCTTTCCTTGAGCCCTCTCCTTAACTTTTACTACTGTGAGAAGAAATCACACTTTTAAGGCCTGCCCTGGCCAGTTTAGAAGATTCCAAGAGGAAGTCAATTAGAAATGTATCTGAAGCATCAATGTATTGAACTAGATCCCTGAAGTTGCTATTTTTAAAGATATTTGCTTGAAAACAGGGAACTCACTCTAAAGGTTTTAATAGGTTTATTCTTTCACGAATCATTATTGAACATTTAGACACAGTTACTGCTTTTAAAGGATTCAAAGTCTGTAAGGAGGAGACAATGCAAAGAAATAACTTCAGTCCAGTACTGTTCTTACAAATAGAAATAACAAATTTGGGCATAAAATCATTCAGAAAGTACACGGAAGACTTCATTGAAAGGGTAACTTTTGACAAGGGTCTTAAAAGATAATTGAACATTCTCCAGGTAAGATGGGGAGATGAGTGTCAAGGGGAAACATGTATAAGCTAGAAAGTATGGGTAAGTGTGGTAGATTTAGGGGAATTCCGTATTCCTGGAACAAAGTATGAGAAATTACCTTGATTGCTGAATAGGTAGGCAGGGGGTAGATTGTGGAATACTTAAACATGGTCATGAGGATTTCTGACTTTATCTTATTGGTGATGAGGAACCATGGAAGGGTTTCAATAGGGATTAATAAACAGGTCTTTGTGTTTAAAATATTAATATGGATAATGTATTGGAGTGGACAAAACTAGACTCAGGGAGACAAGTTAAAATGGCATTACAACAATCCAGTTAAGAGATAATGAGCCCTTAAATTGAGAACAGAACAACAGGATGGGGAAAGAAAACTTTGAGATCAGTTAGTAGTTGAAAAAATTGTCTAAATATCAAGCAGATGAGGTTTTTAGTAATTTTTAAAGCCATTCTCTTAATAAATTTCTACACTGACAACATAGCTCTGCTGATTACATGGGATGGATTGAGCTGGGACTTGGAAATCAGAGAAGCCTATACCTGAGACCCAAATACATGACTTCCAAGATGGGTTACTCAGTCAGATATTTACCCATCTGAACCTCAGTGAACTGGAGGTAATTCCTGCCTTGCAAAATTGCTGGGATGTTTAAATAAATTATGAAGAATATTTGGTACATGTGGATAGTCAATTAACATTAGTTTGCTTTCTGCCCTTCTTTTCAACTCTAGAATCTGTGGCAATGAACCCTTTAACATAAAAAAGACAACTTCTCATTTTTGTTGAATTGTCAGTCTGAGAGCCTAAATAATGTTTTGCAAATAAGTAATTTATTTTTTTCCTGGTAGGATCAGGCCCAGGGCACCACTCTGTAATGAAATCTCCCAGTAACAGTTATGTTACATGTAATAAAACTGTAATATGCCTAGAGTTGACATATTCCAATCAATACACTTGTTGGACAAAACATGAGATTCAATAAAGAAGTCCAAAGTCACTTCCATTGCCAATTGAATTATAAATGATTTCTAATAATAACTGAAAATCTTCAAAGTGGAAATAGTTATTTCAAGTCAAATGATTGTTTTCTATCTCTGAGAAGCTTTCAGAAATAGCTTTGTATTAAATCTGTCCCACTGTGTAAGATAAGCAATTATCAAATACACCAATAGGAAAAGGCTGCCTAAAAGGGAGATTTAGTATCGATGATTGCTATAATCATTTTGATGAAAACTTTCTACCCTAGGCCAACCTGCCAAAATACTTTTTAAATTAGAAGGCTAATAGGAAGATCTTGCTTTCATAATGCTTGTCTAAGCTTACTACTGTGAAATACAAAGTAGAAGGAGCTCTCAGCAGTTAAAGCATAATTCTATAGCTAAATTTCTAAAAACAAAACAAACAAGACTAAAGTAACAACAAAGGAACACCGATAAGAATCTTACTTGACAATAGTACATACAAATATGTCCTTATAAAATAATAAAAATGGGAAAGTTTAGTCTTCAAAGAGATCACTGATATTCAGTCAGAAATTGCTAAACTATATTCAAAATTTTACTGAAGACTATGACTTGTAAGGACTTCCTGAGACACAAAACTAATATTTTTTATTAACCACTCTGTGCCTGATACTATGATGATTATTTTAAATGCATTATCACTTATAACACAGAAATCCTATGTGCTGGGAGAGAACATTAGTGTTATTTTAACTTAAACATTAGAGAGCTTAAATAATTTGCCCAAACTCACACAGCTAAAAATAAGTTTACATGGTTCATACAGCAAAAAAAAAAAAGGAGTTTAAATAATTTGCTCAAATTTACACAGTATTTAAACTCATGGACATCCAGCTTGAAATTTCTGCTTTTTTTTTTTACTGTCCTGGTAGAGTCTTTTAAAACCTCAGTGTTACCATCTGCAAAATGGGAATGATGCCTATTTCCAGATGTATTAGTCAGGATTCCAAAAGAAAATCCATGTACCCTAAACTAAATAATTAAAGATTCCAATAAAGGGACTAGCTACTGGACTGTGAGCAGATATACGGGAAAAGAGACAGTGCCCTGGGCTAGGAACAAGGAAAAGGCTTTACCAAGCAGTAGTCTTTAAGGGCAGGAAAGAAAGTGATTACTGGAACTGAAAGGAGAGTTGCAGAGAGGGCTTTTTGCCAGGAGCTGAGGTTTTCCCAATTATGGCAATCTGATACCAGGGGAGAGGACACTGGGAGGACTGATATCCTACCATCATTCTCCTCTCACCCTATGATGTCCTGTGATTGCCTTCCAACTGGGCACCATCGTGACACGGCCCAGACAGGTCAGGTGCCCAGGCCCAGAGCAGGATGAAGAGTGGATCTGGAGGGGCAGAGAGTATCCACATACTAGTATTAAGTGAGAAAATATTCTGCGAACATGAAATACGTACTCTAGAGATGATACAGCGAAAGCAGTAGTTTGCACATTGAAAGCTTATTATATACCAGGAATCATTCTAAGCACTTTTTATATTATAACTTTTGATTTTCACAACAATCGTGTGAGATAGGAACTATTATCTTTTTTTCCAAGGTGAAGAAACTGAGACCTACAGAGGTGATATAATTGGGCCAAAGTAAAAAGCAGCAAGGCTGTAGGACCTCAGATCTCACCCTCATTATCACTGCTGTGTATGGGTGTGTATAAGACATGGGAATTGTGGCAGGTTATTGGAAGTATAAAGGGAATCCCTTACATTTGATTACTAAAATTAAAATTTATTAAACCTTGAAAAAAAAGCCGATAGGAAAAAAACAAAACAACAACAAAGCACCAATCTCTGGGCTGTACTCCAAGTCATTAAAGTCAGACTCCTGGGATGAGACTGGACTGTCCCATTATTTTTTTTTCAAAGCTCACCAGTTGGTTCTAACATATAGCCTTGCTGAGAACCACTGTCCTACTTGAACATTCCCATGACATCTCTCTAATACCACCTCCTACTACTCTCTCCCCAACACAGCGCACAATGACCACTCTTTCCTCTTTGCTGTTACTCCAAATACGCCAGGAATATTTGCGTTTCATGGACACTGCATGTATAGCTTCCTCTGCCTAGAACAAAACTTCATTTAAATACCAGCATTATTTGCTCTTGCTTACTTCAATCTATATAAAAACAAAAAAGAAACAACAACAACAACAAAAACCCTACCATCTCATTAAAGTGTCTTCCAGGGTCATCTTTCTAAAAACAAGCACTTTCTTACTAAAAGCAACCACTTTACCTACGAGAAATAGCTTATTCTCTGTTTTGATTTTTCTTCATAGCACATAAGATTGCCTGGCATTTCATTATACATTTATATGTTGTTGGTTTCTGTGCCCCTACTGGAAGCTAAGGCCCATGATAACCGATAGGGTTTTTGTTCATTGTTTATCCTCAGTGCCTAGAATAGTGGTTGTCGTGTGGTAAATGTTCCCTGAATATCTGCAAAATGCTTGAACGAATGAATGAATGAATGAGGAAAATTAACAAGTAGGCAATCATGGTACAGCATCAAAAATGCTATGATAAATAGACGCGTTGGGTGCTTGGGAAAGGGTATGGATGGACAATGGGCACAGACTGGGGAAATTCGTGGACCTTTTAGAAGACATGTTCCTGAGGCAAGCTGTATAAAGGTCAAAAGACTGAGCATAGAGTTTCAGAAGGAGAAGGCATCATAAACGAAGGCCCAGAGGTCTGGGAACTGTAAATAGTTCAGAGTGACTGGTGCTTGGCGAAATGTGAGCAGGGGCGTGTAGCTTGAGGTGAGGCTCAGATGGAAGGCAATAAAGGGGCTTATAGGCCAGGGAGGGGAAGGACTATAGGCTTTATCCTGAAGGCAATGAGGAACCACTGACATATTTCACATCAAATCAGAAGTTACTTTGATAGAAAAAGTTCATCCCATTTTCTATATTATGAAATGGTAAGTAATTTCTTATCAACTGGTTTCAACATTGATTTTGTACTAAAATTTTTGTTGGAAATTAATTTTCAGGATGAGTTTATAAGACTAAATTTAACTGACTTTTACTGACTGCAGTGGGGAATTGTTTTAGGTATTTTCTCTCTGTAGGGTAACATTTAAGATAATCCTACAGAAGATTTTTTGATAAGGTTTATGTTCTCCAAATAAATGTTTTAAAAGATCAAACATTGGGAAAAGAAGACATTGCCTTGAAGACTTTTCCTGGAAGGCAGAAATTAAATCATATTTCTCATCCTCAAACTCCTTTCCATGTGCCGTGACATGTTTTACACTTTTTTAGAGATACAGTTAACCCTTCGTATCATGAGAAATATTTCTAAAGATGGGAGCCTTGAGAAATCTCTAAAGTCACAGGTATGAAAAAAAAAACTGGACAGAATTCAAAATGTGATTCAATCACACTTTCATTACAATGAGCATGCATTAAACTGAATTCTGGATTCAGCTATCTCCTTTCTTACTTCACGACCAGGTTTCATACATAAACAAAGGTTTTGTTATAAAATAACTTTACTCCAGTTGTTGTAAGTATGTCCAAGAAGGAAGACGACAAATGTAACATGAAATGTGGATGCTGAGTAGTCAACTGGACTCATCCATTTGCTCACTAGTTAATTCAAACTTTCTGGCCTTGCATGTTTCTGGCATGTTCAAGTCAAATTTATGCTTCAAAAGAATTATAAAACACTGCCAGTCAGGTTCTAATAATATCACATAAGACTGGGTAGAACCATAACTGTCAATTCCAAGAATGCCAAGCTGCTAACACGTTACCACAGGGCCCTTGTTTGCTCTGCAAGGATAAAGGGGACCTGTCCCTTCTCTTCATCCCTACACAAATGAGGAGGTGCTTTGATGAACCTCTCACAGTTACCACTCAAGATGTAGGGTGTGACTGAGATAGCCCTAGAAGACTCTAGTTATCCTGGTGACTTTATTTCTCATTCAGAACACAAGGAATATTGTCCCTGGAGACCCCTCTACAACACTGTACCCAAGGTGCATGTGAGTGAACTGCAAACCCACTTTCTAAGTCTGCTAGCCTGGGAGAAAATCAGGTCCAGAACAGGTCTTTTCAGTATGTTCGTAACTAGAAAGAGTTTTTTCCCCTGGAGAATTTAGAGCTGATGTGTGTATAAGAACAGTTCATATGCTCAGGTTTCATATGCTATAAAGAACAATAGGACTCCTTCAAGGTTTCTTCTCGGAGGGATTATTGCACAAAGCATCCTATATTCTCTGACATCTAGAGACTAGGCAAATTTATCTGAAATGCTTTCTTCAGAAAAATAATGTCACACTAAATCTTGTCCTAATGTTTAGAGTACCTAAGGTCTATGAGCTTCTGGTAGTGAGTCCAGAATTATGATTATCATTTAGACTTAGAGCTAGAATTTACAGTTTTAGTTCTAGCCATTCATCTAAAAAGTAAATATGAACTGTCACAAGAACAAACAGGGATCGTTCCATCACTCACAACCACCGCTCCAGAAACAACGAAAAGAATACAGTTTTCAGAAATGGCTACGTTAGTAAGTGCTTCATCCTATATGGAGTTCAAAAGTTAAGAGTGAAATGAAATGTTTCTGGAGAGTTGATGCTTAAAAGGTTTCTATAGGTAATTATTTTTTTGATTGAATAATTCTTTTGTAATGCTACTAATCAGCCAACAAATAGTCTGTTTTCAAAATCCAGATTTTTATTTTTAGGAAAACACATTCTGTCATATCCACAAATCTGGGGTCCCAACATTTTTTGAAGATAAAGTTTTTTTTATTTTCCTAAAGTTTTGACATTACAGTGAAGGAAATGAGGCTGCTGTTAGCAAACATCAGTGTGTGGGCAGAAGTGGCACAGCGATGTGTTTGAGGATACAGCTGACCCTTGAACAACACAGGGTTTGAACTGAGCAGATCCACTTATACATGGATTTTTTCAGTAGTCATACACTACAGTGCTACATGTTCCACAACTGGTTGAATCCGTGGATTCAAAACTGTGAATATGGAGGAACCATGGTGTAAGTTATACTTGAATTTTTCACTGGGCAGCGGTTTGGGTGCCCTTACCCCTCGCATTGTTCAAGGGTCAACTACAATAGCTGCCACTCTGCATTTGACCACAGAACTGTCATTGTCTAGTTGGGGAACATTTGATTTTGCTGTGAAAGAACGTATCAGATTTTCCATTAATCTCATAAGAAAGTTGTCTCTTTTCCCCTACCCCTCCTCCAAATTATGCCTCCTACGTCCATCTGCTATTCCTTGGGGAATTAACAGAATCATAGAACTAAATGTCAACCTTTATCTTATGCTTCAAACCCTGCTGTCAGCATCCTGCCAAATGATCATCTAGTGATGGGAAACCTCTCCATCTAGACTACTTGGTCTTTCAAAATGTCATCCCTAAGTTGAATCAGGGTCTCCTTTCTTCTTTTCTCTTCTATTTGTCCTGGCCCCATAAACACAGGATGGTTGTCATCATCGTCCTCATCATCCTTAATGCTAATATTTGGCACTTAACGTGAAAGACATTGCATTAAGCATCTTATTTAATTCTTCCCCAAATGTTGAAAGGCAGGTATTGCTATCTCCACATTACAGATGAGAAACTCAGGCTTTTAGAGGTTCAGTAAATTTGACCAATGTCATATTTCAAAGGTGGCAAATCTGGGATTTGAGAACAGGATTGTCTGACATGGCTTGAGTTGATCTGACACATTCAGAGAGAAGTGTCAAATCAACACATTTTCTGAGAAAATTTTCTGTTTTGTAAACTCTAAATCCAACTAGTAGGCTTTCAAATATATTTAATTAGAAAATTCAAAGCCCCTTTTCACCTATTACATGGCTTTACTTCTCCATGACATTCAACAATACTGACTACTCCTTGACTTTCAACCATCACTGATGTATCAATTATTCCCAAAGTGACTTTTATAAGCAAGAAATTGCCGCTTCTCACTATAGGCATATTTTCAACACGTCTTAATTTAGTTACACATTGGTGGTCCAAATTCAAAATTCCAGAAATAATTCTTGTTCATCTTCTCTGCAATCAACATATCTAGAAATCTCTGCACCCTCTGAACTCTTCCTCCTCACTATGTTCAACCCCACATTCAGTTGGTCATGAAGATCTGGCCCAGCTTACCATGGCTAATGACAAGTGCTCAATAAATGCTTGTTAAACGAATATGGCTGATGACCAATGACCATAAGCAAAATTATTTGGTCCATTTCTCATACTGAAAGTGTTCATTCATACTGGTTTCTAAATACAGATTCTTTATGCAACTCTCTAGATACAGATCCTCTACATGGACATATTTAATAATGTAAAAATATTTGGGGTGAAATAAAAGTATTTTTAATATAATTTCCATGAGATAATTTAAGACTTCTACCTCTTTTGCTCTTCATCATCCTTACAGTTATCCTCTTTGCTGTTTAAATGAATAGATATTTAAGTTTTGTTTACAATTTAAGTTTTATTATATGTAAAGAAGATAAAATTGTACCTTTAAGAGTAGAGACAAAGTCTTAATCATTTTTATGTTACTTTACTTAGAGGTTATATTAATTATGTGTGAGTCGAAGAATAAAAACTAAAAATAAAAATGATCTGAAAATTAAATAAATTGAAATTACCCTTTTTAGATAAACTCCTGAAATATATTTTACGTGTTTTTAATGAGTAAAAATTAAAAATGAAAATGATCCAAATATGAAATAATTTGAAACAGATCTGTTTTCTAATTATTTCCTCATGTGCTAGGCAAGTGAGGCAGCCTCTACTGTCTGTAGTTCTAGGCTTTAAATTCATTCATTGTCAGTTACTTAGTCAATCACTCCTTAGACAGACAGTTATTGAGACTCCAGGACTTTGACTAGACACAGTGCAAATGATGAGAAAACCTAGCATGCTCCCTCCCTATCTTTAGCTTACAAGTGAGTAGAGCACACAGACAAACACAAAGTTTCACAGTGAAAAATGTTACAAAGGAGAGCTGTATTGCCCGTAGAGAGCATATAATAGTGAGATTTGAACCAGTAAAGGCAGGGTTCCCAGGGGAAGTGAAGAATAAGATGTGAGCTAAAGAAAGAGTAGGAGGAAGCCCAGGAGAGCCAGATATCACAGAAGCCAGGGAAACAGTAGGTCATGAAGAGTGGAGTGGCCAACAAGGTCAAATGATGCTAAGAGGACAAGAAAGGAGAGGACTGAAAACTTTCAGTGGATTTAGTAGCATGGCGACCTTAACAAGAGCGAGTCTGGTAGGGCTTTGAAACAGAAGCTAGATCAGATAGTCTAAGGAGTGAGTGCAGGAAAGGAACTGGAGACAGGGTGTGTGCATGATTCCTTCATAAAGCTTGACTATAAAAGGGAAGGAAGATAGAGCAAGCTGGAGAAACTTGTGGGACTGGGAGTGGTTGCTTTTTTAAAAATTATTATTCTTGTTCATGGGAGAGGCTGAATGCGTTTAAAAACCTAGAGAAAGATGAAGATGCTGCGTCTGAATGTATCATAGACAGAAGGCATCAAGAGTGTAAGATTCATGAGAAGCTGGAGGGGAAAGAACAGGACAGAGCAGCAGAAGACAGGAATTTCCCATATCCCTTACACTCGACACAGGACCCAGCTCACAGATTCTACGTTCTCTATAAACCATGAGATGGAGTCACCAGCTGAAAAGGGGGCTTGCTAAGGTTAGTGGTGAGGGTCAAAGGTTTAAAGATAGTGGAGAAGATTTGAAATGATGTCTGGGATGGCTGAGGGTGAGTTGATGAAAGAAATGTGGTAGGATTACCCACAATTGAGGGCTTACTTGAGGTTGATAACAGATTTCTAACGGGACACACTTTAGGCAGCACAATAAAATGTTAGTTTTACTCTTTCATCACTAAAAGTATTAGTTATATTGTGCAGTACCTGGTTCAAAGCTCTCTTTTCAGCCTCAAGTTTTTGAGTTTCATGCTGAGGGTCTCCTTTTCTCACTACATTTTTCTTAGGAATTTCATTCAGGTTTACAATTTACATTACCACCTACAACATAGGTGTCTGTTGACTTGATGTGGTCAGCCAACTATTTGTTTGGGCTTACGAAGTGTCTTCTAAAAATATTAAACTAGTTAGAGATTGGGAGAGCTCATATTAAAACCTAGATTTCCAGTTTCTCTTAAAAAAAAAAAAAAAAGCCACCAGCACTGGCCGGGGAATCCCACATCAATAACCTATTAGAATGGAGTAGCAGCCGTGTCCCCAGAGATGAAGCATGCTCTCTCCAGCTCATGACAATCCCCACCATTCCTTATCAGCCACTTCACTCATTTACTTTGTCCACCTAGCAGTTATAACCTGCAGACATTTGATTTTTTAATTCTTAATCTACACACCCATGTGTCTCAGATATCAGATCACATAGCTCAGATATTGCTCCTGTACTCTAGACATCAATAACCAACTATGGACTGGAGGGTCTTTAGATGATCGAACTCAGGTCTGCAGAGGTAAATAATTTCCCAAATTTGCTGTGTCTCCTGTAACTTATATCCTGGCTTTATTACCGCCACCTATGCTGTTTACCAAACAAAAGCTGGGAGTTTACTTTCCGAGTACTTCTCTTTCTTATTCACTTCCCTTCTTCATCTCTATTGCTGTGACTTCAGTTCAGATACTCACCATATTTCACCTGGGCTATTAAAAGAACTCTCAACCAATAACCTCCACTTTCTCCTTTCTTCTAATACTTCCTCTAAACAGCCACAACATTGATCTTTCCAAGCACCATATCTTTTCCGGCACATTTATTTGAATGATAGCAAACTTCTCATAATTTTTCAATGTGCTGGCATACTTCACGTGCGCATCTTGCCAGCTGCTGCTCCCTTGACCTGGAATGCCTTCTGTCTCTGTCTTCTTGGTGAATCCCTATTCATCCTCCAAGACACAGCTCAGATATCTCTTCCTCTGGGAGCCCTCACTGCCACAAAGATAGCTTAGACAGAGTTTAATGGCATAGTCTTTACCACAGTGCTCTGGAGGTGTCTACTTGCATTCACAGTCCCCACCCCCATACCCCCACACACTAGACCGTGAGCTTGAGGGTAGAGGCTGCAGATCTGTAGTTCAGTTATCCTCAGCACCTAATTCCTGGTCATAATTGGTGCTCAATAAGAACTTCAATAAGCAAATTCCTAAATTCAGAAGTACAATGACATCGTATTAAAGTTCTCCTAACTTTAAAAGAAAAATTACTGATCTATTGCAAACTTTTAAAACTCCTAAATGAATCCTAAGACTCCAATACAGAAAATGTAACATGCTCTAAAATCATAAGTTTGTGTTTGTGAGAGTGTGTGTGTTTAATGTATGAGAAATGTGGGGCCCCTGTATCATGCTTGGTACTAAAATAAATTTTAAATAAACTTAAAAGCTAAATAAACCCATAAAGGAAAGAGAAGAGCATATTTAGAAGAGTAATTGTGTAATACTGGTAAGGAATTGGCCATTCTGAGCATTACACCCAAAACAGAAGACATAAAGTGAAAAAAAGGGATAGTTTTGACAATATAAAGTATATATAAAACTTCTGTAATTAATAATAAACTTCCAAACAAATTAAACAACAAACAGGAGAAAATTCTTGAAACTTATGTGATAGGAAAAGGTTTTATTTACATTCTTATTTTATATACATTATTTTATATATAAAATAGTCAATCAACAGAAAAAAAAACTGAGGCCTCTCCTAATTAAAACGCATCAGCTTAAGTAAAATAGACTCTTCAGAAGTATTTTTTTTATGTACTACATGTTTCTCTACTATCTTCTCATCTAGTGTTTTGCCAGGTATCTAATTTTTCAGATAGCTAAAGAATCTAGGTACTGGTATATCTTTGCTTTTGGTTTTATTTCTATGTTCTAAGTAGTTTATTGAAGACAAAGTGACTACTGCATATCATCTGGGAAACACACAACGTTAAAGATGCATAGTCATTTCCTCCTCAGGATACCATGCACACAGCTAAAGGGAAATGAGAAGAAAGTCAATGGCAAATGTTTTGCTTCAATTCCCGCCTGCCTATTATTCAATCCACAGAAATTTGGGGAGGATTAATGACACAATTAAAAGAAACTTTCTGAACATAGTTTCTCCCTACCCCCAAAAAATGTTTTCGGATCCTCTGGTCTCTTTGAAGAAAAGACTGCATATAAGGGAGAAGTACATATTTAGAATATTTGATTATATAATAAAGTTGAAAATAGTAAGAGTGAAATCAATAAATGGGGTGATTAAACACATAGTACAGGAGAAGGATGGAATCCTAAGAGGGAGAAATTCAAAGGAGCTGGATCTCCCACCGTTGCATAATTCTCCAGGTTAACTTCAGGGCATTGCTCTTAGCTCAGGTTTGGATTAAATTTGTTTTCCTTCACACAGCCTGCATTTCTCCTAACAGAGGCTTTAATCCATAGAGACAGTTTGGAGCCTCAAGCATCATGATACTAGGTCTGGCTGTTGCTTTTCTCTACATGGTCCTTGAAGGAACAGATTCCAGATGAGAGTTATGCAAGTAAGAGAGGAACAAAAACCCCGAACTACCTAAAATAAAGTAAAAGCCTAAATTATGGGTTTTTAAATTAAATTTATTGTTCAGAGTAATCTGTTTGAATCATTCTCAATGTTTTAGAATTTAATAAAGAGCATCATGTCTAATTTACTATGGATATTAAGGACCCCCCCACACACACACACGTGCCAATTACAATGTGACGTATACAATACTAGCTTCAGAATAACAGGCAAAACTTTACAGAAAAAAAATATGGATTTCTTTTCTTTACAGAAAATAATTATACTTTACTGAAAAGTATATGGGAGAGGGTGTCAAGTATGTATCTGCTGTAGTTTCACACAGTGTCCAGTAGCCTGGAAATATGAGATTATCTTTGGGGAATACTCCAACCCACTAGCTTTCATAAATAGTCATGTTTTTATTCTTGAAGTTCAATTTCTACATGTTGAGCATCAAATAATACTGAAGTTTATCTCATTTTTCAAATTACTCAGTAAAAAAGAATAACATATTGTCCAGTGGTTAATTTAGACATAACATTTCACACATCTTCAACCATCTAGAACCCAGCAACAAACTTGGAGTTAAATAAAAAGTACCTTTGTGTGGTGAATGCCAATGCAAAACAAACAGTTATCATAAAGCCTAAGTACTTTATTCTAAAGAAGAGATAAAGCTTTTAAAGTGGAATTCCCGTTGTAGGAAGTCAATAAATTAGAAACAAGGACATAGGGGAAGAGAAGCAAATGCCAAAGGAAAACAATAAAAAAAATTCTACAGTCTGATAGAACCACAGAAGCAGAATGTGTAGGGTCCATTTGGTCTGGGTAAAATTTTTTAGTCTGTTACATCCCAGTAGGGTCTCAAGTCATTACCAAAGACAATACATTATGGTGGTCTTGAATCAGCCTCTCAGGGGGAGAAGGAGTATTTAAATTCATCATCCTCTAGTAGCAAAGCAGTGTGGTATGCCATATGTTTCAGAAAATAGCTCTGATGCTTCAGTTATCTGGAAATTTTACCTATTTGAACCAATTTCCAGAGGTACTAGATAAATGGAGGATCATAGCATATAGATTTGTTGAAGAGAGAGATGTGGTAAAACCCTTCAAGTTATTCATTTAGAATAAACGGCTCATAAGCAGGTATCCAACCTCATATCTTCTCTTAGTTTTATGATTGCTACTGTTTTAATTTTAGGCTTGGATGATTCAGTTCTTAAACACAACCTTAATGGGATCTCCCTCAATACATTTTTCAGGTTTAAAGAATAGCCCTTGAGACTGACTTTGCCTAGAGCTGGAAGACCTATCAGAGTACGCCATTTTTTCATCAGATACAGCAGTAACCTGACTTTGAAAAAGTCTTACCTGGTAAACATTAAGAATCTCCTCCAGGCTCAGAGTAGATACATTTGACTCATATGTCTTTCCAAATTGTTATAATAGCCTGTATACAGTTTAGTTACACTTTGATCAAGATACTGATTCTAGGGAAAGGAGGGTATAGCTCAGTATTAGAGCACATGCTTAGCATGCATGAGGTTGTAGGTTCAATCCCCAGAACCTCCGTTAAAAAAAACCCAAAAAGATACTGACTCTCACAGAGGCATGCATTTTGCATCCTAGTGAGAGATTTCTGGGCTTTATTTCTCTATTGTTTAATGACACGGGGAATTAGCTGAAAGTCAAGGAACTGATGGATTAAAGACGAGCTGGATTCAGACTCCCATCACTAAGAATTTTAGTTGTTTTGTTGTTTGGTTGCCCTTTCCTACTGTCTGTCTGTCTGTCTGTTTCCAGAGAATAAACTGCTCCTATGAGGAAGAATTAACCAATGTGACAACCCTAAAGCCAATATATGACATTCCATCTCTCACTCCTGTCCTCCTTAGTTCTCCTGACCTTTGAGATTGTACCACCCACATCATTAATCCATTTTGCCAGAACTTGGACAACTGATTCTTATATTTGAATAAAACATATATTATCAGGTTTATGGTCTGATATATGTGCTATGGTCGTGGAATATTTTTCAATTATTTTGTTGATATCTGAACTAGAGAATTATACTAGAAGTCATTAGCTTCTAATTTCTACTCAAATTAATTACTTGAGTAATTAACTTCTCATATTATTTTAAGCAAAATTTCCATTACTCATTATAATCACATTTTTAGTGCTTGCAGCCATGATTTTTTTTTTTTGCAGGCATTCCACACAGCACATTTTAAATTCTTCACCAGAAATGAATTTTTATACCCTTCCTTCAGTGTCTCTTTTACTGTGACACATCCCAGTAATTTTTATTTCTATCTTATTTTTCAGGCTTTAGCTTTTCATACTGTTATTAACCTCTTAAGAAATAAAATTTACTCTAAATAGCATGTCATATTTTTTCAACTTATGTTTACTTAACCAAGTAACTTGATCGAGTTATCTGACTGAAAGGTCTGTTTCCCTATTAAGTAACAGTCCTCAGGTTCTTTCTAATCATATGGTTTGCTTTTCTAGCTAGCTCCAATCTGCTTTATGTTTTCTGAGTAGCTTCAATTATGTGGCTTGAATTTTGAGACATTATTCTTGTTGAACAACACTTACTTTTTGACTCCAGTGCCCACTTTCAAATGTTGTAGACTAGTCCTCTGCAAAGTTTTGCCCAAGTGTTCTATTCATTCACTTTTTTTTTTCATTTGCATTAATACTTATCAAATATCTGAAAGCCTGTGGTACTCCAGGAACTGTGCTGGGCACTGGGCACTGGGCACAGATTGTTAAGAATAACAGACACGATCCCTTTCATGATGGACATTACATGATGAAGCGTCCCCACTAAAGCAGACAGACCAAAAGCAAATCCACAGACATATAAAATAATTGATGAGGTGGTAAATTCTATAAAAAAAAAAAAAACAAGTAGCTAAGCAAGATACGGTAGAAGGGGACTCAGGAACCCTATTTTGACAGGGTCGGCAGAGACGCCTGTCTCACAGGGAAGAAGACGGCCACGTAAGAGCATCACAGATGAGGGAAGCAAGACAGCAGCTGGCATATTTAAGGCGCTAAATTAAGCCTTGAGAGTGAGGTAGGGAATAAAGCAAGATGAGGAGCTGGGGGAATCTGGGGGCATGTGGGGTACACCCGCAAACAAGTTAGGGTTCTGACCACTGCTCTGTCTACTACAGCTCCAGGTCTCAGGACTAAAACAAAGTCTTTTGAAGAACTCCTGAAGCAATGAAGCTGCAGACGCCTGGAAGACACAGGGAAAGCTGGCCAGACACTGGGAAAAGATCTTTTATTCTCCTATATCTTCTTCAACAACAAGAACCAAAAAAATACATATCTCAATTAATTAACCTGCCTCATGGGATTCCTCTGTTAAGGTATCTTTGTGAGAAATACTAGAATTAAATGTTTTCAAAATTGGAAATAACTTTGAAGCTCATCTTTCACAATGTCTTTATTTTCCACCATGGGACAGCTTTTTAAAAATAATTTAACATTTTGACCTAGACTTTATTCCCTTTATAAGATATGGTCATGTTTGAATGTGGTATTTTTGAACACTGTGTCTTTCTAGGACACATGCCAGTTCATCACATAATTTTAATAAATTTAACTTAATGTAACTTCTAAAAAAGATTCAAGCCACACATCAGTCTCCCTGTTGGCTCTGTCTTCCCGGGCAAGTGGGAACCAAGAATGCTGGACCCATGCTGGCGTCAAGCCTGGGGAGCAAGGTGGGAAATGGGAATTGGGCAGAATTCCTGCAGAGTGAGATCATGTTCAGTAGGAGACTTGAGAGCAGAAACCAGGAAACCAAGGCAAAGGCACAGGGCGGAGGAGGCTGCTACCACATTCCTAGTGTAAACCCCTGGGGAAGCTCGTCCTTGGCTGGGGAAGGAAGTGCTATAGATACTGACCCAAATCTGGGATGAAAAAGAACATGAGATGAATGGGTCACTTGTCTCTCATACCTCTATTCTATGTGTATGTGTTTCTCTCTTATCTTTTTATTAACGGATTACAAGGTTTGGATTCTATCTTTTCTTCATTTTTATTATAATTTATCTCTAATTACATACAATTATCTATAGAACAGAGATAAACTGATTTGTCAAAGCTGATCCAGCCAATTAATGGCTAAATTGAGATTTCCACTTAGTCTTGTGTTCTTTCCAAAAATACTAGTTAACAATCTTAACATTGAATTATGGTTGAATAAGAAAGAAGGATCAGAAAACAGGTGTTGACAGGCCACAGACAGGCACAAAACATAGGTTACTGGGATGCTGGGTGTGGCAAGCCAGGAGAGGAGGCTGACCACAGAACTAGGAGGTCTCAGCACCAAAGAAGATGCAGGACTGTCGACAATTATTCCTGAGGCTGGTCTGACTATTGCACATTATTATTATTATTGCCAGTAAGGCATTTTACTATTTAGCCATTTCTGCTTGCTCTTTCCTCATGTGCCATTATTCTAAGGACTGTCTTGGTCTTTTGTATATGTATATTCACATATATTTGCATATATTGTGTATATGTGTGTGTATATGTTCGCATATGTTTATAAAATCTGACTCTGTTCTACTTGTTCTACTTCCTTTTTACAAAGATTCTATTATGGGGATTCCAGAAGATAGTAGTAGTGGTAGGCACAGTTTCTAAGTCACCCCAAGTCCCCCTATAAAAACAGAGAAAACTGATAGCAAAACAATAACTAGGAGACAAGGTATCCTCATGAAGTCAAAAATATGAGTAGGGACAACCCACCAACAGCCCTAAGACCCACATACTATGCAGAAGGAAGCAATGAGAAGCAACCTCGTGTATAAGAACAGAATAACTATTGAACAGCCAACAGGAATTCATCAGGAAGTGCAGTGGGTCAGTTCGGGAACTGCTGCTAAAGCTTTGATGGGTTTTCCCCACTTAGGTGGCAAGCTGATGTAAGAGCTTTTTGTGGGGCAGTAAGGGCCTGGAGCAGCCTAGTTTCTGTGACCTCTGAAAACTGACCCGCTACGGTTCTCTCCCCAGATGGATTGCTAAAGAAGGAACACCGCTGATAACAGAATCAAAATGAAATAGGATAAAGGACCAGAGAGGCAAGGGAAAGAATTTCCTGACAAAAGTGGGAGAGGAGGAAACAGCCAAAGAAAAATAAACATTTTACACAGGTGAGTAACTAAATCACCTCCTTCAGAGAGGAATTGCTTTTGCTTTTTGCTTTATCCCTGAAGTCACCAACAACCCAGGCTATGTTAGAAACTTAATGTTCAGACTGTGGGTTCTGTGGGCCACACAGGTAGTTTCAATTCTGTCCCCTAACATAAGTCCATGCCTCCACCCAGTGCCAACTCTATGACTATTTCCTTTCGAGTGGTAGGTTGACTTATCCTAAGGTACTCTCTAATGAAGTTATTTCAAGTTTTCTCTTTTTTCAAGTATCTCTGATCTGTCCATCATATTTTAGGGGCTAAACATGCATGGCCAGTTAAAAGCCAGGCTCTGAGTCCTCAGGAACTGACAGATACCCTCAGGTTAAAACAAACTCTGGATTTGGCAATCGTTTTTTATTTTTTGTCTGGCTTCTGATTGTTTTATTAGAGTTCAGACTTATTTATTTAAAGTTTACTATATTTTATCTAGCATTTTAGGTGTTCTACACCAGAAGGAATTTTTCTGGATATTTAGTCTGGCAGATTGCTTAAAATAGAAATGGAATTTATCTATTTGCCACTATGCATTCAGTCTCATGGCTTTAAACTCGTGTCTCCAAAACTGACCTCTGATTCAGGATCTCTCTGAATTCCAGATTCATCTAACTCTTCCCAAACTCACTCCACATACAGTCTTAACATTTCAAGAAATAACCTCTTCAAACTTGCATTACTCAGGTCAAAAACCTTGTAACAACTCCTGTCTCCTTTGTCTTCCATCCTTCATTGTCATGTATCAAAATCCCTCTTGGCTCTACCTTCAAGCATATCCCAGCCTCTGCTGCTAGGACTTAACGAGGTGTCACATTTCCTTAGTAGATTTTTCATAGTGCCATTGAACATTACATAGTAAATCGCTGACCTCATCTCTCTGCTGGTATACTGTGAGCCACTTTAAGCCTGTCAGCTTTCAGACTACAATCCAATACACATGGCTGCTGCTTGCCTATGGGCTGTGGTTCTTCATCATCCAACTGTATTCGAACTTACTTAGACACAAGGAGACAACTTCACTTGCAGGGTGTGAAAGGAAGCAAGATGTTGGAGCGGTACAGATGAGAAAATATGATTTTGATTCCCTGTGGGTACCTGTTTATGGCCACTAGAGGGGTCTCGATTAGTCAGCATGGCCTTCCTCTCCTAACGTTACTAAACCCCTAAGATACTGAATCCAGACCTTCTTATGGCTTATTTTCTTCTTTCGAACCACGTGGTTGTATTTGCGTGCTTTATGGGTTGCTGGATGCAAAATTAGTAAACCCAATATCCTGTTGCTTAACCAGTAAGACACTTACTAATTCACTAAAAAGAACTTTGTTTCAACATATGACTTTATATATATATATATATGCACACACATAGATACACACACTTGCACACATACCTGTATAAACATACACATCAATAAAGATGAGATACCAGTCTTTCATGTCACTGACAGCTGTCAGGGCATGATTTTGCTTGCTGTCATCCTTCTAAAGGAGTCACAGTCAAGAAAGTAAAAGTCCAAGCTGGTGTTTCAATGATAAGGTGATATGCTATATTAGACAGGATTCTTTCCATAACAAGTAATTTAAAACATAGCCAAACTGGCCTAAACATAGAAGGAATCTATTGAGTCCTGTAATGAGAAGTCCCAGAGTAAGGCTGGCTTTAGGTGGACCTTAAGTAATAGACTCTGATGAAGTTACCAAGGTCTGACTCTCTAAATCTCTGAACTTGGCTCTTTTTAAAATGCATTGTCTTCACTTTGAAGTAACCTTTCCCCTCTTGGTCTCTTGACGGCTATTGTAGCCTCAGGATCCGTACTTCTTCAGCTTCAGGTACAGAAAATAGAACTTTCCTCTGCTAACAGAGAAGCAAAAGTATTGGCCCTGCTTATAACCCAAGTAAAGTCACAAGAAAACCCCCAAATCAATTCCTCTAGTCAAAGGGATGTGAAATGCCAACTGGCTTAACCAACTCAAAATTCATCCCTGAAGCTGAGGGTAAGGAAAGCTCCATCCAAACCACATGGCCTGAAATGTAAGACAGGAACTTTCTCCAAAGAAAGGCAGGGGAGATGAATAAGTACTTTATAGGGCCTGGACCCAGTAACCACTATTGTTTCTCCTCTTGTTCCAGGTTTATAATTTCTGTAGAGTTAGCAAGTTCTCCCTCAATGTGGCAATGGACCACTTACCCACCGGTCAATCCAACACATCATCTATCACAAGCAAGGATGGGGCCGTAAAGTGAGCAGAGAAACCTGGGGTTGGCAGCTGAGCTAGCAACACTGATTGTTGCCACAGGTGAGTTAAGGAATAATGATTACCAATAAACTGAAGTTTAAATAAAAATACTTTTAAGTCCCTTGTAGTTAGTTGAGCATCTCTTCATTTTTCCCCTCTGGATGAAAAACAAAGGCTATGTCCATGGTTACAAAGACTCACTTTTTCAGAGCAAGGGAGTGGTGTCCAAATCAGCCATATCAAGCTTTTCCCTTTGTGTATGTATATACACTAAATATGAGAAACACACCTTATTAATTACTATATTCTTAAAATAAATTTTCCAATGTGATTATTTAATGCTTTCCTATAATTTTTTGGTATTGAAATTTCTTTCACACCCAATAAGTTTTATATATTTTTATGCATACTTTATGCATTTATTTTATATATATATATACACCTAAGTTAAGAATTCTGAAACACCAAGATAACACATTCAGACACTTCATTTTACCTGCTGCAATCAGTTAGCGGCTGAGTTTTTGTGTCTAAACCTGTCTGGGGAGAATCTATAATCTAGAAAAGGTATGTTTGTCTAAAAGCCAAAGGCACTCCCTTTATGTTGTGCCATCAGAAATATTTCTGAGAGGACTATTTTTCCCTACCCTTGTGTATGCATATTTGCCTGTGTGTGTGTGTGTGTGTGTGCGCGCGCACGTGTGTGTGTAGGCAGGAGGTAGGCAGGAAAGAAAAAAATTGAGGATCTACATTTATGTCTTTACTGTTTTAAGAACTGAATGAGGGACAATGGGAGTTATATCCAGATAATAGATTTATGAATTTAAAACATCTTGCTTTTGCTGTTTGTACCACTTACAGTTTCGATCCTCGTAAGATTTTTTTTTTTTTTTTTTTTTTTTGGTGAAGGGGGCTTTGGTGAGCAAATGTAGTTAAACTCATTATTTCAGGAGAAACCCAGCATTACAGAAGTTTTAATGAGAGCTACTGCAAGAAGCGTTATCCCACATTCTCTCCTTTGACTTAACACCAAGGCCAAGGAAAGCTAGCATTCTACCCAGTTTGAGGTGCATTTCATAGATGAAACTGCCAAATGGCTAAAACTGACTCTCAGCTTTTTCTACACTGAAGTTGGTGTCCTCACTGGTTCAAAATGACTCTTTGTGCCTGTCATAACCAAGTGTATTTAGCTATTTGTGCAGCTAAGACTTTGTGTCTAAACCTGTTGGGCAGAATCTTATTTCTTGGAAATAGCTCCACGTGCCCTACAAACCACACCCTCTTACTGCATACGTGGCACAGCCCCTTACAATTGCCAGAAAGCGCTTTGTGGTATTCTCAAACTGGGAGACCTGAAACACTGTGATATATATACATTTATCAACATTCTATGAGAACAGAGATAAAATACTTTCAGATGATTATCTCTTTGTCAAATTCTAACACCTAGAGAAACCCAGAAAATAACCCTCTAACTTTTTTTGGAGAAGAAAGCTCATATCCCTAACCATTCCACCTCCCTGCACAGCAGACTGTGTTGAAAAGCCAAGTCACTACAGGGCTATCCCCCAAATCCCTTCACCATTATGTGGCAAATCAAGCCCCTGGGGCTTGGCCCTTTATGCCTCTCCAGACTCATCTCAACTAAGCCGCATTCTAGGACTGCTTTCCAGGACACTGGACCACTTACCGAGCCTCATGAGACTTTGTTCTGGCTGTCCCTTCTAGCCGAAATGCCCACTCTCCACAGCTCCAACTCAGTCCTTCATGTGGTAACTCCTGTTCCTAAAATAATGAATGACTGAAGAGGCCCGTCCCAGTCAGGGCAGGCACTCCCATGGAACCTAAGGGATAAACCACTTCACCTATAAAGATTGACACCTCTTTTGCAAGAATAGAGCATCTTCTCTGAGGTGGATGTCAAAATCTCAACCATCTTTCAGGCTTTTTAGTGTTAATTTAATATGTTAGTTAATCCTCAATGTTAGTTAGTTGTTTCTAGGATCCCGTTGCCAATGTCTATACATACTTGTTGGATGGGATTTTCTTCTGATACTAATTCCCACATCTAACCATCTGGCCAAGATGACGTTCTCTCAACAAGCTTATCTTCCCTATCTCTTCTCTTCTAAATATTCCCCAACCTGCTCCACTTCCAAGTCATTCTAATTATGAAGGGAAAAAAATGGTATATTTTCTAACATTAAATTATACCACTTTATAACTCATATGAATCTATGATCTACCAATAAAAGGCAGACTTGCATTAAATTTGACTTGTGTGTTTCTGTTGGACCCTTGTGCATCTCCAGTGACTGCCCACAAGCTGGGTGTCTTGAACCTAAATCTAAGAAACGCTTAATAGCCAGCACACTGTCTATGTGTACAAACCTCTCTTTAAGAGGGAGTTTAAAATAAAACAAACGCACCAATTAGCTTGGGAAATAGAAGGAAATGAATGAATTTATCATTTTGCAAAGTTCAATAAACTCAATTTTGATACGTTAAAAGTACCTTAATGATTGATCAGTAAACAAACAAATACTCAAAGAACAAATATATGCAAAGGTGATACGGTCCTCTCTCCTTTTATAAATACAGATTGGTAGAAACTATTTCATTTGCTCGTGAAGACTTTAGACTTCTGTGCAAATGAATGGTATGGGTTTTAACAATTATGCTGAGAGTACTCAATTAATGGTTACTATATTCCAGGCCCTGGATTGTGAGGGTGGGTAAGCAAAGAACTCACTGGCAAGTAGAGGGAATGAACAAACATATGTAAGAAGGTATAAAACTAATGGCACTGGTGATACCATATGTATTTTTATAGTAAGGCAATGTGTACAGGAGTAATGTATAGGAGTACAGAGGAGGGAAGAACTTAATCCTGCTTGGGGATAGGGAGAAGTAAGTCCCAGAAAACTACTGATTTCAGAACTGACATTTGAGCTAGTCTTGAGGGTTGAGTCAAAGTTCACCAGAAGTGGAGGAAAGATATTCCTGGCAGAGAAAGCAGCCAAACAAAGGCTCAGAGAAGGAGGTGTTGGAAATGGTGAGTGCTGGTGGGAATGGAATGTGGCTATGGAGGGCACTGCTAGTGACAAGGATAAAGCTGTAAAATGTGGACAGGGCGTAACTGTGACGTACCCGTTGACCAGGCTATCAAATATTTGGCTCTGGAAGTATCAGGGAATCATCAAGAGAGAAATCGTGTCTTCTCTTTTAGAGGTTCTTGCTGATAAGCCTCCTGCAGGAAAGATTCTATTCCTCACTTAAGCATTCATATCTTGGTTTTTCCCCATCTAGTTTGTATTTTAAGACCCTCAAAAGTTTGTAGGCTTGGTGTGAGGTGCTCTGTTTACCCACCTGGTTTACATAAGAGCATCTACGGAAGTTCTTTTCTTTGGCTCGAGTCAAACAGTCTGTGTCCCCTATTACGGTGTGACTGCATTTACTCCAAAAGACATTTCCTTAAAAAAGTTTTACAGTCATTTACATTCAAAAAGAACCCATTCTTGAGCAAAAACCTTGAATAAAAGTGAGGGCGACAGCCAGCCTAGAAACACACAGCAACTCTGGGGTGAAGGGAAAAAGATCTCTGTGATTCCGTGCTTTGAGTGAGTGCCTTCTTTTGTGGACCTTTCCATGCCTGTCGGTGCTGTTTGATTCCTACAGAAAGGAGGCACTCAGCAGGAAGAGGAAGCCCCAGTTGTCCAGATACCTCTGCATTTCTCATAATGGAGAAAGAGGAACTGGAATTTACTCACACTCCATTTACTTATAAAGTCAGAAAATAATAAAATGTCACGTCCGTGTCTATATTGGTCACAGGCATTGTATCCATGCCTTGTCAACAGGCATTCCAAAACTAATCTGTCATTTTGCCTTTGTTGGAATTAAAACATTTAATTTCTTAATTCCATTTCAGCTACAGGTTCATTTCACTGTCACTAATGGATAAATGATTCAGACACTGGAGTTGTTTTCATCTCATCACATTGGGAATAAAGATGACAATACATGCTAATTCCAACAAAATGAACATTTAAATGTTCAGGAAATTACAGGGTGACTAAGTATGTTATAAAGTGAAGAGTTTGTTTCAGTCACATATAATTAAAAACTCAGAACATTTATTTTTTAATTACAGATTCACCAATAAAAATATTTTTATCAAATTTGGTCAATACACAGAGCACATAATTTATTCCAGTTATTTTAGAAAATTTAGAATTCGACTGTAATGACTTTTTAGTTTGTCTATGTCTTAATGATATTAAAGCATTTCTATATTTAGTAATTATATTAGAAAGGACATCATATTATCCACCATACACTAAAACCAGTCTATTTTAACAGGATTCTCTATAAATTCCTTCCTATAAATGAAAAGAAGATAACACGGCCACAAACTATTAGAACTGTCAGAGAGAAGAATACAGAACCATTACTTACTAGAAGTTTACCCTCGTGCCAGATGCTTTAAATACCGTGTCTCACTTTAATCTTTAGCAACACTGTAAGATAGCATCCCCATTTGCTATTTAAGAATGTGAATCTCAGAAAGACTAAGAAGACATTTGCTCATAGGTATACATTTAAGCAACCTACCTACCACTGAACTACTTTCCTATGCAGAAACTTTGTATCCAAAAAAGAAGTAATCTGGCATGAAAATGTGTTATAAAGTATAATCAAAGGCCTGACTTGTTCTCAGGCAGGGAAGGGCAGTAAGGAAAAGTGAGATTACTAAATCCATAATTTAGGTTGTTACAGGATCCTCAGAAATTCCTGAATCCACAAAAGCAACACCAACAGAATCAGAGAAGTTAAGTGATCTGCCAAAAATCAAAAAGCTGAGAAGTAGCAAAACAGGGAATCAAGTTCAACGGATGGCTAGGGTTCACGAAAAAGCTTTGATCAGGCATTTACTGCACACAACGTGCTGGGCTGGGCTGTAGAGACACAAAAGGTATGCAGTGCACCCCTAAGAGATTCAAGGCCGCCCCTGGGCTGGGAGCAGCCCTGGGCTGTCCACGGCTCACCTCACTGCCAGTGCAGGCACAGCTGCATGTCTAATGATGACTTCAGTGGCCTTTCACTCTCAACACAGCTGACTTCCTACAGAGGAGCTAGTCTTAGAGAAATTGCCCATTAAATGGTATTTAAATATTTACTAGATCAGGAATTTCTACAACCCTCTAATGCTTGTGGCTTTATTCAAAATACTGACTCTAAGTTTATTTTATTCATGTGTTTCTTTGGATAGCATCTTTCTGCAAGATAGATTTTTACTGCAGTGAGTTAGTCACACTAAGACTTTTTTTAATATGTTTGTGCACATTTACTACTGTCCTCTAGTGGATAGAATCACAGACTAGCTTACTAAGTACTAGTAACATCTCGTAACAAATCCGGAAACAAACCATAGAATATTACACGTTGAAAGCTTGGGTGAACCTTAGAGGGCATTAGAACATCATCACTACCGTCATTATCGCCTTCAGGGACTTCACAATGTGCCTGGTTATCATTTTCATTTGTAAGTTCCTTCCTTAGAACTTTAGACTCTATGGAGGTGGGAATTCAGACATCATCTACAGGAAGGAATGAGGCCGCCAAAGATCAGCTGTTCATTTGAAGTCAGAAAACGCTTTAGGGCAAAATGTGAATTCAAATCTACGTGTCCTCTCTCTGCCCTCCCCGAAGCTGCCCCTCTTTTCCAGGCGCCCCGTGACATCCAGTCACATGAACCTTCTCTCTGTTAACATCCCAGTGCAACTTTAAAAAATTAAACTACATTAACAAATTATAAAAGAACCCAAAATTGCTTTTCATGTCTTGATGTGTTTAAATCTGTTTAATTCTTCATAGGGGTTTTGAGTCAGGATCATTATCAAAATAGGTAGAATAATGTTATTTCCAAAGCTACTACAAACTTATTTCTATGGTTACAATGACAAAATTATTTTAAATTTTTAACTTCATGGTGATCTTTATAGAGATTAGGGATACATGGACCCATAAAACACTTTAAAATGAGTTATGTTTATTCTACAAATTTACTTATGCATACTATAATATAATTCACAATCTAATGCTTTTTATTTAAATATAGTTGATGTACAATATTAAGTTAGTGTCAGGTATAAAACATAGTGACTTGGCATTTACACACATTATGAAATGATCACCATGATAAGTCTAGAAAACTTCTGTCCCCATACAGTTATTATGCTATTATTGACCATATTCTTATCCTACATATTATATACCTGTGGCTTATGTATTTTATAACTGGAAGTTTGAACCTCTTAATCCCTTGCACCTATTATGCCCAACCCACGACCTCCCTCCCCTCTGGCAACCACCTGTTTATTCTCTGTTATCTATGAGTCTGTTTTTGTTTGGTTTGGTTTGTCTTCTAGATTCCACATATAAGTGATATTATATGATACTTGTATTTCTTTATCCAGTTATTCACTTAGCATGAAACCCTGTAAAGCCACTCATGTTATTGCAAATGGTAAGATTTCGTTTTTCTTTATGGCTGAGTAATATTCCACTGTGTGTATATATATTTTTAATTTATATATCTGTATGTGTGTATGTGTGTATCCTTATCCATTCATCTATGGATGGACACCTGGGTTGCTTCCAAATCTTGGTTATTGTAAATAAGGCTGCTATAAACACCAGGGTGCATATGTCTTTTTGAATTAGTGTTTTTGTTTTCTTTGGATAAATACCCTAAAATGAAATTGTTGAATTGTATGCCATTTCTACTTTTAATTTTTAGAGGAACCTCCATATTTTTTTTCCAAGGGGGCTGCGCTGATTTACATTCCCACCAACAGTGCACAAGGGTTTCCTCTTCTCCATATCCTTGCCAACACGTGTTATTTGTTGTCCTTTTAATGAGAGCCATTTTGACAAGTGTGAGGTGGTATCTCATTGTGGTTTTGACTTGCATTTCCCTAATGATTAGTGATGTTGAGCATCTTTTCATGTGCCATCTGTAGGTTTTCTTGGAAAAAAAGTCTATTAAGGTCCTCTGCCTATTTTTAAATTGGGTTCAGTTTTTTGATGTTGAGTTGCATGAGTTCTTTGTATGCTTCGGATATTAACCCCTTACTGGATATACTATTTGCAGATAGCTTCATCCCTTTCAGTAGGCTTTCTTTCATTTTGTTGACGATTTCCTTCACTGTGAAAAAGGGTATTTTTAGTTTGATATAGTCCCATTTGTTTATTTTTGCTTCTGTGTTCCTTACCTGAGGAGACAGATCTGAAAATATATCGCTAAGACCAATGTCAAAGAACGTGCTGCCTAGATTTTCTTCTAGGAGTTTTACGGTTTCAGGTCTTACATTTAAGTCTCTAATCCATTTTTTATTTATTCTTGTGCATGGTGTGAGAGAGTAATCCAGTTTGATTCTTTTGCATGTAGCTGTCTAACTTTCTCAGCACCATTTATTGGATAGGTTGTCTTTTCCCCACTATATATTCCTGCTTCCTTTGTCCTAGATTAATTACCTATATAAATGTGGATTCATTTTGAGCTCTCATTCTGTTCTATTGATCTTTATGTTTGTTTTGTGCTAGTACCATACTGTTTTTATTACTGTAGCCCTGTAGCATAGTTTGAAACCAGGCACTGTGATACCTGCAGTTTTGTTGTTCTTCCTCAAGACTTCTGTGGCTACTCAAGTTCTTTTGTGGTTCTATATAAATTGTAGAACTGTGTGCTCTAGTTCTGTGGAAAATGCCTTTGGTATTCGATAGGGATTGCACTGAATCTGTAGACTGCCTTTGGGGAGTATAGTCATTCTAACAATCTTAATTATTTCAGTCCTTGAGCACAGTATATTTTCCATTAGTTATATCTCTTCAATTTCTTTCATCAGTGTCTTACAGTTTTAAGAATACAGATCTTTTACCTCCTTGGTGAGATTTATTCCTAGGTATTTTATTATTTTGATGTAATTGTAAATTATATTGTTTTCTTAATTTCTCTTCTTGATAGTTTTTTATTAGTGTATAGAAATGCAACAGACTTCTGTATATTAATTTTGTATCCTGCAACTTTACTGAATTTATTTATTAGTTCTAGTACTTTTTTGGTGATGTCTTTAGGAAACTGCTTCTGTGCTGGAACTGAAAGCATGCAAGATTTTTCACATGCCCTTTAAGAGCAGAGTCTACATACACATTCAGAGAACAAACAGTGGTTTTCAGAGGGAGAAGGGTGGGCAAGATAGGTGAAGGGAATTAAGAGGTACAACTATTAGGTATATAATAAATAAGTTACAAGAATGTAATGTACAGCACAGGGAATACAGCCAATATTTTATAATAACTTTTTTGTGGAGTATAATCTATAAAACATTGAATCATTATGTTGTACACCTGAAACTAAAATAATACTGTAAGTCAACCACACTTTAATTTTTTTAAAAAAAGAGTGGAGTCTCTGTTTACTGTAGTCCCCTGGCTCTCCCAATCATAAGTCTGCTGGTTTTCAAAGCCAGATGTTGGAAGCTCATCTTCCTGGTGCAGGACCCCCAGGCAGGGGAGCCAGATGTGGAGCTCAAATCCCTGACTCCTTGATGAGGACCTCTGCAATTGTGATATTCCCTGTTTGTGGGTTGGCAACTTGGGATGTGGGTCTTGCCTATAATGCATCTTCCCTCTCCTACCTGTCTCATCATGGCTCCTTCTTTATATTTTTGGTTTTGGAAAATCTTTTCTGCTAGTTTTCAGGTCATTCTCATAGATAGTTGCCTGTAAGTAGTTGTAATTTTGCTGTGCCCATGGGAGGAGGTGAGATCAGGATCTTCCTAGTCCACCAGCTTCATGCTCCTTCTATCTAATGCTTTTTTTTTAAGTTCATGTATAACTTAGGTTTGAAATATTTAGTTTTAATGCTTAGTAATAATACTAAATACTTTAATTTTCAGGTTTCTCATATGTAAAGCTGACCCTCCTACTTCTGTGACGTTTAACAAAAATAAGGTTTTTGAGTTTCTGCCTCCCTTAGTGGTATAGCACAGAAGATAAATAAACAATAGTTTCCATCCATATTAGTCCCAGTACCACCAAAACTTTATCCTAAAATTAAAAGTAAATTTAATAAGCTTATTTGCCATAATTTTCAAGATACTTTTGTAAAGGCAAATCATAAAATGCATTTAATATATTATTAGTTGCATATAACTATGAAAGCCGTTAATAAGCCTATGATTTTGGTTCTATTCAAAACTCAAAAGTATTGTGCATAAATTTAAGTGTATGATTTTATAGATTGCTGGGGTTTTCTTTCTTTTGTCATCTCTTTATAACAGTGTTAATTAACAAAGAGGAGACATGATCTTTTTATGCATTCTCTAGCATTTACTATACACATTTGTTTTTGAAGATGCTTTCCCCATCCAGACCTTTTTTTTCAATAATTATGGAAGTTGGTACAAACCTTAACTATTTAAATGACTTTATGAATTTCTATTTAGTCATATTAATTCTTGTGAAACTTTATGTCATCTGTAACACAACTGGAGGGCATCAGATATTAACATTTGTGAATGATTTTCTTTAAAAAATTTTCCACTTGGTGTTTAGGAGATCAACCAGAAGATAAAATATGTTAGAAAGTCAGAGTATAATTTACTACATGCTGCCTGTCAGTTTCAAATGGAACTTTATAAACTCCAGAAAAGCTTAAATAATACAAATCATTTTTTATTGATTTAATATCTTCTTTACTGAATTATAGTTGATTTACATAAATCATTTTTGAGATGGAGTTTTACCCTTTTACTTTCTCCCTCCATTGTATCAGCCCATCAAGAATGAATTAATTACATTCAAATCTGAATTTTGCAGTCTAATGAGCAAGCAAATTATTGGCAAAAAGAGATGGTTATACATGCCACTGTGTGATTTAGCTCAGTCATACATTATCCCTTAAATGTTTATCCTTAAAAAAAAAGGAATGAAATAATACTAAAGGTCAACACTTGACTCACAATATGAGGCCTTAAATTTTAATCTAAGTGAATGTGTGACTATATGTCCAGATTTGTACCTGTTGCCCCAGAATAATTATTAGTGACCCTTTCATTCTTAAAATTGTGCTAGTTTGAATGGTAAATTAAAAGGTTTCATTGATTTTTGGTAGCAAGCCTATAATTTGCAAATAGCATATATATTAATTTGGATAAATAAGTGAGCTTTTCTACTTCCTAGATAATAGTGACAGGAAGTGAGAGTATGCCATATTCACATCTAAAATGAGTTTGTTGAATGGATTTCAGTTTTCTTTTTACCTGTAACTCCATAATATAATTTTTTTTAATTCAGTGAAACTGAGTACTTCTTCTGTATGAACGATTCATTCTCTGGTGTCTTTGATGAATTTTCAGTGTAAAACATTTACTAAAAGCAAAGCAAGGGGATAATCAAAATTACCTATAATCCTACTCCCTAGAGAGAGTTTTCACCCATACGTCTCTATAATTAGGTACATATATTTTTGGCAAAATTAGGATTGTTCTATTTACACAGTTTTTGTATCCTGCTTTTTTACTTGTCATCATATCATGAATATTTTACTGATTAGTCTCCAAAATCTAATTTCTATGCCTACGTAATGTTCCAAAGAAGTTACATGCTGCTGTTTACTTGACCATTGCCCTAATATTGCTCATTTAGGGTGCTGCGAATCATTTCTTATTATGTGACTAGCTTTCTCTGCAGTTTCTTTCACAGAACATTAATTAGATTAAATCTTCACTTAAATTTCCCTGATTACAAAGCAAGACAAAGTACACAGTATACTTTTAAGATCATTCATTTTGGGCTAAAATCATATTGTATTTTTTTCTTCTGATGGTTAAAGTTGTAAAGTTATTCATGTTTTCCTCTACATTTTTATTTGGTTTATTTGATAACAAAGAATGATTTAGCAGACTTTTCTACCCGGACATCCCACAGGTAATTCAATCACAGTTGCCCAAACTGAACTATTATTCCTCCAAATCTCTTTCTCCCTCATGTTCCCTGGAAAAGGGCTCTGGCATGTGCCCGCCTCCCCAAGCGGGAACCCTGAACTATCTAGCATCCCCTCAGTCCCTCAGCAGCTATCCACCCTTGCTTAGCTTATTTCCTGCCAGGACCGCTGCGATCACTTCCCAAACTCTCCACCTTTAGTCAAAAGCACTTCTTTATTCTCCTCAGAATTAATATAATGATCTTTCTGAAACACAATTTTTATAACTGAATTTATATATAAAAATCATTTTCAGGTTTGTCAATGACTCTGTTGCCTACAAAGTAAAATCTGAAGTCCTTTAAATGGTGTGTAAGACCCTTTGGGATTCAATTCTTTTCTCCTTATCCAGCTTCATCTGCCCTTCTGCTGTCTATGTAACAGCAACACTGGGCATTCAGTTCCACAAAGGTTCCAACGGTATTTCTCGCCTACCATACTCACATTTGCTTTTCTTTCTTTCAAGCATTCCCTCCTCCTTCCTTTACATCTGTAAAACTCCTACTTACCCAACAAGTATGAGCTCAAGTGACAATTCCTCAAGGAGACTCTGGTGCTCCTTCTCTAACGTTCTTTCTTTAACTGTATTTTTATTGAAGTATAGCTGATTTACAATCTTAGTTGTAGGTATACATCAAAGCAATTCAGTTATACATATACATACATACATCTATACATATATTTTCAGATTCTTTTCCATTATAGCTTATTACAAGAAACTGAATGCTATACAGTAGGTCCTTGTTGGTTATCTGTTTTATATATAGTAGTGTGTATCTGTTAATCCCAAACACCTAATTTATCCCTCCCTTCTCTGACATTCTTAACACTATGGTTTATATGTAGGCAGACCTCAGAGATACTGCAGGTTCAGCTCCAGACCACTACAGCAAAGCAAATATCGCAATAAAGCTAGTCACATAAATTCTTCTGTCTCCCAAGACATGTACAAGTTATGTTTATACTAGACTGTAGTCTAGTAAGAGGGCAATACCACTATGTCTTAAAAAAAACAATGTACATACATAAAAAAATTCTTCATCACTAAAAAAATTCATCTGACAATGCTGGCTTGCCACAAACATTCACTTTGTAAAAAACACAATATTTGCAAAGCACAATTAAAAAAAAGCCCAATAAAATGAGCTATGCCTTACACCAATTATAATACTTATTATTTATATTAAATTAGTTTTCACTTCCATCTTGATGTCAGGAGCCAATACTTAGCCAAGTGTGTGACACACAACAGATGACTGATAAATGCATGCTAAAAGAATGAATGAATGAATGAATGAATGATTAGCTGAATGACTGAGGTAGGTTTGAGACAGACTTGAGAATTCAGCTGGCTCAGGTTCCGAGCAAATAACTTAAAAACTACCTCTGAAAGCCACTCTTCCATTTTGAATTACTATAGGTAAGTGCTGTCTAGTAGAAATACACAAGCCTACATAAAGGCATTTTAAACTTTTTAGTAACCACATTTAAAAAAGTAAAGAAAAAGTGAAATTTTAAAAATATATCTTATTTAACTCAACATACCCAAAATAATGCTTTCAAAATGAAAATCAACATAAAGTTTTAATAAGGTATTTTACATTCTTTTCTTTTGCACTAGGCTTTTTAATTCTATTGTATATTTTTAACTCCTAGCCCATTTCAATTTGAACAGTTAATATTTTCAAAAATATGTCATTTGTGTTTCAATTTCATAAAATTCACAGCTGAAAAATAGGTTCTTATACCTGAGTTGTTGCAAACCTACTTAAATTTCTTTCAATACTTGAGTCCCCATTTAAACTAAAATCTAAATTAATTACATTTCATTAATGTTAAAAATTTAGTTCCTCGGTTTAACTAGCTACATTCAAGTGCTCCATAACCACAGATGGCTAGTGGCCACTGTGTTAGACAATGCAATTCTAGTTCTTGCTCATAAGCCAAAGTCTCCCTCCCCTGTATTTTACTACTATCATACTTTGGGCCAAAATGGTATGTGTATTATTTTATGTGTTACATTAGGCAATTTGTAAAAAAAAACAGAGGAGAATTTTTCTAAATAAGCTTCCTATACATTTGATTAGAATACCATTTGGAAACCTTAGACCTATTTGCCAAATGCTGTCAATTATTGAGATATTTGGGATACTGTTCAAGAATTCTAGATAGTTTACACGGTATTTATCAAAAGTTAATCTTAGAAAACATAAGATTCTTTATGAGGTATTCTTTCCAAATTTGCAGATACTTGTTCAAGAAAACTAATTCAGGAAATTAGCATATGCCTAACTTTACTGATAAGAGCGTGGCCTCAAATGAGCTACGAACCACACACTGTAAGAAGAAAGACACTACCTGGTGTGCGAGTGAGCCACCGCAGACCTACAGTTAAAGGCCTGTGGGTATCCTGGAAAAGACCGAGGATTCATTTATTGTCAAAACAGCTTTTACCTAGTCGTCTGAGACTAAAGCAGACTGTCTTTGTGTGAGCCTTATCTGAATTGAACCTGAAACTCTGAGAGACTGAAAAAGAGGTCGGTGTGAAAGTAGATGGCTTTGGGGGAGACCCAGCTGAAGCAGTAAGGAAGCAGTCTTAAAGTGGCAACCGCTTTCTCCTTCCTTCCTTCAATTTTGCCTGCCTGCCTTCTCTAGAGTCTCCTGAAAATTTGCTTTAGGAATCCTTTCTAGATTTTGGTAAATTCCAAGATAGGACCAGTTAAGTAATGAAAACTAGGAGTGCCATTTTAAAACCTGCTGGCCTTCCCTAGGCAAAAAATTTTCATAATAGAAAAGTGACTTACTAGCTGTGGATTAGCTCTCTACAGCAGTGATTAAAAGAAGTGGTACTGTCTGAAACAGAGACACAGGTATTTGGCAAGCGGAATGCTACCACGAAAAAGACAATGAATCTTAAAAAGGAGACTGACTTTCAGACTATGTCATATGTAGACAAAGGAAAGCAAATCAAATTTCATAAACGGAGTAACTCCCAAAAAAAGACAGACTCACAGAAAAAACTTGGGTTTTTAATTCTGTGCTTATTCTTTAATCCAGTAAATTTAAAATATAAAACATAAACTTTAGGACAGGAGTTGGCAAATGTCTTCTGTAAAGGGCCAGATAGTAAATATTTTAGGCTTTGTGGGCCATAACTGGTCACTCTCATCTAGTCTTTGTTATTTTGTTTTGTTTCACAACCATTTAAAAATGTAAAGACCATTTTCAGCTTGACAGCCACAAAAAACAGGCAACAAGCTGCATTAGCTCATAGGCTATAGTCTGCTGACACTTGATCTAGAAAACTATCTTGTCCAGAGATCAAGAGGACTTGAAAATTTGGAGCTTCATCATTGCTGCTCCACATTCTGCTCCCACCCAAGAGCTACATTAAAAATCACATCAAATCTCTCAGAAGCATTGTCTTTATGATAAACCACTGGCTGGCTTTTCAACTTAATGTTTCATTAAGGCCTCTTTCACCATTAAATATTACATATTCTGATGAATAAGCTAAATTGTATATCGAGTGAAAATAACAAGAGCTAGTATTTATTGAGTATTTTACACATGCCAGACAATCTCCAGAGTTGTATTATCTGTCCTTTACAAGAGCCATCTTACAAGGTGAGTGTGATTAGCCTCATTTTAGAAATGAAACGAAGGCACAGATTATTTACATAAATTGTTGAATAACATACATCTGGTAAACAAAAGAGCTGGTATTAAAATCCACATTGCATCAGAATCTATGCACTAGACCAGGCTTGGAAAACTTTTTCCAGAAAAAGCCAGATAGTAATATTGCAGTTTTTGCAGGTCATAGAGCCTCTGTCATGACCACTCACATCTGCCACTGCAGCACAAAAGTAGCCATGAATGGCTACGTGCCAGTAACGGTGCTTACAAACACAGACAGTGGGTCAGGTTTGGCCTGCAGACCATAGTTTCCTGTTGCCTACACTTGACCAGTACTTCTCAAAATTGAGTGTTAAAAGAATCAACTGAGCACCTTTTAAAAGTACAGACTCTAGTCCATTACATCTGGGAAAGGACCTGAGACTCTGAGGTTGTCACACATTTCCAGGTGATGCTGATGCTGCTGTTTTTTGACCTCATTTTGAATAGCAAGTTTCTAAGCTACTGTGCTACACGCACCTAAAGCAAAGTGAGTAAGAAGGATTGGTTCCTTAAGGTACATGTTATCAGTTACCTTTTTAGAGCTGACATGTATTGAACTTACAACATATATCAGATGTTGTGGCAACAAGCATTTTACTTTGTGTGCACTTCAAGTGGAACCATTCACCCTCTTGTTCAAGCCAGAAATCTGGGTACCACTCTTTAGACCTGACTCTACATCATCTATCAAGTCTCATGTGCTACTCACCACTTAATGCTGCTTCCAAAACATATTTCAAACCTGTCCTTTTCTTTCAGAATCTACCACCACCACCCAAATATAGATATGACTCTTTACCTGGACTTCTGCAGTAGACCTTTATTCTCTGTAGTGCCAAATATGAGCCCCCTCAATCCATGCTCCATTCAGCAGCCAGAAAGTAAATTTAAGAGGTAAATCAGATCACATCACTCCCTTGCTTGAAACCTTTAAAGGGCTTCAATGGCACTTAGAATAGAAGCCAAACTCCAAACATGGCATAGAAAGGATGCATCAGATCCAGCCTCTGCCTAACTCTCCAAATAGTTTTCACTCACTCAGTCACTCATGCAGGCACGCTGGCCTTCTCTCAGGTCCTGAAATGCACTAAGCTCGTTCTCAATTTAGGATCTTTTTAACATGTTCTTCCTCCTGCCTGCAAATCCTCTCCTTCCTCTTTTTCAAGTCTGGATCCCTGTGATACTTTTACGAGTTAGTCTAAATGTTACCTTATTAGAAAAGCCATTCCTTATCACTCAAAGGACAGTAGCCACTGCCTTGTTTTTCTCCCAGAGATCCTGTTCTTTCCTTCTTAGCACTTACACGTCAGCACTTGTGTTTCCTTGTGGGTTGTGTGCCTCCCAAGTAAACACTACTAAAGCAGAGACAGAGTTCTCGAATCATGACATACATTTAATGAATGCTTGTTAAATGAATGGATAAGTTAATGAAGTTCCCACTGGAATATTCTCTCCATGTGGGCAGGATTTTGCCTTACTGCTGTTGTTTCATGTAGCTCTCAAAAAAGTGTCTTGCATATAGCAGACATTCAATAAATGTTTGTTTTATTAAATTATTTAATATGTGTAAAGCTCTAGGATTTCTAGTTCCATTATTATGGCCATTTTATAAATGAAGTAATAGGCAAGTAGCTTAATCAAGTTCAAAGTACTGTGAGTTAGTGGAGTCATACTTTGAATATAGGTTTTATTTCCAAAACATGTACTACACATGTGGAAAAGTCTCCATTAGTAGATACTTGAAACTCCATGAGATTTTTAACACATCATTACTTACAAGTTATTTGCAAGTCTTCGTAGCAATGTCTATTTCTGTGTAAAATATTAATTATGGATTGATATCAAATATCAAATATGATATTTCCCTTCATTTAATTATTTTCCCATAATTCAGGGAATATATTTTGTCTACTCAATAATACCATAAATACCCTGAGGATATGATGAGTCTTTGGTATAAGCCACACTAGCCCAGAGTAAACCATTAGATGCAACATGTTGTTGCATCTCCTTATATTTTGCTTTTTATTATCATTATGATTTGCTTGCATGTTGGTATGTTTTCTTAATATTGTTCCCAAACTTCTTCATTCCTGAGGGAAAATAGCCTCTTGATACATTCAACTTTAGATGTTGGAAAACAAAGGCAATCTCTGAATTAGGGGATGAGTGGTTTGAAAATGTGAATTTTGTTTGTGTCTCAGAGCATATATGTATTTACCAAGTCTAATGAAATTGGATCTTTTTACTTTAGCAGAGAGAATCTTAACTCTTTAGCACCTGTGTATTTTGGCAACTTTGCTTCTGAAGCATCATTTACTGCACTCAGGGAATAACTGGTGCTTAGAGAGACCTGAAAGAAATGCTAAATGTTATTTAAAGTTTTGTGGGGGTTTTTTTGTATATAGAAAAGAATGGGATTTGGGGGACATTAGTCCTGTTGAGAAGAAAATGGAATATTTGAACCATATCAGGCTAAGACACTTTACTACAAAGTCACACTACTAAATTAAGTCAAGGAGGGTTCTCTCCTATGAGAGTGGTAAATACAGTGTTACCATCATTATAAACTTTTGTCCCACTCCAGCCTGATGGCAGAATGGGAAGGAGAGGGGCCAAAGACTGTTCTTATAATTTATATGATAGGTAAAATATCCCACAAATGATAATGATTTCTTTTCCACTGGTTTATGTAATTAAATCATTACATTCACTGTGATTTATGAAGCAGCAATGGCAGCAGGGATGGCCAGCCTGTGGCGCATGTGCAGCCACAGCTTCCTCCATCCCTAAAGCGGTTATCGTTTATTGGTTACATTGCACTTTCCTTTTAAGCCCAGAGGAGGCCTCAGAATTCTTCCCAATGTGGCTTTAAAGCGAGTCACTTCCAAAATTAGAATTGGAACCAACAGTCAACGCAGAGCTGTAGAATTATTAGTTGCGAATGGGAGGTGGGAAGAGCGTTGTTAAACTTGTGTACATCACAGCACTGAGCAAAACGAAGTAATCAGATTAATCTGTTAATACCTCTCTTTATGCTCTGTGGTTATCAAAGTTGATAAATTGAGCGTGCCGAGCCCAATAACCCTGGAACCTGATAGAATGCTGACAATCTGAAACTCTAGTTTAGTAACACATCCTTCATGTGAAAAAATCACAATTGGTTAGTTTATGTAGGGCATGAACTTTGTATATTAATGTGTATTTAAAATGAAAATGCAACTGATCTAATCATGAATAGAGAAGAATATGATGAGGTGAAAAACAACGTCAAAAAATGGAGAAGTTGGGTGTCATTGTAACAAAAGCATGATAATCATATGATATCTATGTTTTTCCTCAAATAATGACAATTTCTGAGTAATTTAAATGATTGGCAATAACATTAATATATCTCCCAGGTCACATTCTCCTTAAAGTATGAATTGTGCACATAGCCAGAGCTTTGTCAGATGAGATCCTTAAGATGCACTTCCACCAGCTTCATTTCATTGATGGATGTGAAGAGTGGATGTGGAGAGTACCTTCTCCACAACTGCATCATGATTTTGGAGCTAAGATTCAGGTCTTCAGTATCTCTGACCACTTTTCTTTCACTGTTCCACATTTTCCCTCATGTCATTTGTTTACACAGATTTCTGTGTATATTGCATACATTTTTTACTTATCTGACCTCAGCTTTGTCAGAATTGCCTTCTAATAACACCAAAGAGCCTTGCTAATTGTCTATAATCAGGACGAAACATACATTGGCTGCCATACTCATTTTTATTCCATCCAGTCTGAAAACATTTTTCCACTGTTATAAAAATACCACAGATTTCTTATTTACAATCAAGGGAGGCATGCATCAGTGTAATAATGTGCCTCAACTCAATTAAACGTAATTACATTCCCCAACTGGAAATGACACTGTGGAGAGGAAGTCTGCACTATCATTTACTTTCCTTAGTACATGTTTAGCTGTAGGCACTGGAGCATGAAATGGCTAACTACATTCATTATTGTTCTGGGTTCTGTAGGCTTCTGTTCACAGTTTCCACCAAAGCTACAGTCCCAGAATTAATACAAAATGTATTACTAAACACCACCTTATTATATTCCCAATACAGTAACTCAGAAAATACAAATTCAGAGATAGAAGCATCTATGATATGTGTATTAATTGTATGGAATAAAGGTTTCCTTTAGTATGGAAACTCTATCTGAATATTTCTATACATTATAACAATACTACAAAAACTTGAAAAACATTCACCATGCAAAATAAATCCTGCTGCAATGAATTTGCTGACGCAAGCCAGTGAGAACATTTAAGTTGTGCTAGAGATCAGAGAAATAAGTTGAGTGCACTGTATCTCAGGTCTTTGCCTGATGGAATCCAAGTCATTATTTTCACCAGCTTCTCACCCTTTCCCTTATGGCTAGCTCTTCCTAGGAATTAGCTTTTGGCAACCAGTAATACTAAAACTTAAATGAAGATGCAAAAAAATTTAAAACTAGCCAAGGCAATCTTGAAGAGGTATGAAGCTACAGACTAAAACCATCATAAATCAAGACTTAGTACAAAGCTATATTCATACTCTATAATATTACACAGCAAAAATGTGATAATGTGGCACCAAGATGTACCATCAAGATCCAGCTTCCAAAACACACTTTTTCATATACAGAAGAACTTGGAAGATAAACTTTCTCTTATCTCAATGTAATGATATATTAATCCCACTTTCAGATAATTTATTTTCAGCCCATTTATTTTTTTCTCTTTTTTTAAATCCTGCTGTTGGATTTACTCACCAGTCATAAGCAACAGAGTCAACGGCCTCCACCTGTCCACCTCTTTCAGACTCTGCCTCAATTGCAAGGAGTTTCTTTGCCTCGGGTTGGGCCTTCCCAGGGCAGCCCACACCTGGGGACTGAACAAGACAGAGGTGTAAATGCTCAGCCATTTCAACTCAACCCAGGATACCCTGATGGGCAATATTCACTTGAGGCTTTGTCAGCTCTGCATCACAATTTAGCTTCTTCCTCTTCCCAGTCCTGTTTCGGCCCCTTCCTTTCACAGGTGTAGAGCACTAACTAGCATCTTGCCATCCAGACTCCTTCTCAGCTCCTGTCTTTGATGAACCCAACCTCTAATGCATGAATAGTGAATAAATCACTCATACGTTAAGTTTGCACAGAAGAAGCCAAGCACTGAAAGTTATATAATATGTGCTTTAAGAAATTTCATTTTTAAAAAATACAATACTAAACCAGGATGATAGAATTCAGAACAATGATTATCTTTGAATAACTACTGACTGTGAGGCGGCACAAGGAAGCCTTCATGAGTACTAATGATGATCTGTATCTTCATCTTTGTGATAGTTGAATATACACTGAAATGCATATATATGCATATGTACATATATACTTTGATGCATAAGATAGAATACATAGGATTACAAAGGAAGCCAGTTATATTGAAATAGATCATCAAAATATTTTAAATGTGCCATATAGTAATATAGGTACTCCTTTATTAGGTCACTGAATAATAAGATCAAGTGGTGGGTCTAATAACTACAATTATTTGGAAGTAGTCATGGGCATAGATAAGATTTCAGTATATGTGCAACAACTGTAATTTGATATGATAATAACTGTGGGTTTTATTAATGGTTTGTTACCTACATGCTAAAGTTCACAAATTACCCCTCACAAATTCTATCCAAAGGCTCTATGGACTTAGTGGACTCTAAGTGTAGAATCCCTGGTCTACAGTGATACTGTTTTATAAACAAGAATTTGAAGGAGAGAGGGAATAGCTCAAGTGGTAGAGCACATGCTTAGCTTGCATGAGGTCCTAGATTCAACCCCCAGTACCTCCTCTAAAGGAAAATAATAATAATAAATAAGCCTAATTACCTCCTTCCCCTCCACCAAACAAAACAAAGAACTTGAAAGAGAGCATTCAAGAATCTCGGTGTAGTACGTATTAATCCCATTTTTAGATATGTCCAGCATATATATTTCCTACCTCCCTCTCTCCATCTCTCCCCGTCTCTTTTTCTCTCTTTCTCTCCTGCCTAGGAGACTCATAATTACTCAGCACTTACTAATTTCCAAGGAACTGGTAGGTGCTTTATATGGGAAGGATAAGGCTTTTCAAATTTGTCTAGATCTGTGTTCAAACAGCTTTACCAGTAGCTCCAGCTTCATCAGTAACTTGGCTGTGCCTGCTTGAGGAAGTAACTTAGTTTCCCCACCTAAAAGTTGGGGTGGGGGAGGGTAATGTTAGTCTGCAGGGCTGCTGAGAGAATAAAAATAATTTTGCAGACTGTTATTTAGTTTTTTAAACCACCGTACGAAGCTTAGCAAATTTAAAGATCTTGCTCGAGATCACATAGCTAAAAGGTGAAAGAGACTGCTCTGGTACCCAAAGAATTGTTTTGTGGCTCCATTTACTGTTACCTCCCTGCTTTATAATTTCTATTACCCATGCCATTCAATTCTAGTTTATTTCTTTTTTCTTTGGCTAGTGAGATTTTCTCTTGACTTCAGGCTAGGATTTTAGACCAAGAAGTTTTCATCTTTCCCCTTTTTTCTTTTTTTAATGAATGTGGACACAAGCGTAAATTGTTGAGAAATGACTACCTAATGAAAACAGAAATGTATTTATGCTACTACCTTCTTTGAAAATTTCTAAATTTAAAATCCGTATCACAAAATCTCCTTTGAAAGTCATTTTTAAAATTTTTATTCTAGCAGGGGTACCTGCACTTTTGGAATCAAACTATTTTAACCACCAGCAGAGTATAAAATATTGCAAATTATCAGTAGTGACTCTTTTAAAGTAAAAAGTAAAGTGACTTTTTTAAAAAAGGGATATCTATTGCTCACAGTGAGTTACAAATACAATGGGATTAATGAACACAAAGCTTAATATAGGCAATCCCTAGGTTTTGTTCTTCTGTTTGTTTAAAACAAACAAAACCGGCTGCTTATTGCTTTTTACCCTTTGATTTACCAATTTTCCACATATTACCAAACTCCTCTGATCAAGCAACCACCAATCACAACCTCACCATAAAACTATCCTACTACTACCCAGGCCCAAGAAGTTCCTGCCTATATAACTTTAAAACTTTGAGACTGAAATCCTTCTGAAATGTCTGGTAGAATTCCTTACTTAACTACTGTCCAACAAAGAGCATGCATAAATGGATCCTCTAATCTGACTGCTAACAATAAAACACTCAGCAATTACAATTAAGTCACTTTAGTCAAAAGGAAAAATCTACTGCAACGAAAGGGAAGGCATTATCAGAGCTAGTTAGTAGAAATAAAATATGTTAAAGTCAGAGAATTCAGGCAAAAGAAAATGTTATGGAGAAACAGGAAAAATACGAATGAGGAACTTGGGGAATATTTACAAACGGACAAAACAATGTGTGGGGAAGCTCATAAAGGAAGTTGACTCAAAAAGAACAGAAGGTCCAACCAAAGCTGACTATGCATGGCTCTCTTCCCCAATAAGAAAACAATACAAACTCCCAGAAGGACAAAATTTAAAAGACTGACAACATGAAGTGTTGGTAATAATGTGGAGCAACCAGAACTCTCATATGTTGTTAGTGGGAATGTAAAATGCTACAAACATTTTGGAAAAAGTTCTGGCAGTTTCTTATAAAACTAAACCTTTACTTACCCTGTGACCAGTAGTTATACCAAAAGAAATGAAAAATTGGTACAAGAATATTCAGAGCTGCTTTTTTCCATAATAGATAAAAACCAAAACAGTCCAGCTGCCCATCAGCAGGAATAAAAAGGAATAAACTACTGACACTTAGAACAAAATGAGTTACTCTCATAATACATTATGCTGCTGTGACAGCACCCTTATACAAAAGAGTACATAGCATCATACTGTTTCATTCCATCCGTACAAAATTCTAAAAGAGGTAACACTACCCTCTTGTTAGACAAACTAACAACCAACCAAAAAATAGAATGATGGTGTCCCAAAAGGGGTGGAGAGGAACAAACTTGACTGGAAAGGACATATCAGGACTTTCTGGTCTGAGAGCAACGTTCCATAACTGGAGAGAAATTTGGGTTGCACAGCTGTATGCATTTGTTTGGAATTATTGAATAATACACCTATGATTGTTGCACTTCATTATATGTTTATCTCAAAATTTTAATAAATCTATAAACCAATACTGACAGTTAACAATATGCATGCTGAAGTAATTGGGGTGAAGTCGAACTGATGTCTTCATTTTACTGTGAAATGCATATAAAATTGGGATATGATCAAATAATGGGATGAATAGATGGACAGATACGTGATGAAGTAGGGTAAAATACAAATTACAGAAATCTAGGTTGTAGTTACATGAAGGGCATCCCATGAAATTCTTTCAACTATATTTGAATTTTTTTATAATAAGATGTGGGGAAAATGCAATGCTTAATTAATCAATATTAAAAAACTGTCATCACCTCCTTTCCTGTTCTGAGGAGGGCGAAGGCCAATGTGTTTCTGAAGGAGGTAGTCATGTATCTCTTGGGTACTGAGAAGGAAGGGCAAAGTGAAACTAGATGAGGGTTCAAATTCCAGATCTGTCAGTTACTTGTACAACTAAATTAGATAATTGCTTAAGCTATTTGAGTCAGTCTTCTTATATTTAAGTGGAGATAATACTTTCTATTTCATAGGGCTGTTGGGAAGATTAAATTAGAGGATAAAAGGAGAAGACTTTAGCTGCATCTTGGAGACAGACCTGCCTATGATCTGAAGCCCCTTATTCCACTAACTATGTGTGAAAAAGCCAAATTTGGGCCTCTCCCTAGTCTCTTTCAATCTTAATTAACCCACTTTTTTCTGGTCTCACTACTTCAACCACAAGCTGAAATTCAGATAAACGTATGCATTTTCTATTTTTTTTGAAATAATACATGGAATATTAATGTCAACCATCCCATTGAGTTAGCATATACCCCTGTGTACTCTAATTCTAAGAATAAAATATCTGGCAAAGAAACATACTGTATTGTTTCTGAAAATGGCAATGCAACTGCACTGTGAGAAGTAAATTATTTTACATAAATATGGTAACTATATGATGTAATCATATATAATCTATACAAACAAACCTACACACACATACGATCCTAATATAACTGAGAATTCTGAATTGGCTCTCACATACATACGTTTCTGGCTTAAATCAAGTCAGCTAGACTAAGAAATCAGTATATCTGCTACCACCTGGTGGTAGTTTACCCAAATTCTGACTTAAATTTTCTTGTATTTGAATAAATACCTTGATGAATACAACTCTCAATCCATAAATCTAAAACACGTTGCCAACTCAAGACACTTTAAAGGATTTCTAGGTCTTTGGGCATCGGTCCAGATGCTTCATTTACTTTTCTTAACACAGTAAATCATTATCAAATGGAAGATCCTTTCATGCTTTTGTGTAGTACTATTCCAGCTTCTCATTTCTCCCACACACACAATGTGCAAGAAAATTATCTGCATTTTACACATAGTCTGTGCTTCACCCTGCAGCTGGGATGTCCCCTCTCAGTCCCATCTCTACACACACAAATCAAGTATTCTAATGCCACCTCCTCTACTAAATCTTTTTGCTTTGCCCAGCTGGACACTTTTTCTTTTCTTATCTCCTGTAGCAATTCATTGTGACACCTGTTCTCATGGTGTGGAACACTCTGTGCTACAGTCACTCACAGACTTCATCTAGTTTTCAGGGAATCACAACATATAAATGTGCCCAAAACTACTTTCATAGTTCTTAAGGAACACTTTTCATTTTAATATCTACTAAGGGGCAGTTTAGGATCAGCAGTTAGTCTTCTGGGGTCAGACTGCCTGGGTTCATATTCAAGATCTATCAGTAACCAGCTCTGGAATTTTAAAATAGTACACAAATGACTGAAATTAGAGAACTACATGGAGGCCATGTAATCTGTACTTCCTCAACATTAATAGCTCAAACCTTGCTCTTAGTAAATATTTAACACATATTTATTAAGACATTTAATAGTCTTCCATAAGACTAATGACACAGAGGCATAAAGAATAATCTCTGCAAATATGTATGTATACACACAGACACACACGCACACACACACACACAAACCTCTCTCTCACACACATACACACACATTATATTATGAATGACCTGGACGTAATTCTCACCCTTAATGTGATAGAGGCCATCATAAATAAATGAGTCAAGGAAGCCAAATCAGACACTGAGAAAATTCAAATTCCACATTTCAGACCCCAACGGTTCTAAGATACATAGAAATCAGATCTCTGGTCATTGTTTTCATGCCAATGTCTAATTCTTTTAATGGCCCACATCTTAGTTGTTTTCCCCACAATCCCTTGTCTTTATCTGTTCCTAATTTAGTTTTTAGTTGTGTTTTTCATTACTTTCAATTTTTGTGTTCCTGCTGGAATTCCCACCCTTCTATTAATAATTTTAAGTATTTTAAAGAGAGATACTTTTTTTTTGGAAACACACATATTCTAGAACATTGAGAGGTTGGTACATAAATAATAAAACTTTTAAGAATTCGAAGACAAAGAAACCTTGAGGAAACAAAGCAAGTGTGAAAATGAGTGAGACACTGTGTCAGGCTCTTAGGTGTATTGCTAAATTATATTTTGGCACAAAAATGCTGTAACCAATTGAATTTAATTCAACACATATTTACTGATTTCCTACAATGTGTATGAACTGTAGAAGGAATAAAAGGTTAGTAATACTTCATCTCTATCCTCAATAATTCACTGCATGAAATGAAGATGGGGGTTATGAGAATGGGCATATTAATAAACACCTACAGTATAAGACAAAAAGTAGAGAGCAACATAAAAGGGCTGCAAATGAAATGATCTGTGGTTTCAGCAGAGAAAGACATAATACATAGAGTATTTCAAGAAGAAAGCTTCCTTAAAAAGGTGACTATTTGAATGCAACAAAAAAGAAACAGACTCACAGATATAGAGAACAAACTAGTGGTTACCAGCGGAGAGAGAGAAAGGGGGAGGGGCAAGATAGGGGGAGGGGATTAAGAAGTACAAACTACTATAAAATAAATAAGCTACATGGATATATTGTACAGTACAAGGAATATAGCCAGTATTTTATAATAACTACAAATGGAGTATAACTTTTAAAAATTGTGAATCACCATGTTGTACACCTGAAACTTATATAATATTGTACATCAACTATACCTCAATTAATTAATTACTTTTAAAAATCTTCCTCCCAAAAAAGGTGACTATTGAAATTTGATCAACAAACAAGTATCATACTTAACTGTTACTCATAAAATAAATATTCATGAGTCCATGCTTACATCAATATGTATTTGAATAAATAAATAAATGAGCAAAATGAGGCAGCTTCTCCTTACAGAATAATTTTGATTAACAAATGTAGAGGGAATGAGGGATATACAAAAGCACCATTAGGCAAATATCACACTAATAAATGTTACAGGCAAGACCTACTGCAGATGTTAAAACCAATGGGAGAAATTTTTATAATCCCAAAGAATCTCTCCCAAGGTATTTTTAAATTACAAAGGGAGATGCAGTAACTTTACAGTGAGAACCTGGCAGACACTTTAACTGGGTGATCAAAGTTAACATCTCTGGTAGTTAAGACATCTGGACATCCCGTACCTCGTGATATGATGAACTGAAAAGATAGCATTTGTGTCTTTTTGCCAAAGATGCAAAACTTAATCATGAGAAAACGTTAGACAAAAAAATTGACAGAAATTCTATGACATAACTGATGAGCACAGATCAAAAGTGTAAAGATCACGAAAGACAAAGAAGGACTGAGGAACTATCAGAGATTGGCGCAGGCTAAGGAACAGTACAAGTAAATGCAACCCGGAATCCTGGATTAGAGCCGGAAATGGAATCTGATTTTTTTTTTTTTGTATTGCTTTTGAATTGTGAATAAAGTGATTCAATCTGTGCTTAAATAAAATTCCCTTGTCAACAGGGTTGAGTTCCTTGAGGAGGGGCCGTATTTAGTACACGGGTATGTCTCAGCCTGTCATAGTGCGTATGCTCCATATCATGTCTCCTATTTTATTAAATGAATGATGAGGGGAGGAAGTAAGGAGAGCAAGGAACTAGAAATGAGGAGGCTACTCAAGTAGATCAGGTGAGAGCCGAGGAGGCCTGAATCTGGACCGAGGCTAAAGCCATGCAGTGCATGGGATGGCTCTGAGAGACTCTGTAAAGGCAGAATCTAGAGAACATGACGGGTAATTACCTGGAGATCAGAAAAAAAGTCATGATAGTTTCACATTTAGGGGCCCAAAGGTGATTGGGAGAATTGAGGAGAAGAAAGGCATGGTAACTTCAACAGAAAATAATCTTTAAACAACCCCTAAGAAACAATTTTTTGGATGCCTCAATATTGACTTACTAATTTTATAGGCCAGTTCATCAACAGACAAAAATTCACATCTGGCCAAATAACTCATGAATGTGTAGTTGCTAAAAGACTAACTCTGATATAGACAGGCATGGAGAAACATCAGCAAATTTGTGAATTTGGTTGTTTTGGCACTACTATTTTCAAGACAAGAATTTTTTCCAAATGCTCTGCATCTTCATTAGGGGTACCATGATAACTGAGATTAAAATTGTACCTGGCTACCTAATGTGAAGTAGTTGTTTAGAATTATTACGATTGCCATAATGTGATAATATTACAGTGCTTCTGTTGATAGAACATAATGAGAATGTGCTACTGCATCACATGTAGTGTGGAGAACAATGCCCATGGGCGAATTAACTAGACCAATGACTGTCAGACATCCTGCTGTAAATAAGAAAATAAAACCTAAGGTTCATAAAAAAAAATTGATACCTGGAAGCAGGGTGGTGCCATAACAGAATCCTAAAACATGTGACACGGGCTTTAGGACTAGTAGCCAGCAGAGGCCAGAACAGCCACAAGGAAACTGTAAATGGTAGCTGGACATTATTATTAAAGGCAGAGAAAAAAGATTATAGACAGCCATGTAGTGACAGAAAGTTTGGCAACATTCTTAATGAAATTGTAAATATGGCTGAGAACATTTCCAGGCAGCATTTTGAAAATGCCAAATGTTTTCTTTTAACTCTATGGTAAGATAAAAATAGATGAAACATTTCCGAAACCAGAATTACCAGTTTGGAAAATAAAACTCTTTTGTCAATCCCAAAATCGCAGTTCACAAAATATACTCAAAGTAAATTAAAACCTCAAGGCAATATCAGGGCACTACCACTAAAACATGGCCTGAGGGTCAGACTCAGTTCAGGGGTATGGTTGTTCTCACATGTTGGGACCTCAGAGAAAGGTAATGGAGCACTTTGTATACCCTCTGAGCTAGACTACAGAACAGCTAAGAAGCTTAAAGGCATGTCTTATAAGATCCTCTCAATCTAAAAACTGGGCCTCCAGGAATCATAAAGACATGATTCTTACACCCTTTCCACTACACTGAAAGGGCTTTTAAGAATATTCGAGGTGCTTTCCCACAGCCCAAGGTAGGGAGGAGCCTGCCTGAAAGAAATTTATAGGTGTTATTTTTATCTAATGGAATAGATTATAATTCAACACATGGAAAACCCACACCATTTCATAAAGAATTACACAAGCTTGGGCTGAACAGTATAGAGACAGTTTAAAATTAAAAGAGGTCTCTGGACCCCCAACTCCTATGGGGAGGAAGCAGGCTGAGAGAGCTTTTCAACTCTAAATGTGGGCAACTTCTTATGAAAAAGAAAGGGTGGTTCAGGGGTCAGAGTGGAGAGTCCAGGGACCTAGGGGTTGGGGGGTGTGAATCTAAGAACCATAGAACCATAGAATTCACTCCCAGGGAGCAGAGCCTCCCTGGAGTCAGAGGAAATGGGAACACGTGCCCAGCTAAGGACTGGTGACTTCCAGGAGCGACTTGCTCCTTTTGGGAACTGGGATGTCTATTGCGGTTATGCTAGGCTGTATCATCAGGATCAGTTAGGAATGTGGATGACAGATACTTTGTCTTTTAAAAGTGTCTGCACCTGAGGAGCCCCGTCCACTCCTGAGCCTGATTTAAATAACAGGACTAAATCATCCTGGACTTCAAGCTCCATCATAATAGGATGAGGACTTGGGGATTTCAGGGTGGGTGAGGGTACTTTACATGAACTCTTGCAACCAGAGGGCCAGCTGCAGTAGCTAATCTCCAAAGATGGTCCTCAATCATTTCTTCCCTTCTTGGATGCATACACCACTCATTATATCAAGTAGTGGAACCCAATTTCCGTCCCCTTGAATCTGAGCTAACCCTATACCTAGTTTTGACCAACAGAACACAGTAGAAATGCCATTCTTCTGCTTCCAAGCCTAGGCATTAAGAGCACTGTGTTTTCACTTCCTGCACCATGGATTCCCAAAACACTTGGAGAGGAACCAAGGCACTCTAAGGCCTCAGCTGAGCTCCCAGCAAGAGCCAGCATCGCGGCCAGCCAAGTGAGTGAGCCAACTGGTACTCCCGCCCAGCCAAGTATCCTGATGACTGCGGCCCTAGCGGATGTCACATGGAACAGAAGAGACACTCAGCTGAATGGAGTCGACCACCCAGTTGGACGCAGTTAACCAAGAGAAGTGTAAAGATTTAAAAAAAAAAAAAAAAGGAAATTGTAGTTTTAGGCCTTTAATTTTGGGGGTGATTTATTATGTAGCAATAGATAAGTGAAAAATCTGTATTCTGATTATCAGTGTATAGTGTATTTGTGAAATTCAAACATGCTTATTGAAATATATTTATTTACTTATATTCATTTTCCTTTATTAAAATCCTACATAAAGTAAACCCTTAATTAGAAAAATGTGCACAAAAAGAATAACATAAAACAATCTAACCTGCATCTCCCTAGCTTATTCTTTAGTCAAAATATATAGAAGCCTTCTCGAAATCAGTCTACAAACTACTTACTACATTTCAGTTATCTGATGTTTTGCACTGTGATGAGAACACCATTTTATTGTCCTGAGGGAATTTTATTTTTAAAGAGGTACTAAGTTGCTGCATATCTTTAAAGTGCTTTTTAACCATAGTTTACATATTTTTTAATCATTCTGGGAATGTGAAGGTATCGCACTATCTGATTTATGAGCTAGGAGATGAGATTGTGTGTTGAGATATCTACATTATAATAAATTATGTGCAAAACTATGATTTAAATTCCAAGTCTGTGACACTTTTTTTTTTCATATTTCTAAAATAAATAACCCAAGGGCCATCTCCTCTGTTGCTCCTGAAGTGTAATGACTCAGGGCCTTTAAATTCTCTGAGAGTCTTCATACTAAGTAAACCACAATGGAAATGCTCAGAGAGAATGAGATTCATTTCTTTCGTTTCTTTCTCTTTCTTTCTTTTCTTTTTTTTTTTTGGCCTTTTCTCTGCTACCACCCATGAGACAGACGAGAGGTCTGGGCCTAACCCTATCAGAGAGATCGGCTCCTTTAGAAGTTGAAGAGGCAGGGTAAATAGGCACATGGCCTGGCACCAGGCCAGAATCTGCAAGCTCTGTTTTCAGGATGAGTCAGATCTGGCTTCAGAAAGCAGGACTGCCTGTCGAAAAACACACTGAGCCAAAGCCAAAGAAAAATAAAGTCTGACTCTACCCCCAAAGTAAACTCACAGCGTGGAATCCGCTCAGGGCCCATTTTACTTAACCTATCTGCAGCATCTCCAAAGCCGATCCCTCCTTCCTCCTTGAGGTACTTTCTTCACTTGGCCTCTAGGACACCACATCCTCCTGTTTTCTTCCTCCCTCACCGGTCTCTGGTTGGTCTATCTCAGGATAAAGTCCTGGTTTCTGTTCTTGTCCCCAACTTCTTAATAACAGAGGGTCTTAGGGCTAAGGAGTTGGTCTTGGGTCTTCTCTCTCACTCGCTCTCCCTAGAACGTCCAATTCGCACAGCCACCTCCTGCTGGGGATCTACACTAGGATATCTAACAGGCATCTCCACTTGATGTGTCCAAGTGGAGCACTTGCTCTCTGTCAAACTGTCCTTCCCATGTCGGTATACGACAGCTAGTCCCTTCTAGTTACTCAGGCCAAACCCTTGGAGTTTTCCTGGATTGCACTCTTTATTTCAGACATCTCATTCACTTCCTGAGCAAATCTTGTTGCCTCTCTGTTCAGAATGTATCCAGAATCTGACCACTTCTCCCTATTTTTAAACCAGGATCATTGCCTCCCTGGATTATGGCAATAACTTCCAATTTGGTCTCCCTGTTCCCATACAGTTTATTGTCAACACAGCAGCCAGAGTGGAATGGTTAAATCTGTAAGTAAAGGTATTGTCAGTTCTCTTTTCAAAATCCTGTAAGGGGTGGGGTAAGGGATAGCTCAGTGGTAGTGTGCGTGCTTAACATGCACAAGGTCCTGGGTTTAATTCCCAGTACCTCCATTAAAATAAGTAAATAAACCTAATTACCTCCCACTGACCCCAAAAAATAAATAAAAATAGTAATTAAAAAAAACTTTTCAAAAAGCCTGTAAGGGTTCCCCTTTTCGTTCAGTAGAAAAGCCTTGCAATAGATTTTGGGGCCGTGTGTGGTCTGAGCCATACATCACCTCCTTGACGTTATCTCCTGCCTCTCTCCCCCTGGATCATTCCACATCAGCCACACAGGTTGCCTTGCAATTCCTGGAATTTGCCAGGCATTCCCTTGCCTCATTCTTTACACCAGCTGTTTCCTCTCTTTGGAAACCTCTCCCACTAGATATCCACGTAATCGTTCTCTCATCTCTTTTAAATCTTTGCTCAAATATGCCTTTCTTGGCGTGGCTTTTCCCGACGGTCCTGTTCATAACTGCAACCCACACCACACCCTGACACTCCCTATTCCCTTTCCAGTTTTCTTTTTCTCCATAGCATTTACCACCTTCTAGCATTCTGTGTAATTTACTTATTTATTCCTTAATTCTGTCCCCCCAGCTAGAAAGCAAGATCCATAAGGGTAGAGATTTCTGTTTTGATTTTTTTTCACTGACATATCCTTACCTCTTAGAACAGCCTGACATACTACAGGTGCTGAAGAAGTATCTGTTAAATGAATGTTACTTCCATGTTATAGACAGTTCTCCATTTCATCCTCTTCTTCACTAACTAAATTTATCTCTCTACTAGTTGCTCAAGAAAATATGTGAAAAAAAGATGTTGAAACTTAAAAAATAATCAAATAAAGTCTCTGTCCTCAAACAAATTGGTCTTAGTATTTTATAAAATGCCAAGTTATTGCTGGAAATTTGGTGAGCTGAGTTGAAAACCGGTTTTAAAAAGGAATAAAAATAAAAATCTACAACTAGAATTAAGACACAAACCCTGTTGTTTTCTTTTTTTTTTTTTTTTAATCAGGCAGCCTTCAAAATACTTTACATATATAAAAGTCATTTCATTTAATAGTCCCAGCCTCTCCTCACTAAATACTTTGTTCACTGCCTTAAACTTTCTGTCTCAGGAGAGTTTCCTAAAAATAACAACACAAGAAAACCAAGAGAGCTTGACATTAACTTAGATTTTCTTTTAGCAAAACCTAATCTGGGCTTTTTATCAACTGTTAGTATCTCAACAGAAAGAGGTTTTGATATCAAGCCAGAAAATGAAGGTAAAATGACTATGTAGAAAGTACTACATTTTAGCCCTTTACTTGGCTTTTCTGAACAAGCACTTGGTTGCCTGAGGTGACTGGTTCTGAAGGCTTCATGTGTCAACTTTGGGTCTCAAATCCCTTTTTCAGGCACCCCTGGGCATGGACTGCAACACTTGCCACTGATGTCCAGATCCATAAACACAAGGCTTCCACGTGGAGCCCTCAGTGGGGCACTTGAAGACCTCGCGCATGAAAGGAAGGCAGGTGTGGGCTTTTCCCAAGGAACATACACACCTTCAGTGTCCAGACCTGCCTGCATCTTAGGGATCAGAGGACTGGTAGTTACGGACATCTTTCTTTTTTATTCCCTATTTTATGACTTTGATGGAAGTGTCCAATTATCTAGGAAATAATAATAATTCGAGCTCAAAAAATATGTAACACCTGAAAATCAGAACTTTAGAAAATGTTTTTGACTGCCTGAAGAGAAGGTATCTCTTTTCAAAGCAAATCACTTGTCTTGATAAATTAACATGTGAGTTAAATTCTTGTCAAAAACAAGTACATGTTGCTCTCTGGCCTCAGCCAGACCCAGTCCTTCCTCAGGCCCCATTCCTACTCCTGATCCTTCAACTCCCAGTGACAGTCCCCAGAGGTTTTGTGCTTTTTACACCTATGTGCCAGTATGCAGGACCTCCTGTAGTGTTATCTGGCTGGTAATCACAGCAGTGCTCTGTTGGTGGACCCTCTAGTTTAAAAAAAATTCTTATTTTTCAAAATTGACCTATTTTGCATCTTATCCCATTAGACTTCTGATTTTCCTTTCCAAAGGTTAATGATTCTTTTCTGACTTATTACATCTCTCAAGTAAACGTTAACAGAGATCTTCTGGAAACACCACTATGCTTAACCTAAAGGAAGGTCCCCAGTGCAGGACACTGAGGTACCAAGAGTGACTGTATCACAGTGAAAGAAACGTTAGATTGTGAGTAAGAAGGCTGAGGTTTGAACCCAGCTCCATTATTTATTAGCTACATGGCCTCGAGCAAGTCACTTAAATTGTTTAAGAATCTGTCACTATATATTCAACCTATTTGATGTGCTGGAGATAAAGACTAACAGAATAATACATTCAAATAATAATAGAGAGTTCTCTACAAACTAACACCATATTATTGACAATGTGGATGGTTTGGGGGGATGCAGCCCTTTTGGTGACCTTCAGTTCACACTGTCTGTGTGCTGCCTATGCCATCCACATTTAGAGCTATACCAATGTACAGGTATCAAAAAATAGATTTCGAATAATACAAGTAATTGCCATGATCACAGAGGAACTATTATTAAAAACACTACTTTGATTAAAAATGTCAGTTTTGAGAAGCTTTTAATATCTTCCGCCGGTGCTAAACTGACGTCAATGACATTTCAATATTAGTTTCTAAAAGTTGGTTATCTTTCATATCTTTATTTAACTGAGCTTTGCATATTGTCAATTTGTAAAAGGCAATGGCTTTCAGTAATCCTTTTCTTCACAAAGAAATGTATTTAAAAATTAACACATCAACCCCTATGTATTTTGAGCAGATGTAACATTTTCCCAATCGTGGGATGCTCTGACATTCTACCATGTAGATTATAATAAAACCATACTCAACTATAAGTAAAGAGTATTATTAAGTATTAAGATTTTTCTTATCATAAATTGAAAGTTTATTTTTCACTGTTTCCAGAGACATTTACAGCTCGAAATTAGGCCTTCCACGATGAAATTGGGATTTTGATGACCACCTCAGAAAATAAGAGGATTTGCTATAAAACCAAGAATGAATGGCATTCACTCACTCAGCCAGTGATCTATAGAGGATCTTTTATTCACAAGGTTATCGGCCCGACATTGGGCATATACTGGTGACCAAGACAGACGATCCAATTCTACACTCACAGAACTGACATTCCCTGTTATAAAAAAAATAATCCTAGTTAGTATGTAACCCAATGAACTCTGAGATCTTAGATGAATATGTGTGTATACACATGCACATACATGTGTGCATATATGTAGATGTATATGTGCATATGTGTGTGTGTATCTAACATACACTTTTTGTAGCTGAGATAAAGTATATTTTAGGATAAAGTAGGAAGGGAGAAGCAGGCTGTCAGTTCTTCACATGCAGAAAATATTTCCTTAGGGATTTACAACACCAACAAAAGTTATTGAGTCATAATATTTTTTCTCTCAATATTCCATTCCCCCAAATCTCTCTAACTTCAAAGCTGACACTTTCTGCCTGCACAGTAATGACTTGGTTTTATGGAAAGGCCCTGCTAGATGAAGCACCACTCATATTATTTCTGATGTTACATCAGTTCCGGGCTCTTCACTAATCATGCAATTTCAACTTAAGTTTTCAAGTTTCTATGTCAACTTCAGCTTACCATTTTTGTCTACCTGCCATCTGATCTGTCCCTTTCTCTGTTTTCTCAGCAACATGGAGTTCTTTTTCTATCTGGTTCATCAACCCTTGTCCTAGGCTCTCTACTCCCGATTACAATAAAGTCACTTCTCTTTTTTCTCATCTCTTGTTCTGCCTCTTCCTCCAATTCCCATCCCCTTAGCATATATCTAACGTTAAAGTGAAACTGGCAGTTCATCCTCTTGGAGACATGTGTTACCTGAATAATGCAGCTACGCAACCATTCTCAAAAGATATCACTGACCAGACCGTAAGCACTGGTACCCTCCCAAGCTGTCTTTTTTTGGTCTGGCTTCCAGGCGGGGATAAGAAATGGTTCAATGAATGCCATTCCTGCTGTAAATAACTCTTGTAAATTTTACTGACAGTGAGAAAATAACATTGTCAAGAAGAAAGCTGGACTCTTTAAAAACATAGTCCTTAAGAATGTTCCTTTATTCAGCCATACTCCTTTTTACATTTTATTTCTTGGGGTCTGTGTGTCTTAATAAAAGTTAAGTATTAACTTTAAAATCATAATATAAGCATTTTACAGTTTTAATAATATTTTTTCATATATCATGAAAAACAAGGATGAGGATGAACTACATCTGGTGAACTTGTCTGACTTGCCTTGGCCATCCACGTAAGTGGCGGAACGAGAAACGAAATCCAAGCCTTCTGAGGTGAGAGCGTGAGATTATTTTCACTACAGAAGCACGTGGTGGTGCACAAATTACTTACAAACCTTTCAGGTTATATTTAATCTTAAATATAAGATAGCTTATTAAAGCCCATCCCTTTTTCCTGTAGGTGGAATGTGCCTTTATTGATATACATTTTATACTGTAAAGGTAATAAATATTAAGAGTATAGGTGATGGAGCCTGGCACCAGCCCAGATCACAAGCCCTCAGTCCCTTGGAAAGTTCAGCCTGACTCTCCATCCTGCCCCTGAGCCCAGCTAGGATGTTACCCATAAAATAGGCTCAACCTTGGAAGAAAAAAAGAAGAATACAGATGAGAGGGTCAAGCTACCCAGGTTCAAATTCTCTGCTCATCTTCTGAGAAGATGTATATCTTTGGAAAATTTAGACAATTTAATTAATTTTTCTGGGACTTGGTTATAATCAACTATAAAACTGGAATCATAGAACCAGTCTCAAAGATTGTTTAAGGGATTAAATGATATGATCCATATTAAATATTCAATAAATGTCAGCTGTTATTGTTACTTTATTATTATTCCAAGAGCTGGTAGCATCTCTTCTGTAAGTTTCTTTTTTTTTTTTTTTTTGTATATATGTATTTTTATTGAAGTATAGTCAGTTTACAATGTTGTGTCAATTTCTGGTGTACAGCATAATGCTTCAGTCATACATGAGCATACATGCATTTGTTTTCATATTCTTTTTCATTATAGGTTTCCACAAGATATTGAATATAGTTCCCTGTGCTATACAGTATGAACTTGTTGTTTATCTATTTTATATATATTAGTTAGTATCTGCAAATCTCGAACTCCCAATTTATTCCTTCCCATCCTCTTCACCCACTGGTAACCATAAGCTTTCTTTAAAATTTAGCACTCAATATATTCTTCTCTTGGTAAATCCAGACCTATGACAGTGTGAAGAACTTAAGAGTCCATTGATAATTTAATTGGTAAATGCTAACCTGTAATATATAATTCCATACAGTGATATACAAATCCACTTTTAAATTTCAATTAATTTTTAAAATCATTTCTCCCTTGAAAAACAAACAGGCAATTTAGTACTTTTAACAACAAACGAATAATGACAGCCTGGTAAGGATACTATACAATCTTACTATATCACTCTATAATTTTCAATCTATGGAGATAATATTAACTTTACTGAATCCCTGGAGAGTTATCTCACATTTCAGATTTGATTGTAGATGTAAGAGAATAAAATGATACATTAATATATGGCTTTTATTGGTCTAAATACATGCAACAATCAGACTTCTAGATTTCGAACATGCAGGTCAAGTTGCAGAGCAGAACTTCTATTTGTAACTTCCAGTGAAAGTTACAAAGAACACTTCTTTTCCTCTCTTACATAAATGCCTTCTGGTGGCCTTTCTTTTAAGGGTAAAAAACTAAGGAGCCTATGGCTGCTGGAAAAAAAAATACTGGTTTTTTTTTTTTTTTTTAACTGGTTTTCTTTATCTTTTCCACCCAGAAGGCTAATGAGAAAACCAGGGGCTCATGCCTCATCATGCTTCCATTTCTGCACACTTTAGAATGACTTGCTATCGCTTCTGGCTTTTAAAGCCCAAAGTCTACCCTGAAGATCTGACAAAGAAAGAGAACTAGAAATATTCTGAGCTTGTGAATAGACTCCCCCAAGTGTTTTCATTTCTTGGTCATCAAATTGGAAGTGACTGGACCAATTCGACGTTTTATTCTCTTTGGCACTTAGCTCTATAACCCCAAGGTTCTGGGGGAGAGTTGCCAAAATAGCATGTAGACACTGCAACTAATTTACTTTGCTTGACCTAGCAATTAGTTCTACTTGTCCCCATCCTTTAGCCCAAACTTCCATTCTTCAACTGTGGCAAGATGGATAGCAAGAAATAATTTGCTATTTTGTGATTCAGTAAAATAGAGCTAACCAAAGAAATAATTGGATACCAAGCAGAGCTTGTCTTCTACCTATTCTTGAATCAGTAAAGGTTTCATGCAGGAAATTGTCCTTCCTTCTATAAAGCATATGAGACTTGGAAAGTGATTCTTGATACGTAGCTATTTGAAACGTATATAACTTTACTCTTTGAAAGTCTGATGTAACCCTTTGAAGTTTTCCAATTCTGAGACACACAGCAGCCAGAGCTCTTGTTTGCAAATGACAGAAGCTGACTCTGGTTCTCTTTAGGAGAAAAGGTTTTTATAAGAAGTTTAGGCAAGGCTCAGGGAGTCAAAGACAAGCTGGAGACCAAGACTTGGGAACTGAAAAATAGTTAGGATAGTAACAGAAAATTATAAAGAATAAGTAAAATAACCATCTTTTTGCAGGAACCATCTCAACAAGAAGTCACCAATTTCATTTGCTTCAGACAGAAACATCTGATTGACTGAGGCTTTGTCATGCTCCCATACCACCTTGCGTGGCAAAAGAGTGCTTAAAACATAGCTGGTTCTTAATAAATGTTGAATGAGTAAGTGAACAAATTAAGTTGTCTGATTTGTAGTCATAAAAATATCTTTTGCTTAAGCCACTTCTAGTTGTCAAGACCATATTCTGAATATTCTTCTGATTTTCTGACACTTTCAAAGAGTTAATATGAGTCAAAAATCAGTTTTTTCTGTCCTCAATTCAGTGGGTCATTATAACTAACTTCATTTTATTTCTGCCCCTTTTTATCTTCCTCCAGAAGGGAGGAAGCTGGACTGGGCTGGATAATATTAAGAGGAGGCGGTATGTAATTTGTCAGCTTACTATGTCTGATTTTCACTTTCCTCAAAGAACTCTTGAAACGTCATGTGAGAGATGGACACAAGAAGCAACAGGAAGCATTAAGAGGAGAATTCTGAGTGTGTAGAGAGGGTTTGAAGTTAAAATATATATGAAGAGAAATATGAACTATATATCTAGGTTGATTTTTTAAATGAGTGTATTGCTACATCTCAGTGAGGGTCTGGGAGGAGATCACCATGTGCAAGACACTCTCTTTCTACCTAGATCAGACTTGTCTGCACAAGCCATTTATTCTGAAAAAATATATCAAAGTCTACCCTGAGTTCCGTCCACAGTGACCATTCCTGATGACTGCTCCTTGGTGAGACAAGACATTTTCTCTTCTCTATTATGCACTCTCTCTGGGTGAGGCATCCAACCCCCAGGATATAAATACTATCTCTATACCAGTGACTTCCAAATTCTTTTCACCAGCCTTGACACTCTCCACAAATTCAGGCTCCTGTTTCCAGCTGCCAAATTGAGATCTCCAAAAAGTTACACAGGCAGAGCAGAATGCTGATTTTCACCAAATCTACTCCTTCCTGATCCTTCTCAAACTCACCACCAACTTACTTAACCCAAAACTTAATGATCCTTCTCTTTCTCATCACAATTACAGTCTAGCAGTAAGATCTGTGGTTTTTGACTAGAAAATACACCACTGATCTAACCAGTCCTTTCCATCCTCACAACCAGCCAGCAGAAGCTACCCAATCTCTTGCCTGGATAACCAGAGTATCCATCTAACTGGCCTCTTTTCATTTGCTCTTAACCCCAAATCCATCCTTCACCCAGCAACCAGAGTTATCTTTTTAAAACATGCATCCCATCATATCACTTCTGTGATTCACATCTTCCCACGACCATCCTTTGCACTTCAAATCAAACTCCTCTCCCCGGTATCTAAGCTTTATATCATCTGATACTGGCTTAGGAATCTGGCCTCATCTCATAACATTTTCTATGAGATCTAATTCATACCTGCTTTCTTGTAGTTCTTTGACCCACAAAAACTTTGCTCTGTTTGTTCCCTCTGCAAACATGCCCTCCCCTCTGAGCATCATCTGACTGACTCCTTCCTATCGCTGCCGTCTCAGTTTAAGTATCTCCTCCTCAGAGAAACATTCTCTGGGTATCCGATCCAAGGTAACCCCTCCATCACTCTATCCTATCACATTTCATTTGCTCTTTTTTTTTTTTTTTGAGTAAAGGTAGATTTATTCAGAGAGATACATATTTGATCTTATAGTACTCGTTTACATTAGTGTGACAGGGCTGCCATAACAAAGTACCACAGACTGGACAGTTCAAGCAACAAAAATTTGTTTCCTCACAATTTTGGAGGCTAGAAGTTGGAGGTGAAAGTCAGTAGGGCTGTTTTCTTCTGAGGCCACTCCCCTTGGCAGGTAGATGGCTGCCTTCTCACGGGTCTCCCTCTGTATACGTCTGTACTTAATCATCCCTTCTTATAAGGACACCAGTCAGATTGGATTAGGGCCCAACCTAGTGACCTCATTTTAACTTAATTTTCTCATTAAAGACTCTATCTCCAAAAATAGTCACATTCTGAGTTACTGGGGGTTAAAATTTCAATATATGAATTTTAGGGGAATACAATTCAGTCCGTAATACTTAGTTATTCATTTATTAATAAATACCAGATACACACCCACACCTCTACTTCAAAAAAAAATAACTTCCATAAAAGCAGGGACATTATGTGTCTTGAAAACCATAATATATCCTGCACTGAAGTGTGCCTAGCATATAGTGTGTATAGCGTATATAAAGTCTAGTGTAACTTACAATTCATTAATTTATTTACTAATAGAAGATTTCCTTTTGAAAGAATATCAATTACCAATAAAGCTCATGTTTGCTTGTTTCTTTATTCTCTACTCACAACTTCTTTTTAAAAATATGCATAATAAAACGCAATTACTTAAATTTAAATAGAATTTTGAGTTCCAAATTCCTCATAATTTGACAATATGTACAATTTAAGAAACATTTAAGTTCATGGGAGTTTAAGATTTGCAGACACTAACCACTATATATAAAATAAACAACAAGTTTAAACTGTTTAGCACAGGGAATTATATTTAATATCTTGCAGTAACCTATAATGAAAAAGAATATGAAAATGAATATATGTAAGTATATGAATGACTATATTATGCTGTACACCAGAAACTGACACATTGTAAACTGACTATAATTTTTTAAAAAATTAATAAAAATAAAACACATGAAACATTAAAAAAAAAAAAGCAACAACAACAAAAAGTTCAAATTGCTCCTAGAAATATTATCGACAGCAAGGAAAGGAAAGAAACAGATTCCATTTTACTTCAGCAAAATCAATTTATGTCAAAGTTTATTATCAAATTCTACATAGAAATCTTTCCCATTTTACTTTTATCAGTTCTTGGCATAAAATTTATTTGTCTAAAAAGAAAGAAAAATAGTAATCTTTGTAACTGTAAGTAAATATTAATCTATTCAATAGACTGAAAGCCCTGTTTAATCATTTAAGTAAAATGTAATAATTTTTCTTTAGCGTTGTTATACTATGTCATCAATAAAAAAATAATTTGAATGAGTCACAATTGTATATATGTGTTACCTAATTGGTCTTACTGACTTTACTTTTAATTGACTATTCCTTCTGGTATAAAGTACCAAATTCAGAAATAAGAAATTTCATAAGCTAAAGATAACCATATCATCTCCATCGAAAGCACAAAAAAAAAAAAAAAGGATTTTGATTTTTCTAACCCCAAAATATGTGCAACTTCTTCACAGTCAAGGTGTTTAGATGACTGGATTACAGGCCCCAAAGCTAATCTCACTAGGTCACCTCCATCACTTGTCAAATGTGGGAGATTTTAGACAGCTTTCTAACCTCTCTGCACATTAATTATCTCATCTCTAAAATGGATATAATAATACACCTATCTCACGGTATTAGGTTGCTATGAAATTTAATCAAAGTTATGTAGGGAAAAGATTAGCACGGAATCCCAATGGTAAATACTTACTAAATATAACAACTATGTTTATTAACAGACTAAAGTTCCCAGAAATTTTTATTTTAATTTAAAAAACTAGCTTCTAGTATAGAAGATAAACTAGATATTGTCAGTTCTCCATGATGACAGACAAGAGATATTTGGACATTTGCAGTATGAGAGTGTGTGATTCAAAAGAAAAAAAAAAAATAAGGAGTTCTGAGGTGTGACTCTAATCCTAGGTCCCATGGTAAACTTGCCAGTTTTCACCCTGGTTTTGGGCTCCATCAATCAAACAAAAAAAATGATTAGCTTTTATACAAAATTGGTATTAATTTTGTATTTTAAATTGTTTCTTAGGTGTTTTTTTCCAATTAAACTATAGTTTTATGCTATCAGAAGCAAAATTTTTCCATGGTAAGAAGGAAAATGTATTGAATTGCCAACCAAGAAATATGGAACAATGAGACTGAAAACTACACGTGAGATGTGGAAATTTCATAGATAACAAGGGATCTGCCCACACCTCTGACCTGGTCTTGATAATATGCTATTTTCAGCAAGATAGGTAAGTACTTCTTCAGATGAATTAGAATGACAAATACTAAAATATAATAAATGCTTGTTAAAGAGTAATCAAATGCAGTAATCAAGATAGTGTGGTATTGGCAAAAGAATAGACAAATTGATCAATGGAACAGAACAGAAAGGCCAGAAATAGATCCACATAAATATACAACTCATCTCTGACAAAGGAGCAAAGGGAAGGCAATGGAGCGAAGGGAGTCTTTTCAACAAATGGTGCTGGAACAGCTGGACATCTACAGGCAAAAAAGAATCTGGACACAGGCCTAACACCCTTCACACAATTTACTAAAATGGATCACAGACCTAATGTAAATGCAAAACTGCAAAACTAGGTGAAAATAGAGATGATGTTGGGTTCGAAGATGATTTTTTAGATAGAACTCCAAAGGCACGATCCATAAAGAAAAGAACTGATAAACTAGACTTCATTCAAATTAAAAATGTGTGCTCTATGAAAGAAAATGTCAAGAGAATGAAAAGACAAGTGACAGACAGGAAAAAAAATATTTGCAAAAGATATATCTGATAAAGGACTGTTATCCAAAATACACGAAGAACTCTTAAGATTCAACAATAAGAAAACAAACGACCTGATTAGAAAATGGACCAAAGACCTTAACAGACACCTCACCAAAGAATATATACAGACGGCAAATAAACATATGAAAAGATGCTCCACACATGTACTGAAGGAAATGCAAATGAAAATAGCGGTGAGATACCAGCACATACCTATTAGAATGGCCAAAATTCAGACACTGACAACACCACAGTACTGGTGAGGATAATGAGAAAATTAGTAAGAAGAAACAAGAACTCTCATTCATTGCTGCTGGGAATGCAAAATGATACAGCTACGTTGAAGGTAGTTTGGTGGTTTCTTACAAAATTAAACATACTCTTACCATATGACCCAGTAATTACACTCCTTGCTACTAACTCAAATGAAATGAAAACTTTTACATTCACACAAAAATTTGCACATGGTTGTTTACAGCAACTTTATTCATAATTGCCCAACCCTGGAAGCAACCAAGATGTCCTTCAATAGCTGAATGGGTAAATAAAGTGTGGTGCATCCCAACAATGGAATATTATTCAGCACTAAAGAGAAATGAACTATCAAGCCGTGAAAAGATATGGAGGTCACTTAAATGCATGTTACAAAGTGAAAGAAGCCAATTTGAAAAGTGCACATACTGCATGATTCCAACTATATGACATTCTGGAAAAGGCAAAACCATGGAGACAATAAAAAGAGACGTGATTTTTCAGGGGTTAGGACAGAGGGAAGAATGAACAGCAGGAGCACAGAGAATTTTTAGGTCAGCGAAAATATTCTATATGGCACTCCTACATAGGTGGATACATGCCATTTCAGATTTCTCCACATCCATAAAATGTACAAAACCAAAAATAAACCCTAATGTACACTGCAGACTTTGGGTGATTACAACATGTCAATTTAGGTACATCAATTGTAACAAATGTACCAACTCCGATGGGCGATGTTTACGACAGGGAAGACTGTGCATATGTTGGTGCAGGGGGTATGTGGGAAATCTCTGTATCTGTCACTTAATTTTTCTGTGAACCTTAAACTACTCTTAAAAAATAAAGTCTATCAAAAATAATACAAGCAAAACTTTCTTAACAAAGAGTAGTGAAGTGAAAAATTATGAAAGATTGCCAAATTTATAATTAAATATCAGTTCTGATGGTGATATAACCTGACTTAAATTAATATTATAAAACACTACAGTGTAAAATATTTAAATGATATTGTGCCCTCAATATAAGCATTTGTTATTTTTATTATTAATTCCTAAGCAAACTACTTCTTCATTAAAAATAATCTTAACTACAGGTATTTGATCTGTAAAGAAACACATTTAGCAGACTGTTAAAAGGCATTAATTAAAGGTGGCACAGATCAAAAAATGAACAATTGGTACTCTAGAGTTAGGCTTTGCTACTGAATATTTAGGTTTTCAGTCATATATAGAAATAAAAATAGACCATCAAAACTGTATTGAGCATTTTTATGTGCTTAGCTATTGTTTTTAAATGCAGGAAAGAATAAAAAAGATCTATGGCTCTTAGCAGACAAGAAAATGAATATATGAAACTCATGAAGTTTGTAGCATGAACCATAATTGAAATAGAATCCCTAGAAAAGAAATCTTCATGGCGAAAGTAAGATCTTGGCTAAATTTCCAAGGAAGTGTTAGGATGACCAGAAGGGAAGAGAATTATTCCTGATTCAGAACTGTCACAGGATGTGGGTTTATGCCAGGGAGAGAGCTTCCAGAAAGCAGACAGCTTGGTCAAATTCCAGGCTCTGCATCTGCTAGCTGTGTGACCGATGAGCTAGATGACATGATAGGACTCTTCGTATCTTCTTCTCATTGACCCTTACAAGAGCTTTAGGAGTCTGAAGTTCTTAGCCTCATTTTATAGAAGAAGAAAACAAAGAACGAAAGAAATCAAGACCAAATCCCTAATTATACAGTAGAGCTATATTTGAAATCCTGATCTCTCTGGTTTTAAAATTATGCTTTTCCCACTATACCAAGCTCTCTTCTTTGCACACTCATATACTGTGACATTTATTTCTGCATATATAACTGTGATCTGCATATATAATTGAATAAAAATAAACATAAGTTGTATACACAAAACTAATATTCACAGCCTTGCTGTGTTTGGAAAGGCAGTGCTTTTTTTTAACAAATAATTTTTAATAGTTACATTTACCTGGATGATTCACAAGTCAGAACAAGAAAGTACACACAGAGAAGTCTTGCCTCTGTCCCTTTTTTTCCTCATTCTTTCCTCTACACATTCTAGGTAATGATTCTATTCATTTCCTATTTATCTTTCCATGATTCATTAACTCAAGGAAATATGAATACTATATAGTCCTTTCCTCCCTCTTTTACTATCTACACTGACACACACCCGTCTCTTTACTAGCAGTCCATCCTGGAGAACATCCAGCATCAGTCACTAGAGGGCCTCATCAGCCTTTTTTACGGTGGCATAATAGTCCACCGGGTGGATGTGCTGTCATTTGAGCAACTGGTTTCATACATGTGTAGGTATACTTGTGGAACTGACTTCCAGAAGTGAGATGACTGTGTCAAAGGTAGATACATCTTCAGAGCTAGTAAACATTGCCAGTCTTCCTGCTATAGGGGTTGTACCATTTTGCATGTCTACCAGGAATATATAAGAAAGCCTATTTATCCACAAACTTGACAACAGAGTATGTTCTCAAACTTCTGGATTTTTTCCAATCTGATAGGAAATGAGATTTCAGTGAGAATTTCATATTTCTCTTTTTATTAGTAAATGCTCTTTTTTGAAGATCTTTTCATAAGATTGGGGGCCATCAGTATTTTATGTTCAGCAAACTGTCTGTCCATATCTTTTGTCTATTTTCTATTGTTTTCATTGGTCTTTTTGTTTTCACTTTCTAGAACTGCTTCATAAACTTAGGAAAATTCATTTTTTGCCCAAAGTATGAGATGTAAGTATTTTCCCCAGGGTTTTAATATTTATTTGCCTTTTGTTTATAATGTTTTATTGTAACGTAATTGTGTGTGTGTGTGTGTGTGTGTGTGTCTTATTCATCAATCTTTTCCTTTCTGGCCTCTGGGCCATACTTAAGACACGTCTTCCCCAGTCCATGGTTTTAAAGGAATTCCCCCAAGTTTTCTTCTAGGAAGTCTCAATGAACATGCATTATCTTCAGAATGCAGAAATGATGTTAGCATTGCTAGCTGAGAAAAAGTAGTTTAACATGTACTAAGCTCCTACAAGGTGTCATACACATTAGATACACAATCAATGATAATACTCTGGCCCTGCTTTTGAAGTGCTTACAGCCTCATCTTGATATGTTTTGGTAACAGATGAGGACACGGCTTTGTGCAGAGGACTAAGAGAGCTCACCTACGGGACAATAGCCCTGGTGGTCTAGGAAGGCTTTCTAGAAGAAATGATGCTGCTTTGTAATTCTAGGGACAGATGATGAAAGAGATTATTTATGAAAAGAACAACTAACATATGTAGAAGAAATAATATGTTAGATGCAAAAATTTCACAAACCCTGATGAAAATATTGAGTCAGGCAAGAATTAATGATTGGCACTAAAATCATTAGGTGTATAAATGATGGAGAACTAGATTTTTTATATTCCTTAGAAATCACACAGATTACATTCAGAATTTTGTAACTTAAGCAAAGGGTCAAATGTAGTATCATGGATGGTTGGGATCTATGGAATACTGGGCACACAACAGCACCTAAACCATCTAAAAATTTGTAAATTGAATTTTTATCATAAGGCTTTAAGATGTAATTTATACTTTATATGAAATAAAGAAAACAAATTTTAACAAAACAAGAAAAAACCTAAATCAACACCATGTACAAACTGTGTATAGGTCTCTTAACAGACAATTTCATTTACATATTAATTTTACATAATACACATACATATAACTATAAATAGGATATATGACAGCTTAACCTGTTATGGGTCTAAGGTGGGTCTAAACCCATATGGGTCTAAAACACCTTATTGCATGGTCTTTGTTAACCTAGATAATCCTCTTTTGAATTGTAATTCTGTCGCTTATTTGGATTATCTTTCTCTTGAGTCCCAAACTGATCAGTTCCTTCTATAACAGTAGCTAGAAAGTCTATCCTGACAACAATTTTCTTGGTAGTTCGTTTCTGCTTTTTGACTAGGGAAAGTTAATTCTCGGTAACCAAATTTACCCATGAGCCAACCAGTAAACGAGGGTGGCTTGGCTGCCACCGGTGTGTTGATCACTCTTTCTGTTCTCTTTAAGTGAACTAGAGGATTGCTGACAGAAAATGAGAGAGTTGGCAAAGAAAACCAGTTTCTGGAAAACAGACTGAAAGCAATGCATTCGCATTCAGAGACAGGGACTCTGTGATGATTATGAAACATTCGTGTGTCCAGTATCAGATCTGGATTAGCTCTGCCCACATGCCCCCACACTCTTTTCAGGGCTGAGGGTCACTCTGCTCCTGAGCACTTTTCTGCTCCCTCCTCCAAAGAGGTCTTCCCTGAACTAGCCACATCCTAATCCCCCTCCCTGTGTCATCACCCTCCCTGCTGACTATCCATATTTACCTGTATTCATGATTATCTTACTATCTATGGTTACCATGTTTGTTGATGTGGCTATGTACTATCTGATTCCCTTCACTGGAATGTAAGCTGCATGAGAGCTGAGGCTAGATCTAGTTTGTTCCCTGCTATAACAGTGCCTGTCATATAACAGGTACTCAATAAAAGTTCGCTGAGTGAACAAGTGCAACACACCACCATCAAGTGTTTTCCCCTGCCACTGGCATACACTCTTAACTAAGGATAAGGCCTCTGTTTCTTTAAGAGGTGTTCTATAAGTCCTGAATGATAAATACTGGAGAGGGTGTGGAGAAAAGGGAACCCTCCTACACTGTTGGTGGGAATGTAGTTTGGTGCAGCTGTTATGGAAAATAGTATGGAGATTCCTCAAAAAACTAAAAATAGACTTACCGTATGAACCAGCAATCCCACTCCTGAGCATGTATCTGGAGGGAAACTTAATTCAAAAAGACACCTGCACCCCAGTGTTCACAGCAGCACTATTACAATAGCCAAGACATGGAAACAACCTAAATGTCCACTGACAGATGACTGAATAAAGAAGTTGTGGTATATTTACACGATGGAATACTACTCAGCCATAAAGAAGAATAAAATAATGCCATTTGCAGCAACATGGATGGTCCTGGAGACTGTCTAAGTGAAGTAAGCCAGAAAGACAAAGGAAAATACCACACGATATCACTTATATATGGAATCTAAAAAAAAAAAAAAAAACTTATTTACAAAACAGAAACAGACTCACAGACATAGAAAACAAACTTATGATTACCAGAGTGGGAAGGGGGTAGAAAGGGATAAACTGTGAGTTCAAGATTTGCAGATAGTAACTAATATATATATAAAATAAACAAGTTTATACTGCATAGCATAGGGAATTATATTCAATATCTTGTAATAACTTAGGGTGAAAAAAATATGAAAATGAATATATGTATGTTCCTATATGACTGAAGTATTGTGCTGTACACCAGAAATTGACACAGCATTGTAAACTGACTATACTTCAATTTAAAAAAAGGTGCTCTACTAGCTGATAAGACTACAGCAATCACATCAAGCTTCAGTTGTGATAAATATGTCATCCTGGTAATTTTTCTTTTTTCCATCACCTATGGGAAATCTTGAAATATGTTTATGAGTTAAATTACAACAGAAGTTATTCATGACAAAATGTGAATTTAGGTGATCCTTCAATTTGTCTCTTATCTCTTTGGGAAAAGAGTTCAATAGGACACAGATTTTACTCTGTGAATAACAAGCAGTGTTTAATTACAACAGACAGAATGGGAGCAACGTTATTTACACTGCGGTTACCTGAATTCTCCAATGATAACTTTCACCTAATCACTGTCAGCACAGCAATGCAGACTTGGGAGAGCAATGAAGCTCTGGGTTCTTGCCATTTCAACTTTTTATTTACATATTTTGAAGATTTGCTTAAGTTTTTGAGGCCACATTTTATCATGTGAGATGACCGTGCTCATTTCTTTGCAATAAATTCCTTAGAAAACTTAAGATAACTAATATAAAGATGTGATTCATATTTTAAAATATTCTCAAGCTTACTGCAGAACAAATCTGGAATTCATTCTGTTGACATTTACATAAGGAAAGAGACAAAATTCAATTCCACCTTCAGAGACGATACTTAACTTTATGGATTACAAAGCATGTAATTCTAAAATAAACTTTTTCAGATTCATTCTAATTATTTGTCATTTTTATTTTACTAGGAAATGTCAAAGGGGTGATGTAAAATGATTCATGAATTTTCTCACAGTGAAGACCTAATTTGGCAGGTGTTTTCCCGGGTACCAGGCAGGAATAAGAACAACAAATTGGAAAATATTTCCTGAGGGAGGTGGGAGTTACTGCATCAGATCTTTTCTGTTAAAATCATGCTTTTTTATTGTTTGGACTTTATAGTTTTTTAAAAATAAAACAAAATTTAAGAAAGGAAGATAGCATGCAAATTATTTACATAATTGATTTAAATCAGTATGTTTTAAAATTAAGCAATGTTATCTGAAAAAATATGGCAGATTTGGGGTAGGAAAAAGGAGGGGTGAGATCTAAGTTTGATGTAAGTTCAGACCAAACATGTCTGGTACCCTTTGGTTCAAGGCCAACAGAAAGTAACCTGACTTGAGAGAGGAGTGACTATGTAAGTGCTGGGGCAGGTAGGACCATAGGCAGCCTTGGCAAAGATGCCCATGGCCCCAGGAATGGCACAGAAATGGCTGGGAATTGAGGTATACGAAGGTCTATGAAAGCTAATTAACTGATGATGAAGTAGGGTAACCAAGGGTGGGGTGGGTAATAAGAAGACCGGGGCAGAGTAACCAAGGACCATGGATAACCAATGGCTGAATGACTCCCTGCACCCTACCCACCTAAGCATTGCAAATATCACATATTTGTGGATAAATGAGCATGAAGGACTCCTTGCAACATTAAAGCCACAGTTTGATTTTTGTTCCTTCCCCCATCCCCACCCTCCATGAGCAAGACAAAAGAGGCAATTGAAATTTTAAAAAATTAAGTGGAGCTTTAGAAAAGGAAGACTCTTATATCTCTTATATTCCTGAATTTGTAGAGTTAGAGTTATTCATACTTGATGATAATAACCATTGTGTTGATGTTGCTCAAGAGTCTGGGTTAACGTCATGGAAATTCCAGTGTTTCACTGAAGACCCTAAGCAATCTCCAAAGAGGTGTTATGTTACAGTGGGCAGTTGCCACTTCTACCCTTTAGAACATAAGTGGAGGAATCTAGACTAAAAATTCAATGAGTATGATTTATGACACAGAAAGTCAGAAACTCCCTTCAACCCTGCAATGTCTGAATGCTGGGACCAGGACTTGACTTTATGCGACCTGCACTCAAAACTATGACACTTAATTCTCTGACTCTCCAGACTCTGGCCAGTAATCCGCATAAACATTCTGAGCCTTACACTTGCTTTTCTCAGCTGTAATTCTGAGTTTTGCTTCCTCTGGTACTTTGAGGTCAGCAGCTGTAATTAATTTCTGTAGACCAGGGAGGTGAGGTTGTCACTCAACAATTCCTTTCTGAGTTCTCCTCCTTCTCCTTTAAGAAACAGTTTCCATTCTGAAGACTCTAAGAAGGCATTAACAAATTTCTCTCTCTGGAACTCCATCACAAAACTGTCTCACACTCCCCTCTCATAGTCATCTCACCTCCTCTTCCTACGACTCATGTGCATGCACAAAGACACACTTCTAATTACCACGGACTGTACAAGTGTCCTACAGTATAGTTTTTCCTGAATGAAGTATCTGGTTTTTTTCCACCCACTGTCATCATATATGTCAAACTGTTAGTCCTGGACTTCTGTTTACTTGTGAACTCTTACCAGTTTTGGGCTTTTAAAGTTACTCCATGGAGTCAGATCCTGGCAGATTTTCCAAATACCTCTCAATGAGCTCATTTTATCTTTCACTAGTCAATAACCCACACAACCTCTTCACCTTAAGCACTCAGCATATAGAAACCAATGGTTAAGAACACTGGCCATCTAATAACAAAGCAGCTAATGCAGTTTTATTTCTCATTGACAAAAGAAAATATGTTGGCTAGAGACACAGAAATATTAACAATGAAATAGAGTCAAGATGGGGCTGAATGTGATTATGAAGTTGTGCGGGAGGATGGGGGCAGGATGCTGAAAAGAGAGAACTAAAACTTGGCCTTCAGTCCCTTCTCTGTAGCTACAGTCTCCCACTGGACATCGTCTATCATGTGACTTTATTCTAAATGGTTTTACTGGTAGAAACAAACATCCAGCAATTGCTCAGATCATCATTCCTTTTTATAAAATTACCTCCTTGATGCTTTTCTCTGAGTTTGGCCCAAACAGATTGGCCAGAATAGTCCCACTGTGACTTATTTTGTCCAATAACTTCTCTCTCTTTGCATTTTCGGTGGTTTAATATCATTAGCCACTTTGTAAATAATTTATTTAGTAGATAATAATGATATTTCAGAGAAGTGTTTGCTCTTTTCCAATATTTATAGGCTTCAGGGTAGTAGCAGCAAGTGCAAGGTTTTTATTAATGAACCAGAGAATTTAAAATACCAAAACCAGCTGTATCATTAAAACTTCAGGATTCTTATTTCCTGGAGTATGATTTGATTCCATGTCATTTTCTGCCTCTGGGCAGGAGAAGGGTAATATATCTGCTCTGACGAGCAAGCAGTGGAACCAGTCGGGGGCAGAATGTGAGAGCAACACGAACGGTGGAGGTTTAGTGATAATCTCGTCTGGTAAAGGACAGAGCAAAGACATTAGCAGGTGTCTACAATTAATTCCAAAGCTTTTGTACAAGCTAGAAATGAATTTTAAATCTCTTGCTCAGAAGAGTCAACAGCAGCTTGACATCCATCAATAATTCATCATTTCTAAAATGCCTTACATCATATCCAGGGGAGCACCAGTTTGGAAATAAAGAAATACAGATTCTCACCCTACCTCCAGTATCTACTTACTGCAACTTTAAGCTTTCTATGCTTCAGTTTCCTGATATTTGAAGAAGAGTTGCTTATTATTTTATAAGACTAATGTTTATACTTTGAGTTAACTGGAGGGCAGTTAGTTATTTTAATATGTTTACAAGCAATTTGTACTTCACTCTGAATCTATTATTACTTACGAAAATGAAAACATTGCTGGGCATTATTCTACACATGTATTTTTTTTTCTTATTTCACATGTGGGTCTAATATCTTTCCACCCAGCCAGGTTGTAAAAATTTACAGATAACAAACGTTTAAAATTACAAGATGGGTCAGTGAAGGTATGTTATTTGCAGAGACACAAAAATATGATATCCCTGGTAGAAGACAGACTCTGAGATTGCTGAATAGCAGGTTTATTCACTGATAGAAGTTAATGAATTAGTACCACCTGACAAGTGCTGTTGAAAATCAAGGAACAAGATATAAATAGAACAGAAAACATAACCTTTCTTTCAAAATAATATAATCCACATATTTTCGACAGAATTTCCTAACTCTATGATAAATTTGCTTTGTGCTAAAGAAATGTACCTGGATGATGTTTACTTGTGCTTCATAGCCGTAAGATCTCTGAATGGCTAATCAGTTCTGCTCAAGACCAGACAGAAGATTGGAACTTTAAGTTGTTCATCACAACGGTCTAGAGAAGTTTTTTGTATCCTAGTGAGATATATATGCATATTTATTTATTTCCTGGTCATTATACATGTATATATGTGCAGACACATCTTACAATATTTTATATTTAGTGGTAGGTATAACATGTTTGAAGATAAATTCAAGAAGCAAATTTAAATACATTTTCATGATCCTTACTATATAATCAATAAGCTCCTCCCTTTTTAAATTAATGTTGCTATGATGTTTTACCATGAGTGAACACAACTTGTTGATATATATATTAAAAAGGATTGGATTCTACCATCTATGGCAGAAAATAAAACATAATAGTAACCAAAACAAGATACAAGTTAATTTTTATCTCACATAAAGTAAGTCTGGAGGGTACAGGTTTTATGGAAACTTTCAAAACTTCAGAAACCCAGGCACTCTATAGTTCCCTGAACTCCCTTCTCTTTGGTGTGATCCTCATCTTCATGTTCCAATATGCCTGCTACAGTTCCAGCCATCTATATCTTCATTCCAGGCAGCAAGATGAAGGAAAGAGAGAAGGATATAGCCATTCTCTTGCAAGAGATTACCTAGAAGTCCAACTTAACTTTTCTGCAACCATCCCATTGATTAGAATCTAGTCCCATAATCACATCTAGCTGCAAGTGAAGTGGGTACCAATGTACCAAGGTAAAATAAGGATTCTGTTACTAAACAGAAAGGGAGAGAATTGATATTGGGATGTCACAAGCAATCACAGCTACCAAGCTACTGGGCATGTTTCCAAATGACGCCATGTTTAAAAAAGAAAAAAGAATATATATATATCCAGTAATTAACTGATTCTAATGTTGAGCATTTAAAGAAGAGACGTACATACAAACCTCTTAGCTCCAAACTACAAGAGACAGTATGATGAGTGTCCTAAGTCTTAAAATATTTGATGTATAACGAGCTGCCTTTATACTTTAACATACATACATCCTTGAAGCATGAGTGGCTATAACCCTGGTTGCAAATATTGAAAGGTTGGAGGAGAGGAAAGTAATATACAACAGAGACTTGAAATAATAAAGAATAAAAATACATTATTCAGTGTTTCCCACTTATACCCTAAAAGCTATATAACAGAGCAGGGATTAACAAACTTTGTAAAGAGCTAGATAGTAAATATTTCAGGGATTGCAAGCCTGTAAGTTCATGGTGGCAGAATGTTTGTTTACTTTGTTTGCAATCCTTTAAAAAATGTAAGACAGTTTCAGACCAGATATGACCCCTTGACTCTAGTCTGCCAATTCCTGCATAGTAAAGTAATTATTCTTAAATTTAAAACAATTGCAAAAATCAAACTTCTTGGTTTAGGTGAATAGGTTGACTAGAAGGTTAATGCTCACTACCTAACCAGTGGTAAAGCTGAATTATGAACCATAAAATTGATATCAAGAGTGGCAAGAGACCACTTGCTTCTGCATTATCGGGTCCCAACACTGGAACCTTTAACTTACGTTCTAGTGCAAACACGGCAGCCATCTTCTGAACTGTTTTTCTTTTATGGCTCTACTCTTTCACATAAACAGTGTTCTCCTGTTATGCATAAAGTGAGATGCAGACTTGGAAAATTAAACTACTTAATCAAGTTGAGAGAGATTTTAAGCAAATAGGGGACATAATAGAGAATTAAAGAGAAGTAATTATATGGCTTTCATTATTCTTCCTACTCGGAACCTACCTTCTTAGAGTAGTATATGATTTTCTTAGTAAATATGAATGTTTGTGAAAGGTGTATTTGCCTTCCTAAAGGTGGTACTGTCTTGGAGTCTCTCAATGTATGACTATGTGTATTTCCATATCTCTCTTCAATGAGTGATCCACTCTAGCAAGAAGCTGCTACGGGACCATCTGATTTACATACTTAATGCTTTAAACTGCCTAGATGAAGATAATGCAGCCACAGTATCTTCTCTCTTCCTTTATTTAATTTACTGAGAAATCAATAACCTAGTGGTGTTCACATTTTCAGGCTTCTTAAGCTTCAAAAGGACTTCATTTACTTTCGGATTAGGTGTTGACTAAACTATATGCTCTCTGAGGCCTCAAAATTTTGATCTTTCAGTGAAAGTATATTTCTTGGTGGCAAGTGAAAAGCTTTTACTTAGAGCATGACTGTGACAAAAATCAAGTGGAGTATGGTCTTTCATCAGTTCCCAAATATAACTGTTTGATTGTAAAGCAAAGTTATTTTAATTACTGCTAAATTCACTGTGGCTGGAATCACCACAGAGCTCCCACTGTTAGAAAATTACATATGCATTTCATCAAAAAGCTCCTAACTATGGACATTATTTTCATTGCTTTTGAACTGTAACAATTCTGGTGCATGGTAATTAGCAGTGAATGTAAAAACCCAATTATAAAGGAATTATACTTCTTATGGTCACTCTATCATCACAACTGTGCATCCTGCTCTCTGGCTCTTAGACTTCAAGCCAACCACATCAAGCAAGACTAAAGCAATAACAAAATCAGAACCATAAGGCCACTGAATGCATTTTTTCTTCTTTATCCTAATTTGTCTTTAATTCAAATGAGAAAACCTAAAGAGCTAATTAATTAGTCCCGGAGGTAAATGCCAAGATCTTTAAAGTGGATGGTTCATGGGCGTTTTTCCCCTCTGGAAGCCAATGGCTTAGCTTCAGAAAATAGGTAGCAGGCATACCAGGCATAAATCCGACCACTTATAAAGGACAAAGCAGCTGGAAGCTTATTGATATTCTCCTCTTTTTATTTTCTTCAAGCTGTAAGCTCGGCAGCCAGTTTTTCTGAGAATTGATTGCTTGTACAAAAGATGAACTTGAAATGTATTCAGCTGTTGATGGAGGAGGAAAACAGTAATAAAATATGAAAGGCTGTACTTAAGTGCTGATATTGAATGAAACCATAGCAATGAGTTTCAGTCTGATTATTAAATTACACGTGTTGATTTTATGCCTGCATAAAGTACTTGTTTGTTTTAGATTGCTACTTCCTTTCAAAAGGGCTGCCTTGGGAGGAGAGACCTCTTGGATAAATGTCCTAAGAGTGAAAGCCATTCATATGACATAGTCAGGATAACTCATGTGGGCAAAGCCAGGTCTTTGTATTAGATGGGCAGGTCTTGATTCTGTTATATCTGCTAATGTCCCATACAGCAAATATAGACATAAATACTTGTATTATCCTGCCTGTCCATACAGTTCCTTAAACCAGAAAGTCAGAAAGCATTCTAGCAAATATGCCATCTAACCAAGGCACTGTGAGACTTCAAATGGAACTGAGGTATGTTTTTCTTATGATAACCCAGATTTTGCCTGATTCCTGTATCTACCTCTTCTTCTTGCCAATATCTCCTAATTACAGATCTAATCATCCCAGATCCATTCCATATTCCTTTTCCGGCATGCAAAGCCTTCTTCAGTTTGACCATTGTCTTCTAGAGGGAATGTGTGTACTGGGAGAAACACTGAACAGAAAAGTTCGTGGTTTCAATCCCAGCACAGTGTCTGATAATGCTGAGACGTCAACGGAATCTATTCATTTCTCTTCCCCTTAGTTTCTTCATTTGAAAAATGATCTTAATGAGCATTATGACTGTTCAAAGTTCAAAATTTTGCTTCTGCTTATCAGGATGTCTCCCATGCTATAGACTATCACCTCAAGACCACCTCTTTGAGCATATTACACATTCACAAGACCCCCAACAGACTCCAAACCCAAGGATTAGTGGAGCTCTTTCCCCTTTTAAGTCTGCTTTGCAAAATCTACCCTTCCACACCCCCATTTCCCAACACTAGCCTTCTATGATTCCCTAGGTAGGATTAATTTCTCCTTCACCCATATCTACCTTTCACCCAACTTATTTTTGGATTATGGTTCATGGGCTTTAGTAAATTACGAGGTCAAGAAGAAAGGACACTACATTTATATATTTGTGATCCTAAGCCACTCTGTGCAATGTTTTACAATTAATTTAATCTCAGGTGAAGTTAGTTGACTAAATTTGACTCTAATGTTATGAATTAGTCAAAAAATTTGTATTACATTTTAAAACCTACTGTTTTCAGTAAGATTTTTCTTTGTTTTGGCTTCCTAATGAAACCTAGTAAGAAAAAATTTAGTTGGAACCACTTGCACTAAAATCAAATATAGTCATTTTATTACTACTTAGGTCTGAAATAAATAATGCTATTCTGTCTCTATTCACTTCCAGCCACATGTGATTGTTCTCTTATGGGTACTCTATATTTGAATACTTCAAAGCTCAGTGTGCCCATCTTGAGCGTTACAACTACTGAGATATGAGCTATAGGGGAGGAGGGAGGATAAATATTTGTCCATTATTACCTTTGCATCTGTAGTCTTTCAATTCTAACCAATTATCTATCTGTTTCACTCCAATTGGTAAAGAGGATTAACCAATCAAATTGGCACAGTTCCACTGCATTTTCTGTCCTGCCATTCGTGTCCTTGCTGAAGTACACGAGTGCACACCCACAGGCACATTCACACCCACACCATTACCTACACACACTTGTATGTGTAGCACACAGAGACCAAACATGTTTCTCCATACTTTAAGACATACTGGGAAAGCAGAGGAAGAATGAACACGTGAACTTGCAAATTTATGCCGTTGGCAAAATGTAACATAATTTCCTGTTCTAGCACTGAGTTCTTAAGTTTGGATGTTAACCAGGGTCATGGCAATGGTGCGCCCCAGAATCTCTGTGCTCTGATAACCATCTGACCTGGAACACCACGCATCTCCCCACTACAACCCCATACATCCACAGCAGGTCCAGGGAAAACCCCTGCTGTAGACTGAATGTGTCATTCCAAAACTCATATTTAGAAATCCTACCCCGCAAAGTGGTGGTAATAGGAGGTGAGGCCTTTGAGACCTTAGGTCATGAGGGCAGAGCCCTTGTGCGAGGAACAAATACCCTCATTTGAAAGAAACCCCACAGAGCTGCCTCATCCCTTCTGCCATGTGAGTTTACAGCAAAAAGACAGCTGCCTATAAAGCAGTCCTCACCAGACCCTGATCTGCCAGCACCTTGATCTTGGATTTCCCAGCCTCCAGAAATAAATATTTACAGTTTATAAGCCTGCCAGTGTATTGTATTTTTGTTATAGCAGCCTGAACAGACCAAGAACAACCCAGTTAACTCAATGATGAATGAATTTAAAAGAAACTAAAAAGCAAACAAACAAAAAACTGTCACAAAGATACTCCAAGATAGAGGATGAAAATGGCAGCAAAATTTGGCAACAAAGAAAGCATTTAACAAAAAATATCAACAAAGCAGATGAAAATTATGATCATATATTTCACCGTGAATTGTATTGTAAAATTAATGCATTAATTCCTTAATGAAAGAAGGCCTAAGCAAAAAACAAAAGAACTCAGAAAAGAAATGACAAAACTACAAGAGGAGAAGAAATATAATCTGACAGATTTAAGAAAAGAAGCAGAAGAAAAATTTGTAGCAGAAATGAAGGCAAAATTAGAAGGAAAGAAAAGTGCTAAAAAATATACAGAAAACCAAGCAAGGGACAAAAAGGGTAGAAATCAAAATAATGAGCAGAACAAAGTGGAAAATGAGCAGGATAAAATGGAAACAAAGAGCTAAAAGGAATTAGAAAGAAAATAACATAGAAGACAGCAAGAGATCCAACATATGCATAACTGTATTTCCCAAAGTAGAAGAACAAAATAAAACAGAGCCAGGGGGATGGGGGGAGAAGGTATAGCTCAAGTGGTTGTGTGCCTAGCATACACAAGGTCCTGGGTTCAATCCCCAGTACCTCCTCTAAAAAAATTAAATAAATAAATAAACCTAATTACATCCTCCCAAAAGAAATTAAAATAAAAAAATAAATAAAACAGAGCCAATATAAAAGATATACTTCAACCACATTCCCTGATGTTAAGACTGTAAGAGTACAGTATGTGCCAGAGAATACTGAATCAAAATAGCTGAAGGGTAGAGAAAAATCCTTTTCCCTCTACCCTTCTAATTTCTAGACTGGGGACATTGTAACAAAACACAATTAACAAGAGAAAAACAAACAGAAGTTTATATAAATGTGTGTATATAGATTTATATATATATACATGATATAAGTGGCATATATACATATATATATATGATAGAAGTGGCTTAAAATTTGGACTTAAATACCATCTCAGCAAAAACAAAGAAAAAAAGGTGTGGGGGAGGCCAGTTATGGGACAATGACCAGGAAAAGTACGGTAAAGCAGAATAAGGCTTACTATGCAGATTTAAGTCCTTGCCTTCTCCATTAATGAGTCTCTTGTGATTTAAAATCATCCTTCTCTTCCTGGTACAGAGAAAGAGAGAGAGAGAGAGACTCTTATAAATGAAGAACATAAATTTATAAATGCACATTTCCCTTACAAAAGGGTAACCTACTCTGTTTTCAGAGCTTCTTTTGTGGCTGCTCTTTTTTCAAAATATTCCTATGCCAAAGAGGCATATTCTTTCTAGAGGTGTATTTTGGAGTGGCGTATTCTTATCTCCTATACGGTCAACACTGAAACATATCCTACCCAGTAAAGTTATTAAGCTTCGATTTTTAAAATTTGGTTAGTCAACTTTGGTAACATTCTACGTATTTATTTGGGTGGTGGTTATTCAAATATGTTCATTTTGAAATAATTCATCAAATGGTAACATGACTAATGCACTTTTCTATATATATATACACATATATACTTAAATTAAAATAATCAAAAATAAATATGAACCAAATTACATAGCATCTATACATACAGCAAAAATCATAGTAGATGCAAAGAGAAATAAAAATATATATTACTATGAGACTTCAATTTTACTTTCTCAGTACATGACAATTCAAATGGACAAATATGAGTACACAGATGAGCTAAATAACATAATTAATAAAGTATATGTATTATATTTGAACTCTGCCAAAAATAGATAAAATATCTTCCTTTGTAATGCTCATGAAACGTCCAGGAAAACTGGTTACATACTGGCTTTCAAAAATCTATAAATTTCAGAAAGTAATGCAGGATATAGGCAATACTTTCTGATTTCACTGCAATAAAAATTTTAAGAAACAGTAACACTAAAATACCTCTTTTTAACAACTACATAAAAAAGAAATAAAAACCAAAACTAAAGGTGATCTAAAAACATCTATAATGAAAACACTGCATATCTAAACTGACGATAAACTAAAGCAGAGTTCACAAGAAAATTACAGGAGCACATTACATACATAAAAACAAATTATAATAAAGATGTATGTACACATATATCTACCAATAAATAAAAAGAATAGAACAAATTTAGCACACAATTCAAGGATTTAGAAAAACAATAACAAAGCAAAAGAGAGAAGGAAAATTTTTCAAAAGATAAATAGAATGATAAAATTAATAAGTAAAGTGCAAAACTGTTTCTCTGAAGAAAAAATACTAACAAGATAGATAAATTATTAACCAACCTAATGTAGAAAAAATGAAAAAAAAATGTTGCCCATAAATAATCACTTAAAGAGAGGAAATTAAAAATCCACAAGAAAGTTGTTTAGTCAAATCCATGGAAATAAACTTCACAAAATTGGGTTAAGTACATAATTTTCTTTAAAAAAATTACTAAAACTAATTCCCAAATATATAGAAGATCTAAACAAATTCCCATAGAAGAAACAAAGAATGTTAACAATAACTAACTCTCCCCCCAAAAACACAAGACACAAATAGTTTCACCAAAATTCTAAGTAACAGATTAAGTCCATGCTGTTGCATAGAAAAAGAAGGGGCTATTTCAATATTTCCAATTATTTTTGAGAAAGCAAAATTGAAATCAAAACTAGAAAAGTTTGAAAGAAGAAAAGTAGGAAGAAGGAGAAAAAGAAGGAAAGGGAGGAAGAAAGGAAAAAACCACAAATGTAGCTCATTAATGAATAATAATAAAAAATCCTAAATAAAATTTTACCAACTGGAATCCATCAGCTCAGTAAAGGAAAATATATTTGTGTCCAAAAGAAGGTTATTACAGAAATGCAAGACTGTTTTAATATTAAGAAATATATTAATATAATTCTCCATATTATTACATCAAAGGACAAAAATCACATGTCTCCACAGTCATTGAAAAGACATTTTTATAAAAGTTCATATCCATTCCTGATGAAAATGGATAGTGGAATATGAATATAATAATATAAATAGATATGGATAAATATCAGAAGATAAAATAAGTCTATCTCCACTGAAAACTATTAACCACTCTTAAAGGAGAAGCACACCAGTGGTGACCATTCAAGTCAAGAACATCCTCAATCACTACTATTTGCATGATTGTCCTGAAAGCACTGCAAAATGCAATCAGAGAAAGGAAAGAAGTTAGAGGTATAAACGCTGGAGAGAGAACCAGCACTATTTATTAATGATATGACTGACTTCTTAGAAATATCCAGAGAATTGATTGGAAAATTCCCATAAACATAAGAGAATTCCATAAGGAAGCAGAGCACATTAATAAAATATAAAAATCAATAGCTTTTTATATGTTGCTAAGAAAAAAAGAGACAACAGGCTCAAAGTAGAGTGACTCGTGATAAGCCCACATCACCAAACTGAAACTTAATACCTAAGCCAAATGCAGTTTCAATCTTCCCCAGGAATTTAACCAGTCAATCTGGAATTTCCTGGTCAGCTATAGTGAGGTAAACTGCCTGGGAGACGTCTTCCACCTCCCAGAGAAAGATGAGATAATGCACTTTTTCTTTTCCCTGCTGCTTTCCATCTAAAGAAAGCTTTCCTTTTCTGCAACTCTTTGGAGTCCCTTTCTACTTGCTAGACGGGATGCTGCTGGATTCTTGAATCACTGAATAAAGTCAATTAGATCTTCAAATTTACTCAGTTGAATTTTGTATTTTTAACAACATAAACAACTGTCACTTAGAAGATATAATAGAAAAAAAAAGATCCCACTTAAATAAAAACAAAAATAACAAAATGCTTAGGAGTAAAGTTGGTAAGAAATGTGTAAGTGACATAAGAAGGAAATTTTTAAATACTAATGAAGGATATATACAAAAATGCCTCAAACAAATGGAAAGGTATACCCATTCTTGGATAAGAAGAATCAATATCATAAATGTCAATTCTCTGTAAGCTAATTTGCAAAATCCCAATAAAACATCAGTATTATTTAATTATTTGAGGTGATGCTTGTAAAAGTCCATATGGAAAAATAAACATTTATTTCATTTATTTAATATTTATTTAAACTAATTCTTTATAAATACTTGAATATCTGTAAAATTACATACATGCAGCATTGTCTGTAAAATCAAAAGAATATAACCAAGTGTCCATAAATAGGTGATTAGTTGAATGAATTAAGTGCATCCATACAATGAATTTCTAGGCAGCTGTAAAAAAATTTTTTTTAAATTCTGAGCCCTAAGAATTTCTCTGAAAAAAAGAAAAGCAGCGCAGGAGAAAGAGCTTTTCCATGTTAAACAATTAAAATATTTTACACTGCCTCAATAAATAGTATGGCAATCATACTTAAATAAACAGAAAAACAAATGAAACAAACAGAATGTCCAAAAACAGACCTGCAGAAGAAGAATTAGGTATTTGATTCATATTCAGGATCATTCTTGGTGTTGTATATTTTATGGGTTTGGACAAATGTATGACATGTATTCACTTTTACAGTATCACACAGAATTTTCCTCTGTGTCCCTCCTATTCATCTCTCCCTCTCCCCTAACCTCTGACAATCACTGATCTTTCTATTGCCTCCACAGTTTTGCTTTTTCCAGGATGTTCATAGTTGGAATTGTACAATATGCAGCTTTTTCAAATTGGCTTCTTTCACTTAGTAATATGCATTTAAGTGTCCTCCATGTCTTTTCATGGCTTGATAGCTCATTTCTTTTTAGTGCTGAATAGTATTCCATTTGCTGTATGTATCACCTAATGAAGTACATTTTGGTTGCTTCCAAGTTTTCACAGTTATAAATAAAGCTACTGCAAATATTTGTGTGTAAGTTTTTGTGTGGACATAAATTTCCAACTGCTTTGGGTAAATACCAGGAAGTGAGATTGCTGGATCAGATAAGAGAATGTTTAATTCTTTAAATAACTGCCAAACTGTCTTCCAAAGTGGCTGTATCATTTTGCATTCCCACCAGTGATGAATGAGAGGTTCCCCTTGCTCCACATTCTTGTCAGCATTTGGCGTTGTCAGTATTCTGGAATTTTGGCCATACTAACATGTGTGTAGTATATCTCACTGTTGTTTTAATTTACATTTCCCTGATGACATGATGTGAGGCATCTTTTCATATGCTTATTTGCCATCTACGTGAGGTGTCTGTGAGGTGCGTGTTAAGGTCTTTGGCTCATTTTAAAAATCAGATTGTTCTCTTATTGCTGAGTTTTAAAAGTTCTTTGTGTATTTTGGATAATACTTCTTTATCAGATGTGTCTTTTGTAAATATTTTTTTCCCAGTCTGTGGCTTGCCTTTTCAGTCTCTTGACCTTTTTTTTTTCATAGAGCGTAAATTTATAATTTTAATGAAGTCCAGCATATCAATACTTCCTTTGATGGATCCTGCCTTTGGTGTTGTATCTAAATCATCACCATATTCAAGGCCATCTGGGTTTTCTCTTATGTTATGTTCTAGAAGTTTAATAATTTTGCATTTTACATTTAGGTCTGTGATCCATTTCGAGTTAATTTTCATGTAGAGTAGAAGATCTGTGTCTAGATTCTATTTGTGTGTGTGTGTGCGCGTGTGTGAATGTCCAGCTCTAGCACCATCTGTTGAAAAGACTTTTTATTGCCTTTGCTATTTTGTCAAATATCAGTTGACTATATATATAGGTGGGTCTATTTCTGGATTCTCTCTTATGCTCTATTGATTGATTTGTCTATTCTTTCACCAATACCACGCTGTCTGGATTATGGAGGAAGGTCTTTAAAAATTCAGAAAATAATAAAAACTATTGAATAGGTCGAAAATTTAGAATAGCATTATGAAAATTATATCCAAGGAGATAATGAAATGTTTACCACAATTACGTGTTTCACTCATTTAGCAAATACTTAGTGTATTGCATCCACTCTGTATCACTCTGTATTCAATTACATATTAGCAATACAGTGACTAACACAACAGACAATTCCTGCCCTCAAGAAGTTCCAGTTAAATGAAACATGGGTCATTGACATGCATTATATTTATACCTACTTTTTTCTAGTATGTCTACACAATTTTATGGAACTGAAGTATTCCCCAAATAAGCATAATGATCCAGACAAATCAGTGGGGTTATGTAGCTAGGAAGAGATACTGTGTAGTCAGTCGTAATAAGAAAAGCAGCACTGGACAACTTCCAGGAGAGGCTGCCACGGCTGCCAGGGAGGAGGTGCTCACCTTGCAGGCTGACGCTGCCCAGCGGGAGTCGGTGCCGAGTTCCCCGAAGCAGAGGCTGGCGGAGGCTCTTCCGGCAAAGCAGGGGTCAGAGCGGTTAGTTCCGGCGTCCCCCCTCCCGCTGAAGGCTGCCCTGTCCCGAGGTGAGGTATTCTGCGCTACAGCCGGCTGCTGGTGCGGCCTGAGCTGGGCGTGCAGGGACAGCTGCGCTTTGCCACCTCACCCGTGCTGGTCGTAGGCTTCAGGGGACGCGGCTGCCCACTGGCTTCGTACCTGAGAGGCCAGAGTCGCCCGCCTGGGCCTCGTGGGCTGCGACAGAGTAGAAGTGAGCAGCCCGGCCCGCCAAGGGCTGCACGAGAAGGCACTGCCCGTCACGCCCAGGGCGTCAGGCGGCACCTCACTGCGCAGCCTCCGTCCAGCGGCAGACTACGTGTCCTACGCCGTGTCCTACGCCGTGCCCTACGCCGTGCCCTACACCGTGTCCTACGCCGTGCCCTACGCCGTGTCCTACGCCGTGCCCTACGCCGTGCCCTACGCCGTGCGCGTCCGCCAGCCTCGGCGCTCCGCGATGCAGTGCCTGACTGCCCCCACAGCGTGCCCCCTCGCGACCTGGCTAAGGACCGTGTGTGCCAGCCCCGGCCTCTCCTGTCGGCCAGCGCCCTGTGGACCAGTCTGTGGTGGGCCTCGCTGTGCTGCGTATTCCCCCAGCCACCTCCAGCGGAGATGGTGACCAGCTACGCGCTTGGCAGGGTGTTTGCTGTGGTAACTGGGGTCCTGGGCCCCCGGCAGGCGCTGGGGGTGAGGATGGCTGCAGGTCTGGGCCCCTCTTGCAGCGGCAGCGTGCTGCTCTTCCGTGCCCTCGGAGGACGTTTCCGCTGTGTGCAGCTGCGTAGGTGCAGGCCCGGCTGTGCAGCTGGCGGAGACGGCCCACTGTGGCTGACCTGCAGGACTACGAAGCCTTCTGCAACTCCTCAGCCACCGAGAAGTGCCGCTCCCTGCAGTTGCTGAGCCCGGAGCAGCGAGTTTCTGTCATCGACTATCAGTGCCTCTGGATTCTGGGTCACCCCACCTGCAGCCGGATATCAGGCCTCACGTAGAGGTGGACATCCGTCATCTGCCTCATGCCCTACACATCCCTTTGAAACGTTTGGGAGGGAGGGATGCAGATAGCCTGAACCACTTTGGAGAAGGAATCCAGGAAGGGAAGTAGGGTGCACGGGAAGGGGCCTCTCTCTCCATTTATGTGGTGTGCAGACTGGGCAGTGACTCCCCGGAAGCCATGAAGATCCTGCCGTGCTTGACAGACGCAGCCTCTTTAACAGTTCAGGATGTTGTTGGGGGGGCCTCATGGCCTGGGCTGCGAAAATCAGTAGAACATCTCGGCAGTACTGAGGTGCCTGGTGGAGTCTGACTAGCAAAAAAGGTGGGTTGCCATGTTACCGAAAGTGGGTTTTTTTGCATTTATTAATTTATTTATGTTTTTTCCAATAATCTACGGAAGAGCTTGAGATTCCACCATAGCTGTGAATACATGGACTTCTTTTTATAGAGGGCTTTTTAATTGTAATTGGATCATGTAGCTATCACTGGGTTGTAATACTGTTTCTGAGAACTGTCTTGTGTTTTCAGCATTTGGATGGTGTCTGGAACAGGTGAGATATAATGTGAAGTGACAAGACTTTGGGTTTTGAACTGCAGATCATTTGCCTGTCCTGCCTTTTTTCCCCCACCTCTCCTAACTGAAAAGCTGTGTAAGTCATCCATTTTAATGCTTGGAAAGGTGTAGTAAACTTACTGATGTTACTGAGTCCAAGCTTGTACTGCTTGCCACAGGACAGGCCAGTAAACCAAGAGATGAATTGTTGCAGCAAGGAATAGCAACAGAGAGCCAGCAGACTGAAAAGATGCTGAACTTGTGTCCCAAAGAACCATCTTAGAATTCAGACTTCTTTTATATTAAAAGGAGAGAGAGTATGATTGGTTGTTGCAAAATCTTTGGTGTGGGATGCCTTTGTTCTTGCAGCTGTCCAATAGGTCAGGTCACTTATGTTCCTGTAAACCTGCAACAAGACAAATATTTTGCTCTGTTCTGCAATTTTTCATCTCTGTATGAATGGAAAAGTGTTATACCTTTAAAGGCCAGAGCCTTGAGAATCTGCTGTCATGTATATTCAGGCTCTAGGCAATGTTCTTAGTTTGTAGCAAAAGCAATAGAACACAAAGTTTAAAGTAAAAGAAAACATAATATGGAGTCACTTTTGTTCTCTATTTTGCTGAATTGATCATAGATGATATAGTTAAAAATCAGTTTATTGTTTACTAAGACATTCTTTGGATGTTATTTCTACTTCAAATGATAGAATATGTCCTAGAGAAATCAGTGTTTAAAATTTAAAGTCCTTAAAACATTAACATTATCTGGGAAGTGGTCCTTCTATTAAATATCTTGAATTAATGTCCAAATGGGATATTTACAGTCTAGCAAAATAGAAATCTCTTTTGTAGTCTGTCAGTTTCTTTTATAAATTGCTAATTTTTTCTTAGAGTTAGTTTCAGAGTCTGCCTTATATTTTACGCATATAAAAATTTCTAAACTGTATACTATGGTTTGGCTTGCTTTGGAATATTCAAGTGAAAGTTCCAGCCTTCTGCACTTTTTTCCCTATCCAGTGTGTTTTCCCCCATTTGGCTTTACTGTGTGGCCAGGACACCAAATTTAATATTGAATTAAAGTGCAATAATGAACATTCTTCTCTCCTTCACAGTTATAGGTGAAAAACTTTGAATATTTGACCAATATTAGTTGTTATTGCTTTACTGTAGATAAATACTCTCTATCAGAGTAAATAAATTTATTTTTTGTAGTTTTTAAAAAAGAAAAAGAAAAACAGCATTTAGTCTATTCCGACAGCTCATTGAGGCCTCTGTCTGTTAAAGAGCAAGCTTTAGAAACATGACTCATAAATCCCTAGAGTTCCCCAAAGTTAGTCACAAAAGTTTCCCAATAGAAAGTGGTCCCTAAGACTGTTCTCAAAGTCCTCAACTCCATACACAAGAAATGGCTAGCCAGTAGACACATGTCACTGCCTGGTTGATAGAAGACTGAAAGTTATAGATATTTATCATACCCATTATATAAAGAGAAAAAAATCACATGGCCTCTAAATGTGGACTAGTAAAGAAAAAAGATATAAATAGAGAATGAAAAAATAAGTATTTTGAGGAAATGATTGAATTTTCTTCAATACTTTTTATATTGCACATTATACCAGTTCTGTTCCCAATGGATTCCCACTTTCTCAATGATATAAGTATAATGGTAACATTCCTTTATACATAGTTTTAATAATTTCTTGGGAAATTAAAATTTTATTTTATATTCATAGTGGCTTAAGCTTCAAAGAGAATTCTTTCAAGTTAGCTAGTATAGCTAGTATAAATTCCTACTGTACCCAATAGGACTGGAATCTAAAAAAAAAAAAAAAAGGCACAAATGAACATATTTACAAAACAGAAACAGACTAACAGAGATAGAAAACAAACTTATAGTTACCAGGGCGGGGTTGGGGGTAGAGGAGTGGGAAGGGATAAACTGAGAGTTTGAGATTTGCAGATACTAACTATTATATATAAAGTGGGAAGGGTATAGCTCAGGCAGTAGGGCACATGCCTAGCCTGCACAAGGTCCTGGGTTCAATCCCCAGTACCTCTTCTAAAAATAAATAAATCTAATTACCTCCCCACAAGAAAAATAAAATAATTTTTTAGAATAGATAAACAACAAGTTTCTTCTGTATAGCACAGGGAACTATATTCAATATCTTGTAGTAACCTATAATGAAAAATAACATGAAAATGAATATCTGTATGTATATGTATGACTGAAACATTATACTGTACACAAGAAATTGACACAACATTGTAAACTGTCAATTTAAAAAAAAAGAAAAGAAAGAAACACTCCTTGTTTGCTCCAGGCACTGGGATAGAGGCTGGGAATACAGACCTGAAGAGAATATGGTCCCTGCCTTTGACAGATCCTTGGCCACATGAGGAAAGAGACAGACCTGGATCCCAGGAGTGAAAGCGGTAAGGTGTCATAAGGCATAATGCAGCATGAGGGACAGGGGATGCTGTGCTTATTCTCTGAGAAACCAGGAAAGGGTTGGCATTGGAGCTGAGTCCTGAAAAAGAAGAGGAGTCCATCAGACTAACAGAGGTCAGGGGAATGACTGTAGAAAGGACATCACAAGATATCTTGGTTTGGCAAAATAGACAGACACTGAAAATTTGTTTAGAAAATCTGTATTTGAGTTGGAGATGAAGTTCCCTGTCAACAGGCAGGCTTTTCCATAGGAAGATTGGCCAGCAGCCTGGCTGTTTTAATTTGAGACCTCCAATTGTCATTGCCAGTAGGTAGTTCTCTTGAGTATACATGATTTTTCCCAGGGAGGAATGCTCCAACCTCACACATGGTAGAGGTTAGGCTGGTATATGGTTGGATGTCAAATTATATGATCCAAGCAGGAGAAAGGAGTCCTCATTAATTGTACTTTTTCCCCCTTTTTTGCACGGTAGCTACCCCACCCCTGCCCCCTTTGCCCAGGTCTTTTCAGGCTTACTTCTCCCTGACTTTTCTGCTTTACTCTATCACAAACTCAGGTTTCATTTCTATGGACTTCTAGATCAGTACTATGCATGTATTGCATTTTTAGCTTCAAAAATATGGGTCTCTCTCATCTACTGTCATGTACACTCTGATACATTTTTAAATCCCTTATTGTGATTTTTGAGTTTTAAGAAAGAAATGGAAGGAAACATCTACCTTCAGCCTGCTTATATTTGGAAGGCCCGGTTTCATTTCTAAGTGCTAATAAACTGTGCTTTTTGGTAGCTACTTTTGATCTTGCTCACAATGAGAAGGTGCTTTTTTGGACTTTGGTGTAAATATTTATTTATTAACTGCATTTTTTTTTTCCAACTACACTGGTCCATCCCTAGGCTTCAGGAGTAGTTCCCATTGCCATGAATCACTGTCATTGCTCCAGCAGTCTGAATCAGTCACAGTTTCTCTCAGTTCCCAGCATTTAATTTGTCTAGTCAAAAGGACATGAACTCGTGGAGTGACATCTGCATCATGGCCATGTGAGATGCTCCCTTTGTCTCTCTCTTTTAATCTACGCCTAGTAAAATATTCATAATTCAGCAAAGGTTTCTCTGCCCCACACACCTGGATACCAAGAGAGACACACATCTGTACAGATGAAGGTGGGTGGACTGGAGCACAAAAGAGGAGGTAGGGGACTGCCCGTGACCCAGGTCCCGGTGTGGTAGCTGGGCCTGCAGCTGCAGGAAACCTGTAGCAGCAGAAAAGGTGGTGCACATGATTCTGGCCTCCCAGTTATAGTGGCTCCAGTGCCCACAGGGAACCTGGAAGCAGCAGCGACAGAGTCTGTGACTCCAGTCCCTCTAGCCACAGTGGTACCCATGACTCTGGCCCCCCCACCTATGGCAGCAGCACCCACAAACCCAACAATCCGAGATGCAGCAGAGGCACCTGCCATCCTGGTACCTCTGGTGGCAATGCCAGCAAGAGCAGGGACACCAGCAGCAGCAAGACACCAGCAACCCCAGAGGCACAAGCAGCAACAATGAGGGCACCAGCAACAGCCATGGCAGAGGCAGTGGTGGGAGCAAAGTGCCAATTCTTGAATATAGTCAGAGGCAGAAACCAAAAACGTGTGCTGTAGCACCACCTACTGAAAAAGAAAAGAAAGACCTCTAATTACCAACAAGCTGAATTGTTAGAATCCAAGTTAAAGAAATCTTTACCTAAATAAGAAAGGTGTTTAAAAAAAAAAAACAAAGAAATTCTATCAGAACTTCATTAGGAAAGGTAACATAGGGATAATAAGTGTTCCAGAAGGAGAATATAGGAAGAAATGAGCAGAGAGTTTATTTAAAGAAATAATAGCTGAGAACTTCCCAAACCTGGGGAAGGAACTAGATATACAAGTTCATGAAGCTAAGAGAACACCTAACTATCTCAATACAAAAAGACCTTCTCCAAAACGCATTTATTAAAACTGTCAAAAGTCAATGATAACAAAAGAATTTTAAAGGCAACCAGGGGAGATAAAATACAATAACCTGTAAAGGAACTCCTATTTGGTTATTAGCAGACTTCTAAGCAGAAAATGTACAGGCCAGGAGAAAGTGGAATGACATAACAAAACATTGAAAGATAAAAACTGCCAGCCAAGAATACTCTATCCAGCAAAGTTAATCTTTAGCTGTGAGAGTGAAATTAAGGTTTTCCCAGACAAACAAAAGCTGAGGGAGTGCATCACCACTAGACCTATCTTATAAGAAATGTTGAAAGGAGCTCTTCTACCTAACACAAACAGACAAAAGTACAAAAAACTTATAGGTGATAAATAGAAGGAAAGAATCAGAAAATTGCAACTCTATCAGTATAGGATGTTAAACACTTCATTATAGCATGAAGGTTAATAGGAAAACCAGTAAAAATAACTATAGCTACTTCAGTGTGGTAACAGACTTACAATATGAAAAGAGAGAATTAAAGACAATAAAAACATTAAAAGTGAAGAGGAAAAGGATGGAACCTATGTAGGCAACTGAAGATAAGGTCCTTTCATCAGGAAAAGGACTATTTTATCTATGAGACATTTTGTATAAACCTCATGGTAACCATAAAACAAATCTAGAGCGGAAATACAAAACATAAAAAAGAAGAAACCGAGAAACTGTCCAATGAAAACAGCAGACAGAAACACAAGGAAAAGGAAACCATGGAGCAACCAGAAACAAAAGATAAAGTAGCAGTACTAAGTCCTCATTTATACAGTTACCCTTAATGTAAATCGATTGAATTCATCAATTAAAAGACACGGAGTGGCTGGATGGATTAAAAAACAAGACCCAACTATATGCTGCCTCCAAGAGACTCATCTTAGCCCTAAAGACAAAGAAAAAGGGATAGAAGATGACACTCTAAGCAAACAGCAGCCTAAAGAAAGCATATCACCCATATAAGACAAAATAGACTTCAAGCCAAGAAAGTTAACAAGAGACAAAGATGATATTATTATATCATAATAAAAGAGACAATCTGTCAAAAACACACAATTATTTACATAGGAGCACCAAAGTATATAAAGCAATTATTAACAGACCTAAAAGGAGAAACTGACAGCAACACAGTAATACTAGGGCACTCTTAATACCCCAGTTACATCAATGGATAGAATATACAGACAGAAAGTCAACAAGAAAACTGCAGCCTTAAATGAAAGATTATACCAGATGGACTTAAATTTATACAGAACAGTCCATCCAAATGCATCAGAATATACAATCTTACCAAGTGCATATGGAGCATTCTCTCATATGTTGGGACATTAAACAAGCCTCAATAAATTTAGGAAGACTTAAATCATATCAAGCATTTTTCTCATCACAGTGGCATGAAACTCGAAATGAACTACAAGAAGAAAGCTGAAAAAATCACAAGTATGTGGAGACTAAACAACATGCTACCGAGTAACTGTGGTATCAATGTAGAAGTCAAAGAAGAAATTTTAAAATACCTGAAGACAAATGAAAATGAAGACACAACATACCAAAATCTATGGAATGCAGCAAAAGCATTACTAAGAAGGAACTTTATAGTAATACAGGCCTATTTCAAGAAAAAAGAAAAATCTCAAATAAACAATCTGACCTTACACATAAAAGAATTAGAAAAAGAAAAATAAACAAAGCCCAAAGTCATGGGGAAGAAAGGAAATAATAAAGATCAGAGCAGAAATAAATGAAATAGAGACTAAAAAGACAATGGAAAAGATCAGTGAAACTAAGATGTGATTCTTTCAAATGATAAAATTGACAAACCTTTAGCTAGATTCACTGTGGAAAAAAAAGAGAGAAGGTTCAGATAAATAAAGTAAGAAATGAAAAAAGAGAAATCATAATGGATACCACCAAAATGCAAAGGATTGTAAGAGAATGCTATGAACAGCTATATGCCAAAAATTGAACATCCCAAAAGAAATGATTAAATTCCTAGAATCATACAACCTTCCCAGACTGAACTGTAAAGATATGGATAATCTGAGTAAATTGATGACTAGTAAGGACATTGAAATAGTAATCAAAAATCTTCCAAAACACAAAAGTCCAGACCCAGATGCCTCCACAGGTGAATTCTACCAGACATTTAAAGAAGATTGATTCAATACCTATTCTTCTCAAACTCTTCCAAGAAATTGATGAGGAGGGACCACCTCCTAACTCATTTTACAAGGCCAACCTGAGCAAGATACCAAAATCAGACAAGGACAGCACACACAAAAAAATTACAGGCCAATATCACTGATGAACATAGATGCAAAAATCTTCAACAAAAGACTAGCAAACCAAATTCAACAATACATTAAAAGGATCATACACAATGATCAAAAGGAACTTATCCCAGGGATGCAAGAATGGTCCAATATCCATAAATCAATCAACATGATAAACACATTAACAAAGTAAAGGATCAACATCCCATTATCATCTTGGTAGATATAGAAAAAGCATTTGACAAAGTTCAACACCCATTTATGATAAAAACTGCTAATAAAATGTGTATGGAAGGAATGTTCCTCAACATGATAAGGCCATATGTGACAAACCCACAGCTAACATCACACTCAATGGTGGAAACCTGAAAGCTATCCCTCTAATATCAAGAATAAGACAACAATGCCCACTCTTGCCAATTCTCACTCAACATAGTATTGGAAGTCCTAGAAAGAGCAATTAGGCAAGAAAAAGAAATAAAAGACATTCAGATTGGAAAGGAAGAAGCAAAACTACAATGATTTACAGGTGACATGATTTAAGATATAGAAAACCCTGAAGACTTAACAAACAAACAAAAAAAAAACTGTTAGAAATAATAAACAAATATAGTAAAATTACAGAGTATAAAATCAATATACAAAAAATCAATGTACAAAAATTTGTTGCAAGGGAGGAGGGTATAGCTCAGTGGTAGAGTGAGTGCCTAGCCTGCACAAGATCCTGGGTTTAATCCCCAGTACCTCCATTAAAGATAAATAAATTTTTAAAGACCTAGTTACCTCTCCCACAAAAAAATATTTTTTAAAACCTATTGCATTCCTATTCACTAACAACAAACTAGCAGAAAGAGAAATTAAGAAAACAATCTCATGTATCGTTGAAACAAAAAGAATAAAATACCTAGGAATAAAGCTTATGGATTGGAAGGATTAATACTGTTGACTGTACTCCCCAAGGCAATCTACAGAGTCAGTGCAATCCTGATTAATATCCCAATGACATTCTTCACAGAAATAAAACCCAAAGAAATCTTAAAATTTGTATGTAACCAAAACAACAACAACAATAAACCATGAATAGCCAAAGCAATCCTGAGAAAAATAGAACAAAGCTGTAGGTATCACACACCCTGATTTCAAATTATACTACAAAGCTATAGTAATCAAAACAGCATTGTATTGGCAGAAAAACAGGCACACAGATCATTGGACAGAATTAAGAACCTAGAAATAAACCAACACATATGTGGACAATTAATTTATAACAAAGGAACAAAGAGTATACAATGGAGAGATGACAGTTTCTTCAGTAAATGGTGTTGGGAAAACTGGACAGCCAATTGCAAAAAGAATTAATCTAGAACACTATCTTACACCTCAGAAAAGTTATCTCAAACTGGATTAAAGTCTTGAATGTAAGACCTGAAATCATAGAACTTCTAGAAGAAAACATAGGCAATATGCTCTTTAACGTTGGTCTTAACTATATCTTTCTAGATACGCCTTCTCAGGCAATGGAAATAAAAGCAAAAATAAATAAATGGGACTACAGCAAACTAAAATGTTCTGCCTAGCAAAGAAAACCATGAACAAAACAAAAAGGCAACCTACCAAATGAGGAAGATATTTGCAAATCGTATGTCCAATGAGGAGTTAATATCCAAAAAACTCATACAATTCTACAACAAACAACAAACTGAGTTAAAAATGGGCAGAACATACGAATTTATTTTTGAACAAGAATTCATACAGGTGGCCAACAGGCACATGAAAAGATGTTCAGCATCACTAATTTTTAGGGAAATGCAAATCAAAACCACAATGAGATAGCACCTCATGCCTATTAGGATGGCTTTCATCAAAGAGGCAAGAAATAACAAGGGTTGGCAAGGATGTGGAGAAAAGGGAACCTTCATACACTGTTGATAGGAAAGCCACTATGGAAACTAATATGGAGATTTCTCAAAAAATTAAGACTAGAACTACCACATGATCCAGCTATTCTACTTCTGGATATTTATCCAAATAATATGAAAACACTAATTCAAAAAGTTACATGTGCCCCTATGTTCATCACAGCATTGTTTACAGTAGCCAAGATATGGAAACAATCTAAGTGTCCATCAAAGGATGAATGGATGAAGATGATGTGGTACATACATGCAATGGAATACTATTCAACCATAAAAAGATGAAATCTTGCCATCTGCAACATCGTGGATGGATCTTGAGGTTATTATGCTAAGTGAAATAAATCAGACAGAGGAAGACAAATACTGTAATATTTCACTCATATGTGGAATATAAAAAAAATGAACAAAACAAAATAAAACAAATAGATGGATACAGAGAATAGATTAGTGGTTACTAGAGAGCAAGGGGCACGGGGAAAGGTGAAATACGTAAAAGGGGTCAACAGTACAGTGACAAATGGAAACAAAACTTTGCATTGTGAGAACATTGTAGTGAATACAGAAGTTGACATACAATGTACACAGGAAACTTACATAATGTCTGAACCAATGTTACCTCAATAAAGGGGTGAGGTACAAAAAAAAAAAAAAGAGGACATGAACTTATGGAAGTGACTGGGTATTCTCCTATAATATCTTCACCTGTCTTTGAAATCTCCTTATTGCCAGCATTTGAGCTACTCTTTCAGTCCAAAGATCACTCTCCTTGACAGAAAAGAAGAAAAGCAATATAAGAATAAAAGAGCTCTACTTTCTCTTTGTCATTTTCTCACACTGAATTATCACCCCCAAGAAACAGATGATAACTTCCTTATTCTCCTGATTTTTCTAACTATACCTAAAATAGTGCAGGCTGCTGTCCTAGACATTTGGAAGGCCTCAGCTCCTTAGGGAGATGGTAGTTGGCATGGCATAGTACTTAAGGCTCCAGGTTTTAGAGACAGGTTACCTCCATCTAAATCCTGAGTCCATCACTTACTCATTGTGCGACACTGAGTAAACTAGTTATCTTTGTTCCCTCATCTGCAAAAAGAAGTTGATGGTGTCTGCTGCACAGGGCTTTTGTGAAATTCTAATATGTAAACATGTAAAGCACTTGGCTCAGGATCTAGTCATTCACACAAGAAAATAGTTGATAAGCGATCCAGTAAGAGTGCTTAAAGCCTTAGATATCTGTGCACGCCAAAGCACAGAGCATGGGAAATACACAAAGTGCATTTGAAACAAGCTATCAAAAATTGATAAATTACACTTCACAGGTTTCCTTGAATATTAGTGGGATTAGATTTCTGGTGGAAGTGTGGTAATTATAGGGTTGTTTGCTGAATCTGAGCCTCACTTCCTCCTGGTGAAAGGACCTTCCTCAAAACAGTACCTGGCAAAAGCTAATCCCACCCCTATCTCCGGGGGTGAGCCCTGATTAATTTAATTCAGTCAGCATGTACCGTCTGATAGCCAAAATTGATTGCCTACAGATGGGCAGCTGACCTAGCTGGACACTGAAACACAAGAAAATATGTACTGTGGCCTTTAAGAAGGGAACATCTTTGCTTTTGCCTGAAATCCACAGAGGGATTTTTCTTTACTGCTAGGTATGAATATGGTCACTAGAAGCAGTTGAAAGCCTTTTGTAATGCTTTAGGGTCACAAAGCAGTCAAATTGAAAGTTACCTTGTTAAGTCACTGGATCAAGCCTTACCTGGGGCTTACACTAATTCTTGATTTTATTTTATATGAATCAGTAAATCATTTTTATTGCTTGACCAATTCCGAGTTAGGTTTTCAGTTAGCTGATACCAAAAACATCCTAACTAATAAAATGATGCAATAGTATTGCCTCTTCAAAAGAAACAGAGGCAAACAGGTATTGTTTACCAAAAGGAAATGTATCAGTGTGTGCAGAAAGCCACAAATCTGAAATTGTATGCATGCAGAAGCACACAGAGAAGTAGCTCAATTTGATAAAGACAAAGTTGGGCAGAACAGAAGTGCTGTTTTGTAAGTAAGCTATAGACAGCCCAGTTAGAGAAAGAAAATGATGCTTTGTTTCTGAAACACATCACTATTTTCATTCAGCCAACAACTGAGTATTTCTGTAGATGAGAATCCCAGCTGAGCTTAGAATGATATCCAGACTGCTGACTATATGAAACAGATGATTTCCTGGAGCATATTGTCATGGCTCTATTTGAATTGAATAAAGAAGGGCTTTAAGGAGGAGTTCTAAAGGAATAGAAAAGGGCTTTTGTAATACCAATCGAGGAGAGGAGAGGAGACCGATTTTTTTTAAGCAATAAAGTACGGGAGCAATATGTTGAAGTTACATATTGAAAAGTTACTGTTTTGATTGCATTCTGCTTTATCTGAATTACATCATCACACAGCTCAAAGGTAAGGAATGTTCTTTGATGACCAAAAGTAGCTGAATGTGTGGCAGGGGGTGAACTGGAGAGGTGCACCAGGCACCGTTCAAGATACGGGGACGAGGTGGAGACATCAAGAGTTGCAGCTCGGTCAACATTCAACAGTCAGGACCAGGCTAATTGTGGGACCAGTTTGGACCTGAATTGTCCTATAGAAATGCCAAGGAAAACAACCAATGGAGAGTGGTATGTTAGCCTACATACTTTGATGCGGGATTTTAAAAAGTTGAATTGCTTTTCAAGTGACATGGGTAAGTTTATGGAATTGAGGTTTTTCACCTTCATGCATCTCTCTTTAGTGTTGGGGTGAAGAGGACTGAGCTCATGTACATGGAGAATTTAGGACAAAGCCAGTACAGGGTAAGCACTCTTAAGCATTAGCTGCTAATATTCTTATTGTAAGATAGAACATGCTGGATGCCAGAGGAAGGAAGTCCTCTGGGCCATAGTCCTGGGCCTGTCATTAGGCTCAAGCCTAGATAATCTCTCCAGATTCCTCCTTTGAGAATGGCCACTCATTAGCACCAAGCCATCTCCTCTGAAGCCACTAGTCCACAGGCAAAAATGTGAGTACAGATAGATGGAGAGCCTTGTCAGGAAGCAGCAGAAGGTCAGCTCCTTTCAAATCCATGAAAGACATTGTCCATATGCCTTTGCAAGGATGGAGAGCTTAGGCCTCTTGGTCTTGAGGGCTGGGAGCACCCTGCAGGTGCAATGCACTGTGTCAAGTCTGGGATTTCTGGAGGAGGCTGTGGGGTAGAGAGGTCATAGGCACTGTGTGTGGAATCAGCTCAGACCCCAAATGTCCACTGGAGTAGCCATACCATATGCAGTATTACCTCAGTCCCTTCTAAGCACTAAACCTCTCCTGTCCACTGCCGACTCCCGCAACAGCTCCCATGGTGAGCGGTCTCCCTCAGAAAGAACCTGGAGGAGTCAGAGGGTGGTGGTTGATTCACCTTGGCCAAATCGTGCAGAGGGTGGAAAGAAAGAGAAAACCTAATGCTGCAAGCTAGGAGATGGGTTGGACACAACAAAGCTGCACAGAATGAGACTGAACGATGGTGGTGGGGCGGGGGTGTTAAAGAACGGTGACCTTTGCAGAAGCATTCCAGAAGGATGGCTCTCTCAGGGAACTTTATGATGCAAGTGGCCATAATAAGGCATTTGTTTTTGGCATTGGCAACATATTTGCATTCCAGACAACTTCTCATAGGGTAGAAAGCTAGAAAAACAAGAAGTGTGCACATTACTACACACTGAGTGGGCAGTCAGGACCCCTCCTATAGGCTGCTGAGGAGAAGCCAGCAGGTTTGGGATCATATTTAAGGAGTAAGAACTCCCTACCCTCGCCCCTTGTGCATCACCCGCCCGTGACGAGGGGCAAATCTGACCTGCAGTGGTGGCCTAGTAGAAGTTGATAGAGGCCAGCAAACCTGTATTCTAATTTGATTCCAATGGAAGCAGAACAGAACAAGAAGCCTCCATCTAAACAACTTGTCTATGGTGATGGCTTCCTTCGGGTGCTACTTCCAAGGCTGCTCCACATGGCCCAGAAATCCCAAGGCTTCCAGCTTGAACCCATTCCCATCAAGGGAGGAATCTTGGGACCTGGCTTCTCTGAGGTGTGTTTCAATTAGGTGTGTTCAAAATATCCTGTTATTCCCCAGGGAACTCCCTGCTCAAGAGGTTTAGTAGAACTTTCTAGGGACTTTACACCCAGAACTGAAAGACAATGGAGCTAAGACAACAGATACACTTCCCAGACGTTACAATAATAACCTCTTCACTCCCAGTTTTTGGCATTTGGATAGGAGCCACTGCTGCTCTTCTCTGTTCTGGTTACAAGGGGGCAAAAATAGCCACGTCCCTTCGTGTAAAACTAAGTGGGGGGGAAGAAAAGAGAACTCGGAGGGGTTTTCTGTATGCCTTTGGCATAATACCTTGAGATAGAAAAACCATGACTGTGCATGTAGGATCAGGAGCTGTAGGCCAGCCATCAGGCCTTGCTAGAGAACGTGGGTGTTACAGAAAGTCACAAGAGAACTGTGTAGAGGACCCAGTGTTTGGTGGCAGATTGGGGAAGATTACAGCCAGTTTCTGAAGTGTGACTGGAGGTGAGCATTGTTCATGCGAAGACAGTGTACTCCATCCCGGGACAGTGACACCGACACACAGAGACAAGAACAGCAAAAAGCTTCAAGGAGGGCCCCCGTGAGTCCTGCCCAACCCAGGCAGAATTAGGAGATGCAGCTCTGGGTACACAGGAATGGTGTTAACAAAACTAAGGGGAGGAGGTGGGGCAGGGTGAAGGGGAGAAAAAGAAATCTTGAGGGAGAGAGTCCAGGAGGGTGTTCCCTGCTGAACTGAAGGTGGGGAGTATGCTATAGGAGGTGCACAGAGAATCTGGGGCTCCCGCCCTGTGCCCAGGCAAGCAGGATAGAACAAAGAAGCCAGTCCAAATTCTCTGCTACCAGAGCTCTGCCTGAGTTATTATATCGCTCGATCCTGAAGTAACACACTAGCAGAACATTCTCTAGGGTTTTACATGTGTTGGCGTGACTTGCTAATGATAAGAGCCATTTGTTGTCATCCCGTTTTAGTGGAAGTTACGCATAACACATCTGGTATTGTTCCTTTCTTATTAGTCCACGACTATTTGGGTGCTAGACAGAGTGAGCACAAGGGGTAAGGACGATTTTAGGAGGAGATTCTCAAGTCTGTAATAGTTAAACGCTGACACACTAATCCACAAAATCCCAGATTTCCAAATCTCTGATTCCTATAAACTTCCAGCATCCCAGATAACAAGAGGAGAGGCAATAAAGGACACTAACAGTAATCATTTGGTGTCTTCAGATACAGGAATGAGGACAATAAAATTTGATGTCCAAGCATGCTCCCTGCTATCTCCAGCTGGCACAGTGACCCTGGGAAATTAATCATACAAGTGAGGCCTAGACAGACATGTATGCTCTCTGCATGGAAATCTAAGCTACAAGATCTGGTGTGGCTTCGAGAGCCTCTTTCTCTAACAGTAACGTAGTAACAAAGTCGACTCAAGTAAGCCCAAGGCCCAAGGCAGAAGGCCATGGCAGCGTATTTCTCTCGCTCCCGATGTGGTGAGTGGCTGTGTCGAGCAGCTCAGAAACTACAGTTGCAACTATAGCAGTAAAACAAACCCCATAACCTTAGGAGAAGCTAACATAAACCTAACGTCTATTAGAAACCTAACACAAAGCAATAATTTTAAAAAACAGTTAAAGCTCATATAGTCCTTGCATTGTGCCAGGCACCGTTCTGACACTTTCCATTTGCAGTAGTGTTAATACATTAATTCCTCACAATGCCCCTATGTGGTAGGCATTTCTATTACCCCTGTTTCGTAGATGAGGAAACTGAGGCGCAGGAAGTTTAGGACTTGCCCAAGGACAGACAGCTAATTAGTGACAAAGTCAGGATTTAAACCCGCACAGCCTGGAACTACAGTAAACTGCCTTGCTACTGTACCAGGCGTGATGCTGACAAAAGCACAAATGCAAACAGGCACTAGATGTGTGCAGTAGTACTGCTTATAAAACAACCAGTGAAGTGACTTGGGGAAAGATTACATCAGCATAACATTGTCATTGCTAGAAAAACACAAACTAAAAAGATCATGATAAAAAAAAAAATTACAGGACCCAAGAACACGTCTGGGAACTTGGAAAGCTTTGAAAAACACTGCTCAAGTTCTATGAGGCAATGCGTGGAGGAGGGATTTGTAGACACCCCACTTTCTGTCTCTCTCTCTCTGTCTTCTGAATTCTGTGCCCTTCAGTAAAGTCAAATCAAATTTGATCATACCACTTTCTTCCTCATAAATTATCGGTGAATCTGTATTACCTACTGCAGAATGAAATTTAAGTCTGGCCTCGATGAACTTCCAGGCCATACCTTCAGCACTGTTCCTCTGCATCACAGAGCTCCGGCCACTGTGAACTTCTGGCCTGGCCTCAAACACACCATTCTTTTTCATGCCTTTCAGCTTTCCCAAAACAAGGTCTGAAGGCCATCAGCCCTAGAATCAGTTGAGGACCTTTATAGAAGCGATGTCTCCAGGGTTTTACTGAAACTGAATGCATTTGGCCAAGGGATTTGTATTTTAACAAACCACGCAATTTATTTTTCATGTACATTAATGTTTGAGGGCCACATCTCATTGCTAATGGCGATCCCTCTTCCCATCTGTCCCTCCACATTTCAAATATCATCTCCTTAAGAAAAATCTTTTTAACCTCCTTTCCTAAATAAAACTGGCCCCTCACGCCCTTCTGTACAGCCATTTTCAGTACCTCTACCCGGCACCTCTGGTACCTATTTTTTATTTTTGTGGTCTATACTGCGATTTCTTTAGGGATCTTAAATCATTTGCGAACAAGTTTATATTGGCCTCTGGAGGTCCACTGACAGAAGGAGCAGCCTGGAGACTGATGGGGCACAAGAAAGTACACTCACAGGGAAGTGTGCCCGGTGCTCTGAAAGGCAGAAGGCAGGGTGTGTGCAAGCTGCAGGGGCACTTAGACCAGTGAAGCAGGCCAGGGGAGCTTCTCAGGGAGCTGATGTCTGAGCTGCTGCTGGTGAAGGGAACGAGCTGCCCAAGAAAAGGAGGAGAGAGTGTGTGGCCTGAAGGGAAAGCACCCCAAGGCAGGGGGCGTGTGTGTGTGTGGGGAGGGAATCATGAGGGAATGAATAGATGAATAAATCCATACACACGTAATTAATTAAGCATCATGATACAGTTGAATAGTAGGACATAGCGTAGTATTCGTAAGGGTATGACCTTTAACAATCCCACTTTGAAATTCCAGCTTTGTCAGTTTCAGCTAACTGACTTAGGAAGGCTATATAATCTTTCTGAATATCTTCATTTATATAATGGTTGTAGTCATATTTACCTCCTAAGAATGTTATCGCAACTAGGTGACAAACAAAGTATTTAACATGATGCCATATAGTAGGCTTTTTTTAAAAGGTAGTAAGGATCTGACTTTCAAATCCCAGCTCCACCCCTAAACTAAACCTGTGTGGCCTTGGGCATGAAGCTGATTTTGTCAGCCTCAGTCTCCCTCACAGCCTCCGCTGTCCAGTGAACACATGCACATAGGAAACCCTGTAAATGACTGTCACTGTGGTTATCATTATTGCCATCCATTACAAATACATTTTTGCCTGTCACTTCTGCCACATGACTACATTGTCTGTGTTTGAAAGGTTAGCATTCTGAAAGAAACTGGACGACTTTTCAGCTGTAAAACATTTTTCTTTATTCTAGATTGTAAAACCAGTATTTTAAAAACCACATCCAATTACAGGTGATTGCCACAAGGTGGCTCCAGACCATCTCTATTATTTACGAAGTATTAAATCACCTTTCTGAAAAAGTTGTTTTTCAAGAAATACCGTGAGAACAACTGTGATTTTGTTTGTTTTACAAAGAATCATAACACTGTAAAAACAAGCTCTTCATCATTTCATGTTTTTATTCCTGTGTCCTTGCTAAAGGTAGGAATCATTTTAATTGAGGAATACATATATGTAAGAATTTATATTCAGATACAATTTCATCATGGTTGATATTCGCTCAGTCATATCATTTTACTATATTGTTGTTGCTGTCTGAAATTACATCTTTGTTTCTTGTTCATTTAAGTTTGTATACTATCTAGCATTTTTATAAATAATACCAAAAATCTGATTATTAGGGAATACCAGAATAAAGGACTGATTTTTTTTCAAGTTTTCATTTAGAAGATTGATTTCAGGACTCTTCAATTTTTGAGTTTCACTTTTCAAAACAAATGAAACTTACAAACTTTCCATGATGCTTTTTACGGCATTTGCTTTTATAGTTCAAGGTTCCTAGTGCTTCAGACAAACTGATTTAAGTATGAATATGGAGGGGGATGGGTATAGCTCAAGTGGTAGAGTGCATGCTTAGCATACACAGGATCTTGGGTTCAATCCCTAGTACCTCCTCCCAAAATTAATAAACCTGTTTACCTCCCCCCACCAAAAAAATAATAAAATAAAATAATTTTAAAAAAGAAAAAAAAAAAGAATGAATGTGGAAAGATACAGGTGCAGCCAAACCTTCAGTGCATTTGCTCTGAGTTCTGCTTCGATGCCACTCCTGTTTACCCTGGAGTTTTTTCCGTTGGAAATGCTACAACCATTAATTGTGAGAAAAGATGTTTTCTCATTGATCTCCCTGGAAAGCGTGAGTGAGATTCTGACACTGCTGTTAAGTCTTTCTCCCAGGCTTACTGCTGGGAGTTTATTTTTAGCATTTTGCTTCTCCTAGAAACTGGAGTGCTGCTGATCCTCTCTTCCTGGGAACTGCTGGCTTATACTTCCTCAGCTGAGCTCCAGCACGGACTCCTACATCAACTGTGAAAAGATTTCTCTCTGGCCCCCAATTTTCATTTCTTAAGAGACATCGTTTTCCGTGCAAATTTCATAATATATAATACTTTTACATGAGTGAAGCCCCCTTCTGAGTAGGAATTGGAACACAACACAAACTCAGACACACACATCCATACACACGTGTGTAAGCAACATGTATTTGAATGTGTATTTTATATGAGTGGAATATGCTATCTTATTTACATCTGGACTTGAACTTGGGGTTCATACAGGACCTCTGGCAAAGGCCCATGGCGTTTACCACCGTTCTTCCCTCTTCTCTTTCACTTGTCAGCTTCATTCATTCACACATTCTGGCTGAACTCAGTGTGTTTGAGATTGGGACCCCTGCCTTAAGGCTCTGAATCAGGGCAGGAAGGGTAAGTGCATCTAGAGGAAAAGGGAGGTGGGAGAGACTTCATCTTATAACTGGATAAATGATTCATAGATTGGGGGCTAACTTGGCTGTGACGTCATTAAACAAGACTTTAGAATCCGATGGTCAGAAGCATAAATGAGGTAAAGGATTCTTCCACCTGTATACTTCTAGGACTCTCGTTTTTTTAAATTGAAGTATAGTTGCTGTGTAGTATTATATAAGTTACAGGTGTACAGTATAGTGATTCACAATTTTTAAAGGTTCTACTCCACTTATAGTTATTATAAAATATTGGCTATACTCCCTGTGTTGTCAAATATATCCTTGTAACTTATTTTATACATAATAGTTTGTACCTGTTACTCTCCTACCCCTATATTGTCCCTCCCCGCTTCCCTCTTCCCACTGGTCACCACTGGTTTGTTCTCTATATCTGTCAGTCTGCTTCTTTTCTGTTATATTCACTAGTTCATTATATTTTTACATTCCACATATAAGTGATATCATAAAGCAAAGGAAATAAAAGCAAAAATAAACAAATTAAACTTAAAAGCTTTTGCACACCAAAGGAAACCATTGACAAAACAAAAAGACAACCTACTGAATGGGGGAAAATATATGTAAATGATTTAGCTGATAAGGAATTAATATCCAATATATATAAACAGCTCATACAACTCAACAGAAAAAAAAAACCCAATTAAAAAATGGGCAGAAGAACTGAATAGACATTTTTCCGAAGAGGGAATGCAGATGGCCAACAGGCACATGAAAAGATGCTAAACATTACTAATCATCAGAGAAAATCAAATCTCATTCATTTTTTGCAGAACTTGAACAGAAAAAGGCATGTGTAGTACAGAAAGTCAATGTGATAATGAACATGAAATGGTTAAATATTAGACCTCCAACTACCGGGTTCTCTGTAGTGTAACTCAGGAAGCAACAGAGAGTACAGTTGTTTCTGCAGTGGAAGAGTTCCTCAGGTTACAACAAATCTGGAAGGTGTTCTGCCAAAATCCAGAACAGGATGAGATATTCTTGATAAAGGACCACCCAGAGATCTGGTATACGGCACAAACCCAGAGACATCATTTCAGGAGAACAAGCAGCTAGGGTGAGCATTTTGTTAATAATGCCTGGAGCAGAAATTTCTTCATTAAGCTTTGTGTAATTCTGAGCACAGGTAGTGTAACCATAGACAGACATTACTTAGAGGCTAACTCTGAGTAACTGCAGATGGAGAGAGAATTCTTTTTAACTAGAGATTAAGTCAATGACATAGAAAAGCAGCCTAGCTGGGATGAGTTGAGGGCATAAGTCTAGAACAAAGAACAAGCAAGAGGGTCGAATACATAGTTTGATCAGGTTGGACAGTTCTCTTTTGCTCTCGGGAGTGAGTTTGTGTGCAGTTAAAATATGTATGTTTGAAACATGTTTATGTTAATTAACCTAAAAGAGCCTTGATATTCAGAACTCTCAGCTAGGTTCTTATTCTCAGCCCATCATCAAGTATCTCCCAGACGCATCAGTGGAAGAAAATTATATTTGCTATCTCAATGGGATTTTCTTGTCACTTGACTTATACTTGGTTATAGGTGGCTTATAATACAGAGACGCTAAAAATTATGGAACACAGTTGGCAGGGACTAGGTTGATTCAGTGGAGGCACAAAATTTAAGGTGGCATTCACTCTCAGGGTCATTCAGGTGCAGGGTCAGGACCCAATACTGAGCGTCACCTTAAATTTTGCGTCCCAGTTCAAGCTTGGGATTCTCTCCCCATATTCACCTTTTTCATAAAGTTCAAGTGGGACATATTTGGAGCTGTTGCCACTATTTTCTGGAGAAAGCTTGGCAAGAAGAACTGGATTCTTCACCTGCATCGTTGCCAATGTGTCTCCTTCCACCACCGGCTGTTGTGTTAGACAGTCAGCTGTCCTATTCCACCCACCCCAGCAGCTGTGTGGACCTCCTCCAGGCAGTACACAACAGGTGTATGTGTGTGTGTGTGTGTGGTGTGTGTGGTGTGTGTGGTATGTAATAGAGAAATGCCTTTAAGACTTGTCGTGACCTAAACTGTTCTTTAGACATTTTTCCGTAAATCTCTTTATAATGTATCCTTACTGGATGATGTAACACATACTTTTCACAAGCAGTTAAAAACACCTATCAGCTGTTTGATGCTGATGCAATCTGATATCCCACTATTGAAAAAAATTTTAAGCCCTAAAAAGATTATTTTACTGAATTATGTACTTTTGGAGCTGAACGAAAACTTCTTTTTTTTTTCATTTTCATATTGTTTTTCACCATAAGTTACTACAAGATACTGACTATGGTTCTCTGTGCTATACAGTAAAAACTTGTTGTTTATACTAAAAACTTCTTTTTTCACTCTTTTAATTTTAGATACTTTTAAAGGGTGCATTTGATTACAGAGTAAGATTTTATTTTTTATAAATATTATGAGAAATTCTCAAATGACCTTAACAACCCAATTAAATGTTAATATGTGAAAGTCTACAGTGCACCAGGACAAATGAAATTACAGTTAAAGGATATAATACACATGTCTTTTGAGAATATCCACATGTAGGGGAAAAAAATGGCAATTCTAAAACCTAATGTGATTTGACTGTGCAGAAGAAATTGAGAAGTTAATGAATCAGTATCAATTACATCAGAAAAATTGTCCAAGCAAAAAACACTTTGACCTTATAAAGAGTGAAAATTGCTCTGAGTATCTCTGTTATCTGAAACAGGATAATGTGAGGACAGGGAAGTAAAGGAAAGATTTTTATCTGAGATAATTATGAATCTATTATCTAGCAGTATTTTTATTGGATTCTTTCAAGTACTCAAAAGTAATAACGTTAGAAGGGTAATGTATATTTTTTACATTAAATGAGTTTCAAGAAGAGTATCTCTTTTGAGGACCTAGGAATTATCTCATAACATTAGTAATTCAACATACTGTGATCAATCTGATAATATAAAATATTTTAATATAAAAGGAAAGTCTTGTACATCGTTGGTGGGAATGTAAATTGGTGTAGCCACTGTGGAAAATAGTACAGAGTTTCCTCAAAAAACTAAAAATAGAACTACCGTATGAACAAGCAATTCCACTCCTGGATCTATATCCAAAAAAAAATAAAAACAATGTTTGAAAAAATACATGCACCCCAATGTTCATAGCTGCATTATTTGCAATTGCCAAGATATGGAAGCAACCTAAATGTCCATCAACAGATGAATGGATAAAGAATATATATATAAGTGAGATATATATATGTGTATATATATATGATGTGATATATATAGGAGTGTGTGTGTGTATACTACTCAGCTATGAAAAATGGAATTTTACCATTTGCAACAACATAAATGGACTTGGAGGATGCTATGCTAAATGAAATAAGTCAAACAGAGAAAGACAAATATTGTATGAAACCACTTATATGTGGAATCTAAAAAAATACAACTCCTAGAGGAAAACATAGGCAGAGCATTCTGATAAATTTCAGCCGTTTTTTTTGGATCCATCTCCTAGAGTAATGGAAATAAAAACAAAAATAAACAAATGGGACCTAATTAAACTTAAGAGTTTTGCACAGCGAAGGAAACTGTAAACAAAACAAAAAGACCACCTGTGGAATGGGAGAAAATATTTGCAAATAATGCAACCAACAAGGAATTAATCTCCAAAATATACAAGCAGCTCATACAACTAAATATCTAAAAAACAAACAACCTGATCAAAAATGGGCAAATGATCTAAATAGTCATTTCTCCAAAGAAGATATACAGATGGCCAACAGGCACATGAAAGGATGCTCAGCATCACTAATTGTTAAAGAAATGCAAATCAAAACTACCCTGAGGTATCACCTGACACCAGTAAGAATGACCATCAACAAAAAGTCTACAAATAAATGCTGGAGAAGGTGTGGAGAAAAAGGAACCCTCCTACACTGTTGATGGGAATGTAAACTGGTGCAGCCACTGTGGAGGAGAGTATGGAGGTCTTAAGAAACTAAAAATAGATTTGCCGTATGATTCAGCAACCTCACTGCTGGGCGTATACCGGAGAAAACTCTAATTAAAAAAAAAAAAACAAAAACCACATGCACCCCAGTGTTCATAGTGGCACTTTTTATAATAGCCAAGGCATGGAAGCAACCTAAATGTCCATCAGCAGATAAATGGATAAAGAAAATGTGGCATATATATACACACACACAATGGAACACTACTCAGCCATAAAAAGGAAGGAAGTAATGTCATTTGCAGCAACATGGATGGCCCTGGAGATTATCATACTAAGTGAAATAAGTCAGTCAGAGAAAGATGAACATCATATGATATCGTATGTGGAATCAAAAAAATGATGCAAATGAATTTATTTACAAAATAGAGACTCATAGATATAGAAAACAAACTTATGGTTACTGCGGGGGAAGGAAGGAGGGAGGGATAAATTGAGAGTTTGAGATTAGCAGATACAAACTACTGTGTACAGAATAGATAAACAAGGTCCTACTGTATAGCACAGGGAACTATATTCAATGGCTTGTAGTAAGCTATAATGAAAAAGAATGGGAAAAAGAATGTGTGTGTGTGTGTGTGTGTGTGTGTATAACTGTATCACTGTGCTGTACACCAGAAACCAATACAACATTGTAAATCAAACATCAAAAAGAAAAACGAAAATTTAAAATAGAAAATACAACAAATTAGTGGATGTAACAAAAAAGAAGCAGACTCACAGATAAAGAGAACGAATTAGTGGTTACCAGTGGAGAGAAGAAAGAGGGAAGGGGAAATATAGGTGTAGGGGACTAAAAGGTATAAAATAAACTATGAGGATATATTGTACAGCACAGGGAATGTAGCCAATATTTTTTAACTATAAATGTAGTATAACCTTTAAAAATTATGAATCACTATATTGTACACCTGTAACATATAATACTGTACATCAGCCACACTTCAGTTATATATGTGTGTGTGTGTGTGTGTGTGTGTGTATGATATATATATATCTCATGAAAGAGTACCTGGTGGTAAATGGCTTGGGCTTCGCTCAATTGAAAGCAGTGAATGAATAGAGTACACTTTACCTTCTTAAGAAGCTTTTGCAGATAGGCAAACCTTCCTTCTGTCAGAAGCCATTTTAAATCAGTTTTTCTGAGTTACATTCAATGTATTCTCATATTGTTACATACTAATTGACGTAAAATCAACAAGGCAGCATACTCATTGGAATGTATTTATAGAGGTTTCAGATTTAATGTTTAAAAATATCACTTCAATCACTTCAAATAAAAAAGAAAAAGATGTCTGAAATATTAAGTGAAAGCTAATAGTTCCAATTTAAAAGCATGTTTTTTCCGTCAGATTATATAAGCAATACATGCTTATTTTAGAAAACACAGAAATGAAAGAGAGAGAGTGAGAGAAAGTGAGGGAGAGAAGGAGGGCGGGAAACAAAAGTAACATATCCTCCCGTTGGGCAGGTTTCAAGTGGCCAAAAAATTCTAAGCATGACCAAGACTAGGCATGTATAGATACTGAAGCCCCTTCTGCCTCCCAGTAAATCAGAGGTGTTTAGATTTGCTTTGTTTACTTTTGATTTTCTGTAATTTTCTTCTCCTTCCTACTTTATCTGGATTTATAATGTCTTTCTGTAGCATACATTTTTTAAGTGAGGTCAAAATTTTTAAAGAAAAAGATGAATGGTGTAAAGGGAAATTACTGGACTTAGATTCAGGATGTGGCAATCCTCGACCTGGGGTAGGTCCATAAATGAGGCTCGAGATCTCTTTGCCTCACAGGCCCTTCAATCTGCTTTTGAGATTCCTTGGCAGCCCTCTAGACCCTTGTAAACTTCATCCAACTTCTTGAAAATATTTTTAATTTTCTGTATATCATTCATCACTACCTGACATTTCCTTACTTGTATGCTCATTGTTTCTAGAATGTGGACTCTGGGAGATTAGGACCATTATCTGTCTTGTTCACTGCTGCATACCCAGCACCAACACCTGATATGTAGTAAGAGGTCAAAAAAAGCCTATATAACCCAAATATAAGGTAAATTTTTTCCCCAAAAATTTCTAGAAAAGAAAATAATCGTATACATCCGAGTCCTTACACAGGCTCTCATGTTATGCGTTACTTTCATAAGCCATAAAATACTGCGTAGAATCACAATATTAGACAAAAATGGCCGTACCATCTTTCTCTAAAATCAGTGCTAGCTTGGGTGTTTACAGAGATCATCTGTTAAAATTAGGATAAAAGAAGGCAAAGAAAACAATTTCAGTATTTATTCCTGGGTTCTGACATTATGTCTGCAAGGGTTGAAGACCATTATAAATAATGCTTTTAAAGATTACTTTGAAAAGCAGTCAAGGTTATTACACTATAAAGATTAGGCATATAAACCTAGAGGAAGAATAAAAATAAAAATAAAACTGTACTAATGTGTGTGAATGGCAACCTCCAGTGTCTACATCACACGTACAATCCCATATTGCTGTTTCTCAAAACAACTGAGCTATAAGTGATGCTGCCATGATGAGTTAAAAATGCTAATGACAAAAACACTTATGTCAAAGGTGCATCTGAAGAGGCTGAATTTTTTTAAGTGTGACTGGGGAGGAACAATATTTTTAAACTACTCCATTTAGATAAAATGTAATTTAAATATACGTGTGGCTAAAGTAATAAATTAAATTCACTGTTTCATCAGCATCCTTTAAAGTTTACATTTTCCCAATGGACAAAAGACTTATTGGGGAATCTTCTCACTGGAGTAAACAATAAGTCTATTTTTAAATATATCCTTCTATGTGCTATGTGGTGTTTCAATACGAAATTTTATTCCTTTTCAGTTCTATACAATCCAAAACTATCCTTAACTATTGCTTCTCAGCTATTTCTTGTATTGCCTTTTTCAAAAACTCCTGGTAAACAGTTTTGGAGTCTTTCTATAATGTATCCATGTCTAACTGCTATTTCATATATATTTTTCAATGTCTTACCTCCTAGGGCTCAGTTCTGTGTATATGTCTTAGTACCTTTTTCCTATTATTTTAAAATTTTCTCTTCAACTGCATTTAGTCTTGAGTTAATTGTGTTAATTTTTTTCTATAATAACATTTTTCATTTCCAAAGTTTTCACTTGATTCTTTTTCATATGCTACTGCTTTGGCTTCTCATAATGTATACATTCTCAAGATTGTTAATTCTTTCTTTTATGTCTCTGCAAAATCTTGTTAAAATCTCAAACACACTTGTTTTAATTTTTCAGACTGCTCTATTATTTTCATTTCATCCAGTCATTATATATCCCAATCTTTAATTTTCTTGGTTATCTTTTCAGTTATAATAATTCTGCCGTACTTTGGAATGTGATTTTCAAGCTCATTTTGTTGGGAAGTTTTTTTACTCTCATGTTCTTTGCTTGTTTTTTATGTTCTTTCTTCATATTTACCTCTCCAGGCACCTGCCTGGACCACTGAGATACCAATCCAGAACAAGGTCATGTGCAGGTGACTCTGAGCTTACTCAGGGATGATACTTGAGGCAAATGCAGGTTCAGGCACTGTGCCAGTGGGCACCTTAGCACAAGTCCTGGGTGCAAGGCAGTTTTTACTTCCTCCCTCATCCTCGTTAGCAATGTTATACAAGCTGTAACCCTAGTTGTTGATCAAAAAATTTTTTTCTTCCCTTATCAGGCTGGTGCACCCTACCCCAGACCTTTATTTCAAGCAATGGCCTGGGTCCCTTGTTCTTCTTAGACTGCAGGAGCCAAAATTACAGCCATCTCTCCAGGCTCTGTTCCCAGAGCTCAGTTGGCCAACTTCCATCTCACTACCTTTCCACCAAAGTCACTTATATTGTTTCTGAGCAATGCTGTATCTTTTAACTTTTCTCTATATATTATAACTGTCATTTTTATGATTCAGAGTATAACAGACAAAAGGTCTCCATGATGGACAGTACCAACAAAAAGAATTTTTATGTTTTTTTTAACCAAAAAGGTCAAAAGTACAAGATATGGAAGCAACCTTAATGTTCATCAATAGATGAATGGATAAAGAAGTTGTGATAGATATAGATACAGATATAGATACATAATAGACTATTACTCAGCCATAAAAAAGAAAAGCAACACCATTTGAGGCAATATGTATGGACGTAGAGATTATCATATTAAGTGAAGTCAGAGAGAGAGAGAAATATCATATGATACCTCTTATATGTGGAATCTAAAAAAAAAGATACAAATGAACTAATTTACAAAACAGAAGCAGACTCACAGACAGAAAACAAATTTATGGTTACCAAAGGGGAAAAGGTAGGGGGAAGGATAAACTGGGAATTTGGGATTAACAGATACACACTACTAATCATAAAATAGATAAACAGCAAGGACATACTGTATAGCACAGAGAACTGTGTTCAATATCTTGTAATAACTTACAATGGAAAAGAATCTGAAAAAGAAAATATATACATATATAATTGAATAATTTGCTGTATACCTGAAACATTGTAAATCAACTATACTTCAATTTAAATTGTTTTAATTTTTAAAAATTTAAATAAAGAAATATTTTTAAAGGGCGAAAGTAAAAGATTACTTATACCTAAAGTAAATCAACTTTTCTCCAGTTGTAACTAACACCCAGAGATTTGTCTGATTTACTGCTGTATCTGCAGCTCCTAGAATGTATTAGGCACGCAGTAGGAGCTTAATAACCATGTGTCAATGGAGTGATTTGCTGTCCAGCCCTAAGTTAGGCAAAGAAGAGGGAGAGAAGAGAGGAATGTCAAGTTAGCACAGGACAGTGTGATGTTGCCCTTTATTCATTCATAATCTAGTGGAGGTGACTGTGTGAGTATAATGACACAACACATAGTGTAAGACAATATACATTTCTCAGCTGGATCATGCCAAGTACAACTGCATGGTATTTGATAAATTTACAAAGTGTATCTGACCGTAAGTTTTAATGGAGGATAGAGCTGGGAGAGATGTAACTGTTACAGATTTTAAAATTGGGAGGACAGTGGTGAAGGAGAGGGGAGAATTGTTAGCTGTTTCAAATATTACATTTAGTTCCCTGTGGCCAGGGGGATGTGGTCACAACTTTGGGGAAATAGTGTATACCTTGTGAAACAGTACAAGGTCACTTACGTAGACAGTAGGTGCCAGAAGTTAATTTTGCAGAGCTACTTATGTAATTCCAGAATGTCGGAAACTTGCTTACAGACCTGGGTGAACGCGTAACGTCATAATTCTTTTCAGAAGAGAAAGACTTTTTTTTTAAATAAGCAGTGTTTCCATGGTAACCATAAAGGCAAATCTCACTTGGTGTGTGTTATAGCAACAGCAATAACAGCTGGAGCAGGTTGAACAAAAAAATGGCTGGGGAGCAGAAGCTGGGGGATTTGGAGAGAAGGTGAGTAAAGAAAATGACAACCCAAACCGGAAGCTGTGTGACTCAAGACTGCCTTGACTCACCAGCACTGCGTTTGAAGAAATCAGGCTTTAAAAACCTATTTTTTTTTTCAAAGATACTTTCCCTCCAGCCTGTCCAAAATCAAAGGTGAGACAAACTACTATGCCATTTTTCCAAGAAAAATAAATGACTCAGGTTATGTATATTTTTTAAATCAATGGGTATTGACAAATAAAAACATTTTTTAAAAATCGATGTCTGTGAGAAGAGCCACACAAAGAAAATGAAAACAGACATATATGCCCAGGCTCAGATAATGCATTAATGCAAGAGGAAAGCTGAACCGCTAAGCAATTTCTTTTCACACTTAAAAAAAAAAACCTGTATAATGCATGTCTATATAGCACAGAGACGAGCATTACTGAATCCCTTGTTAGTGGGGGCACTGCTAACAATAGAAGCAGTGCGCCAGTGGAGGGTGTTTGCTTTATTTGCTGAATGAAACCTTATTTTTATATCTTACTTTGTGGCTAAAAGTATGTATAAAAATTACAGTCCACTGTTTTTAAGTGTGGAAAAATAATTCTGATTAGGATAATAGGATTATCTACAATCATTTTTAATTACGTGTTTAAATTTTGAGATCATTATAGATTGGCATTAGATGTAAAAAATAGTAGAGATCTGGCATATTCTTTTCTCAGTTTCCTCCAGTGATAACATCTTGGAAAAATACAATGCAATACCACAAGCAGGTATTGACCTGCAGATCTTATCCAGCCATCCTGGGTTTTACTTACAGTTGTGTGGGTGCATGTGTGTGTGTACATTTAGTTCTATTTAATTTTGTTACCTGGTGCAGATTGTGTGTCTACCACTATAGTAGTGAGAAAAAAACAGTCCTCTCACCACAAGGATCCACATCCCTGCATTGTCCTTTTATTACTACATCTATTGCCATCCCACCCAGTTGCCCTACCCCTGACCACTAACAACCACAATCTGCTCTCCATAATTTTTGCCATTTCAAAAATGTTGTATAACTAAAATCTGTACCTGACCTTTAAGCAATGGCTTTCTCCAGTCAGCATAATTTATTTGAGATCTATCCAGGTTGTTGTGTATATGAACAGTTCATTCCTTTTTACTGCTGAGTAGTATTCCACAGTATGTACCATAGTTTGTTTAACCATTCACCTACTAAAAGACATCTGGGTTATTGCAGTTGGGGAATAGCATTAGAAATAAAGCCACTGTGAATAGATGTATACAGATTTTTGCATAAACAAAGTTTTAATTTCTCTGGGCTAAATACCCAAGAGTGCAATGGTCTGGCCATATGGTAAGTACATGTTTAATTTTATAAGAAATTGCCAAAATGTTTGCAAGAGTGTTTGCCATTCTACATTCCCACCAGCAATGTATGTGCCTCTTTTCTGACATAATTCTAACAAGCTAATTAAAATAACTTGTCTCATCAGAACAATGGAATTAAGACTGTTTCCTATTGCCAGAGTTTGAACTCTCATTCTGCCTGGGTTCAAACCCTGGCTCTACCACTTGATAGCTCTGTGATCTCAGATAAGAGTGTCTTCCACTCAGCCTCAGTTTTTCAGTCTGTAGAATGGGATAATAATATACCTACCTCACAGATGTGTTACGAAAATATTATAATAATTATTGTTGTTTGATTCATTATTTAGGATATAATTGTACAGAGATAAAAAGAGGCATGTATGAGGTTAATGAAAAGCACCATCTATTTTACTGAGATATGTTGACAATATGTATACAAGGAAAAGATTCCGAGACTGTCTCTAAGCTGTGATGTGACGATTTTACACATAAATCCTTCCAGACTTAAAATGTACTAGTTTGTTGCTCACAGTGAAATAGTGGCAAAATGACTATGTTTTGAAATGTAGGAAAGTAACAGAGCTACTCCTCCAAATTATAAAACATGCTTTCATACGCCTGAGGTATGGAGAAGTTCTATTTTATTGACAGTTGATTGGGTGGGAAACAAGATGGTGCTCTTGAGCTAATGGAGGCGATAGAGGATGGCAGGGTGACTGATGGTGCATCAGCAGATCCATTCTCCTGCCACCAGGTACTGCTTCTACAAAGAGGTAAAGAGAAAAATAAAGTGTTGACTTTTTAAATCTTCAATCAAAAAAAATCATTTCAAAGGAAATGACAGTGATCAGAATCTTACCCTAAACAACCTGTGGTTTCAGTTTGTTTAGTTTTATGTATGTGTGTGTGTGTGTGTTTGCTGAAACAGAATACATGCAAATAGCTATAACTTTTCAGTCTTGCTAAATAAATTTAGTCCAAATAATTTTATATTTACTAAAATCATGACCCCAATTAATTCTGAAAATGTTTCTATTTTCATCTTTTATTTGAATTTTTTTAAATAAACTATTTTCATTTTTAATTCCCACTTCAATTAGAAGTGTTGTTTTGGGGGGTTTTTGTTGTTGTTTCATTTTGGTTTGATTTCCAAGAAAGTTAAGATAGAGGGTTAAGAAGTAGATTCATTTAAGTTATGGGGGAAATACATTTGGTAATTGGAACTTGAAACTCAGGGTGGAAAGTTCACCTTTAGCAGGAACTACCCTATCCTGAGACAGGAGGACCAAAGTGAATTTTGATTAACTTTTGTATCAATGTATTAAAAAGTATGACAGCACCACTTTTAGAGGACAGTGAAGCTCAGTACAACATGGATTCTGTGGGCTGAAGTTTGGCTTACCTATTTTTCCATTGGCATAATAGAGCAGTTGAGAAAGTTATTAAAGCTTAGTTTTAACAGTCTATTAAATTGTGGCACCCATGGAGTGGTAAGTATACTTACAGTTTTCTTGCCTTTTTTATTGTTCTTTCCATGAAATTTAGCTCCTTCTTGTCTCAATTTAAAGTTCACCAAACACATTTTATTAGACTTTTTCTTCAATACGCCATTTTTTGTTTTTTTTAAATGCAGAATTACTTATGTGATTTATTAAAATGAGATTCATTTTCATACTAATTCTCTTTTCCAATAGGGTTTAAACAATTTCTGCTTATTTCTTATATTTCGCTTATATGTTTTAATTAGGATGTTTTCAACTGTAACAGAAAAAATAATCTCTAAATGAATTTTAAAAGGAGGTTCTTTATTATTCATATCACAAGAAGTTCAAGGCAGGGCACCCCGGTTGGTTAGCTTAGTGGCTCCACAATGTCATAAATGCTCATCTTCCCATCTGTTCACTTTGTCATTTTAGGTATGTGAACTCGTTCCCCTCATGGTCACAAGATGACTGCAGTAGCACCAGGCATACATTTTCAGAAACCAATATCAAGAGGCAGCAAAGGGAACATTTCTCTCTTGAGTTTCTTTTTATCCAGGATGAGAAACTTTTCTATAAGACCTCTTCTCTGTCTCATTGGCCATAAATGGGTTACCATGTCCAACCCTAAACCAATTCCTTGGTCCCAGGCAATGGTATCAAAGTGACAAACTTAGGCAATCATGAAAGAGGGATGAAGAACATCAGGCTACAAAAAAGCCACAGAAAAAAACCCTAAAAGACAAACAAAACCTCTCATGTCAAACATACTATTATGGGCTTGAAAGCCAAGAAACTTAGGTGGACTTTATAACTATATAAACTAAACCTCTGAGCTTCAGGATTTTTTAACCCATCCGGTTGCTTTCTTTGTGAGTATTTCATAAATTTTTGTATAAATAAGACATCTAGCTCAGCAGAGAGATACAATATGTGTTAATCTCCTCCTTTCCTTGAAATGTGCAAAATAAATGAATAAATAAATTAGCAGATGAGGCTAAGTAATACAAATTTTAGAGCTTGGATAGCTTATATTTTCTGATATTCCCTTTCAAACTCAGCAATGAACTCATAACATGATTTTGAGGAATCTACAGCAATGACAATGGTTTAGTGTAAAGAATTTTAATTTTGTTATTTAAAATCATTTATAAAAGTTGCACCATCTGTTTAAAAAACGTCATAGGTGGATACAGTATATGTGTAGGACAAGAGATATATGGTCTCTGAAATACTGTAAATTTTGTCACCATTTATTCATTTTGTTTCAAACAGATTCACACAAGCTTTATACATTATGTTAGATGTCATCCTGTGTGCTTGGAGTTGAGCAAAAACTGAGAGGCAAAAGTCCTTGCCTTCTCCAGATCACCTCAAAATTCTTGCTTATACTAACGAGCATTGATTTCATTAATAAGTTTCAAACTAATGCCTTACCCCTGAAACTCAGCTGTTTCATGATACTCATGTTTCCTATATAGGAAATACCAAAATAAAACAAAATTCCATCTCTTTTAGTTGCCTTCCTCCACTTCATCACTAGATGGCACCAGAGAATCTATTTCCCTCCAATAGACTGAAGAAAAAGTACAGCTAAAACAGCAACTCTTCACAGTGTAAAAGGGACAAGGTCTCGGCTGTCTGTCCAGTTTCTACTTTATTTATCTATTATTTGGGCAAAGATGCACAGATGTTTTTCATTATCACTTGGCACTTACAGTAAATTTTTTAGTCTTTTCAAATTGACTACAATTTTGTAAATCCCTTCCCTTCACAGTAAGTCATTTTTATTCCATTATCTTGTGCAACAGCAGTTATTTATTTTGCCCTTTTCTTATTCTGATACATACACACTGCTCTGCTTCTTCAGTAACACTAGGGTCATTCTCTTCTCTTGAAAATTAGAGTTGCCGAACGTCATTCCTGGGTTCCCTGCTTAACATTCTGCCACAGCTTGCTGTCAAAGTGTATCCTGAAAAACTCCCCACTGCACTTCTGTCTTCCACCTACTTTGGAGTTTTCACAACATTTATATCTCCTTTAAACGTTTATACCATGATAAAATCTAGGGAACTGAAATATGTGTGCTTGCTCTCATGAAAAAAACATTATCATTTCCCAAGCACTGTCTAGGGAAGGAGAAAAAAAAAAAAAAACTGGAAAGAAATTAATTTGGCTGTGAATCAAATCCCAGCTAAAGAATTATGAACTCCTTTTTTCTCCTCTCTATTCTGTACTAAAACTTGGGGAAACTCCTTTGTCCAAATAGTCAAGGAGTAAACTAACTGATGGTTTGTTGAAATTATTTTTGTGGGTATAATTCTGAGATATATGTGCGTTGATTTAAGTGTGTGAATGCATGTGTAAATATGTATTTACACACACACATACATACATAAATTCTTTCTTTTTGTCACCTCCACCCAGTGTCACAGCCACTCAGCCATAGTAACAGAGCTCTTCATGGGACCTAGATTTACAGAACTTGAATCAGAATCTTGGATCCATTTTCCCCACTGCTGATTTTCTTTCCTAAAGATGTTGCCCTGAGCTAAGAGTTCGCCATTTTCTTCTTGTATGTGGACCACAGCTAAGGATGTTTTCCACAGACAAAATCTTCCTTGGACCCAGATGTTGCTCCTCCTGCTCCTTCTAAATTGCACAGCCTTGCCTACCTGATGTGGAGGTAGAGTTCCCATACCATTTATTATATTTTACAAACTCAGTGTGACCTACATTTTTGCTGCTTTTTATTTACTTATGTTATCCATGACATCTCCTGGAGACTGAGGAACTGGCTTGCACTCAGGTTGCAAACTTGTTCATTTGGTTTCTCCATCTCTGTTTATTGGAGGAGGGATTAAGTGACAGGGAGGTGACTGCAATGCTCAGTTGAGACACACCCTTTAGACGGGGAGGTGTGAAGCTTTTCTACAGAAGAAATAATGGATTCGTGACCTTACGTATTTTTCCCTAATCAGTTAGAGGGAGGAAATGCCCCTGACTACAAACTGGAAAACTTAGGATCAAACAATCAAGTGCCTGTTTTTATTCAGAGGCTTGTAGAAACTCCTAGTTGGAAGACACACAGTCACAGGTATCTGGTTATCCACCCCAGCTGTGCGACAGGATCCCTAGGGCGCCACAAATTCTTAGCTCCCCACCACATTACTGACTGGTCATTTCCAGAAGTGGGCCCGAGAATTGGTAATTCTCAGAGCAATCTTTCATTTAACTGCAGCCAGTGTGACCCTAGTTCATGGACTGGCACTCAAGACAGTTAAGTCCAGACTCTTGAATTACTACCCCTGGCAAGTTTGAATCTTTGATTGGTTGTCCCTGTAAGGCTATGCTGGCTAAGCAGTCTTCCGGTACACGGAGGAAGAATGAACAAATGTTCCGTGTCAAGCACTGTGTTAGGAATGTTCATGATCATGGTCCCAGGAGCCAGACATCTTATTAACTGTGTGACCTTGGGCTAATGACTCAAATTATGGCTCAGTTTCCTTATCTGTAAAATGGGGATAATAGTAATAACCTCCTCCTAGTTCTGTTGTCAGGATTAAATACGTGAATGCATGTAGAGTGTTTGGAATAGTGCCTGGCACTGAGTGCAGACAGTCTCTGACTTAACAGTGGTTCAGCTTACAGTTTTTCAACTTATATGGCGTGAAAGCAATATGCACTCAGTAGAAACTATACTTTGAATTTTTATCTTTTCTGAGGCTCAAGATAATTCAATAGATGGCCCTGTGATGCTGAGCAGTGGCCGTGAGCCACAGCTCCCAAGCAGCCACGTGACCATGAGGGTAATTAAATGATACACTTACAATCATCTTGCACCCAGACAACCGTTCCATTTTTCGCTTTCAGTACAGTATTCAATAAATTACTTGAGATATTCAGTGCTTGATTATAAAATAGGCTTTGTGTTAGATGATTTTGCCCAACTGTGGGCTAAAGTAAGTGTTCTGAGAAAGTTTAAGGTAGGCTAGACTGAGCTATAATGTTCAATAGGTTAGATGTATTAGATGCATTTTCAATTTAATGATATTTTCAACTTTTGATATGTTGCTTGGGTTGTAACCCCACTGTCAGTCAAGGAAAATCTGTACATGCTCAAAAAATTATATTCTTCATATGATTATGTTATTTATTACTCAGGAAAAAACAAGCTTGTGAAAGAGATATTATTATTCTAAATTAAGAAAAGAAAACTGAGATTCATACAAATTAAATGTCATGTCCAGTTTAAACAGAGCTAGTAAATGTTAGAACTGAAATTCAAATCCAGACCGGAAGACTTTAAGCTCATACTCCTTACACCTTAAGGAGTATGGATGGGCTTTCCAAGGATTTATTGATAATGCTATTTGATTGTAAACAATCAGCTGGAAATACTGATGATAACATATTATCTTATTTGAACAAGTTTTCCTTTGTTGAGTACCAAACCATGTAATGATAACTTGGACTTTAATAAAAGGGAAATGAGTTTGAACTAGAAAAAAAAAACAACAACAACACAGAAGCTACTGAACACCTCAACCAATGGCTGAAATGACTACTTTCAAAGGCAAGAATTTTTGTCATTGGATACTTCTGACAAATAATAATAACTGTGATGATGATTTATGAAGCAACTGTTGAAAGACCATTTGTTGAATCCTTACTAATGCCAGTTGCTACATGTAGCACTTTGAATACACTGTTGACTCATTTGATCATTATAATAACCCTGCAAGTTAGTTGTTATTTTCCAAACTTATCAGAGAGGGAGATTGAGGCTCCTAGTGTTTAAATATGTTGCCAAGCTTATACAGTGAGTATGTGGTGGAACAGGTATTCGAACCCCTGACTTTCTGACTCCATCATTTGTGTACTTAACCACTTTCTTGAGCCTTTGTTCACTGCTTCTAGTTTTTCTTAAGATGCTAATGAATCGAACACTTAGTTCTCTAGGTCAAGTTAAGTTTTTGGTTATTTGGAAAAAGAAGTGAAGTCTTGTTATTTCCTAGATTAAACATCAAAATTCCTTCAACAAATCCAGACGGTGGACATAAGCTCATTTTGAGGCCTTTCATCACCAAGGTCTGTCTTCTCTGAATATGCCATCGACATCTTGGTCACTCACACTGTGATGTACTGAACCACACCAGAGAGAGGAAGAGAGGAGAGGGGGAGGGGAAGGTTAAGGGGGAAGAGGGAGAGAGAGACCGAGCAGCAGGAGGCTGACCATGACTTCTGCCTACAGGCAGTAAGTGCTTCTAAGCAGGTCCACAAAGATGATTCATTACCATCTTAGGGTTGTAGTCTGTTTTCTTTTTTAAAAGCTAACATTATAAAAGATGTTGTGTTTGAGGTTTTGTTTTTTAATTATTTCTACCTTTGTGGTCTAAAGGCAGCCTGCGGTAAACCAAAAAATTAATATTTGAAATTTTTGTGCTAATTTCTTCACAGGCAATATTTTATTCAAACTTAGGTTTCTGAACTAACCAAACAAGTAATTTTTTAAAAGGGGAGAAAACATTTTTCCATCCAGATGGGGTGTTGTTAATCAAAGATTATTTTGGTATATTGGTAGTTATGTGACGTATCAGAAACCCGTTTTTATTCTTACCTGTACAGAAAAATGCCACAATATCCAGCTAACATGAGTCCTACCATCTGATTCGGCTTTACTAAGTTCCCTTTATTTCTTGAGGACAAATAAGTTTAATGTCCACATTTCATGACTTTTTTGTCTACAGGGTAAGTGGTTTCTGCCCAGATAATTTCCCTCAGCCATGTGAATTCTCTTAATTAAAGAAGTTTGTGTTTTATATTATGGAAAGAAAAATCTCTTTAATAGGCATCATAATGTAGTCTCCTTTTAAAAGTTTTAGCATCATTATTTTTAAGTTACATGGAATTGACTCAACTTATTTTAGAAACTGCCATGTTATTTATCATGAAGAAATACTTCATAGCTGAGAACAAGTAGAGTCATCTTTGGAAACTGGTGAGATGTTTAAAGGGAAAAAAAGGACACTGGTCTGGCCCTGGTGCCCTTTCAGGTTCTTTCTTATGGTCCTGTTCCAAGATGATCAGAAGGGTTGGATGCAAGGAGGCAATTTGTCCTCGTTGCTTTTTCATGAGAATTTCCACTGATTAGTGAGAAAAATGTGTCCAGCATTATGAGCAGTGAAAAACAACATAGTTAGTGGGACTATTGTTTAGTCTCTGTGCCTTATTTTGACCAGCTTCAAAATAGCACTATACAATAAACTCTTAAATTACTCATATAAAACCTCCATGGTTTCTAGAACATGCTTGGGAATTAAGGACTAGCAGCCCAGATTCTGGCATTGATCTTTCTCTTTCTTTGATAGTTAAATGTAAAGATTGTTTTAGATGTGTTTAAAAATTATTTTTGTAGTAGAAACTCCAAGCACTTTGGTCATTTCTTTAACCTACCAGTGAACGTTTGAGTTACCACCTCACTGTCTATCTAGTCCTTCACATTCTAAACCTAGAAAAAAAGCATATGCAAAACATTCTCTAACATAAATCTTAGCAATGTTCTCCTAGGGCAGTCTACCCAGGCAATAGAAATAAAAGCAAACATAAACAAATGGGACCTAATTAAACTTATAAACTTTTGCACAACAAAGGAAATTATAAACAAAAGACAACCTACAGAATGGGAGAAAATATTTGCAAATGATGGGACTGACAAGGACTTAATCTCCAGAATATACAGTTTATGCAACATAAAAACAAAAAAAACAAACAACCCAATCCAAAAATGGCCAGAAGACCTAAACAAGCAATTCTCCAATGAAGATTTACAAATTGCCAATAGGTACATGAAAAAATGCTTAATATCGCTATTAACAGAGAAATGTAAATCAAAACTACAATGAGGTATCACCTCACACCAGTCAGAATGGCCATCATTCAAAAGTCTACAATTAATACTGGAGAAGATGTGGAGAAAAGGGAACCCCCCTACACTATTGGTGGGAATGTAGTTTGGTGCAGCCATTATGGAAAACGGTATGGAGAGTCCTTAAAAAACTAAAAAGATTTACCGTATAAGCCAGCAATCCCACTCCTGGGCATATATCCAGAGAGAACTCTAATTCAAAAAGATACATGCACCTCAGTGTTCATCAGCACTATATACAAGAACTATATACGTGGAAACCACCTAAATGTCCATCAACAGATGACTGGATAAAGAAAATGTGATATGTTTATACAATGGAATACTATTCATATTCATATTCATAATACATAAAAATAATAAAATAATGCCGTTTGCTGCAACATGGATGGACCTGGAGATTGTCATTCTAAGTGAAGTAAGCCAGAAAGAGAAAGAAAAATACCATGATACTACTTACCTGTGGAATCTAAAAAAAGAAAAGAAAAAGAAAAAAAAAAAAAAAGACGCAAATTAACTTATTCACAAAGCAGAAACAGACTCACAGTCATAGAAAACAAACTTATGGCTACCAGAAGGGGAAGGTGGGAAGGAGGTGGGAAGGGACAAATAGGGAGTTCAAAATTTGCAGATACTAATTACTGTATATAAAATAGATAAACAGTGTTTATACGTATAGCACAGGGAACTATATTCAATATCTTATAGTAACCTGTAATGAAAAAGAATATGAAAATTATGTATGTATATGTGTGACTTAAACATTATCCTGTACACCAGAAATTGACACAACATGGTAAACTGACTATATGTCAATTAAAAAAACAAAAAAACCTGGTCCTTCAAATTTTTCTTGCTAACAGTACCCAGATGTTCCTTTAGGGAATTTAGTCACTTTCTAATTTGTACCTGTGACCATGCAGCACCAGGAATGGGCCAATTGATCAGCCTTTCTCAACACAGAACCATTAGTTCAGGGAAAAACATGTGACTAGATAAGCCAAGGAGAGAATGAATCCCAGACTTGTGTGGGAACCACAGTCGACTCCAAAGCCAAGAGGTGTGAGGTCCTGAGGAAGAGTCAGGAGCTTCTGGGACGTGCAGTGTGGCCTAAAGCCAAAGCGAACACTTCAGAAAACACAAGAGAGAAACCGAAACTGGGAAAACTGTGATATGTATTAAGGCTCTAGGCCAAGCTCTATTTCTACATCAACCTCCATTTCTCAGTTATGTGATCCAATCCATTTATTTTATTATTTTATTATTTATATTCCCTTGAGTCAGATTTTTCCATAGGTTGTAAATAAGTTTTCTGAACCTCACTTTTTTTTTTTAAATCAGTGAAGGGATGTGACGCTTACCCATTTCGTCAGGTGTTTGTGATGATTAAATCAGATGACAGCTGTGAAGTGTGTGCTATGTGCTGAGTATTCGGAACAATTTAACCCGGTTTCCTTTTCTTTTCCTCTCTCCTGACAGACTTCTGGGTACTGATGAGTCAGACCCACGCTCCAGCGACCCAGGGCCTTTTTGAGAAGGGTGTGGTGTAGGACAAGGACTGAGGTTATTACCATGGCCACCATTTCCAACGGCTCTCCTTAGACCTGACCCTACTCATGTGCCTTTCCCAGGGAGCACTGGCAGTGAGCCAGGCTGATATATGTCTGGTGGAAGAAAACCACTGACAGCTCCTCAAGGTGAGTGGTAAAACAAGTGGCTAGACAAACTGGATTTTTCTAAGAAGCATATTGCAGAGGGGCAATATTTAAACACCAATGGATACTCTGTTTTCCTGGGATATCAACTTAATATTCAAAACAAACACATTTTTGAGTGCATGTATTTAAAGATGGCTCTTGTTTTTGATGAGAAAAAATTTTAGGGAACCACAGATTAAGACGATGCCCAGTCTAAACTATGTTAAACATTTCCCTTGAACTGTGAGGTCGTTTTTCATTCATTGTACGATTTTGGAACCGGAAGGGATGAGCTCATTCCAATTCTTACTTGCTAGAGGAGAGAGGGAGGCCCAGGGTGGTGAGGTGAAGGTGGAGCCAGGGCTGCTGACTCCCAGTTAGTGCTCTTTAAATAGACCTGCTCCACCCCAGTCCCTGCTTAACAGACTCCATTTCACTTTCCCTTACAAACCAAGTGTCTTGCAGACACATAAACACCCGTCAAGTCTAACAAGCATAGCCAGTTTTCCCAAAGGTGGCACAGTTGCCGTCTGTGACTCAGCATCGAGTCTCATGGACACACTTCCCTGCTGCTGCACACGGACCAAGGCAGCCATGGAGCAGGGCACGTCCGATGTCTGGAACACGGTTGGTTTCGCAGCCTCAGCACCATTCCCATTTTGTCTAGATAATTCTTGCTTTTGCGGCTGAGGGTGAAGTGAGGGGAAGCGGGGTGCACTGGAGGATGTTTAGCAGCAGCCCTGGCATCTACCCACCACATGCCAATACCACCCCTTCAGTTCCAACAACTAAAAATGTCTCCAGGTACTGTCAGATGTCCTGGGGAGGGGGGTGCAAAGTCAACCCGCCGAGCGCCACTGTGCCAGAGAAGCGCCTTCTTGCCCTGGGGAGTCCTTACACCGTTTCCTCACACGGTGCAATGCTCAGTGCAGGGCAGGGGAAGGCTGGATGTAAGATGTGGAGTGTGCTCGCGATTTGGAGTACCTCTTTTCAGGCAAATTAAAAAATTGTCAGGCTTCCACAGGACAGACTTTATTTCTTTACCTGATAGATATTCTAGGTCAATGGCAAAAACCAAACCTAAAAGGGTCTGATATCTTGTTACTATCGCAACAATAAGAAATTCTACATTAAATATGAAAAATTAGGGGGAGGGTAATAGCTCAGTGGTAGAGCATATGCTTAGCATGCACAAGGTCCTGGTTCAATCCCTAGCACCTCAACTAAAAACGAAAAAAAAATTTTTTTAAAAGAAAAAGAAAGAAATGGGACGATAACTCCTATAATGCAACGGGCTGACAAGAGGGAGTCCATGAAAAATAAAGAGATTGGAAACTGCATACACCGTAGGTCCTGTTCAGATTCCTGGGCCTGTCTTTTTCTTGGATGTCCTTACCGAAGGAGCACACTGTTTTTGCGCCTGAGAACCTCTGCCAAGTTCCCTGGTGCCATGGGTGCAGAACTCGAAGGCAGAAGCCTAGGCTAAACAACAGAAGCGAAGAAGGATAACAATGAGATGTAGAAATACAGAGAAAAGAAATATGAGAGAAAGCAGGAGGAAAAAAAATAGAAATGAAAAGGGAGTAGGTATAAAGTAAAACTTGCCAAGGGATTCTAGCCCCAGTCCTAGACAAAACATTTTTTTTTAATTAGATTTTCTCAGCGTGGGTTATTTTTGTAGAACTAATGTAAAATATTTCAGAAAGTCTTTCCTCAAAACAGCAATGTGTTGCTGTTGTTCAGAATCCTTAACTGTGTAAAATTTACATTATGAAGTCTGATAGAACAAGAAATAATACTGAATACTGTATCAGCCCCACACAATCAGCCCTTCTGAATACCATCATGTTCCTGCTGCTATTCCGAGCTGTCCTTGGAGACAGCCGCAGCCCAGCAATGTACAAAAGGTTTCCCCTCGGCCTTCATAATTGCCCGGGACAACACATTTTACATTTCATTTTTAATCATCTAAAGCTTTTCAGATACTCCAGAGTACGCCTTCAATAGGACAATAAATGAGATCCAAGATTTCTAAGAGCCTTATGTTTCTTTCTTCTCATGGTTGATAACATGCTGTTTCTGCCTTGTACTGGGTACCAGATGTGGAGCAGACAGCATAAGGAGGGGAAAATAAGAAGGCTATTCATGGGAGGGCCAGATTCATCTAAGAGTGAAAATAATTTCCCCAAACCAGGAAGCCTCTTCCTTATTAAAAAAAAAAAAAAAACCCATTCATTTCAAGTGCTGAGATCAGGCAGTTTAGAATGATTTTTTTTCACCTTGGCACAAAAATCTTCAGTATAAACAGCACTATTAGAAGAGGATTGGATGGCAATTCTTGGAAAGGAGAGAAGGGAAGAATAGAGATATAGACAAAAAAATTTTTGTAAAAATCCCTTCCAAACTCAAAAGATTCTCCAGAATTATAAACCAGATTATGAATATGCTCCCACAATATAGAATTAATGATACTGTATTATTTTGAAAGAAAGCTCCTGGTTCTATTTTTCTGCATAAATAATAAAGACTTATAAAAAATAAAAGCAAGGTGATGGAGACCAGAAGTAAATATTTTTGCTGCAAGTAAAAAAGTATCTCAGTGGTTCCCAAACCTGCCTGACAACTAACATCAGGTTGTTCCTCCCCTGCACGTCCTGATTCAGTAATTCTGGGGTGAGCTTTGGAACTCTGTCCTTCTCACAATCTCCCTAGATTATTCTGATGCTTTGTCAGGCCTAGAAGTCATAGGAGAAATCAAGTTAAGGGGCAGTTTTTAAAATACCCATATATTTTTTAATACTATCTTTAAAATGGCTCAGTTTCCAAATACGCCTCTAAATTTCATCCACTGCAAGGCCTTATGTGCTGTTGACCTTTGGGGGTCATACAGTATTTTTGTCAAGGTGATGGAAAACTGTTGACCCTCACTCTGGAAAAATACACATGTCTAGACAGGTAAAAATTTTACACACAATTTCAGGATGTCTGTAGATTGCTGGAATCCATCTGAGGAGAAGAACCTCTGTTTGAATGTTTGTCCTTGTGATTTGTGAGAGTTAATACTTCAGTAACTCCCCCTCAAGTTTTAGCACTTAACGGATAGCCTGTGTGTTTTTTGTTTGTTTTTTTTTTTTTTAAAGAAAGTTGCTACACTTAAGAGACCACGTTTAAGAAACAACCAGGAAAGCCACAGGCAGTAATGCAGCAGATACCACACGAGCCTCTTAGTGCTTCCTCTGCCTCCGGCCTTCTCCCCTCCAGCCCATTCTCCACAAGTCAGCCAGAGCAATGGTTCCAAAGTGAGTTTCTGACTATACACACTGCCCCTGCACAAAGCACTTCAAGGTCATCCTTTTTCCTTCAGGGGGGTCTTCAAGTTACTTGCTGTGTAGTCAAAGGGTAGACTTCTGCCTGGTCCCACCTTCAGCTGTTTCCATTGCCCTGCCGTCAGCATCACCTGATGCTTTTAAAAATTCCAATGCAGGGGTACCACCCCTCAGCCAGTTCCTTTAAAATGTCTGAGGGCAAAGAGGAGAGAATCAAAGGGTTGGGGGGGAGGTGGTTCTAGAAGTAAGAAAGAGAAGGGAAGGGAAGGGAAGGGGAGATTCAGCTGCACAATGAGAGTCAGGAGTCTCTGCTCCGTCAGGACCTAACCTCTTGCAGGTGCAGACCCCACCTTACTGCAGCTGTCCTCTAAGCTTTCCACGTGTTCTTCCTTCCACTCACAACAGTTTTCCCTTTCTGTTTCTTTACTAAGCTAACCCTCCCCTTCCTTATTTTTGAAATCAAAATTCCTGGAGCTGGATTTGTTTTCAGTTAGATGTGCCCGCGTCTCATCTCTGACTACACCCTAAGCAGTGGAAAAGTGGTAGAGAGGTTCGGTGTTAGGAGTTTGTCTTGTTTTCTTTCCAGTTCTAGAACCAGAGACTAGCACTAAACCTAACACGTTACGTAACCACTTTTAAGTATTTGATGAATAAGAAACAATTCAGGACCCACACGTTAGTATATTCAGATTACTCCAGAGTCTGGTGGTTCTTTACTTGGAAGGGCATGGGGTGCCTCAACACGGAAACCTGAACGTGTAGATGAGCATTTTTCTGTTTGCTCGGATCTCTCTTAGAAGACACAGCCAGAAGGGAAGACTAAACAAATCTCTGTTTGGTGTTCAAGCTCTTCCCTTTTTATTATCCTTCTAAGACTGTTTTGGAAGATGGTATTACTTCTTCCTGGCATCTACAGGAAGGTAGAAATACTGTAGTTTATCATCCAATAAACATTAGCTATTTGAGTGACTGAATGAGTGAACAGGTTTCAGTGTGTGAAAGTTGGGTCTATAGGCCTATATAGCTTATGAACCTGTGATGTGTGTTAAAAGCCTATCTCCCAACTACATTTGGTCTGAAGTTCCTCCATGAAGACAACTTGATATTTATTAAGGTAAGTAACTTTGTACTAACAATATCACTTTGGACGTTTGTTTTCTTGGAATAGATAATAATAGAGAGCTTTTTTGGAGCATCCCCTATATGTCATATACTTTTCCATAGACTTGAGATGTATTAACTGATTAATTCTTTTTCTTTAATTGAAATATAGTTGATTTACAATACTGTGTTAGTTTCAAGTGTGTATACCATAATGATTCTTTTTTTCTTTTCAGATTATATTCCATTATAGGTTATTACAAGGTATTAGGTAAAATTTCCTGTGCTATATCACTCATTAATTCTTTACAGCCTTAAAAAGAAGCTTTCATTACAAGCCCCATTTTACAGATAAGGAAACTTAAACACAAAAGAGGTTGTTTAACGTCCCTAAAATTATATAGCTATTAAACAGAAGAGCCAGAAGTCATATTCTGGCATCCTGGTTCTGGAGCCTACGTTTTTAGCCCCTCCACTAAAGTACCATTCAAAAGACAGTAAGGTTATGTTATTTACTTTACGAAATGTGTATTTAATCAGAATCCATACCTGCAATTGGATTTCAGGTTTTTAAATAAGAAACTAAACTTTCTCCTCTGTGGTTTGGCTACATAAAGGGTTGGCGAATTTTTTTTCCAAAGAGAATTTATCAGTGTGCATCTTTTCATGCAATCTAAAGTCAGTCAATAAAAGCCCATGTTTCTGTGGCTTTGTTCTTAAATTTTCAGGTCAGTCAGGGAATACTTTTTATTTGTCATTCATAACAAAATGTTTCTCCTCCTTTCCAAGTAGGGAGAGACAGAAAAAGAGAGAAGTTTAAAAAATACATATATATTAATGGAATCTATAAAATTTGGAGAACAGAGATCTAAACAGAATGCCTCACTAATTTTTTTAAATTGTAATTTTAATATTGTAATATTTTTGAGACCCTATGTACCAGTTAATGTGATAGGTGCTGGGAATCTGGGAACATAGCTGATGAGGTCAGTTGTTAATTAACAAGTAAAGATACCACAGAGATTATTTCAGATAGTGCTAAGTGTTATAAAGAAAATAAAACAAGGCACTTTGGTAGAGAGTAACTAGATGGTTGGGCTATTTTCATTAATAATACGTGACCCAAAAAAGGTAAGATGGAAAATTAATCATTTGGAGCTGAGGTTAGTTAAGGGTTTTGGCTACAAAAGAAAGCATATCTGACTTTCTGTGTTGTCTTTTAAGTTTTACCTGAAACTAACTTTCCATCAAACTTTAAAATTCTCATTTTGCTTTTCATATTCTGTACTTACAATATAAAAATGTCAATCCGTTTAAATTTTTTTACCCTCCAAATGAAGTCAGAACTGCAATTCGGGGAAATTTTATCTCTGCAATGTTTTCTATCAGTTTGCAAATTTTTCATGGAAATGTTTCTGAATAGTGGTATTCCCGACCTTATCAATCTAACTGAAGACCAAAGAATAATTAAGGAGAAAGAAAATAAGAGAATAAGTATTTTTGTATAGATATTGCTTAATTTTATTTTTCGGTCTGAATTCTTGAATATCACTGCAACCCTACCAGAAAACAGAAAATGAAAATGAAACTAGCGATGTTTTATTTTAATAACTCACAGGTTTACAACTTGTATGATTAAAATATGGAAGAGTGTATTTGCACATTTCAATAATTCAATTAAAAAATTTTAACTGTCTACTACAGAGTTTAAAGTTGAAAAATTGAAAATAAATCCACTGTGATTTTTCTTATCTTCAGTTGCTTAATGTCAATATTTCTTCAATCCATATTTTTGAATCAAAACTACACTTTGGTTAAATATTTGACACTTGAGTCCATCCGTGAAATAGAATTTCTTTCTTGGGTTTTCTATTATTAATTCTGAGTGGTTTTAGGTATTCTGTCTACATACAAACCCATTGCTTTCATGCTGATCCCTTTTGAAAGATGTAGTGTTATACATACTCCCTGTCTTTAAAATAATAACAGCAACAATATAAACAGCAGCCCCCACCAAGGCATATCAGGAAGGAATTGTTCTCTACAGTTTGGTGATTACAGTGTGTGTTTTGTGAGACAGCCCTTGAAAATGGCTCACAATGCTTCCATTTTTTTCTTTGGACTGCAGTATATTGTTGGTAATAAAATCTATGAGTTCTGCCAAACACAAAATTGCAAATTGAGATGGTACAGGGATTGCCATCCAATCCGTCACTGTTTATAGTAACCACCATTAGTTTTAGTCTATAACTAAGGCTGGGACTCTCTATTAGGCTTCTGACAGGCGGAATACATATTTATTTGGTAATTACACTGCAAGATGTACAGGAGTCATGTGGTATTTTTATTGAATGTATATTATTTGATAAATAGAGATGACTGAAATTGTATAACATGTAACATACCAAGGTCTACATAATAGCACCTTTTCAAGGTTCCCCTTTTGGAGATTAACTAGTATTACTTACTAAGAATTCCAAGTTGTAAAACATAAGAGCAAAAATTAACATTTATCCAGCATATTGCTATCTAGAGTGTTTTCCTGCCTCCTAATTATCTGAATTAATACTTTGGGATAGGCACAAATAATTCAGTACCCAGTCAGGAACAGAGAAAAGCCATAACTTGGATCCATGAACATGGACTCCAAGTGCCAAATTAGAATATGCCTAGCCAAGAGGTGTTCATCCTCAGTGTTCGAAGTTCAAGTGTGTATTACCTTAAGGCCTTTCTAGAAGTAAAAATCAATAAGGTGAAGCCTGGAGACCAATGTTGACCTAAATCAAATAGATTGCCAGTTATTTCTCCAGCAAAACTGGGTTTATTTGGGATTATCAAAGAATTGTAACTCAGGGTCTGCAACCATGGTAAGCCACATGCAAGTCCCTGCAAGGCAAGGGAAGGAGAACTCTTTTACAGAGAGGAAGAGGGAGGGCTGTGGTAAACAGAGTCCATAGCTTTTCATTGGCTAAGTCCTTGCCAGGAAAAAAGTGGAGTCTTTCTTCTTTTGGGGCTCCACTATCGTTGCAGGGCATGAGAGCTCCCCCTGCTGGTCAATCCACTCTATTTAACTGAGATTTCTGTTTATTAATTTTTTGTGCCAATTTGTGATATGCTAGCAGGGAGCTCTGAATAGTAGCTTTTAAAGTTTTACTTGCCATCTGTTTAAAAAAGAAAGAAAAAGAGAGAGAGGGATGGAAGAAGGGGAGAAAGAGAGGGAGGGAAGGAGGGAGAGAGAGTAAGGAAGAAAAAGAAAAGGGAAAAGAAAGATTTTACAACTTGGAATTCTTAGTAAGTAATACTAGTTAATCTCCAAAAGGGGAACCTTGACAAGGTGCTATTATGTGGACTTTTGGATGTCAGATGTTATACAATTTCAGTCATATCTATTTGTCTTCATTGCCTGTATAATGTAAAATTGTTCCAGGCATAGGGCAATACGTTCTAAAGGGCATGATACTCTCTTCAAGACTTAGTGAGTTCTCAGTATGGTTTCTAACCCTTCCCAGACTCTAAACTCTCTGTGCTCCTGTTTTCCCATCTATTAAAATTTTACATGCATGCGCACACACATATAATACATTTCAATATTACTAGAAGGATTACCTGAGACAAACCATAAAAGGGGGCCTCTTTCCTCCCTCTTGTTTTCCTTTTTGATGTGTGCATTTTAAGACTATCCAAACTGAAATATGCCTGTGCACTGTTTCAGTAACAGGGGCCTGATTACAGAATCATACTGAATTAGGAAAAACAGATTTTGACACTACTCTGCCCAGGACCATTGTCCTCCTGCTGTATGTCTCCCAGACCAACAAGAGTTCTCTACACCAGGGGCCAACTGGATGAATGCCACATACCTATGGAGTAATCCTTCCCCAGCTTTTATGTGTTAAATATGACCTATAAGTGTCTGTGAATTAAAAATTACGACTCTAAGGGCCTAAGAATAGCTTCTGTTTTCATAATAGGTAAATGAGATTCCACTAAGATATTACATAGAAACTTAGTGAGGTTGAATGTTTTCAAAGTATGATGATTAAGAGACCATGTGTTTTATTATCTGAATTCCTTGGGTAAATGATAGCAGTAGCTTTGGATAAGGCAACAGTATCCATTATCAGGAAAACTTTTCTGTTACTAACCTGTTCAGTCTCAGTTGGTGTGTTTGTATTGACTTCATCATTCGGTAGTTAATTTAACCTGAAAACAGAGTTAACATTTGCAGTTACAAAAATAATAATTGAGCTAGCATTCTGAGTGCTTGCTAATTGCCATGCATGGTCCTAAGCAATTCACATGAATTAACTCATTTATCTTCACAACCATCCTGATTCCTTCTTACAGGTGGTAAAACTGAAGTTCAGAGCAATTCGGTAAATGTCTCAAAGCCTTACTTCTGTATTTGTGACTTACTGGAATTAATTCAGTATTAAAAATATAAGGCTGTTACATATGTATATTTTTGTCAAGGAAGCAGTTAACCATTCTGATTCTTAACCAAAGGTAAAGATAGTAATTTTGTTCACAAGTTGTTTACAAACTCATAGCAGTGGATTAATAATCCTTTTAGAACCTCTCCTGTTACTCAGTTTACACAACTGTGGTTAAGTATGTAGATAATCAAATCCAGCATATCGGGAGGTGGCCTTTAGTGAATTAGAAACTTTGTGTGAAATGAACTAGTAAGTTCAAGTCAATGACAAGATGTAAAAAAATTCCGTAGTAATATTAGTGTTGCTCCTGTTATTTCTTTCCTGGTTTTACCTTATACTTTCTTTGTAAGAAAGAAGCAATCTTGTAATATGTAAACTGAGTTTGATTTAGAGAAGAGGCCTTCTTTTTCTGTGTCTAGTTTCAAGGAAGTTCTAGGCAAGACCAATTCCCTCTTTTGCAGATGGATGTGGTTAGGCTGAGAAATTAATAAGGGGGCTGATGATTTCATAGTAAAGATCTTCTGTTCTTTAGGGGTGTCTTGTATTTGACTCTTTTTTCAAAGGCCAGGATAATTTACTGTCAGGAAGACCAGTATTCTGCCCTTCACTCTCAGTTTTGCCACACAGAGATTTTGAAAGACAATGTAACAATCATTTCTAGTGCAATTAACATCAGAGAAACTTTCAGTTAATGCTAAAAGCTACACTGATTTCTAAGAGTGCTCTCCCCTACCCTATCCTGTTTTATTTTCTTGTCTGTAAATTAGGAATAGCTCTAATCTACTATAGTAGTGGCCTGAAAATGGTCAAATGACTGCAAAGTGAAGCTTCTAGTGCTACTGTGTATTTTTTTATGATGACTGTCTTGAAACTTCAACGTTGTTTTTTCGGAGTAAGCCAGTGCATACTGGTAATTTTCATAGATCCCTTAAGGGAGCATTCTGTGCTTCTAGAAAGCTAACCTGTGATCCCTCTTGGGTAGTAGTTCTAAAATTTGTGCATGCGTCAGATTCACCTGGAGGGCTTATTAAAATATGGGTTGCTGGGCAGCACCTCCAGAGTTTATGATTCAGTAGGTCTAGAGTGGGGCCCAGGAATTTGCACGTCTACCAAGTTCTCAGGTGATGCTGATGCTACTGGTCCAAGAACACTTTGGAACCACTGATCTAGGAAATGCTACAGAGATATACTTGCTGGGGTCCCTATGACCATCCAGTGAGATCCATTTCTATGGGCCACTGCATTGAATGAATGCCGTGAATATGATTTTTGTCCTCTTGGCAAAGTGGATATGGACAAACAATCTGTGGATACACTATTTGGAAAAATGAAAGTAGTAGTTCAAAACAGACTTTCTTGTAAACTATTAAATGCATATTAATATCAAGTATTACCCTAGGGTAATGAAATAAAGATCACAGAATGTAGGTGGGGTAGAGATGGCAGATGGAGGGGAATATTTGTAGGTTTAAGACTTTTAACTGTCAGCCTTTCAGTATTTATTTAGCCAATCCTAGAAGACCATGTATCTGAAAGGGAAGACAACTGACAGTGAGGAGATACTCAAAGTGTAACACGAGCTGAGGTAAATGTGTTTTCTGGGGTGAAGGACTCACTTCCTTATCTCTCCCTAGTAGGAAATACTCAGTTGATCATGAGAATTATAGAATTAGCGCTGTCATCCAATTTTCAAAAATAATTCAAATCAGCACAATTGTTCCATTTTTCTTAAGCTGAAAATAAGTTATTTTCTCTTCATTTTTTCTTTATAAAAATGTTCTTGTATAAAAGTCTAAAAAATGAAAACTGTTATCTTAAAGTCTTCTTAATGTATGGGTTCTTTTTAAAGGTATAGTTTCACAAGCGTCACAAAGTTTTCAAGTGGCATCTAATCCCATATTTTCTCATACACTGCCCTTGTAATAATACCTTGAACCAATATCTCTGAAAAGTTCAAAGCTATTCCAGTATCTTTATATCACTTATTCTCAAAATATGTCTGGGAGGATGCAGGAAAGGTATTATTAAACCCATTCTACAGGCAGGACAACTGAGGTCCAGAGTGCTTACATAACCTAGGAAATGAGTGGTCCAGTCTGTTATTATACACTTGCTTTAGAATTTTAACATCCTGCCTTCTGTTTGAAGCCACATGTTATGTACTTCCAGAATGAAAAGTGTTTTTATTTTTGAATCAGGGCTTTGTAAAATGCCAAGTCATTTAATCCTAACTGATCTTTGTCAACTCTTTCTCTAGGTGCTTAAGCTAAGCTTATTCTTATTACCTCTGTTCTCTGTTTTAACAAATTTACATATACCTTTCTTATTTTTATAATGATATTATTATGGCTTTTTTCTTACAAAAGTAATATATATTTATTGCAACAATTTTAGGAAATATTTAAAATATTACAAATAAAAGTAACCTCTGATGCCATCACCCAGAGATATCTGCCAGTGCCACCTTGTGAACATGCATCCATTTATTTTTCTACAAAATCCTTTAAGATGGAAAAGGATTTTTTATATTAAAAATGTATGCTGAACTTCTTTCTATGTTATTAATATATTTTACAACCCTTTCTTATGGTAAATGCTATTGAAGCATGGCAGACATGCAAAAAAGTAAACAGTCATCAGTGTACAGTTTAATGAACATTCACAAAGTGAACATCCCCATGTATCAGTCTGAGACCAAGGAAGGAACACTGACAGACCTCCAGAAACCCTCTGTGCTCTGTCCTCACCTCCAATAGTGAGGCACTCCCAAAGTTAACCATCAGTTATTGTTGCATCACTTTTAATTAGCTATAAATGACATATAGTATATAGTCTTTTGTGTCTGGCTTCCTTTGTTCAGCATTGTGTTTATTAGATACATTCTTGCACAAACCCTTCTCAATGGCGACACAATATACTGTTATTAATGGATTACTAGGATTTTCTCAAACATGAAAGCAAAATACACTCTTCTGTGGGACATTTAAGGCATTTCTAATTTCTCACTGTCATAAACAATGTTGTTGTGAGCATCCTTTATTGTTCTGCTCCCATTCCTATACAGTCCATAGGATAAGTTCCTTGAAACAGAAATGCTGGCTTTAAAGATATTCACAGCATTAGGGGAGTTGTATAGCTCAGTGGTAGAGCACATGCCTTGAATGCACGAGGTCCTGGGTTCAATCCCCAGTGCCTCCATTAAAAATAAATAAATAAATAAACCTAAAGATGTTCACAGTGTTGAGAATTTTGATGAGTATTACTAGACTGCTTTTTAGAGTGGTGAAAATGTATTTCCACCAGCAGCAATTGAGAGAGCCTCTTTCCCAGTATCTTCTCCATCAGTGTATATTACAATTTTCTTTTATCCTTAAGGTTCTGTGGTCTCTGGTCTCAGCATATTAATATCAGTATTTCTTAATTCAAATCTTGAATTATTTTAGAGAAACAAGGACCAGTTTTTATTTTTTAAAGCTAAGTTATTTTCATGCAGTATGGTATCTGTATGAACCAGATTTTTTTTAATGCTTTACTCTTCAGTTACTAACTCTTCTTAACAGACATCATGATAGATAAAGGATTCCACGAATGTACACAGCCTGACCTAGCTAAATATTTCACTTCTCAAATATATATTGTTCCAGGGTGTGAAAAGAAATAGGAATAGTGTTCTTTATGTCTATATTTTAATTGCTTTCTATTCCCTTAAGTCTATAGAGATTTATTAGTCTAAGTAATAGTTATTGCCCCATGTTTTCATAACTTGAATGTTTTCTTCCCTGAAGTCTTTTTTAAAGAAATTTTTTCTTATTCTAAAAGTAACATTATTATGTGAAAATAGGTAAGTCAGAAGAGAATGAAAATCTGTATTCCCTCTACTTTGTTGCTTGTTTGTTTACCATGTCTTATTGCAGTCATTCTATTGTACGTTTATAGAATTATTTCTTACACAAACACAGAAAAATGAATTGTACTACACACACTGTTTCATAACCTGATTTTTTCCTCTTAATATATCATGGACAGTTTTCCATCCAATCATCTCTTGATCCAAATAACATCACTCATTTGATTAGTATGTTATCTACGTATGTACATTCTCTCCAGAGTGTTTGTAAACACCAAACTGTAAAGAAGGTGAAAGTTCCTTCTTCTTGTGGAATTATCTGGCAACACTTGTGTTTGGTGTTGGAAGAGTCTTGGCATCCTGGGACCCGGGGAGCCCAGGTGAGAATGTGTTTATTGATGTGATTCTCCAGGCTCTGGCCCACGCCCTTCCCTCTGCTTGCTCCTAGCACCTCTGTCTGACCAAAAGGAAATGCATCAACTCCTCCTTGACTTTCACGTACATTTCAGTTTCCAGCCATGAATCCTGAAAACAGAGATCTGCAGTTTTCTTGGCTCTTTTCTAAACAAGCTATGTCTGGGAAGCAGTCAAGTGGCTATATTTGTTTCCCAAAGTGTCACTGTTGTTTTAACTTCATTTATAAGCATGCCATGCTTATCAATTAGAAGTGCTGTCTCCATTCATAAATTCTATGAGCTGATGGCACAATGGTTAGTTAACTGAAAAAATATGCAATCACCATAAAACAAACGGTTTTAAATTAAGTTAGTTAGGATTTGGAATGGAACCAGTATTTTTCGATTAGAATGTGGATGGGAAGGCTTAGTGCTGTGGTTCCACAGCAGCAGTGTTATTTACAGCAGTAGTCCTTTCTAGTTAACCTAGCAGAAATCAGTGTGTATTTTTAGGGTGCTACTGTTGTTTATACTTTGTATACTTAAACAGACAATCCAATGAGAAATACGGATTCTCTGATTTAACTTTTTGCCCAGAATAAAAGAGGTAACATAAAACTTGGCTTCAACTAGGGAAAAAAAAAATCTCTCTGAAGATCAAGTATGATTTATTTACCAGGCCCAGTCAATGTTTGAGTATCTTAAAGGGTATTAAGTGTGACAGTATGTGTTTGAAAAGTTTGTCATCTTCATCCTTTGACAGAGCTAAATCCACAAATCATTAGGTCCAAAACCAAACTTGCGATGAAGGGTCATTGCCTTTTTCCACCAAGCCATCTAACCTCTAGTTTAAGCACAAGTATAAAACCATCTGCTTACCAGGAGGCCGAGGAGCTCAAAATCCATTAACGCCATATGTATCAACAGAAGTGTGACTTCAGAGCCTCAAATGTTTTCAGTTTTTTTCCTCCATTATTATCTGCCAGAAACTTAGCTAGAATGCTTTCCCTCTCCTTAAAATGCACTGAATTTCAGTTTAATTATGCAAGTCCCCTTCTTATTAAGCAATTACACACTTTTCTCATCTGTGTGTCCATATTTCAGAAGTAACTGCTTCATTTTATTGAAAATTAACCAAAAAAAAAAGAAGTCAGATTTTATTTTCAATTTCCTTTCTGTCTCTCCAGGGGAACTAACATCTTTCAATGCATCACAAGATAAAGATGCTGACTCAGTCTCTTAAATCATCGCTGGAGTCTGCAGCACAGCCCTTAATGAGACAGAGTTTGCTGTACAAGAAGTTGTTTCATTAAGTGAGTGAAAAATAACTTTTCCTCCTCCAAAAGTGCCCTCAGTGAAATAATTTAAGTCTGAAACCCAAACCTCCTATGCTTATCCCAAAACACGGGGGAGGTCAAACAATACAATTTCAGAATGACAAAATGGCTACTTAGTTGCAACTTGTATTTTGGAAATCTCACCTAAAATGAGAGGTTAACTGCGGTCAACACATGAAAGTAAAGTGCTCGCCAACTAAAAAGACAATACAAAACAAAACAAAACAAAACAAACAAATCAAGCAGATCTTCAGAGGGCAAGGAAGAAAACGAAGTGGGAAAATTTCTAATAGAGTTCATAATAATTGTGCCTTATTCATGTGGATGTAGGTTTGTTGAAATAATAATCTTTCATATTTGTGGCTTATAAAACATATGCATTTTTATATCAGTTACCTCATTTGATGCTCACAACAACCTTAAGAATGAGGCGGAAAATAAATTACCTCCCCTGAATTACAGATCTGTGATCTGCAGTTCAGGATTGTCAAATGACTTGTCCAAGGTTCTGTGTGGAAAGAGCCCTGCCCTACTGCCTTTTTTAATTAACTGATAGAAAACTATTTATATAGAAGTTCTTAGCACTTCATAGTGACTCAGCTGTATCACTGGAACAAAGGGAAGTGAAGAATTACTGGCACATATATTCTACCTAAAACATTAAATTCAAGTGGTTAATTTCAGCCTGCTGTAAGCAAATCTTTCTAAGCTGCTCACAGCCACATAGTAACCACAGATATTTAAGCTCCTCTTTTGTTTACAGTGACACTGGCTGATTGAAGTTTCTCTGATTTTCCTTCTGCCCGCTGGTAGAACAATCCAATGGCAAAACAGCAGGAGGGAAAGGGAAGAAAATTTAAAAAGATCTGTATATTCTGAAAACTCAAAAACAAAACTTTGAATTTATTGATTGACCATGAAGTAGCATCACCCTGAGGATTAGTTATCGATCTCCTAGCTGACTACAAAATAGCCTCCTAACTTGTCTCCCTCCTTCTTTCTCTCCCCCTTCCCTCCAGCCTGTATGTTGCCGACAGATTATTCCAACTGTAGTTACCTTGTGCAAACCTTCTTCCACAAGCTAGAATCCTTCCATATACCCCCCACCCTCGTATTCAAGACTTCTGCAGAATAATAACATTTACCATGTATGAGACAACTATGATAGAACAGATACCTCAAGACAATCTTGGGAAATGTATGATTAATTTAATTTTAGTGGTGAGAAAACTGAGGCTGGGGGAAGTTAAATAACTCCCCCTAGATTGGATATTTACCCAATGGTGGTGCCAGTGTCCAAACTCAGGCATGCCTAACTCCCACATCCAGCCTGCCTGTCTAGATTTGTTGCTGACCACTAGGACATACATCGCGTAAATTTCCAGGAGCCTCTGGTGCTAGTTTGCAACCATTCCCAGCCCTGTCACAGTTCTGGGCTCTAGTGGAGTTTTCCCACCTGGAATCTTCTCCCCAATCCTACTGCCTGGAGATGCTAGTTCTTCAGGATGAATCTCAAACATCACCCCCTCCTTGAAGTCTTTCCTGAATCTTATCCCCAGTGACCTCCCACACATGAGAAAAGTCTACTTCTTTGAATACTTTTAGATCTTTACATAAACCTTATGCTACTCACCTTCTTTTATTATGTGTGTATTTTTTTTCTTGGCCTCATTAGAAGTTCGCAAGCTTTTTTAAAACAGGAACTGGGATTTATTTATTACTAATATCCTTGTAGCTCTAGCAGGGATTTAGTGCTTCAGTAGAGACCTGTAATGTGGAAAAAGAAATACCACCTGTATCCAGAGAAAACTAATTTGAAAAGATACCTGAACCCTAGTGTTCATAGCAGCACTATTTACAATAGCCAAGAGATGGAAGCAATGTAAATGTCCATTGACAGATGACAGATAACTGGGTAAAGAAGATGTGTGTGTGTGCACGCGCGTGCGCGCGCGCGCACACACACACACGATGGAATACTACTCAACCATAAAAAAGAATGAAATAATGCCATTTGACATAACATGGATGGACCTAGAGATTGTCAGACTAAGTGAAGTCAGACAGAGAAAGACAAATATCATATGATATCACTTATATGTGAAATTGAAAAAAGTCATATACAAATGAACTTATTTGCAAAACAGAAAGAGACTCACAGAAATAGAAAACAAATTTATAGTTACCAAAGGGGAAAGGCATGGGGGAGGGAAAAATTAGGAGTTTGGGATTAGCAAATACAAACTGCTATATACAGAGTAGCTAAACAAAGTTCTGCTGTATAGCCCAGGGAACTATATTCAATATCTTATAACCTACAGTGGAAAAGAATATGAAATACATATGTATAACTGAATCACCACGCTGTGCATAAGAAACTAACACAACATTGTAAATCAACTATAGTTAATAAAAAAGAGGAAAAGCAAGCAAGAAAGAAATACCACCTACAATATGCCCTGCCACCTCCCTGCACGCTCTTTTGCACCCTCTGTCTGTGAGGATCACGACCCCCTCAGAAGCCCTGGAGGGGAGGCGGACTCCGCCTCCTGACCCGCCAGGCCCAGTGCGCTTGCGCGGGTATTGGTGTGTCCCTGAGGGGCGCGGGCTGAGCCGGCCTCGAGGGGTCCCCCTGGGCTTAGGCGCCGCCCGGGGCTTGGAGCTGGTGCCCAGCTGGAGCTGAGCTAGAGCCAGAGCACCCAAGCCTGAGTCACCCGCAGACCCCACCGCCCAACTCCCAGCTCTCATCATGCCTTGGCCGTTTTCCAAGTCCATCAAGAAGAGGGCCTGTCAGTACAGATTCTGTAAGTACAAGATAGTAAGAACTCTCTCTCCAGTTCATCTATGTTGTCTCATCAGCTGTATCACTTGTGGGCTCTTGAGAAACGTAGCCTAACCAAGACAAGAGAAAGTGGGCAGTTTGCTCAATGGACTTTACTGGGTTTTTCTCATCAGCTGTTAAATAAGGTCAGTCTTCCTTCAAATTTATAAAACAAACTATAAACAAGGCCCTGAAATGTAATTCCACTAATAGCGAGCTCCAGGTGTGTGTGGTTTTGTTCCCCTTTTACAGCCAAAGTCTCCTTCTTTATTTCCCTCTCACTTCTTAACCCACTTGATCTGGCTTCTCCCCTATCCCACCATTCAGTTTACTCCATCTGCTCAGCTGCATTTTTGGTGTGAGCCACTTGGAGAATGGAGTTGCCATTTACTTTGGCACTTGGGGGCTTGTAGCTTTTGGACATGTGAAGCTGGAGATGCCCATTCGGTTTAAATTGGACCTATAAAGTTGGCAGCTCTCACTATACAGAGGCTATGTAAACCCTAGTTCTGGATAAATTCTCTTAAAGCAGTGGATTGCAACTCTGGTTGCACATTAGAATCACCTGGTGAGCTGAAATATCCCAAAGCCAGTCCCTGCTCTAGGCCAGTTTTACCAGACTATCTGGGACAGGACCAAGGCAACAGCATTGTTTTTAAAATTCCCTGGGTTATACTTATCTGTGGATGGAAATAGTCAAAAAAAAAAAAAAAAAAAAAAAAAAGAGAGAGAGAGAGAGAGAAAGAGAGAGAATGAATTCCTTCCAAACAGTATTTAGCACAGCCAGAACTTGGCTTAAATGTAGTTCATCATAATCAGCAGAGAGAAATTTTTCACTGAATTTTCTCACAGAGAGAATGTGTTCCCCCATGACACTAGAGTTGGACTTTGAGTTTTCAGAATCCTTCCATCCCATTCTCCCAAATCCCCCACTGCTTAAAAAACTGCAACTATGGATTGTTCTGTCCAGGGGGATAGATAGAACAGAGAACACAAGTCATTATTAATTCAACAAACATATTTAAGTGCTGGGACACTGTGTTTCAAGAGACTGCAAGGTAAGACACAGACTCCACTCCAGAGGCTCATAGTGTAGCCAAGGAAGAGTGACTTGTAAACAATTAGGTATAATCAAGCAATCTCTATGGGGGTGTAAAATGGTCAGTTTTATTGGGGTGGGATGGCCAGTTTAGGCTTTACACAGGAGGTGAAGCTTGAGTTTCATCTTGAAAGATAAACAGATTGATATTTGCAGGCAGATAAGGAGAGATTAGGGAAGATAACCCCAGAAAGAAAGGGGTGTAAGTAAGGTGGGGCTGGTGGGTTTGGGAAACTGCAAATACTTTGGAGTGTAGAGTGTGTCTGAGGGTGCAAGAGGTGAGGGGTGGGAGAGTTGATTAGAGAAATACCTAAAGAGGGAGTGGGGTGGACTTTATAAATCACCTTAAAGGCTTTAAGCTTTCCCCAGATGGCTTCCTCCAGTAGACAGTGTATTACAACACGAGTAACATGAAGCTACTGAATGAAAGTTGCATAACCAAATTGTATTTTCCAACAAACCTCCGAGAAATACCTCATATCTCCTGAATCACCTCTGCAATCTGTGGAGACCAGGTGTGGTCAGGTGGAATTTAGTTGTTGCATTTCTATTTAGATGTTTGGTTTCTATGGTGGGAAAAATGGGATTACCTTCCCTCTGCAAGAAACAGGCTTCTTCCCTTTCAGCAGTTTCTTCCCTCCTCTTCCTCTATTCTCTTTCTCTTGTAGAACAACTACTTGCCCCAGGTGGTCTATTACCACAAGTTTCAGTGAGATAGTGACCTAGTGGCCATCCCTGACTCACTGAGTATACAGGGCCAGGGGCTATCCCTACCCAAGGATCACTGTGCTGGAAATAAAGCCCACTCCCTTCCCCACCCCTCCAGGGCTGCCCAGGGGGAATTGATTCTTTCTGCGCCTTGGCCATAAACTCTGGTGCACCCTAGACCATCACTACCCTAAAAGGAAAGGAGGCTGGTAGGATTTCAAGGAAGAGGGAGGGCAGCCAAAAGGTCTCTTATTTCTCCACCTGCCACTCAGCCACGAAAGCTTTTCAGACAGCACTGCAGAGGCAATAGAAGCTGTAGTGGCATCGCCTGTCCAAGAAGTAAGTCCCAGGCTATCTTCCCACAAGTAGCCTTACTGTTTAATTCAGAAACTCCTTGTCATTCTTGGATGCAGACAAGCCTGCAAGCCTTTGCTGCCCTCTGAAAATGGGGCATGGGGCAGGGTAGGTCTCATCTCACTCCACCACCATCTGGAAGGCAAGAAACCTACAATTTTATCCTTAATCCCACTGTTTGACTCAGTGAACATGGCAGGTTACTTAACCTCTAGTTGTCATGATAGTGTTTTTTAATTTTTTTTTCCCACCAAGAATAATACATAAACCTCTTCCTAACTCCCTGAAATGCTGGATGAACTTGACTGGTGCTTTTTGGAGGAAATAGTTAAATGCCTCTGTTGTAATCAACTAATTCATCTCAAAATCATTTTTTAAAATTTCCTTTTGAAATGGGAAAATATATATCTTTCTAAGGAGAAATGGTCTTCTTCGATATCTGTTGAGAATAAACGCACCATAATTGTGTCAAGTTTTTAAATAGGTATCAATTCCAAAGTAAATGCTTCATTTAAAATGGCAACTTTTAAAGATGGTCTTTAGTACTCTTATAGCTTCTTAAAAGATAAGGCAAAATATAATTTCTGGGAAGACCTCCGAGATTCTAACCAAAAGATTTGGTCAGTATCTTGCTGTATTTTAAACTATAAATGCAGTCATAAAATGTACTATTCCACTAGTGCAATATAAATAGGTGACTATTACCTTGCAGTTCAAGGTGTTGTTAAATCTACTTCTTCCTGATAAAGACAGATTTCGTTTTTGAAATTCCCTTCCTTACCTCTTGGAACACGGTAGTAGTGTTCCTAGAGCTATACAGTTAATCTACTTTGTACTCAGACCAAACCGAAGCTATTCTTAATGACAAGAAAAAGGGGCGGAGGGAAGCCTGTCAAACAGGATTATTCAAAGGAAAGAAAGCGAAGGGGATTTAAAGTTGCAACCTGTCATTACCTTCTTCTACAAGTCATATCAGAAGGACTGAAAAATAGAATAGCACTTTGTCAAAAATACAAATCTAAAGAGGAGAAACAACATCTGGTTTAAAAAAAAATGTTATTTTAACTACCATGATTACCTGGTAGCTTAGATGGCTCAATATGAAAGGTATTATATAGCAGCATTAAGTGGTGTGTGTGAGGGTGTGTGTGTGTGTGTGTGTGTGTGTGTGTGTGTGTTTCCTAACAGCTCTATTCATTATCAGGTATTAAAGGTCAAGGGTAGCATGTCACTGAGGGTGTCAGAAATTCTCAGTTAGATGACTGATACCTTTTATTTGTCTCAAGTTCTTTTCTGGGCACATTATCAACCATTAGCTGACAAATCTTCAAATAATTGTAAAGAGTCGGAGCTTTTCTCCTGTTTTATAGTTTTATGAAACTGAAAAAGAGCAATTTGTCCTCACTGTTCCAAAAAAAAAAAAAAAAACCAACCCTTCCTGTTCCTTTGTCCTCTCATCCTCCCGCCAACTCACTCATATGTCTAACCATAACCCTCCTATACACATGTATGTAAACACATTGCTGTCGTAAGGCTAAGAGCCCAGTAATGCAGTATGTTGCGTATGAAGTCGTAGCACGTTATTAGGGTCTTAACTCATTATTTCCCTTTGCTTTTTAAAAGACAAAGGTTTAACACAAATTAACTGACCTTCAGTAACAGAACACCAGGCACTACGGCACTTGTGCCGTAAATTACATATGATACTTGTGCCCAAACATTCACACTCTGTAAGTGTCCATCCTCTCCTTATGATAGTGGTGGCCTGGTTGCCTTAAGCCAAACCATGAGTCAACAATAAAACCAGAAATTAAAGTTATGTCTTCCACCTCCTTATTCTGAGTTCTTACTATCAAACTAATTCATGCAGCTTCCTAAACGGTAGTTCACAATGGGAAAAGCAGATGGAACTATGGAATTATTATAAAGCAGAGGAAATCCTAAGGTCATCAATAGCTCCATGCCAGAGTTGAACCTATAATTAGTAGCTGGCACTCCAAACAGTTGGCACTACATTTTGACCCAGCTTTTAAAATTTAGCATTAAAAAAGTCACTCAAAAAGAAGTTCACTCATATATACTCGTTACCATGAATCTTGCAAATGTAACCTATAGACTAAACTATTTAAATATGGGAGTGAAAACAAAGGTCCTGATAATAATTTAAAATCTGCCTTTCTCAAGTGTTAAATGCTGAAGAAGAGGGCAAAAATTAAGCCTCAGAGGAGCTGGGACAGAAGGAGAGAAGGGAGGGGAAATTTACTTTGTGTCTCTGAGGCAGATTGCTGCAGAAATTCAGTTGTTATGATTTTATGGGGAGAACTAATTAAATTAATTTGGAAACCCAAAATTAGAAGAAATCAAGCAGATCTACAAATCATGGCAAAGTAACCTGCATAGTAAATAGGATGCTACAGGACTCAATACCATCTCTTTGTATTGAAATGCTGCTTAGGATAGGGTATAATTTCGACAGAAATTGAATTAAGAGGATGGATGGGAATTCTGTAGGGTCCATGCAGACTTCTATTTTTAGACTGTTTGTTTACATAGAGTTCCAGTCTGTATGTGCTGCTAGTGACTAACCCATCAAGTAGCCAGCCATGGAACAATAAGAAATGGTTTCACTTAGGGGGAGGGGTGAAGAGGTTGGGTCATAAAAGCCATTATTTTTTTAATGGGCAGAGACAGAGATCTGAGTGATCAGGGAGTTAAAAAATTGGACACAAAAGTGAGATGATTGCTCAAGGGTAGCTTTCACAATTGTTCATCCCCCACCCCCACTGCCCCCAACTGAAAATTCCAGGTAAAAAGGAAAATCTTAACGGAGAAAAAGAAATCTGGCCCTTTAAAACCATGTGGGGCACTAGGCCGAAGGAGCACTGAATTCCAGTGTTATAAGACAGCTGATCATTTTAGTTGCCTTCAATATCGTTTTCTAAGACGAAGTGCTCTTAGAACACCTCTTGAGGCTGTGTTGATGGTAGACGTGGCTGGATCAAGTGCTTTCCTACTAGCATCGAGGTGACATGGTTTGGGGTTTGTTACTGCACCAACCCCTCCAAACTATTTGCTTTCATGTATGAGACCTAGAGTATTTCTTTCATCGCTAACCATGCATGTTCATTCACACGCTCGCTCACTCATTCATTCACTCACTCGCTCACTCACTCATTCACTCACTCCGTCATCCTTCCATCCTTTTATTCTGTAACATCTATACACATGGGCGGGCACTTTATGTGCCTGGTTCCAGTAAAGTGAAATAGAAGGCTAGAGTTCCTTTCCCCTAAAAGGTCATGATCCTAGAGAAAAATATTCACACATAATTATGTGATACATTATGATTTTGTACAAATTCAATGGGCCTCTCTCCTCTCCTGTCTCTCTCCGTGTATTTAAATACTCTTACAGTATTCTATTGTTGAAAAGCAGTCCTAGAGTTGACATCATTTAACTAGTATGCAAATCCCAACAGTATCACTTGCTAGTCTTATGACCTTGAGATTTAGGTGGAATTTAGCCTCTAAATCATTTCACCTCTCAGAGCCCCAGTTTCCTCACTTACTGATAGTTTAGGATGAGATAGGCACTGTTATATGTATTAATTTATACAGTCCTCTCAATCAACCTATGAAGAGGTTGCTCATATAATCCTTATGTAACATACGAGAAAACTGTGGTACACAGAGGCTAAATAATTCACCAAGGGTCAGACAGCTTAACAAGCTTTGAACACTGGTCACAACATCTGTGCTCTCTTTTAAATTCAAAACTGTGTTGGAGGAAATTGGTTAACATCTGTAGTGTCCTGCTGTATGTACTTAGCACCCATTCCCTCGTCCTTGGATAAGAGCACTTTGATTTCCTCCCTTACTCTCAGTCTCTGTAGGTTGGGTAGGAATAGTCCCATTCCTGCCCCCAAGGATGAGAATATTGAAAACTGCTTGTATACCTGTTCTGGACCAGAAGCAAGGTTAGTGGAGCGCTGAAGTCAAATCCTTATACATCCTCCAAACTGCAAAGCACTGGGCATGCCCAGCCTTGGAAACCACCACGGTCAGAAGCCTTTGCTTTTCCCCCTGAAGTTTGTCATGAAACAGCTACTTGGTTTCAGTTTTCTCATCTATACTGGCCACCAAATTTCTATTTTATTCATGGCCAAGAGTCAACAAAGCTGTAGATCTGTATAAGGCTCTTTACCTACAGGTTGTGTCCAAAAACAAGGAACACACAAACATACTTTTAGGCAAGCAAGTTTTCCTCTCACCATCCCCAGGCATGGCAGGGAGCAACATGGGGTTTCCTAGCTAGAGGGCATGCCCCCACAATCTCACCAATCTCTTACTCCTCCAGAGCCAAGAGGGACAGTACTTCCAAGGCTGGTCCAATGAATGAAGCCATTTTGTCAATGGTCATAGAATTACAAAGACCAGATCCATGGGGTTGGGTTACCTACAGAGAATTAAAAGCTGCCCTCTTTTTTGAGGCTCAGGGGATGTAGTCATGGCCCTCAGCATGGTCTGGACAGTGCAGACATTATTCTGACATACAATTTAAAGTTGGCATTCACACTTACACATCATAATGGAATTGATGACCACTTTAGGGCTGTGGACTTTTACTGATTTAAAGAGAGCATCATTCAAATGGTGCTTCGAGCCAAGACAGGCCAGACTGAACAGGGATTTTCCTGAAATTTTCTTTCACCTCTTGGTTCCTTGTAGCTTTCAGTGATCACTACCTTCCATTTGCTCTCACTGCCCTCTTTCCGTCTCTCAGCTCCCTTCCTTTCCTTGGCACACTTGAACTTGAATATGGTAGTTCCCCCTTCTTCACAGGGGATAAGACTCTCAGTGGATGCCTAAAACTGCTGATAGTACTCAACTCTATACATACTACGTTTTTTCCTGCATGTACATACCTGTGATAAGGTTCAATTTATAAATTAGACACAGTAAGAGGTTAACAGCAATAATAAATAATAAAATAGAATAATTATAACAAGAGCCTGTGATAAAAGTTATGTCAATATGCTCTCTCTTTCTCAAAATCTTATTATACAAATGTGGTGCCTTTTCTGTCTTAACTAAGCACTTATCATGCACTGTGGCCAAAACTTTTGCAGTTCGAGGTACAACAGCAAAACTAGCACAAATTTCTTTTTCCTTCTTCACAATTTCATGCATAGACGATTCCTTCTTACCATAGATCTTTGCAACCTCAGCATGTGATTTTTTTCTCATTAAGTTGAGAACATTCACATTTTCATTTTTAAAAAAGCACTTTACAGCTGCTCTTTGGTATATCCAAATTGCGAGTATCACTACTCTTGTGCTTTGAGGCCATTATTAAGTAAAATAAGGCTGACTTGAACACAACCACTGTGATACCATGACAGTCGTTCTGATAATCCAGATGGCTACCACGTGACTAACGGACAGGATACACTGGACAAGTGGATAATTCACATCCTGGGTGAGACAAAGTAGGACAGGGCAAGATTTCATCACGCTACTCAAAACGGCTTGCAATTTAAAATTCATGAATCATTTATTTCTGGAGTTTGCAATTTAATATTTTCAGACCTCAGTTGACCACAGGTAACTGAAAACTATGAAAATTGAAACTGCGGTTAAGGGGAGACTACTGTAGTGGACTTCAGCCTCTGAAAAGAGCAAGGTTTAAGGACAACAGCAAGGTTAAGCATGTAGCGCCCAAGAGGGAACTGTCGACTGGAAACTGCTAGGCACCAAGTGTCCTTGTCCCTCAAGGGGATTATATCACTAGCTGGGGCGTGAAAGCCCGTCAGCAGACTTCCAGGCTGGAATCCAGCAAAACTGGGAATACAGCAAGCAGATCTGGCTGTTGGTGGTGCTGTTTTTAACCGGCGGCATCCCAAGGCTCTCTGCTACCTTCTAGTCAGTTGACTAAAGCAACATTTTCCTTACTGCATTTACTAGAATTTCAAGAAGGATGACCTCAAAGATGTCAGACATAGTTTTCTGTATTTTATAGCTACTAACTGATCCATTCAATACTAGGAGACATTTTTCTGTTTTCCCCACTATTTTAGATGAATTATTCCTAAATAATTCCTGCACGAAGGTTCTATCTTTGCTCAGGCAGGTTTCCCTCTGTCCCAGCCCACGTAGAACATCTGTATGCAACCTGAATGCTCTTGGTGCTGACAGCTCTGCTTCTCCCCAGACTGTCACCATCTGGCCGTCAGCTGTGCACTTCTGAGAACCCACGCGTGCGAATGCCAGTCTTCTCCCTGGAAGGCTGCGGGCTTAGCATTTCTCCAGGATCCTAGCCCAGTGATTCAAGTGAATTTGAAGTTGTTTTTCCCCCTAACACTCTCATCCCTCAGCCTTTAAAATAATAGTTCACATCTATCAATAAAAAACAATAAAATGTCTTTTTAATTAGAGGAAGTATTTTCAATTTGTCTTACCACCAGATCGAAGGTGAAATATGTATTTTCCATGCGATCTGCTGTGTCACATCATGGAAATATAAATAAATTCTGCTAAGAATTATGACATACATACTTGGAAAGCAGTTCATTTCAACTGCCTCTTTAAAAACAAAAATTTGATCATATTTCTTTAATCAGACACTTTATTTTCCTCACTTGTGTCAAAAGAATATGCCAACAGAAAAGAACACAATTCCTTTTGCAACGTTATGAAATTACTTTCTAAAATTGTACATGGAAAATAAAACGTTACTTCCAGCATGCCTTCATTATTTCAGCAACTAACTCTTCCTAAGTAACAAGTATATTTGGCTCAATTAATTCGTTATTTTGAGAAACATTTATCAGTGCTTACATTAGATCAGCATCAAAAATATAGAGATGCCCAAGCCATGGAAACGGTTCTGGATCTTGCAGGCTAGTCAGTAAGGCAGAAAGAAAAGCAAACACTTTTAGTTCAGCTCAGAAAGTAGAACCGTAGAGACACAAAAGCCCTTCAGAGAAAGCGCTTGATTTTTCAACCATTTTGGTTTCTTTTAAGGCAGACGCTGGGTGATCTTTTAATTCAGATTTAATTTAAGAAGACAAGGGCCTTTTGTCCATAAATAAATAAGTAATGTTTTTAAACCCTCTTACCTCCCTGATAATTTTTTTTCAAAATTTATTTTGTTTTTCTTTAATTATAGGTGATTTTCATCTCTGCAGTGGTTCTTAACCTTTTCAGGGAGGTCAACACGAGTAAGTCAGAATTAGAATCCCAGGGGAGGTTTATCAGTCTTCACGTGACCTCTCTATTGCTGTGCTCACAATTCTTAGTGTGAAGGCTTTGTAAAAACATAGTTTGCTAGGCCCAGCACCCCTAGAGTTTCTGATTCAGCAAGTCTGGGGTAGGAACTGAGAATCTATATTCCTAATTAGTTCCTAAGAGATGCTGCGGGTCTCGGGACCCAGCTTTGAGAATCACTGCTCCATCCCATCAGGCTATCAAAATAAGGGTTGCGTTCTGTGAAATTTCTCAGATAATTGTGATACCCATTTCTTAACCACTAATTAACTCTGAACTTTCTCCACCAGCCTCACCAGTTCCTTTTTCACATTTGGTGTTCGTGCTCTTCACACATTTAGAGAAATTGATAGTCCTGCTGGTTTTCTTTCTTTCTTTCTTTTTTAGTGGCACCAGATCCTGCAGGTACAAACCTCCAGATTAGCCTTGCTCCTTTACATACTATCAGTGATTTCCCAGTCTCTCTAATTATAAAATAGGATCTGTCAGGTTATCCGTCTACATGTCTGTTGGGGATTTATAAGAATACATTTATAATAACACTAACACTACTATAGAAGTTAACATGTGCCAGGCATGGTTCTAAGAACTTCATATATGTTAATTCATTTGAATTCTCTCAACAACCCAGTGAAGTAGGTATTATAATCATCTCCATTCTAGAAACTGGACATGGAGGCCCACTGAGGTTAAGAAGTTTGCCCCAGGGCATCAGCTGGTAAGTGGTGGAGCCTGAGCAGTCTGGCTTCAGATCCCTGAACCTAACCACTCTTTCCTGCTGCAGTCTGGAAAAGTTAAAAGCTATTAGTGTTATCTATTAGTGATTTTTTTTTAATTTAAAATCTTTCTGAATTTCCATAAGATTTTCTACAGTTATATTATGTGCCTATCCTAAATTTAAACTAGTAGTAATTCAAATAATTCTAAATCTCCTATCTCTTACTGGCCATCTTTTTCACCAGTGTTAAGTTTTCCACCACCTGGTTTATCATATGATAGATGGTTTAATAGTTAGTGGAAAGATAAGCTTTCCATAAATTTGGGAAAAGCAAAAGGAAAGGGAAAAAACCCTCATACTCTTCAAGAGAGATTATCAAAACTTGATCGTAGATAACTGATGGGAGGATGAACGACTCTCCTCTGACACTGTTCAGATGTGTCCCAAAGTAGAATAAGAGTTCTTTTCTCCCATTTTTCTGTTTAAATAGCTCCTCAGAGAGGAAGATTAGGAAGAACATGCTTGCTCTTTGGGAGTTCCTATTCAAGACTTCCCAGGGGTAAAAAAAAAAAAAAAAAAAAAAAAAATCCATCAATTTATAAGGGAAATGTCCCATAATTTAATTTAAGGTGAATCCAAACTCTGGGTGAGTTGAAAAATTTCTGATACTCAAACTCTTCCCTCCTCTCCTGGTTCTAGTGTAGGAGTCTGAAGACTCTCTGCCTGTCCCTCAAGCCAGGTACCCATTTTGAAGGTTGAATACATAGGGCCTTGTTGTCATTTAGGCCACATGATGCTAAGTCTTCAAAACATTTCAAACAAATCAGATTCCTTTGGTTGAGTTGTACCAAAATATGCTGTTCTGAAGTGCCACTGTCAGACTTTTCAGCTTAATTTTAATCTCCAGAATAGAAAGATTTGATTAAAATTAACAGAATATAACATTTTTTAAAAGACATTATTTTAAAACCCATGGGATTTCCTAAGGAAGAGACAATTGTTTTTAATATTTAGCATTTCTATTTAATCAAATTATAGTATCTTACAGTTTAAAGACATGGCACAATTTGGATTATAAAATCATTAACAGTTGCAACTACAAAATACTATGCTTAAGTGTCAAAAGAAAAAAAAAGAAAAAAGAAAACCAAAAACACTCAAAACCCAGATTCTAGATCTGCTTTGGCCAATAATGTACTATGTGACCTACAGTAAATAACAACGCCTCAGGCTCTCAATTTCCACATCAGAAAAAAAAAGGGTGTATAACCAAATGTATAGAATATTAGAGAAAGAAAGACTTCAATAAAGATCTAGTGGTTCTCAGTCAGGGGTTCTGAACCAGCCAAGTTAATAATGCTTTTCAGTGGGTAACAGACAATGAGCTATTTTCCTTACAGGAGTTCTTCAGAGACTTCTGGCAGGGGTACCAGGTTACAAACTTGCAAAGGGGAGAATGTAGTTATAATATGAAAAAAAAAATCACTCATAAATTAACTATTACAAAAAAAAAAAAAAATAGCCCATTGCTATTCCCCTGTGCCAATAGACCTCGCCTTGCCTTCGGCTTCAGCATCTCTGTTCTCTTTGAGAGTTACTAGATGGCTTGAGCTCTTTCAACCACGTAGTGCAAGTGCAACACGAAAATCAACTGCAAACTGAGTCAGAGATGAGGCACCAGGATGATGGTGCAGCAGAAGGCAAGGGTTTGCATATCAAAGGAGTAAGGAGGTCTTTGGGCCCCAGCTGTATTGCGCTTCGCTATCTAGACACCCCCTCAAGTGACCCTTCTTGCAAGCTGTAAGCAAGTTAAACGTGAAGTGAAAGCTTGTTAGGGAAGAATTTACATCAAAATAAAACAGCATTCTTGTCGCTCCCATTATTCTGTGATATCTTTAGATACAGATGATCCTTAACTACAAGGATAACTGAAATAAAATCAACCTATTTCCATCATTTTAAGCTTCAACTTGCAAGGCGCAGTGACCTCTTTGTTACACAGACTCACTGTAAACGGCCCTCTTCTGGAACCAATTATCCCCGTATAATCGGTACTGCCTATATTTTAAAATGTCTGATGGAAATAATAAATTTTACCCTCGTCAACATGCACAGGTTAGCTAAAATATCAGATTTCTTTGGCTTTGGCCAATAGCGTATGCACCCAGTGTGGTAATCCTGGATATTTTACACTGATCAGAAGCAGTGATTAATATGTTTTGTTAATAAAAATCTGAGAAAGGATTTATTAGTCATTAGATGCAGTTTGGTTAGCAAATTTTCAAAATATAGGCCCCATGGTAAGTGAGTGGATAATAAAGGTGGTCCTTAATATGAATAGATTGGAATTCGACAACGTACACCAGCTCTTAAATTTTACAGAAGCGGAAACTGAGGCCAAATGAGGTTGCAGCTTGCCAAAATCCCCTTCCAACTCTGAATTTTTATTTGTCTAGTGACTCTGTGTTACATTCCTAAGCCTTCCATATATTACAAGGTTTAATAAATCTCCACTGGTGATAAATATATTCAACCTCAATTCCTCATGGTTCAGCTAAAATCCATTTCCTCTGTAGGTAAATTCCATTCCATCATACCTTTGGAAAGTGACTGTTTAATTAAAGCAACCCCATGGCTTGTGCTATAATGCGCTAATGTTAGGCTTGGTTACCTTAGCTCAGTAATCTCTGCTAGTAAAGCATATTTATAAAAACACTTGTAACATGCGCGTTAAATCCTCTTCATAGAACATGTGGCTCTAAATAATGAGAGAAAAATTTGGCAAAAGCATTTTGTGTTCTGCCAAACCCAGCACAAAATGGTTTATGAAATTTAACTAAGACTTCGAGCACTGATTTCTGTTTTTTTTTTTTTTTTCCTTTCTGAATTCTTTGTCCTCCTTGAGGACAAATCTTTTCTTAATTTATAATCTAAATTCTCAAGGCAACTTTTGTTATTTTCCCCATGTTTTAGAAATCTGTGAAAGAATGTTAACTGCAAGTTAACATATGAGGAAAATATTCATTTAAATGATCTCATGTTTTATTATTTTTAGGGGAGTAATTAGGTTTATTTATTTATTTATTTTAATGGAGGTACTGGGGATTGAACCCAGGACGTCATGCATGCTAGGCCACAAATTCTCCCACTGAGCTATACCCTCCCTGAGAGAGCTCATGTTTAGTATTATTAAGGGTCTGTTTTAAATTCCATGAAATAAGTTTAATATATTTTATTTTTTCTATGAGTCATCTTAACATTCCCACAGAAGATTCAAGATTAAAATTCATGGAAAAGAATCCCCTAAAATGCTGCTCTAATTGACCTAAGCCACTTTGGTCATACACAACTCTTGAATCCTGTCTGACCCCAAAAGACCTTGGGTGGGAAAGTTTCAGCTCCTCCCCAACAAGCTGCCTACCGCCTTATAATAAAAATAAATCTCAGACTCAATTTTGCCCTGCATATAGACATTTATTTAACAAACACTTATTAACAGGCAGGTTCAGAAATGGTTTTTACAACCTAATCTGGAAGCTTGAAGACATGCCCACTCTCTATTCTTTAGATATTCTGCACGAAGGTTTACTCGAGATAGAGAAAATAATCCACAAGCAGGATTCTATCCCTTATAGCCTGCCTTGGAGAGCCAGTAAACCACAGAATGGATGAATGGACATAGAGCATCTAGGGGTCCAGCCTCCAGTCCCCTTCCTGCTGGTCCAAGCTTAAGGATTCACCAGATTTATCCCGAAATAGAAAATGTGCCTAAAAATCTCAGCGATCCACGAATACCGTTAATGTCACCAATAATGGCCCGTTTCTAACATTCATCATGCCTATAAATAAACCATGAATTTCCCAGATAAAAACCACTTCTGACATTTAGTATGCTAATTAGCCAAGTCTCAGGTGTTGAGATGCAGAAAGCTGAATCACTTGTACTAGTTACCTCGGAAAAATGGCATTTTCTGATAAATTGCTCGCTGCCCATCTCTGGAATCTCCATTAAGGCAACTGACTGCCCCTTGGGTTAAACCTGAAACTAACAGACACATATGTCATGTTACACTGTCAGTGCTAGAGCACTTTTTAATTGATTACAGATCTCATAACCAAGCCTTGATTATTATTATTAGGCATTTTGAGATAGCATTTATAGCAGTAACAGGTGAAATAACAAGAGGAGAAATTCTGTTTAGAATTCTCTTTGCATTTCTAAATGGGAGTTTTCTTAGTTTGGAGAGTTAATTTTCATTTTACCATACGTATTCCATTTTACCATCGACCTTTACCTCTATGAATTGGTAAATACTATTCATGGTAGAGATCTTGAATAGTTAATTTACTGCTATGTTAAACTTGGAGTTCATTCCATTTTGCCCTAATTCCTGCTGATTTAAAGCACTCCCAGCTAGAGATGGTTTTATAAACAGAATGGTCTTTAAAGGAAAAGGAATGTTACTGTGCTTTTCTTTCCCTTTTTTATGCTAGTTGCTAAGCATTAGAATTGTGAAAACTATTTTTAAATTTAAAAGCATTTTCATTATCTAGCTCTTATGAATTCATATGTACACAGAGGCATCCACCGAAAGAAGTGAACAAGCTTTGACACTCAGTCAAGAGAAATAACCATTATGGCCAATCTTTTAAAGAAGCATATTCCAAATTGGCATTCCAGAAAAACTAGGAGAGCCAGAAAGGGGTGATTTAAGTGTTACTGTCCTTTAAGCCTGTGGTGTTAGGGGAAGGAAACTGACATTTGTTGAGTCACTATGTGTCAGGCAATGTGCCAAGTACTTGACATGCGCTATTTTATTAGATAGATTTACGATCATTCTATTAGGGATGGCAACAGTATAGGGTTGAAAGAACAGGCCTTGAAGTCAGGAAGATCTGTGTTTAAATCTTAGCCTCACCACCCTGTCTCTGGGATTTTTGCCAAAAGCTGTGTTCTCTGAGCCTCAGTTTCTTCGTCAGTAAATACTACTACTTACCTTATGGGGCTAATATGCATGCATGCCTGTGTGTGTGTGTTTTAATGACTGGTATATAGTCATCACTGAAATATGTGTCTATTTTCTTATTACTAATGAGTTAGCATTTCTAACAAAAGATATATGTCCTAGGGTAAGTTGTGTTCCCCCCAAAGCCCTAACCCCCAGGACCCCAGAATGTGACTATATGTGGAGATAGGGCCTTCAAAGAGGTGATTAAGTTAAAATGAGGCCTTTGGGGTGGGCCCTAATCCAGTCTGACTGGTGTCCTTATAAAAAAAGAAAATTTGAACACAGATATCAAGGGCATGTGTGTGCACAGGGGAAAGGCCCTGTGAAGACACAGTGAGACCGTCATCTGCAAGCCAAGGAGAGAGACCGCAGGAGAAACCCATCAGCTAACATGAATCCTGGACCTCTAGCCCCCAGAACTGTGAGAAAATAATTTTCTGTTGCTTAGGCCACCCGCTCATTTATTATGGCAGCTCTCGCAAAATAACACAGTGTAAACATAATCATCCATGTATTGCTACTGACGTCAATTTCTTTGAATATTTTTAAAATAAAATTTTCCATTATCAAACAACCCCAGTGTGGAAGTTAATGTGAATTATCCTTGGGAAAAGAATCTTTTTCCAAGTGGCAGAATAGCAAATGTGATGCGTTTTAAAGAGCCCTTGTGAAGTTTATGTAAGTAGAAATGGAGCAAATGAAATTGAACATGTCAGCCTTTATTCATTTATTGCATATGGATGGATTTATCAGGAATTTATTTTGCAGTCCCAGGTGATAGAAAGATAAATATAACACAGTCCCTGTCCTCAAAGAGCTCAGAGGCAAACAGTAAATCATGCATTTTGTAAAAATATTCCAAACTGCTCAGAGAGGTGGTGAGTTAGGAGCTGTCTCATTTCCCAGAAGCATAAGGGGAAGGGACCTTTGGAGTCTACACAAACTGTTCTGTGAAGACACTGATCCTAGCAACCAGTCTGGTCCACAAAGATGAACAGAACTCTAAGAATATTAATTGTGAAATTAGAAATAAAACAGGAAAACATATCATTGTAAAAAGCTGTAGAATCTTTACATTTTGTAGGTGCCTCTATTGCCTTTAACCTCCAAATCATTTAAAAAAAAAATCCACTTCATTCCATGTCTGCTCCTAACACAATATCCGAGCCCCTCTCATCTCCTGCCTGGACTGCTGTGGCTGTCGGCTTCCAGCCTTGTCCCTCTACAGTCCTTCCTTCACAGAGCAGCCAGGCTGATCTCTTTTAAGTCCCAAATCTGATCGTGTCATTCCTGTGTTTAAAATATATCGAAGATTTTCTGTTTTCAATTAGGAGGCACATTAAGGTTCTTTACCTTTGTCTCAGAGGCCCTATGTGATCTAGCTCTCCCTCCACTCTGACGTCACTTCCCATCACTGTCTTCCATGCCCACTTCTCCCTCTTTTGTGAGCACGCCCAGCTTCTCCCCAGTTTAAGGTTTTGGCATTAGATGTTCTCTGCCTGCCTGCAAAGCCCTTACCCTGGATGCTTACATGCCTGCCACCTTCTCTGCATTTCAGCTTAAATAGAATCTCCTAGAGAGGCCTTTTCTGAGAACATAATCTAAAATTGCTGTCTATCAGTTTATTTTATTGTTATCACAGCACTTCTCATTAGCTGGTATTTCCTTGTGTGTTTCTTGTTTGCCCCTGGAGGATGTATGTTCCCTGTGAGCCATGACCTTGCCTGTCTTGTTCATGGCTGTATCTCAGTTTCCAAAGTGCCTATCCCGCAGTAGACACTCAGTAAACATGTTTTAATTCATGTGTTGATATAAAATGAAGCTCAGGCAGAGTCACAAAGGTATGGTGATCTACCCTGAAAGGGTAAACCTGCAGTGGGATATACACAACCTATATATTGAAAGTGTCCTTAGTGAGAACATGACTCTGAACTCTGTTCACACAATTGCAGTACGTTAGACTTCAGAGGAGCACTTCTTAAAAGTAGTAGTTTTAAGACAAATAAAAAATAAGGACTATTAAAAAAATTTTGACAACTTTTACTCAAAAAGCAATCTGAGTACATAGATTTAAGTGGTCAGTGTCTTGGAGATGCAAACCTTGTGATGACCTGTGCTGCCATTGAAAGTAAACACTGAAAGGATTTAGGTGCTGGATTCTTTTTTGCAAATAAATGCTTCTTGTGGACAGACAGGTGAAAGGCAAACTCCAGTCTTCAATTCAGCTTTAAGAAAAGTCAACCTAAAAAGTCCCTTTTTCCTTAGGTATTTGTTACAGTTGAAGTGTATTAAGTTTTTACTCCATTCATAAAACTGAAGAGCTTGACAGATTTCTGAGTGATCTGAACTGGATTAAAATGAGATGTTTATGAAAATTCTCACATTTCAGGCATTTAGTTGATTTGCTATGGGAGAATAATTCAGTAGAACTCTTTGAAAGACTTGTGTTAGGATATAGAACTCTAAAGTTAACTTTGTCTTAAAAATTTAATTCTCTAGTTCCATCTTAGAAGATATGACATAGAACAAAATATTTAAAATACATATTAATCAGCAAATTGGTTTTATTATCTTGTATTTTTAGAGGTTGAATTTTTGACAGTGAACATGGATGGTAGTACTCCACAAATGAATGATTACCTGGATTTGAAGGTCTTCAAAGAAAATTAATTCATTTTAATAATCCTTTACAAATTTTACCTCCTTTGCTGATAAAAAACTATTTTGTTGCATCTAAACACAATGTGCAGTTGTTAAAAGTTTGGTTTTTTTTTTTAACTTTCTATCCTCAGTGATGTAAAACATGCCATTTTAATTTAGCATGTATGTGCTGGTCACCGTGACTCTTGGTCTTCTGTTGACTAAATTATTTTGATTTAGTGCATTCTTATATCTTTTTGTTGATTTGACAAATATGTTCTTAGGACTTACTTTAAACATGTCGTATTGGGTATTGAGTCACTCATTCATTAATTCATTTACAACTTAATGAGACTTTTCTTTGTTCTAGGCAGGCTTCTGGATATTAGGGATAGATGAATAAGATAAGGCTCTATCTTTAAGCTACAAACAGTCTAGGGAAAAAAATTCCTATTTTCCACTTCATTGATTATTTTTTGATTTCTTCATTCAATGGAAAATTAAAAATTTTTAGCATGATTTGTCATATGTAAATTTATGATATTGAGGGATTTTCTTGTTTGTTCAGATATCTGCTTTTCTCTCCACTGTCACAGACACTGAGTATGGAAATTCTATTATTAATTACCTCCGTTGTTTATAGATTGGTGACGAAAATTCAGTTTTGTTTTCTGAACTAAGGATAAGCCTCTGTATGGATGACTAAAGACAACTCAAATGTACAAGGGAGTCATGTTCTAATAGCTCATTTATAAGTATTAGCTGTTGAAATCAGAACATATTTCCCTATAGTGCTATACTGCATGACTTGGTTTGACTCTTAGGCTAGTTTCGAAGCCTGCTTAACCCATAATGTAATTAAAATACATTAGTAACAGCACAGGCTCATGTCTTGGCTCCCAGAAGCAAGAAGTCATTTGGAGCAGAAGCAGGAAGAACAGAGGCATTTCCGAATTTCTTAGTCATAGAACCTTCATTAGGTAATACTTGGAGGTAAAAATATAATTTTTTAGAGCAGGGTTTCTCAAACATTAATGAGCATCAAGACCCCTGAGGGTTTTGAAGCCGATTCTGCTTCAGCAGGCTCAAGGTGGAACCTGAGATTTCTGCATTTCTAACGAGCTTCCAGATAATGCCATAGCATTGTCTTCAGACCATGCTTTGAGGGACAAGATCTTAGATTACCTTAACTAGTCACAAGACTTCTGTAGTTGGAATTCCTCTGCCCTGCCCCCACCTTTGTTGATTGTTCTCTCAATTTACTGTGACAACCTGCCATCTCTCCCCATAAAATATTTCCTACTCCCAAACCAACCACAGAATCCCCCATCTCTACAAATAAAGCTGATTTCAGCTAATGTGTAGAAAAAAGCTACCTAATTTAAATTGCTTCACCTTTATATGACTAACGTCACATTAACCCTAAAAAGTGTAGACTGATTTTTTTTTAAAAAGAGATGCCTTAGCCAAATGGAGTCTTCAGTTGGAGGAATTTGGGATGTTGCATAAAAATAAAAATAAAAAACAAAAAACTCACACCAGGTGCTGAGAGAGGGATATTTTAATCAAGCCTGCCACGGAGCCCCGCGTGGAGATGTGCCTCAGGACTCAATGTCCCAGAGTTACTTCTGTGTCTTACAGGTACTCCTCTTCCTCTACTCCTGGACTGCTGAGGCCTTCGAAAGAGTAGGCTGACTGCTTATTCATTATTAAGTTCTATTTGAAACAACTAATGTTTATCAAGCCCTCACTTTGTACAAAGCACTGTGATGAAGATTTTATTTGTAGGTAAATAAGCTCTCAGGGAACTTATGGTTTAATAAGAGCTGCACTTTTACCTAATTCTTTCCTTATAGGAAACAAAATTCTACACCTGTCCTAGGTAACTCTGACTGTCTAACAGACTTAGATCAAAAAAAGAGCCAGCTGTGAGCTTAGGAAAGTCACCATCTTTGGGGAATTTATTTTCAAGCCTATAGAAGTTTCCAACCCAGGCATTAAAATTATAATAATATCACTCTTGTGTGACCCGTCTGTGTCTCTTCCTCATCCCTGCTGGTCTTTATATTACTTCTGCTCTCATAGACCTGATCAACAGTGTTACTCATCCCTGCCCCCCACCATTAGATGTGTTACTTCCTAACAAAATATGCCCTAACGTTGTAGTCCTGTCTCTGTCCTGTGTCAGTATCTGTGAGATCAAGCTCCTTTGAAATTTCAAGTTCAAATTTACTCTGGGTCAAAAATTGATAACTTAAGGTGGTCTCTTTTGTATTTGACCAGTACAGTATTAACTTAGGAAGAATAAGAATGAGGATAAAAACGAGAATGAGGAAGAGGAGGAGGACGAGAAGGGAAAGTAGACTGGATTTAGTAATTGTTGAGTTTACCCCACACAGAGGCCACGCTGCTGCACCTGATACCTGCTGGCTAGGCTGCCTGCAGGTGTTTGCATTTCCCATTCTCTGCACTAACCATACTCTGTACTAAAAGGGGGACTAGACCGTAAATTAATTTGTTTACCCACTTCTCTGGTAGTTGTTAGAAGAATTTCTGACAGTGTCTCACTCTGGTACCATTAAATAAATATATATCATGTCTGTCATCTTCCAGAATTTGATTTTGAAGTTTATTATAAATAAGTGTGTTAGGATTTTCCAAAGAAGCAGACTGAGATACAACAGGACGTGAACATATATGTAGAACTAAATTTTATTTCAAGGAATTGGCTTACACAGGTATGGAGGCTGCCAAGTCCAAGATCTGCAGGGTGGGCCATGAGGCTGGAGAACCAGGGAAGAGCCAATGCTGTAGTTCAGGTTTGGAGGCCATCTGCTGACCAAAAGAATCCCCTTTTGGTCAAGGGAGGTCGGTCTTTTGTTCTATACAGGCCTTCAGTTAATTGAATGAGGTCCATCCACAATGTGGAATGCAATCTACTTTACTCAAAATTCACCAGTTTAAATGTTCATCCCATCCAAAACACCCTCACAGAAACATCCAGGATCATATTTGACCACAGATCTGGGTACCATGGCTCAACAAAGCTGCCACAGAAAATTGACCATCACAGTAGGAACAGGTTTAAAAAATAATCATGTCCTATTTCAAAATACTATAGCAAGGTGCATGCATAAGAATTATCCTAACATTTCTTAGGACTGATCTGACCACAATATTTTGTCCAATTTGACTTCTACCTAGATTCCACTACCTGTGCCCCTGTAACCAGGAATTATTCAGCCTTAAGAGTCTGAGAGTGGGGAGGTGGGGAGTGGGAACAGAGGGAGAGCAGTAATATAGTTGCTTTTGGAGAAACTAATAGATATTTCTTCCTTCTATTATAACGAACGGATTTTACCCCAGTTCCTTTTTTTTTCCAGTTCCTTTTTTAGAAGTCTTCACTCTAGAATTACTAGAAACATCTAAAATTCTGTATGCTCACCTTTCATGTGATGAAAACTATAAAACATAATCCTTTAACAAAAGCATTCATTTTCATTTTGCATATATTTATGTATTGAACTAATAACTTCTAAGCTCTTTCATGGGAAGAAATTTGTGAGCCATTTGTGCTGACTCTGGGTGGTCCCTTTGTTGTTCTGTATTCATTTTATTGGCGATTTTGCCAATTAAAAATTATTTCATCTTTAAACTTGCACAAAGTAGGAGAAATGACCAAGTTTCCATCAAAATGCAGATCAAAACTTCAGACTGCTTTACTTCTGTTTAAACTAAGAATGGGTATTGACATTAAGCTCAAAATAAAGTGATCACAGATTGTTTTTTTGACATACTCTGCTGGGACTTTTCAGAATAAGATAATTTGCATATAAAATGTCATTGCTTTTTCATGTATCAGTTTATATGAAATAGTTTATCACAAAGCTAACATTCAATTTTTATTAAGTATAAAAAAGATTATTAGACTGTGGACAATTAAAGTCTATGTTTATCATATTTTTCAGTCAGATAAAACTTTGATCCATGAAGTAATTAGAAAGTCTGTGTCTTATATTCGAGCTTAAGGAGAGATTATTACCCTATTAAAAATAGCCCCTCTTTTGTTGTGGTGATTTTATACCCTCTTTCTGAGTTTACCAAAAAAAAAAAAAAAAAAAAAAAAAAGCCCTACCTGGGAATAACCTTGTCTTTCTATTCCCTCCCCTGACTCCAAGACACTCTTACTCTGTTTAATCCTTGTGTTAAACCTTGATTATTTGCCTGAACATTACGTTATAGAAATCAACGTCAGTATGTGTAAAAATGTCTGCGTTTTACAGAAGTTTTATAACAAATGGTGTCATGAAAACCTTTCAAATATTTATGAACAGGAAGACAAGGCTTGGCTCCTTTTACATTCTTCTCTATTAATCACATATCGAACAGTAATGGGACATTCGTATGTCTGCTTTCCTACTAGGCTGCAGACTTCTTGAGGGCAGGACCTAGACCATGTTCATCCTGGTTGATGGAGGAGCGGGCACTAGCCCAGTACCTGGCACACAGAGCAGGTCTCAATGAGAGTAGAGGAATGAAGCATCGTTTAAGACTCCACCACTGCCATTAATGATAAATGGATGAATAATAAAAGAAGCAGTGCATCAACCTCAGGCCTGGCTTTTCTGGTTAGTTTCATTAGCAACACATAAACAAGAAACTGTCCTGTGTTTGTTTATTGGCAAAATAGCTTTGACTTTAAAGTCAAACCACTTATTATATATGGTTAATATCTCATCTCTCATTGCCTTCTACCTCCAAATTCTGTTTATTCTCATTAGGATAAAATTTGAAAATTTCAAATGACAATTTGAACAAAAGTAACTGACTGTCTTCACAGACATCATACATAGTATAAACTGCCTATCAGAGAGCATAGTGAGTAATTAAACCCGGTAAGTAGAGACATAGAAATTAGACCCATTTTAAAAATGATAATTATGTTATATCTTCAAAGCATCCTTTCTTCCCCATATCTTATAACTCTAATTTATATCAAGTCCATTAAGTAAAATTTTTCTTCCCATGATATAGATGGATAGGAAAAAACTTTCCTATTTTCTGATAGGCCAAGTGTGTGCTAACTGCTGTGTAAACACAGAAGTGGACGTATTAATATACTAATGTATCTGCAACAATATGTTTAACAGTAATGCTCTAACACGTTCCTTATAAAAGTTTTGATTATATTAAAGTTCTCTTTTCTCAGTATAACTACTACATCTTAAATTCCATAGTCTTTTACAGATTTTACAGAGAAAATGCAGTTTTTCCTGCTCAGCCATCTCCTTAAAAAAATAAAAAAGATTTCAAAATGCAATTAATAATTATAATAATACTAATTTACACTTACAAAGGGCTAACCAGATGCTAGCACTAATACAAGTGCTTTGCAGGTATCTACTCACTTATTTCTCAAGACATCCTATGAAGTAACTATTATTATTGGCCCTCTACTACTTATGAGGTCTCTGAGGTGTGGAGAGGTTAAATAACTTATCCAAAGTCACATGTAGTAAGTGGCAAAGCTGAGATTTGAACACAGGCAATTTATCTCCAAAGTCTATGCTCTTAATCACTAGGAAATATAAATTTTAAAGTAAACTCTGTATTATAAATATCAGCCCTGTATTGACAGGGATTGTGTCTCTTTGGTTTACCTTTGAATACTGTCTTACACAGTTTCATAAATTGTTACAAAATGAATAACAAAATGATACAGATACATTGCAGAACATTCAGAAAATGCAAATAAGCAAAAAAATTAATCTGTAATCCCAACATGCTGTATTTTGATATGTGCCATTTCAGTCTTTAATAAACCTTTTCTTGCATACACGCACAAGATAATTCTTGATTATTTTGTAGAGCTTTTCCACTTAGAATTTTCCCATGTCAAAGAGTACTTGTCTGCAACAATAATTCTTCCCTTTTATAACATCATATACTCTTTCATGATCAATTTTAGTGTACATTTTATAAATAAAATCTATGCTGATGGCAAAGTCATGCTCTGTATAGATGTTTGAAACTGTATCATGTTAAAATGTAAAATGGTCTCATATTTCTATATCTGTAATCCAAAATTTATCATCTGAAATTCTAACATTAGCAGTATTTGAAAAACAATCTTGCTCTTAGCAGATATAAGAATGAGTAAATTAAGTAAATATTTATGTAAGAGTAAGTTTGTTAAGCAATGAGGATGTGATGTCTCCTCTCCTGTCTTTGTTTAGATGTTACTCAGAGGACTTGCCTTCTGTTTTGTTTTGATTCGTTGAATCAGTTTGTATTAATTATGTTGTTTTCAGTTTACAAATTGCACTGCTCCAGGTCTTTTGAGATCTGAATTTAAAAATGCATGTTTAAAATATCATAGCAAATTTATCCTCATCCTAACACCACATAATTTGAAAGCTTGGCATTTCTATTCTAGAGCCAGTGGACTATTTCTGTTAACAAGAGGGATAAGAGGAAGCCAAAATAGATATGCCTTTTTTTTTTTTATTAAATGTTCAAACTTTCAAGCTTCAATACACTGTGTTATACAGGGAAGATGGCTTTTCAGGTCTCCCTTTAATTAGTTGAAAATGGAAAAGTTAATTACATATAATTATAACTTTGCTTGAGTACAGGACTTCCATAACACTGACAGTAGATACAGAACCGTTCTTTTACTCATAGGTATGCTGATTTAGCCTGCGATATCCCTGGAGGGGTTTTGTGGTGATATTTTAGATGACATTAACCGAGTTCTATAGACCTGTCAACCAAACCATACAAAGAGTAAAAAAATATTTTAAACTTAAAAAACAATTCTTTTCTTTATGATTCAGATCTGATTCTGTGAATGACTCCTGATAACCCCCAATGCCTTACATATCAGAGCTTCTACTTTTTATAAGCAGCAATTTCATAGAAACCTTCAAGGGGCAATGGTATTGTAGATAGACTTTCTCACTATGATGCAGATAATTAAGAACAAATAAGAATCATCAAAATGGAACTAGCAGTGGGCACATGGAATATTTGCTCCATAAATATACAGGATAATTACAAAAGTTGTCCCAAAAATTCATTAATTACAGGAGATGTTAGAAGTACAAAAGACATTTTCTACCCTGAAACAATGCGATGAATCAGCAGGGCCAACGGCTTTTCCCTTGATCTTCACATTTCCTAAACTATTACATTTCACTTGATTATTCATCTACTTTTTTTTTTTTAATTTCCACATCACAGATACTCAGTGACATTGCACTGCTGGATTCTCTTCCTCCTCCCCTCTTTCCTTCAGTGGCTCCTCCTCCAGGTCACGTAATTGTGGGCCACTTCCCAGGCGGGCCCCTTGTCTTCTCTCACATGTTTCCTCTTAGACAGTCGCCCACTCTCTGTCTGTGTGTATCTCTGTTACTGGTTTCCAATTTTTTCTTTCTTTGCTCAGATTCCTGTCACACAATTCAGTCTTGACTGCCTGGCTACTCAGGTATTATCTAAAACGTTAACCAGCCTGAAGTGACGTAGGAGCCCAGATCTCAGCATATCTGGAGGGAGACTTCCAGAGAGGGGCGCAAACGTGCTGTTCTGGAAGCCCAGTCTATAACTCGGTTTATCTGCAGTGGTTGGGGGGGGGGGCGCGGGTGGAGGATGGAAGACTGGAGCCACATGATTTAGGATCTGGTGGGCTATGGATTTTAGGAAGCCTTTGGATTTTATCCTAAATATGGTACCTTTGGAGGGTCAAGCCCTGCAAGTGACAAGTTCTGGTTACGCTTTTAAAGAATCACTCCGATTGCTGAGTGGAAAATAACAGGAAAGGCAAAGATAGAAGCAGAGAGAACAACCAGGTTGGATGCTCTTGAGCACTTCCAGGCAGAAGACTGGGAGAGAATGAACAGTCAGAGCAAAGGCGAGCCCACAAGTGTCTGCCTGACCCATAATATGACCGAGGTTAAGTTACAACGAAAAATAAAGAAGTAGGACTTCTGTAATAATAATGAAATAAACCAGAAAAGCAATATCACTTAATGTGATTTCTTATTGATCCTCTGTCTTGATGCTGGTATTTGAAGGAAAGCTGGTTTTATTAAAAGGAGTTTTGATGTTAGAGATTTGTGAAATGTCTGTTGGGAACTTCTGGCTACTTTCAGGAGCTTTAGAAGTCAAAGGAAGTTGGTCTATGTTATAGTTAAACTTCCCCTAATCTCATAACTTTCCTTTTTACTGTAAAAGTGTGGGACTTCTTACCCATGATTAACATTACCTTTATCTTTCAGACTGACGAAAGGGGAAAACAGGAGAGCAAAAAGTGTGAGAGGTCTTTCCTGAAGTAAAAGAGAAAGAGTTAGAATAAAACCGGGGGAGGGATGAAATTAAAGGGGATATTGTGTACCTGACAGAACACCAGCTAAAGTGGAATTAACTGAGCTGTGAAAGGTGGAAGATAAGGAAATGGAGGACCACAACCTGGGCATGGCCCGCCTCAGTGAGAAGAAAGAATCAATGTGAAAAAGAAAAAAAAATTTCAGAATATGAAAAAGAATATGTGTATATATGTATAACTGAACCCCTGTATTGTATACCCAGGAACTAATAGAACATTTTAAATCAAAAGAAAAAAATTTAAATTAAAAAAAAAGAAAAAAATTTTTCAATGATTGGATGTTAAATGCTTCACAGATTTGGAGATTGGAGACAGAAAACCATGCAATAGAATTGGAAAATGGCAATTTTAAAAGTCAGAATTTATTGATTTAGACAAACCTTATGCTGTGAATTGATTGTCAAGAGATTGCCCTTACTATCTTACAGCTAAATAAAGAGTAGAAAAATCCTATTTAGGGAACAAAAATTATAGATGCATTCATTTAAACATATTTCAGTAGGGTTAAGGAATTTTCCACTCCAGAATATACTGAGATATTACCACATACGCTCTAGCAAAGGATAGTTTTCTGAGATCTATTGGCAAAACACTGTCGTGCTTTAATTTGTGAAGTGTTTACCCTTTTGAAATTAGAGGACATATAATTCTTGGTTTTTTTTTTTATAGTAGTCCCCTTTATTATTTGGTAATATATTCCAAAGTTTACACCTGCTTATATGTGTGTGTGGGTGTGTGTTTTGGGACAGGCCATGTTCTTTTTGGATAGTTTTTAAGTAAGTCTCTATTTAACAACTTCCGTGGAATTGTACTTCAGGACTTTAAATGTAAGACTGATAATGAAAATTGAGCTCAAACACATTGAAATAAGGTTATCCTCTATGAAAATATCACCTATACTTTAAATGTCACTACTTCATACTTTATTCAGCATAATTCATTATAAAACAGACAGAAGGCTAAATACATGTTAAAGGTTAAATGCTTGCATCTGCATTTATAACAGTAAGAAAATTAGTAAGTTTTGAAATAATAAACCAAAAAAATCTATATTTTTATCTTTCCTGGCCAGAGAAATTGTGTTAATGTAACCCAGCAGGACCCTGTCAGGCCTTGCAGATACAGACCTTCCTCATAACCTCTGCTGCAGTTCCTCTCTGAGGTACCCAGATAATAGTATCTCATACACATTTCCTGAGTTTTTCAGATGCTAAAAACCACCACCCAATGGAAAAAACTCAACTACCTGATGATCATGAGCAAGTAGCTCCCAAGCCTTTTGGCACCTAAGTACTGATCATCATCGACCAACCAGAGAATTGTGCACAGCTGATCACATGCCTGGGGCCGCCCCTCCATCAACTGGCCTCTACAGAAGCTCAGCTGAAGCCCTTCTGGGAGCTTAGGGCTTCTTTGGGCGTGAGGTATTTGTTCTCCTAGCCTGGCCCTGCAATTAACCTTTCTCTGCCCCCAACTCTGATGTTTCAGTATTGTTTGGCCTCACTGTGTGTGGGGCACACGAACTTGCATTCAGTAACAATTCTGGCAAAGCTAGCCTAGCAGTCTGTCTGTACTCATGGCACTTCAACCCCGGCTGGGGCAGCCCCTCCCCTGGGTCTCCAGCAGCTGCCAGAGCCCACCTGGTTCCACGAAACTGGGAGGGTCTCTCCCTGACAGGCGCACAATGCTGTTTTGAGCCAAGAAGAGTCTGGAGACGCGGTTCCCATTTGGTGTCGCCTGGGGTGAGTGGCTTCTGCTTGCACAGGCCAGGAATTCTCTCCTCTTTATCTGGGCTCATTTTCTTGCTGGAACTGAGCCACTTGGGGCTCACTGCGAGCCACTCTGGGTCCGCTCTCTTTCCAGAGCTGGGCCAGTCTGTTTGGAGGCCTCTGTCTGGGAGTTGAAATGGTATTTTGAGACTACTCCTCTGATTGTGAGACTGTAGCTTATTTGTTGTTTGTGCTTTTGTGTATGTCGTTTTGGGGTGAGCCACTCTGGTTTGCACAGGTTGGGAAATTCTACCTGCTCAACTTGGGTTCTTTCCCCTCCAGGAAGTGAGCTCGTCTGGGCTCATTGGGAGCCACTCTGACTCCATTCTCTTTCAGAAGATCTTTTGTTTGTGGAACCATGTTTGTTGTTTGTACGTGTGGGTGTTAGTACCTACACTGGCCAGTTGAGACATCTTTGGTGAGAAACGTGGCTCGCAGGAGACAACACCAGGGTATCCTTCCCTATTGCACTGACATCACTGCGGGGAGCCTTGCTAGGGATTTTCCCTTTCTAGCCTTTTGGATTGATGGGGGACTGGTTGGGAATCTTCCCTTTTGAAGCTAGGGAACTGTGACTCAGAGATCATATTAAATTGTTGTTTGCTTGATATTTGATAACGTTGGCTATGAATAATTAAATATGGATGATCAGAGCTCTGTTCCATCTTATAGTCCCCTGGAGTATATTTTGCAGAACTGAGAGGTCTTCAGCTATGCTCCTATAAATAAAGGAAAATGGTATTTTTTATTGTCACACTGTGTGGGCTCAGTACTCCCGAGACCTGGAGAACAATGGCCCATGATGGCTCTGCTGTTATATCAAAGTGGGCCTTTTGCAATTTGGCTTTTATCTTGGATGTGTTTTTACCTGAGTCCAAATCCTGTTCTCTCTTCCTGGTTTTGCTGAAAGTGAGGCATGTGAATGTGAGCAGATGATAGGTATACTATTGTCTGGTGGATATTTGGGAACTGGAAAAAAAAATCTATGAAAACAGCCAAGATGATTGGGTTTTATAAAAGCAGTCACAGGAGGAAGTTGCGTTTCTCTTCCTGTGCCTTTGAGATGTAGATGATATAACCTGGGCTCTCAATAAAAAAAAAAAAGGAGGGGGGGGTGTAAACTCAAGTGGAAAAACAGACCTCTGGTTCTGTCTTTTATGTAAAAATTAACTTGTAATTGAGCCCTATTTAACTGACTTAAAAGTAAGTGCTTACAAATTAAGTACTTCTAAGTGTAAAAGAAGCTAGAAAATAAATTTCAGTTTCACAGGAGCTAGGAAATATTCAGTAATAAATTAATATCTGATATTAAAGCTAGCTTAAGTTTGTAGTAATCAATACAGACATGTCTTTTATTGCACCTAGGTTTACTGAAGGTCAGTAAGTTTCTGTTATTTCTGTTGCAGAGTTTGTCAGCAGAAAGAAGAAAATTGATGTGGTGAAATTCTTACAAGTGAATTAAATTCAAATGAGATAAAAGCTTTTGGGTGAACTTTTTAGAAATAATTGTTTCAGCAATATCTACTTAAAAATGATCTCTCCAGATATTTGGTAATTTGAAATTTTAGAGTTGTGCTAAATTAAGTTAAATGATGGAAGTTTATTGAATAGTTGAATAGCTAGGTCATTTCATATAGAGTGGAAAGTTAAGATAAATGTTTTGAGTTAAACAAAAAGGTATGAGGAATAGAATTGCATTTTGTTAAAGGAAAAGTAACTTTTCTGGTTGGGGAAAAAAGTAAGGGACAACTAATATAGATGCAGAAAGTTGTGGAAAGTTTGTAGAAAAAGAGCCCTAAAAAAAGGAGTTTTGTGCATGGTTGGGCTGAGATTAAACTTACTTAGGTAAATGGATTTTGTTATTAAAAGTAGGTTGGTACAGGACTAGATGCAGTTCCTCCCTACTAAGAGAACAAGTTTACTTAGAATGTTCTGAAAACAGATTGTTTGAAACTTACTGATATTTTTGACAAACCTATCAAATTCTAATTAAAGTTCTTTTGGCTTCCCTAACTTTGGGATGCTTCAGAGGGCCCCGGAGGCATCGCAGAGAAACACATCTAACTAGGATTGGTTGGTGTGTTGAATTGCACGGGAAGCTTTGTTGAACGAGTGCTAAGCCTCCTCAGATTGTGTGACATGAATAAATGCTGTTGATGTGGACATTCTAGAAGCTCTGCGGAGTGTCTGAGATTTGGCTGTGTCCTGGTGTATGGTGCTATCAGTTATGATTCTGGTTATTATCGTGGAATGCTGTATGTCACAGCAATTTGATTAAGCTTCTTTGTCAAAAACGTTGTAATCAGATCTTTTATCTTGCTTTTTAAAGTCTTTTGTTATAGACAGTTGAGCTGATGCTTTGTGGGACTGCTTCATCTTCAAGAGGATTCATAAAACAGGGGCTTTGTGACAAGTGAAAGTTTTAGATTATACTACTGAACTGGGTAAGATATTTAAGGGATCTGGTGGAGACTGATTTCATGAAACTCATGAAACTGTTGGTAAGGGCAATTGGTTGCATGGAATTGGGTGAACTGATTAATGGGATTGTAGGTTTTTTGGATTTTGTCTGAGATATTGCTGGCTTTTGACCTACGCTTTTTAAAAAAAAATTTTTTTTTAATTGAAGTATAGTCAGTTTACAATGTTGTGTTAATTTCTGGTATATAGAATAGTGATTCAGTTTTATATATATATATATATATATATATATATATATATATATATATATATATATATATTCCTCTTCATATTCTTTTTCACTATAGGGTATTACAAGGTATTGAATATAATTCCCTGTGCTATACAGTGGGATCTTGCTGTTTATCTATTTTGTATAGTAGTTAGTATCTGCAAATCCTGAATTCCCGATTTATCCCTCCAATCCCCCTTTTTGACCTATATTTTTTAATTAAACTGTTTACCAAGTGTTTGTCTCCCTATCAGTGTTGCCCCCAAAGTTTAGGATAGAAAGAGAATTCTCTAATGGAGTTGTCAGAGTGTAACTACTCATGATGTATAAAAATGCTTGCTTTAAGTCTACAGCAGAAGCACATGTGCTTGCATAACAATTGGGTATCAGTGATCAAGTGTATGGTCTGTGAAGTGTTTCCCCATTAACGTTCCTCTGCACCCGGCCAGGATACCTGACTTCCCCCCAACATGGATAACTAGACAAATATAAAGGAGGCCTAACATTGAGGGACAGATATTTTGATTATCAATGCTGTCTATTGAAAGATTTGTAATCAAAAAAGGAAATGATGAAAAAATCTGCACATATTGAGGTATGGGGAGGTCATTCTGCCTTCTGCATGGTTTGACTTAAACTTTACTGACCAAAGCAGCCTCTTTTATGGCCTTTTGGACATACATTGTACATCTGCCTTTGGCCTTGAGGGAGGGGAATACATTTGAAAGTCAAAATGGAGTAGTTCTGGCTCATACACCCAAGGTAAAACTAGGTGGCCTTTGTGGACATGGTTTCAGACACGTTCCTGGATTGTTGAGAAGTCTAGTTTCCTGAGCTGTGTCATACTCAGAAGGCCACCAGCCACTCAAAGCAGTGTCTGCTGGCAGATGGTAGCTGTAACCATGTGACCTCAAGGTCTCTTCTTGTAATTATTAAATTTTTAGAGAATAAAATTGCTTTAAATCAGATGTTAGCAAGAAAATAAAAAGGAGATGTGTAGTGGTCAGTAGCTCTTGTTATGTATTGTTAATACCACATCAAAAGTTAAAACCTACTCAGATCAAAGTAGACAACTGGCTACCTGGCTACAAATCTCCCCAAAGTGCCAGGCCCAGACTGGTTTTCAGGCTTATTTTCCTGAATTCCTCAGGGAATGAGATCTTAATCATACAAGACTCGGATCCAGGACCTGGACCTTGGGAGTGTTTACAACTCGGTGCCCATTCCCCAGATCAAGGCAGGACTATGCCCCGTTTCAGCAGGAAGTAGCCAGAGCGGTCATCACCCCAACCCCTGAGAGATCTGGGGAAGGATGAAACAGGACTGGAGATTGAAACTGAGTTCCCCTGCTGAGTTTATGATTAACCTCTGTATCCAAAATATCATTCCCCTTCTTGTCCAACACCTGTTCTCCTCTAGACTGAGGAGGATCAAAGAAAACGGGGAAATTGTAACTGAGCAGGACCCATGAACCTTCCCAGGACAGACCCCTCCCCCATAATCTCTGCTGTAGCTCCTCTCTGAAGTACCCAGATAATAGTTGCTCATGCTTATTTCCTGAGTTTTCTTGATGCTAAAAACCACCACCGAATGGAAGGACTCAACTACTTAATGACCATGAGGACGTAGCAGACCTTCTGGCACCTAAGGATTGATCGCCATCAACCAGAGAATTGTGCACAGCTGATCACACACCCGGGACGCCCCTCCCTCAGCTGACCTTTATAACTGCTGGGCTGAAGCCATTTGGGGTGTTGAGGACTTTTAGGGCATGAGGCACACATTCTCCTTGCTCAGCCCAGCAATAAACCTTCGGCCTCACTGTGTGTGGGGCACGTGAACTTGCTTTCCATAGTATTCACAGCATGCTAGAAACAATCATCCTAATTTTTCCGAACACAATTTTTACTGCAGGGTAGGCAGGGCCTTAAATGCATTTCTCACTACTGCATCTATTTTTAATTTCTAATTCAGCATGGAATTCTTAATTCCCTGTCTCTAAGTTGCAGGCTGTTTACAAAGGCTGAGGTGAAACACCAAGCTTTTACTGAGTGTTTTATTTTTAACTTTTCTCTTCCCTCTTTTGAAAATGTGGCTATATATCTGGTGCACTTTTTCTTCTGTAGTTTTCAAAACAGATTTCCTATGAGAGCAATGACAGTGTTCTCTCAACCAAGCAAATATCAGCTAAAGTACATTCTGGACATAAAGTGCACAGGATTAATCAACCTTAATGTATGAAGGTTAAGCTAAGTAAAGTCATTTCAAAACAAGAACAAGAAATTCTTAACAGTGTTCAGATTAAAAAATAACACTTTGATCTGTCTCTGCCTCTCTCTCTCTGGAAAGTTTGCATGTCTGGGTTTTGGATTTGTAGTTTTTGTTAAGAAATATATGACTAGTTGGCACTGTGCTATGCAATTATGTCTTGTCTTTAATTCACCCTGATTTTGAACAACGCGATCACACCTATTTACAAGGTTCCAATATCACCTGTGGGAAAAGGGTCAACTTTCTTTTAAAGCACACAAGATGTGCATTTTCATTTCTCCCTATAGACAGGTGTAGACTTTGATAATCTCCTTTGCTCTCTCCTTGTATCCTCAGAATGACCAGGAAGCAGCATCTTGCAAGGAGATTTTGTATAAATGTTTTCTCACATGCTTCATGGTAATCACAGTTTTGATTCATTTAAGCCATGAAACAACAGATTCTTATTTATGAGGTTTTGAGGTTTATTTTAAAACGTGGTTATGGGAAACTAATCTTTGGTGACAGTAGCAAGAATAGTTATAACCTTGGGGTGGAGGTGGCTAGTTACCTACTGGGAAGGAGCCAAAGGAGTTTCTTAGTATCTCGTTCTGGGTGGAAGGTGCATGGGCAGAATTGTACATACAATTCATCTAGCTGTGCACTTAGGATTAGTGCCCTTTATATATCTACATGTATATATATGTATATAGTATACTTCAAAAATGTGTGTGTGTGTGTATATATAAATACATATATAAATATATACACACACATATATGCTGTGATGCTTGATGGTCAAAATTTAACCAAAAGAGCTTTAGGCTTTGATGAGAATCAGACACAATTGGATTACAGGGACATATTATTTCTGATTCAATAGTTAATTCTTACTTAATACGAGTAAACAATATTTGACAGAAAGTCTATGTTATGTTTGGATAGAAATTTATTAACTAATAGTAGAGTAATGTCTGCTAAAATGAAATCAGTTTTCTTCGTGGTTCAGCTCTCATTTGGGGAAAAATTAGACTTTCGTTCTGTACAGTATCACATCATACACTTATTCTTTTCTACCCACCTTTTATGCTCCACACTCATTCCTCAGCACCAGAAAAGCCACTCTCTTTTCTCGGTGGGGATAGCCATTTATCCATTCCTCTGAAAGGATGAATCTGGGGTTGAACCACAGCACAAATCCTCCAGGACTCTAATTCTGTTCTTTTGTGAGCTAGGAGTATTCGGACAATCCAGGTTGTATGTGCTTTTCAGCGTGGTAAATCAAAGGGTTTAGGGCTTGGAAAGAACCCAGCAGAGGTTTGTTTGTTTGTTTTGTTTTTTCAATGCAGGAAACAGACAAGGCATCAACTAGGGGGAAAAAAAAAAGATCACCTGTGGGAAATTTTTGGAAATGTCTGGGAAAAGAATCATCATAAATTCTCTTTATGTTTTTCTGGCTGTTTAAAAAATTCTCAAAAGCCTCTGTCTTGCTTCATAGACCTTGTTCTTTTCTCGGCATGTATTTGGGAACCTTACACTCTCTGAAATGGTTTGATTATGTTTTACAAATTTAATGATCTCTTACCCCAAAACAAAATGAATCCCGCCATACCAGTGTCATTGATCTTCCCTGAAGATGTTAGAGTCTTGGTCTTGGGGACATTTAAGCCTTTTTAAAAGGAAAAACCAGAAACCAAAAATGAGATCTTAAAAAGTCATAATGCTAGGGGGTGGATAAGGCTCTAAATTTTTACCAGTTGGAGAGAGGGGGGGAAGAGGCAAGCATGAGAAGCCCATGTGAGCTTTTAATTGTTGGCTCTACCTTATCACATTTCATTTTGCCTCTAAAAATTCTGCAGTGAAGGATGAGATTTCTCTACTCACCTCCCGCAAGAACAAATAGTAAAAAGAGGTAATTTTTGCTCAGAAGCCCCTGAGGAATTTGAACACAGAAGTTACTTTCAGTCTCTTCACAGATACATTTTCATTCCTTCCAAGTCCCCTTGTTTGAAGAGTTTTTAGCAGTTAAGTAACTGGTCATCCTCAAGTCCACCTCAGGAGAAATTGGTAGGAAAAAAGCACATCTTGACATCTAGATACATAATGATTTATAATAGTTCAAGGCCACAAACACAGACACACACATGCACACACATATACTTCATTTGAAATGAATATTCCAACCTCCCATTTTAGCTTCCTCAATCCTAAAATTATGATTGACAAATAATTTCTGAGGTTGGTTAAGTGGTTGAGATAAGCATGTTTCATATTCTGCTGCATCTATTTCTCTACAACAAATTATTCCCAAATCTTGACAACTTAAAATAGTACAAGTATATTATGTCATACAGGGTCAGGGATTTAAGAATGGGTCAGCTGGCTGGTTCTGGCTCAGAGTCTCCCGGAAGGTTGCAGTAAGGTATTGGCTGAGGCTGTAGGCATCTGAAGGTTTGGCTGGGCTTGGAGTATGTTTTATGTTTTTCAAAGATGGTTCACCTACATGGCTGGCAAATTAATGCTGGTTGTTGGGAGAAAGCCTTAGCTCCTCCCCACGAGGACCTTGACATAGGTTTGCTTGAGTGTCCTCAGTACATGGCCCCTGGCTTCCCCCAGAGCAAGTGATACAATAGAAAGCAAAGAGGAAACTGCAGTGACTCATGATCCGTTCTCAAAAGTTAGAGCCTACCATTTGCATAACAAGCTGTTGATTTGGGAGGTCAGTGCAGGAGTGGACCTCAGAAGGGCATGAATAATAAGAAGTGAGAATCATTGGGATCAACATGGAGACTGGCTACCACAGTCCTCTCTGGTCCGCAATGATTTACATCCCTACCACAAACAAAATCCATTCACTCCTTCCCAAGGCCCCCAGAAGTCTCATCCCAGTACAAAGTTCAGAACCTCATCTTCTCAGTCAGATCAGGGTGCTGATGTGGCTTCATTGGTGTGGTCCGTTAGGTACAGCTCCTTGAGTGCAGTTCTCTGATTTGAAGGCCTAGAGACAAGCTATCTGCCCCCCACCCCTCCCCCAATCTGTCATACATAGGATAACTGCTACAGACTCCCATTTGAAAAGAGGGGGGACTGGAGGCCCCAAAAATGTCACTGGTCCGTATCATCCAGGCTAATACTGGAACTAGAAATTTGAATTGAATTTAAAAAGAAATCACACCCCATTATTTTTGCACTATCCTGTTGGTTACGGAGGTTAGATTGATTTGGTGTGGGATGCTGGCTACCACCTCTGCAAATGGCAAAGCATAGGAAACTCTTACAATATGAAAGCTTTTCATTTGCCATTTCTTACGGTTCGTGTTAAAGGGCTTATAAACTGTAAATAAGTACACTAGTGTGGCTGTGTACTGTTACTGATACCCAGGTAGCAGTTTTAGCACACCAAAGGGAAGGCTATCCAGGATGGAGGTTAACTCTTAAGAAATAGGATATATCCTTTGTCCTGTATTTCTGGATATATCCCTTTTGTGTGGTCCCTTATATGTGGACTCATGGTTCTGCTTGCTATCTACCTATTGGCTGAGTAGCTTCTCTCAGAGAGAAGAAAGAAATTGCTTTTTCAGGTTCATTAGCCACATTGGAAAAAAGGTTCACAACTCTTGATGGCATAGCAAGGTGGTTTAAGAGCATTGGCATCAAAAACTCTTCACATGGAATCATAGCCCTTCCAGTTACTAGTTATGTGACCTCGGGGAGGTAACTTACCTTAGTCTCACACCTACCTAATAGGGAAATTGAGAAGATTAAATGAGATAATGTATGTAAAGCACTTAGCACACTGTCTGGCCTAGAATAAACCCTCTAATTACTATTATTATCTAAAATTATGGGAATTATCTGTGCATTTTACTACTCTTGGGGGTCAAAGTTTTCCCATCTGCAAAATTAGGGGGTTGGACTCAATTTCTCAGGTTCCTTGCAGCTCTCCCAGCCTGTAGTTTTTCCAGCTGAGTTGGCCACAGCAGCCTCCCTGCCCCCAACCCCTAATAATCACTTGCATTTACACAGCACTTTTAACTTCAAAATCTTTTCATATCAACGATCTCTCTTGATTCTCATCATCACTCTGTGAGGCAAGTAGGCAGGGTAGGCAATATTATCCTCATTTGACTGGTGAAGAAAATGAGATACTGAGAGGTTGTAACTTGCCCAAGTTAGTTGGTTACAAAGTCAAAAGCCAGAGGAACCTGGCTATTATGGTTTTCACCCCAGAGTTTCTTCCTCTAGGCAATAGGGCCTATCTATAGTGTTAAATCTACTTTATTTTAGCCCAAGAAACATGGTAAGTGGTTCAAAGAGTACCCAGGAAAGACCATAGAAATTAAAGAATGTGGGCAATCCTGAGCAAAACCAATGGGACATGGGATGTATATTACAGCTCGTGGGTTCGCATCAGTCTGCAAAGGTCAGTTTACCGTGCACCTTGACTCCCTCCTGACACACTGGGATGTCGTAATATGTATTGGTAGGGTGCTTCCTTTCCACGAGCTGTGTGTAACTTTTTAACAACAGGATGTGAGTAATTACTCAGTTCATCAGTTTTCTTCCTTGGCTGTTGATTGTTTCCAGTTTCAGCCAGGGTTTTTCCATTAAAGGGATTAGCTTCTCTACTATTTCAATCAGTAGCTCTGTTTGGAAATCAATGACTAGAAAACATGTCCAGAGGAAATAAAGGGCATGTCGCTGGTAAACCCAGAGGGATAATTAAGGAGTGGAACAGACTGAAGCCTGAAGTCGATAACGGGAACGTTCTCAGCAGTGTCTCTTCTCTCCTGCTTCTTCCCCGACGTGGCACTCATGCTGACACGTTGGGGCCAGGAGCCAAAACATTGGTCAAATATTGACTTTTCATTGGCAAGACTATCTGGCCACACCCTGGTTCAGAGTACCAAAGATCTGCTGAAACCACTGGCACGGTAGATTAAGCCTCATTACTCTGTGTTTAGTCAAGGGATTTAGTAGTGTTATTTCTAGTTCTTAAACTGGAATGTCATACCTGTTTTCATGGTACTTACTTGGCCTGGTCTTCAATTGTTGAATTCCTGTGGGTAATGAGACAGCTTTCTCTCTAATCTTAGAAGTATGGTAACGAAGATTCCAGCTGAAATATCCTACTAGCAGGGAGAGTGTGTGTTCGGTTCCCCATGAGAATCTAAAAGTTTTCATCAAAAAACTCTGCCAAGTCCCTTGAACCTTCTGAGTTTGCAGTTTCCCTCTCTGTGGAACTCTGGAGGCAGTCTTTTTAAAAATTAGATATCTTACATATGCTATATGTGCTTATATAATATACAAATTATATAGAAACATAAACATACATGTGTACCTGAAAACAAGACCTCCCAGCTACATTGTATTCTTTCAAGGATCCTGTGTCAAGAAACGAAATGTTAAGGAATGGGATTTTTTTTTTTTTAAACAAGTTGTTATTAAAGTGTCTTGACTAAAAATTTGTTTTAGGTAGGAAACTTCTTCTAAAACCTTTTATACAGAGTTAATAGTTGAGTGTTTATACAGAGCTGTTGACTGGTTTTATTATCTATCCCACTGGGAGGTTTGGGTGGAAACAATTCTAATACACTTGTCCATCCTTAAAGTCTTAAAAATCAGCATTTCCTTAAGCCCAACTGAAACATAGTAAATTCGTTTTGAAAACCTCTAGATTTTTTTTTCCCCTGAGGGAAGGTTTGGACTATCTGGACACGTGGAAACATGTTATTGTTGAAAAGGCATTGCAAATGGCAGGGTTTGCTCCCACCTTGAGTGTTAGTCCATGACTTCCCAGCCACCTTACAACAGGGTTCCCTATTAGTAATTTTGCTGAAAGTACTCTGTAAATAAGTGCTACCCTGTACTCTGCCACTTTGATAAGGAACAGCTAAGCCCTTCAAAATGAGTACCCATCAAATATTTTGGAGTCTTTCACCAAATGTCAACTACCAGGAAGTTATAAAAAAACAAGCTTCCAGTCCCCTTCCTAGGGCTCTCTGCCTCCTCTGTAAGCTTCTTGGGGTTATGGTTCACATTGTTTTGGCTTTTTTTTTTTTTTTTTTTTTTTTTACTATTTTTCATTGCAAGGGACCACAAAATTGCAGTTTGATAAATGCTTGCAAAATTAAATTGCTTCCCTAAACTGATGAGAGAGATCTCTACACCCAAATCACAGTCCAGAAACAGAGAAAGCCTCAGCACAGGACTAGCCTCTCTTTGCCCTGTGATATCACTGGTGAATTTTAGGAAACATAAAGCTGTAACGTACTTTAAAAATGATCGGACACTTTTATTTCAGTTTTACTAGAGCTCTGGCTTTTGTGTGATTGAGGGCAGCCCTGAAGAATTCTCTTCACTGTTTTTCTGTCTTATATACAATTTCCTGCTATTGCATGATATCAAAGATGTCTGCATTATTACAATTTAGCCATGTTATTGAAGGCACTAGAAAGAATATTTTATGAAAACTTTTGTTTCTATTTTATATTTGAGATGCAAGATTACAAAATATAAATTGTTTTCTTTTTTCCTCAATTTTTATTAGCTTCTCATCTATTTCTCAGAGTGAGTTCTCTCAAAAGAGATTGTTTCAATGACAGGTATCTATTTTTCACCCTTATGACATATGGGCTTCTCTAGACACTATGAAATTTGGGAGATTTATTCTTTCAAATCTCCATCACCTCCTTACACATAAATGCCTGCCTGGGCCACGTATGGATGAGTGTTTTCCATTTCCTGGGCAGGTCAGAAGTGAATTTCCCTTTTAGCCAGTCAGCATATATGTAAGGAGCCTCTGTATGTCTACTGTTTCCTAGGAAGCAAATGATTGGAACAGTTTTCTCTTGACATTTTCTAAAAAATATTACAGGTTCCTACCTGTCAACAAAATACATGAAATTGGAGCAATTTTGTGAGGCACAAACAGAAGAGGGCTAAAATACTGTCATTGCTAATAAAAAGTATGTATGGTGACAAACAAAATGTGTCAGCAGGAGAGAATGCAATTTTGCATTCCTCTTACCACATTCGATAGATTATCATACAGTTATGTTTAAGCCAAAGAATCTTGGGTACTTTCAACTTTCTGTTTAACTCTGGGTTGTACTGGGATTTGGAGCAAATTTAAATATGTACTTTATTCCCTGAGACTGCCTATCAGTGGCTCCTTATTTTATTTTGGTTTATTTTGTTTTATTCTAGGATGTCTAGTATTATTTTTGGCATTATACACACACACACTTAAAATGTATTTCTTCATTAATTCCATAATTAAATAGTGATAGAAAATTTGTCCTAGGAAATTCTAAAGTGTATAGTGAATGAACTCACAGTCCTTCAGAGATACTATTTTCAAAAATCCCTTAAAACTGACATCTGGTAACCATTACATCTTAAACATATTGAAATGAAGTCCATCTTCACATATTTCCAGATGCTTTTCTTTATATTCCTTTTAATGCGCAACGCCACCCTACCAAATGTTTTACAGCAAGTGTTTTGAAACATATTTAGTGTCTGTAGCAATATTACTTCACGAAGGAAAAATGTGAATTTAGAGAGTTGCATTTTTAACACCGATTTAATTAGTTTTATCTTTTCTCCCCCTTGTAAGATAGAAAGACCCGACATTCCACATCATCTGCCCCCCCTTTCCCTTCCCACATCCTTCCCAAGTCCTCGGCATTGACCTTAGGAAGGCTGATCACACTGGAACTTGCAGGTTGGTGAGGCCATTATGGGTCCAGGAGTTAGAAGTAGCCCAGTTCCTCCAGATCTTTGAAGACTGCCTCATGGAGTAGGAAGCAGACTCCGAAAACCTGCTCGTGAAGCCATTCAGACTCAAACGAGTTGTACCTACCAGAAAACAAACTTACTAATTAAGAATGGGGAGGTGAAATGCTGAGGGTACAACTGAAGAATCAGATCTCTGGACAGAGGTTGGTAGACTGCCTCTCTCCCCTCTACCGCTGGCTATCAGGTTCCCTCAGTTACCATCACTCCATCTTAGAAATTGCTTAGAAAATGGTACCAAATTATGGGTCACTACAGGCCATTTTTCCTAGATTCTAAGGTGTGTACTTCTGCTCTTTTATTGGTGTCATCACTACACCAGTCATTGCTTCTCAGAGGACTGGCGTAATTGGTCGGGATTCTGTTTCATCATTCATGTTACATTGCTTATATTCTTGTTTAAAGATGCTCTATCACAATAAAAACTAAAGTTACCTGATCTTAAATGTAAACGTAGGTGGAATTAACGTATGTATTGTGGAAGGATTTCAGTCAAAAATGGAACCAGAGGCTACAGAATGGGAGAAAATATTTGCAAATGAGACCGACAAAAATGGAACCAAAGGATATGAAATGGAGAATCTCAGGCATCCACCCCCAGAACGGAGCTTGAGAACTGACTGGCTGATTTCCCTTAAGTGCTGGATTTACGAAAGACCGAGACTTACCGCCTGAACCATGAACATCTGCCAAGAATCTCTTCCCCATCCTCAAGCCAATGAACTTACTGCTTAAGCTCTAGCCAGATTTTCCTCTCTTCGCACTGCTTGTCCATAAATACAGCCCCTGTTCCCACCCCAAACTCTCAAGGGGCTCACCTGTAACTTGGAACAGCAAGCATTTCCTAAATTGCAATTCCTTGCCTCAGTTTACCTCTTCATTTAGGTCATTAGTATATACCCATATAACGGTCACCCCGCCCCAGATAGTGAACATGTCGAGCACTCCGAAGGTCTCCTCATGACTCTCTGGGCCATCCCTTTCTTCAACTAGAACTTCTATTTAGACTATTTCCCTGGTTGAGCTGATCGTGTTTTAGTTGACTCATCTTGATCTTATTCAGGAAAGTGCTTTAACCTCATCTGAGTCCCAATTCTCTTACGGAATAGATTAATTCCTGGAAATTTTCCTGTCAAAGATAAGCCTAACTGCACTATGTGGAGTCTCCCTAAAGTAGAAAAATGAATATGTTTTTAAATTGTCTTCCTAACTTCTCCTTGCTGTACATCTAGCCCTGATTTCCATGTGCAGTTACCTGCCTTCCCACCCCCTTATCTTATAGCTGTCATCTATCTCTCAGGTGCTGCAATAACAACTCAGGAGAGAGGAACTGAGCCTGGCCGTGGAGAGGAAGGTGAGGGAGGAGCCTGCTGAGGACAGTAACAGCTGATAGCATGGATTAGGGAGGCAGAGGAGCTGAAGGTCCACTAAAGGGGTAATGACTCAGAGCTCTGCAGCACTCACCAGTCTCAATGAGCCCATTCACTCAATGGTCAACACTTGCTTAACGAACAAGTTTTTATTGATCATAGGATCAGTGTTAAGTGTTGCCGTATTGTATTTGTGTGGCAAACCATTCAGCATCTTCCCTTCTTGGAATTATCTTCTTATGTCTGTTGTCAAAGCTTGCCTTTCACTTTGAAACCTACTACTTGAAAGCACTACTAGAAACCATTTTCCGGCTAACCTGCTAGCCGAAGCTGGATTGACTGATGCCAGAAACCATTTGGAAGTCCCTCAGACAGAGCTACCCAAATGAGGAGAACCTGGGGCCCCTTTCTTCTAGGCCAATGAATAAATAAATACTTTGATCAACAGTTTGTAGTAATGGTTTAAACGATGTCCATACTGAATATCTATGAGTCAGAGTATTCTAATAGACTATTAACATCTTTGTATAAGCAGTTAAGGAGAAATATTTTGTAAATGAAATATTTTCTAAGTAGTTTTACCTTTGTACTGCTTTCCTTTCTAAAGTGTTAACACTTCTCATAAGTTCTTCTTTTTCAGGAGAAAATTTACCCCTAAGTTAAAAAATTAAAGCAGACAATTCTAATTGTTTCATACAGCAGAACTCTCTAACTTCAGAGTTTGTTCTTGGAGTGTTCGAGAAATACTGCACATCAAATTGATGCCATAGAGGGATGTAATATATACGTAGATTTTTTAATGTCATCAGTGTCCCAACCCAATTTTAAGGAAGTCAGAGTTTGCAGGTAAATCAATCTAATAATTTCCTCTTTTTAAACTAAAATTAGGTTCACTGAACAACTTGTTAAACTTGGTTGAACAGCTAGGTTAAGTAAATATTCTCAGGAACAATCTTTAAGGGGAGAAAACTTCAGAAAGGGTTAATGTGACCACCCAGAGCCTGTGCATATATAGAAGAGGAAGAAATTATTCTATTTCTCTGATGTGGTGATTAATGTTTACAGCTCCATTGGACTACTTCTCGTCCGGTAGTCACCTCTGTAATTACTACCTGGCTTCCAAATGTCTATGAAAAGCCCTCACTACTCTGTTGGCATGGGGTGAATCTGACTGTAATATCCACACCGATATTGTAAAGGGGTGCTCTTGTGTGATCATGGGACTAAAGGAAGAGTGGTGAGATTTAATCATGGGTGGCAAAAAAAAAAAATTGGAGGTAAAAGTAATCTGCAAAAAGGAATTCACAGAAGGTGCTGAAGGGAAGAAAGGAACTAGAGATAAAGCTAAGAAACTCTTCTTAAGAGGAAAATCCTTTAAGGACAGATCCTAAAGCACATTTAGAAAGAACGTCAGAGACCCTGACATCTCACCAAATGCCAGAGGGTGTGGAGATGTGAGTGGACCAGGTAATAACCAATAGGAGCAACTGGTACAGGCCTTCCCTTCTAAAGCCTGAGCCAGTACCTACTGCGTGCCTTTGGGCTCTCTTGAGAACCCTGAGTCAATAGCTTTCCCTTTGTAAGTCTTAAGACTCCATCTGGAGCCCAAATATCTGCCCCACACCCCACCCCCTTCTGGTGGTGATGGGACAAGAATGCACGGAGCTACAAGAGAGTGAAGTAGGCACACAGTTTGGCGTAACCTTTTGATACTGTGTCGTAACTTAGAGAATGTTGCCCCAAGGGTACAGTGTATGAGGTTCAGCAAAGGAAACTCTTGCAGAGAAGTCCGGTGAAACTGCCCCGCCCGGCCCCTATGACACACACGACAAGGTGTGTTACAGAAACCGACAGGCAGTTAGGGAAAGCATGACCAAGCGTCACCGAGGCGGAAGCTGGCGGGGAGGAAATCCCCAACGTGTTCTGTCAGGTCAGCAGTCTGCGTGGCCGCAAACAAGTAAGACTGCAATGCTGTGAGGTAATCCTAGTCTGACTCAGCCCTTTATCAGTAGCTTTCAGGTCATTTTCATGAAACTTCTGTTGAGCAAATAAAACAGTTTCACAGTGATTCCAGAGTTAAATGTTATGTCTCTGCTTATCCAGTCCTCTACTTATCCTTTCTTTATTTGCTTTTCTTGAAATAAATCCGGTCACAGTGTAAAGCAGTGGGAAAGAAAACAGGGAGGAAACTGTGTCAGCCTCCTCTCTTTCTGTCCCTGTGATCCCTCTGCCTGAGGCCACATTCTACAGGAGCAGATGCTTGGGAAATCAGGTGAGAGGGAGAGAGGAGATAAAGCATTTTAAGAGCAGAAGCAACCTGCCAAATCACTGCATTCAATTCCCTTAAATTTACAGATGAGAAACACAAACGTCCAGCATGGAAGAGTGACCTGCTTAAATTACACAGCAGGTTAGTGGAAGAACCTGAATGAGAATGCCCATCTTTTGATCCCTAATCTTAGTCTAAAAGTTTTTAAAGCTGAGAGAGGCTTCAGAAATGACGAGGGCACAAGAGCTTTCAAGTTCTACCAACGTTTTCCAAGGAAGTCTTTTTCTAGGGTGTAAACCAGCAGAAATGGCATCATCTTTGCTTTGGGACTGGAGCCAGCCGACCCTCAGTCCCAGAGCTTTGCCCTCCAGAGGTGGCCATGGGAACACGGCTCACTCCTAAATGCTTTGAAACCACTTTTGTCTTACTTTTGAGAGCTCTGAGGCCCAGCGAGGCAGTGTGGTATGCCTAATCTCCAGGACACTGAACAGGAAAGGTTAGAACCCAGACAGGCGGCCTTCAAGCTGTACACGATGGAAACGCTGAGAATTAAAGTTGAGTTCTGAATGTAACTCCTGGAGGCCAAAGAAAAAGGGGAAACACAGTTCACACTGTCCGCAAGGAGAAAATGTCCCAACTCCTCAAGAGAAAGTTACTGTGCTCAGTGCTGCCAACCCTCCTCCCCTCCCTAAAATCAAGCCCAGAGTTCTTATTACTGTACATCTCACAAGTCATATACTTAGTTCAAGTGTGAACATCTGGAGTGAGGTTCTAGAAGTTTCTCTACCCCTCAGTACACATATGTATCTTTTTTTAATGGGATTTAGGTTATAAAACTCTTAAGGCTACGGGAATATGTAGAAGCAAATCAAAGGTTCTCTCAGTTACCCATCATTTAATAAGGGCCAGATTTCTTTTATAAAACTTAGAGAATCTATCTGAGATGATCTGGCTTCTATTATATGCATGCATGAAATTCATTTTAGGGCTCTTAAAGATTATTCAGATTTATAGCCAGTCACCTTCTTGGAGAGGCCACTGGTGAACCATCCCTCACCCGTTCCCCACTGAACACTGAAGATAGACATGCACTTTGCACTAAAATGCTGCCATACATGGAGAAAACAAGTCATGGTTTTACAAACAGGCAGCAAATCTCCATAGAAGCCACAGAGATACATTTATGAAACCGTGGCCAGTGAATCACCTGACAGCACCAGGAAGACTAGCTAGTACGCTGTATGTTTAAGTGAATTTAAATAAGTCACCTAAGTTTATTAGCCTTTCTTTATCATGACCTGCTCCCCAGCACAGCTCCTGACCAAAGAGCACAACGCATTAGCCGGATTTCACCAGGGCAGGGTCAACTTCATAGTCGTGTCATCCTTTGAGTGAGAGTACAGTTTTTTCTTTTCATGGAACTTCCTCCTAAAAGAGTGAATCCACAGTGTCCTGTGATTCTTGAACAGCAAGTTTCCTTGGCATCAAGGTCACCCTTCTCTCCGGACTCTGCGGTTGAAATCAGTGTGGGCCTGCCTGCAAGGGCACTTGGGCATGCTCTCATTAGCACGTGTGGAAGCTCAAACCCCATTTAAGTTGGGAGAAACTGGGCTCTGGAGACTCAGATCTATGTAGGACGTCTCTTGAATCTTAGGGTTAAAAGACACATTTGTGTCCTATTGACTATAGCTGAATTTTAGAGTTAAATTCCAAGACCTCTGGCATTTCTAGGAAACAGTTCAGCTCCAAATAATAGGGTGTGGTGTAAGGCCTTCAAGTGAGCAGAAAGGGTATCAGTCAATGAAATGCATTGCTGGAGGAGAAGGCCCTGTCCTGGGCGTGGAATCTGGGGAGGTTGCCACTCTTCCTGGGTGCTTGCCTTGATGCAGAAGTGAAACCACATGGTGGAGTCACCCAGCTTCTATGTGGGCCGAGCATCTGCCATGCTCTGGAAGCCAACCAGAGATTAGAGAACTCACGGGAAAATTAATGTCCATAAGTAGTGCTATTTCTGTTCTGTGTGCCTTTCTGTGCATGGTCTGAAACCTTGTAAATGGCTTTTTTCACTTGTAGTAAGAAATGGGTTTCCTCCATTCTGCCTCATCTGTATAAAGGGATGTGGAAATAAGGTAAGGGGCTTTATCCCAAAGCTGTAGTCCCAGTTTTAAATTTTTATAATCACTCAACAAATACTTATTAGGTTCCTCATAGTACAACCATGTACTTTCTGATCTGAACATATGCAAGAAAGATAACATCTCCATCCTCATGAGGCTTATAAATAGGTGAATTAATTTTTTTAAATGGTTATGAAATGTAAAAAAAAAGAAAAGATATTGTGCTTCATTCATAATAAAATAAAAAATAATTTTAACAAAAAATAATAAATGAATAAATCTTAAAAATGGTTATGATTTTGATAAGTGCAGTGAAACAAGGTGTTTGCTGAAATAGCCTACATCAGGAGGTGACAAACTTCCTGTGAAAAGCTAAAGAGACAGTGTGTGGGTAAATCATCTCTGTGACAACCACTTCATTCTGTCCTTCTATCTGTCCTAGATACATGAAAAGCTTGGCTGCGTTCCAATAAAACTTCATATAGAGACACTAAAATTTGAATTTCCTAGGATTTTCATGTCATGAAAGATTTATTTATTTTAACCATTAAAAAGTTAAAACCATTCTTAGCTCATGGGCTGTTCAAAAGAAAAAAAAAAGGGTCAGATTTGGCTTATACACATGCCCTGCTGTGGTCTGAATTTCCCCAAATTCATATGTTGAAATCCTAATGCCCAGTGTGAAAGTATCAGGAAGTGGGACCTTTGGGAGGTGCTTTGGTCCTGAGGGTGGAGCCCCTGTGAATGGGATTAGTGCCCTTATTAGAGACCCCACAGAGCTCCCTAGCTCATTCAACCGTATGAGGATACAATGAGAAATCAGCAGTCTGACCTGGATGAGGGTCTTCTCCAGAATCTGACCATGCTGGCACCCTGATCCTGGACTCAGCCTCCAAATCTGTGATAAAATGACTTTTTGCTTTTTATAAGGCACCCAGCCCGTGGCATTTTGTTAGAGCAGCCTAAATGGAGGAAGCCATGTCCTTTGCATTAATACCTGGCTACATGCTTCAGGGAGAAGGGAGTACAGTTAACTTAGAGCTTGGTATGGCTTCTCTGAAGAGGTGACATCTTAGTGGATGAGAGAAAACCAGCTATGGAAAGAGCTGGAATAAGGATACCCCAGGCAGGGGGAAGGTATAGCTCAGGTGGTAGAGTGCATGCTTAGCATACACAAGGTCCTGGGTTCAATCCTCAGTACCTCCTCTAAAAATAAATAAATAAATAAGTAAACCTAACTAACTCCCCTCCAAAATTAAAATAAATTTTTAAAAATTAAAATAAAAAAAAGAATACCTCAAGAAAGGCAACAACAAATGAAAAGCACCGAAGCAGTAAGAGCCCCCCAAGCCCCGTATCATACATTGAGATTTATTAAGGAATCAAATACTGAAGCAAAAATCCTTTAAAAATAGGTTTCATTGCATTTGTGGCATTGATCTCCAGTAATTAGGTGATAAATATTATAAAAGGGATGGCATAAACATGGCATAAATAATCCTTTAATGAAATTTCACATTTTCTTAGGGCCATCATCTCTGGCAAAGAATGATGGGTTGATTTATTTTTTCCCTCCTGTGTATGATTGCTTGGCAGAGGAAGAGAAGAATCATTTCAAATCTCTGTGTTGATTTAAATGAATTACCCTGTAGAAATGGTAGATATTTTTCTACTGGATGTTTTTACTGGATATCTGTGTCATTGAATGCATACCCATATGTTTGCCAGCCAAATGTTCTAATTCATTTGGGTAGGCATTGTAGAGTGAAACTACATGTAAAGGTAAATAAAATATACTTACTTGTATATACATTTAGAAGTCTATTCATCAATGTTTTACTTCTATATAAAAGGCTTTTATGTTACCACAGACTTGTAACCTGGCCATCTGGGTAGTATGACAGGATAACATCCATAAAAATAAATGATGAAAAGAAATGTCCAAATACAGTGTTTTTTTCTGAACCCATACTTCATTTGTGATTTCAAAGCTTGGCATAGGAGAAAAAATACAAAAAAAAAAAATTACTTGCAGAGTCATCTTACATGGAAGGGAGATGATTACTTCTGTCTATATTTTAAATCTGCAACAGAACTCCAAATCTTACCCAGATGCTAGTAAAGAGGAACATTTTCTTCGTTTTAGAAATAATACTCAGAGAACACACCCATCTGTCTGTTGTAAGAAAATGTCCAAGTCACATTAACATGTTTATCGGAAGAACCTAAAGTATTAGAGCAAAAATATGCCAGGAACAAAAAAAAGAAAGAAAGAAAAGAAAAAATCAGAAAATAGTGGGCAATACTGTTTTAAAATGTGTTTCTGGTGAAAAAAAAAATGGTATCCAAGTGTCTGTTACATAAAGCGCACCCCATAGCATATTAAACTTATGATCTCAAAGCAGTCTTAAGAAAGATAGCTATGAGATTCATCTCAGATGTGAAACAGAAAAATGTCGAACGATATCATGACACACTTGGTACCTAATTCAAATTTTCACCAGGTGAATGAACATATCTTAGTTTACAGAAGAACATTTACCTTTAGTGTGAGGACTTGCATTGTGTAGGTATTTTGAGTGTTTGAGTTTTATAATGGGTTACGATCATCTTTGGACATAACTTTAATTAAATTGAGCAATCACTTATCTAATGCCTGTGGAGTCCCAAAGATAAGGATGAATAAGACTGAAGTATTTCCTCAAGATTTCATGTTCATCAGGAAAAAACAAAAAACAAAAAAACAAACAACCACCTCAAAGAACGCTGGTTTGAGGCAAGAAGTTAAGTGCTATATAATACAGGGAGAAGGTGTGAAGGGAACAGAGGGAGGGAAACGGTGAATTTCTGTGGAAGAAATCTAGGATGTTTCCTAGGTGAGCTGGCACTTGAGCTGGCCCTGCAACAAATGAGGGTACAGGAGACAGCACACAGCAGAGACATTTTCGTCTGTGGGAAGCCATCTTCTAGGTTTTTAGCAGGAAGTGCTCTGGTCAGTCCTGATTTTTTTTTCTGCATTTTTTAAAAAGTTGTAAAATAGAATAAACTTACAGAAAATCACATATATCATAAATGCTTGATTTCAGGGTTTTTCTGGAGCAAATACCTGTATGACTCTTCTCCTCCCAAATATAAATCAGTCAATCAAGTAAGCAGGCATTATCAGAATCACAGAAATTCTCAAATCAGGGCTGGCTTCATGGAGGTGCAACATGGGCAGTGGCACAAACCCTGCACTAAGCAGGATCCTTGCTCGGTTCCATGCTCTGTTGTTGCATCTTGAAATTCTTAGTAAGTTTGAGCAAGGGACCTTTCCTTTGCCTTTGGCATTGGGCCCCACAAATTATGGAGCCTCTCCTGTCTGAACCATCATTCTGAAACACATCCAAATGTACTGTTCTCCCCGCTAGTGCAAACCATTATTTTTTATTTTCTTTATAATATATTCCCTAATTACACATGCATGAACAAAATAGCTTAATTTTGTCTTTTATGAACATTATATAAATAGATTTCTACAGTCTGGCTTCTGTTGTGTCTGGCTTTTTTCCCTCAACATGATGCGTTTCAGAGTCGTCATGTTGTGATTCACTCATTTTCTCAGTAATATTTTTAACGAGCTCTATCTGCTAGATCACGCAGGATGCGTTGGTACCAATGGGGGAAGAGCAAGACTGGAAGCAGAGAGACAAGTTGGGAGGCTGAGCTTGAGGACAATTACAGTGTGAGAGCCTGGGACCCATAAATAACACTACAGGAAAATCCCTGCCCTCTAGAAACCAGTATTTCAGAGCCCTCAGACTTTTGCAACTACTGCAGATACAGAACAAACTTAAAAATCCAAAACAACAGCCTCGATGGCAGAAAAACCCCGCTTCGGGGCAAAGAAGCCAGCCCTGAGCATCCAGCAATAAATGACAGTGAAGGCGGTGCCACGAACCAGAAATGATTCCTGGCATGCTGTGTTGACCAAGAAAAACAAAAGTGTTCTAATTGTATATGATACACACATATTTATATGTATGTATACACACATAAATGTGTGATAGGTACACTTATACACATGCACACTTTTTGGGGCACAGATGAATTAAGGTATTGAAGTAGCAGGAGATGAGAAATAAAATAATTTTTAAAAAGGAAAAGGAAAAACAGAAGAGACTATTTGAGCCCGTGTAGCAAAGTTTGCAGCAGCTGGGCTGTGGTCATGGAGGCTGTGATGAAAAATGGATGGGGCGGTGGGAAGGGGCAAGGGTTAGAGACAAAGTGAATAAAACTGGCCAACTCTGCCGAAGGCGGCAAGCAGTCGTCTTCACCACAAGCTCCTGACACAGTGATTCAGCAATGAGGGTGTGTTCCCTGAGGGCGGCGTGTTAAAGTCACCACCAGCCTCCTAGTGCAAGACAGGACCTATTTATGGCAATAGAGTGATATTTTATTTAGTTGGTAACCCACTAAAGACCCATCAGGCCCCACAGTTCAGCATTCTGGGAAAGGCATTCATTATTAAACACAAGTGACCTTAACTAACGAAACCATCCCTGGTGCTAAGGCCATGCGACAGAGCCCACTATGTTCAATGACATGCATTCCAGGACGAGTGAAAAGCAAAGGGCAAGGACTTTTTTAAAAAACTATGCTCATCTAAAACAAACAAAAAAAGAGTTCTGAAGAGGGTAAACATGTAGAAATGATCACAAACAAATAGTATTCATTAAATTAACATTTTCTTTGACCTCATTATGTTACAAGAACTGTTTCCTGAACATTATCATTAGCCTCACAATCACCACTTATACCCCCAGTTTATAAATGATGACATTGACATTTAAAGAAGTTGCATTAGTTATCTTTTGCTGTATAACAGATTACTCAAAATGTTAGCAGCTTAAAATAAGAAACTTTTTTTATCTCACAGTATCTGGGGATTAGACTCTGGGAGGAGCTTAGCTGGACAGGTCTGGCTCAGGGCCTCTCATGAGGTTGCAGTCAAGCTGGGGAGGCAGTCATCTCAACGCTGGGGAGTTAACCCCCAGGTTTGCCTTCTTGGTTACCCGTAGGCCTCAGTTCTCACAGCAGCTGGAGTAAGGACCTCAGTCCCCAGTCAGTGGGCCTCTCCCAAAGGTCCCCTGGTTGTCCTAAAGATACAGCAGCTGGCTTCTCTCAGAGTGATAAATTCAAGAGAGACAGCCCAAGACCCAAGCTGCAGTCTTTTATAACTTAACCTTGGAAGCGATATACCATCACTTCTGGTCTGTTGGTCATACAGACCAACCCTGATCGCTGTGGGAGGGGACTGTTCAAGGCTGTGAGTGCCAGGACATGGGAACGGTGGGAGCCATCTTGGAGACGGGCTACCTCAGAAATTAAATAAGTTGTCCAGTTGTACAGCTAGAAGGAGACTGACCCAAAGCCTGAAAGTAAGTCTGTCGGACTAAAATGCCAGCACTCTTTCTACTTCTTATGAGCTGTTGGACATCAGTAATCATCAATGCAAAAAAATTTTTTTTGCAGATTTTTGTGTAAAAAAGGTTGGGTTAACCATAACTTTACATCATATACACTGCCAAACATGAAAACAAATAAAGCTTTTTTAATGTGATTTTCAATGAAAAGAGGTTATACTTATCTCTCACCCAATATTTATTGAACAGGCATTAAAAAATTATGTGAAAATTCAATTGCCTGAAAAATTCTGAGTTTCTAAAGGGTATTTTGGTGTTTGGGGTAAACACTATGGGCTGGCTCACCTAATACAATTCTCCATTTATTTCTCCCTTGTTTCCTCCACTATAAAAGGTAGATTAGTTGATTACAAATTTTCTCAGCCTCTCTTGTACCTAGAAGAATATTCTATGCAGCTCTGGCCAAGGAAATTTAACTGGAAGTCTCCTGAGGTTTTGTTTCTTGATAGAACAAAAACTCCTGGCGCATCCTTGGCCCACTCTCCCATCCTCACCTTCTTCCTGCCTCAGAAACAGACTTGATTTCTGGGACTGCATGTCTCTTTCCTGAGCTATTGAACCTAGGCCAGAAGAACTCCAATCCAGACTTCTTGTTTAGTAAGGAATAAACCTTTGTTTGTTTAGCCCCACCACCCTTAGTTGGGTTTCCAGTTAAATGCAGCCTTAAGGACTCCTAATTCTGGTAGGATAAGGCAACATTAGATGACACTACAAAGAAAGACAGAAAATCCTGAGGGAAAGAGTGGGTGTTCTAAGTTTTGTGGCTCATTCAGAAAAACCTATTTCTAAACAATTTCCATGTAACCTGAATTCCTACATACTCAGCTGAGAAGTAAGACAATCACGGTCATTTATCTTATTAGTAGTATTTTGCTTTAGTCTCTAACAACAGTGCAGGAAGTCCAGACCTCCTCAATTCCTGGCAAATAGCCCTGAGACCCCTGAGGGGTGTCTCCCCTGCCCTTTCCCTGAGCAGCCTCTCTGACCGCCCTGTGGGTTGGACCATTCCTTTCGCTCCTGTGTCAGCTGATTGCATCGAGCTGCAGCTTCCAGCGCCCAAAGTGACTGTTACTCTGCTGCTGTCTGCTGAGGAGGATGCATGCTGCTGTGGGCGGAGGTCTACCCCAGGCTCTCAGGCTGCTGCAGCCACCAAAGCTGTATAGGCCCTGGCATCGGATGTTGCAGGAGCAGGAGGCCCGAAAGGAATGCTGCTGGCATATCGCCATTGCAGTGGCCCAGAGACGGCTCCTCTAGGTGCCCTTCTTGGGATAGTCCCAAGGGTAGACACTACATTGGACAGGCAGCTCCCTTTCTCTCTGGTGATTTCTGCTGTCCTTAAATCACATTTATGACCCTCAATGATCTCTTCTCTTACCTCTCCAGTGGCAACTTGGTCCCTTACAGAACAGTGCCTTTACTGGCCCGATTTATGGGTCCTGGACCTTCCCTTCCCTGGCTTGCCTGTACCTTAGAATGCAGCACCTTAGCTGTATTGCAGCACTCAAGCTGTAATTCTTGAGACCTTAAAGTCATATAAAGTTGGCCTAATTTAACATGCACTCTGATAAAAGTTCATCTGAATTAAACAGAATAAGAAGAGGCGGATAGTTGAATACATGGGAGATTACATGGCATGATTCTAAAGCATCCCAGAATGTAACCTGTTGCTTACACTGTACAAATAGTGCTCGGAAAATCAAAGATCGTCTGTCTTATAACACCCAACCTCCTCCCACCATTTTTATTTACATTTAATGAAGGATCTTTTCGGAAGCAGAGGCTTTACTTCAGGATAACAAAACTACTCTGTTTTCCACACAATTATTCAGCTCACCCAGAGGAAATACAGTGGTATCTGTGAACATTATTTCTATCTCCTGGCCACTGAATATTAACTCCCTGGGTCAGCCTATAGAAAACGTGTTATTCAAGACAGGAAATTTTACTACGTATGAGATGTAATGAGAAAGATTTATCAGGCATGTAATATTCAGGAATTTCCATTTCATTCTTACAATGAAAATACAATTTGAAATATTGCTTATGCCTGGTATTCTATTCAAATCAAATGCTGGGAACTGTTTAGAGAACATTTCAGCCTGAAACCAAGTCAGCAAAATTATCTTTTTTTTTTTTTTTTCTGATAAAGAATTTGCAGCCTTGAGAACAAGTCAATTCCCAAACATGCTGCAAGGACACATTTTGGAAAGAGTGAGGGGCAGATTTCTTTTAAGTCTCAGGAAGAACTTTGGGTAAGTGAGATGTGAGCCTGGGTGCAAAGTGACAAAGAAAACACAAACCTGTTAATGATGCAGAAGTCACCGCCCTGGCTGTGAGTGGTGCTGACACATCAAACCGCACTGCTTGCCACAAAGAGGAAGATCCTCTCTGGAGTGGGACAAAAACATTTGGGAGAATGCAGCTGAAGCCCTTGATTCACTAGTTAATGATGCAGACCGGCCTCTCGGTGCCGCTGCCCCAGAGGTCATGAATTTGAACATGCCACGTCCCACCTTCAGAACAAACAGGCAGACAACCCCAAGCCAGGCTGTCCTGGGGGACTTGATCAAGAAAGAACTTCCTGGACAACATGAGCATACAAGACACAAATATTCCCATTAAAACCCATTAAATAAGAGAGGAAAATTCTTCGATAAATAAGTACTTAAGATAGCTGTCTTATTCGATCAGTCTACAGAATACCAGAGGCCTGCCTTAAGCTGTAGGTTAAAACAGCCATGAGAAAACTAGAAGTAGTTTCCTATTTTTTAAAAATAACTTTATGATAAAACACAAGAAGAATATTAACGAAAGTGTTAAGGTTTTGTTTGGGGGTAATTTGTTATTTTTATTTTATTCTTTCTGCTTTTTTATACATTCCAAATTTTTATAGTAAACATAGACTACTTACCTAATGAAAAGAATATAAATTATCTTTCTTATTGTGACAGAACATCCTATACAACAGCAACCTTTCCTAGACAAATACTCAGCGACTCAAAACGACTCATTCTCTGAGGTTAGGTAGCCAAGGTTTTATTGTAATTTAGCATAAAATAGAAAGAGAAACTCAAGAGACTACATAAGTAAGAGGGTTTTATTGAGTTCATTTAATTTCCCGTTAGTAATGGAATTTTTAATCACATAAGTCACAGATCTGTGTGTGTATATTCACTAAGGGTATGGGCAGGTGGGAGATGTGGAGTTAATTTTTTAATTATTTATGTGCATGCATTGAGAAAAATCCTTCAGAAATTTTAGCACAATCTGGTTGGACAGATTTAAGAGGAGTTATCAATATCCTTCTTAATTAAAAAAAAAAAGCAGAACTGGCATCTTCATAAATTTATGTATCCCAAATTTAGCAGCTTAGCAACTTCATGCTGTGTGCTGCACAGTCACTGCTAGAAACAGTTTCATTTCTACTCCTATTCCCAGACCCACACCTGGCCTCCCTTTCCACAGGTGCCTTGCCATTTTTATTTACAGATAGAAGATTATTTGCAGCCTGAGCTCTCTCAAAGTTTCACCTTCTCAGCTCCAGTTTTCAGGTCTCTTGGCTTTTTTTCTGTCCTGTTTAGGAAGAAAGATACTTCCCCAGCCTTCCCACCAGAGTTTTCAGACACCTCCCCTGCCTTCTCCTCAATGACTTCTATTTAGTGGACATCCTATTGCTTGGATTTCTCCACCTTTACTGACCTTGAATCATTACTGCATAATTTACAGAATTATATTTCAGCTGGAAAACAAGCCACATGCAACCATAAAAAATACAACCTTAAAAATGCTAGAAGAAAACAGTAGTTGTATAAAATGTCTTGGACTGTGAGACATCTATTTGTGACATGAAATCCGCAAAGAAAATCCAAAAAGGAAAACAGATCAGTAAGTTCAAAGTAGAAATATTTTTTTAAATGTTAATAAAAAAAGAAAGCATAAACAAAGACTAATAACAAACTAATAGTTATTTGCAAACCATATGATTAACAGAGGATAATATCCTTATCATTATATAACATCACCATAATATATAATCAACAATTACAAATCAATAATAAAGAGTTGAGAAGTCTAATAAAAATGGGTGATACTAACTACTGAGAACACATTTTATATTACATGTGTAAATAGAAATCTGAATATTTCATAAATTATATAGAATTATATCATATCTGTTGAAATATTTACTATTAGAGTAATAATTTACTATAGATTAAGGTCAAAAGTTATGGTGATATCCAATGACAGATTAGTAGTTCATTTTGCTTATAAGAACTTCTGGCCTCCAGCAACAAAAGAAGATCTTTTCTTAATACATGGTTTAGAGATTGGCAAACCATGAGCCTGCGGGCCAGAGGCAGCCCACCACCTGTTTCTGTAAAGAATCTTCTGTAAAGATTACTGGAACACAGCCATGCCCATTTATTTCCATATTGTCTATGGCTGCTTTCAGGCTACAGGGGCAGAACTGAATAGTTGCAATGGAGGTGTAAGGGCTGCCAAATCTGAAATATTCACTATCTGGACCTTTCCTAAAAAAAGTTTGCCAACTGCTTGATTAGAATATTAAGCTTATATGAAACACAGAAAGATTTGTTTCCCAGAAGCACTCCTTTTTAATTCCATACAGCTATATTCTACAAGGTAATAAGGTTTTTTTAAGGAGATAAATTCCTTACCAGAAAGGCTTTGGTTTTTTTACTTTGGGGATAATATGTTCACATTACAATAGTTGAATAATAGGACAGTGATCTTTCTTTTACATGCAAGTTTTAAAACAGGTAAAAAATTTCAGAAGAGTTACAAACTTCCATGACAGAATTGAATATAAGAATCATAAAATTATTTAAATAGACTGAATTCTGTAGTTTTGAGGGTTATCTTCCTAAGCCACCACCACAGATCCTTTCTGTAACTCCCCATCACAAGATAGTATAACTGCCAGTAAAACAGAACCCCCCGTGGCAGATTCCTTAACCAAAGCCCACAGCTGACAATAATTTACAAAGGAAACGTCCTTTCCCTCAGCATAGACTCTCATTGTCTCCATCAAAACCACAAAGTCTGAAGGACTCATTGGAGCCACTGATGCAAAAGGAGTGACAGGCTTCCCCCGGCATCAGGGGAAGTGCTGGATTATTGTCCCTGCAGGAGAAAGGGGGGAATCCTTTAATCTGGTGGTTGGTGACCAAAAAAGCAAGTAAGAGAAAAATTCTTTTCAGTGGAGCTAAGACATTTCTCCCATTCTGGCTGTATTTGTTTCTCTGGAACACAGGTCCTGAAGACACAAATCTTGAACAGGCTAAGATGTGAAATTGCGCTTTCAACTAAGAAGAGCAGGATCAATGAAATCTCTTGGAAATTTCCCTTGCGTGAGAGTACATTCATCACATGAAAGTGGCGCTCTGAGCCACCCGTGTTCTCTTCTCTGCGGAACAGGGTCTCGGGCAAATCTAAGTCCTAATAGAGAAGGTCAGGTCACCTAGAAGAGACTTTTAATTTTTCTTCTTTTTTAAAAATAAGGTAAAAGAACAAAAATAGGCCAAACCATTAGTGAAAGTTTCTGATAGAACTGAAATCCACTGAGGAGCTGTGTGGTATTAGCCTAGATGTGTGTGACACTTCAGCCCATGGTACCATCTGTATGGAGACATGAGTGGTTTTTATTACCAAAAATAACACAGTGTATTAATATGTATGTTGAGATCACTATTCAATTCTAATCTGATAAACAGCCTTGAGATTAATAGCTATTTTGATTCTTCTATTTCTTTGTTTGGGCCTATCAAAAAGTTTGTAAAAAGCTGGAATGATTTTAAGAAGTTATTTAATATAAAATTTAAGACTCTCTTATACTTTCCTTTGAAAAATCATTTAAAAAGGAGAAAGGAATCAATCAGAGTACAAGTGATAGAGGCAGACAGTGAAATTATAGAACTAGTCTCTCTTTAGTTACCATGGTAGGATTTTAGGACATTTTTAAGGTATAAAGATACAAAATCTCTTTACAAGTTGTACAAGCCATTGTTCCTACAAGTTGGCTGCACAAAGTACAATAAGAAGAGTATGAAATGATGGTGTTTTGGTTGACTTCTGAAATCTTTTAAGGGGTATTACTGGGGACTATTTTAAAATAAAATACCCTAAGCCTACTGATCCCTGATTATGTTATAACATGTTCAGTTATGTAAATATTTACTGAGAACGCTGCAAGGCACAGTTACTCTTATGCCAATACTTCCCTTCAAAATAATGATACATGGTCACCCTCAATTTACCCTTGATATTTTCAAAATTAGGAGAATTTTTTAGAATTATTTGTTTACCTGTAGGTGACACCAGCTAAAAGTATGAACATGATTAAATAAACCTCTTCTTTGTATAAATGAAGAGGACAGGTGGGCACTTACTTTCTGGAGGACTTAAAAGACTCATGTTGTAGCAAACCCTCTAATTCTTTGAAGGCCCAGCACCAGTGTCACAGTGGCTCTCGGTGTGAGCAAAGGCCAGCAAGTGAACATTGTTTATGTAGTGGTCAATACCGAAGATTAAGTACTCCTTAACCTGGTAACTTTTACTTCAGATTGTTTTCTAGACATGCCTTTTCATGTCATCTGCAAATGTGAAGTATTCTTCAAAGAAAGGGTTTATCCACTGGGTGCTTTGGTATTTCCCCCTGCCCCAGAGATCACTGACTTAGTGTTTTCACCCATATAAGGGTAGACTTTATCACCCCAGCATCTTTATGACCCAGAGAGACTGAAACATTAGTATGATTTTTCTAAGGATCCAGAAAATGTTATGTCTCACCAAGAATTAATATATCTTTTATCACAAAGAGAGTTTGGAAAAGGGATAAAATGCCATTCATATACTCATAAGTAATTAATTGAGGGCCTCCTACATAGGCACTCCACCAGGTGTTATGAGGGACAGAGGTGGCTCCAAAGACAAACCAGATACGGTCCCTGAACTCAAGGAGTTCACAGGGTGCTTAGGGTGACAAAATGTAGACATGTACATAATTACGGGACAGGATACTTGGATATGGTACAGGATTATGAGTCATACTGTAAGTGAGGTACATGAAAGACTCCTAACAAATTTCACAGGAGGAAGTGACTAACTTTAAACATTTATGCATCAGGAATTTCATTCATTACTTCATTTTGAATCCCAAAGCCCCAGCGGAAATCTTTCTGTGGGAGACCATCTGAGTGTAATAAAAAAATTGCTATCAAGGAATCCATAATAGAAAGTATTCAAAGTGTGGCAGCTCTTTGGTACCCAAGAGGCCACCAAGATTCAAAAATTCCCAGGGCTACCCAGAATCCTGAAGATGATATCTTCCAGATAGGGCTGTCAGGCCACCTGGGTTGTAATCATCATGGATTTATGGGGCACTGCCACCTTAAAAACATGCTTCCATCCATGATCTGATAATTAGGATCCCTGAAGACAGGCTGGCACCATGCAAAAGGTAACCGGGACACCAGGGTTCTAATTCTGCTCAGCTCGCTCTGATGTAAAACGAGGGATTTGGTCATTAGATTCTCTCCAGGGTTCCTCAGGTGGCTAGGTGGGTGGGGCAGATTTTATTATCACCACTTTACAGATAGGGAAACTAAGGTCAGGAACACCTAAGGGGCTTGCCGAAGGTCACAGAAAATACCTGATATCCAATACCTGAGATTGGAACCTGGCCTGTAAGGGCAAAACATCTTCTACTGTATTACACTCAGAACCACACCTGTTTGTGGGCAAGAGGACAAACAGGCCTACACAGCATTCACCTAAGTATTTCAGTTATAGATCAAGATAGCAAGCTGTTAAAATATGGTCTATCCTCCCACCTTGACAAATACTTCTTTGCAAGGACCTGGATGGTCAAGTGTGAATCACGAATTCTCGGACTCTTCCAAGGTCCAGGCTGGAAGCCGATAGGGAAGGGAAAGTGGACTCCAAGGGACCCCTCTTCCTGCGCGTAGGATGAGCCCAAAGTGCCTAGGAGGACACCTTTCAGCCCTGAGGTCCAAGCACCATCCACACTCCAAGAAAAACCCATACCTGCACTCAGGAGTGAGTTTAGAGGTCCAAGCAGATCTTGAAAGAGGGTTCGGTACACTAGGCAGGGGATTCCAGAATGCTGACTGGGGCATGGTCTCGAGGTTCAAGCTCCCTGATCCTGTGGGAAGGGGCACTGTCAGATGAGAGCCCTAGGGTGGCCGTGGGCAGAGGTCCCTCTCGCTTAGGTTTAAGAGCCAGTGTGATCACACTACCTCAGGATTCAACCTAAAACAGAGTAAAATCTGGGAACCTGCTGGTGAGAAGGTAGTATTGCCTGATGGTTACAAGACCAGATTCTGCAGCGAAACGCTTGGGTTGGGATCCTAGCGTGGACACTCACTAGCTGTGTAACCTCAGGCCAGTTACCCAACATCTTAAGGGCTCCGTTCCCTCATCCTCAAAATAGGTATAATTATTTTTATGAGGAGTAAATAAGATAGCTTATATAAAACGCCTGGCAGACATTAAACGCTGGGTAAAGGTGAGGTTCTCTCCAGCTGTATTAGGTGAATCTGCCTTGAAAGGTTTCTGGAGAATTATATTAGCATAACTAAAGCCAAGCACTCTGATAGCCCCTCTCTACACTAAATAGGGGGGCCAGGCGCAGAGATGGGCTCCACCCACCCTACCCAAGGCGTTGGCTGCTGCCCGAGACCTGCCGGGTCCCTTGGCCAGGACTTCACGCTGCAGCCTTGCACTCTGCGAGCTACGGCTGGGGGGTCGTAAAAGGTTAACTCGCAAACGTCACCGTGAGTCACCGCGGGACTAGGGAACTGAAACCAAGAGTTAGCACACGGCCTGGTTTATCCCTCCGATGCGGACGGTTAAACCAGTGGGAAGTGGCATCGAATAAAAAAGGCAGGATACGGAGCCAGGGTTGACGCAGCTTGGTCCCCTCCCACCCTTTCGCCCTGGGGCTCATGCTAACGTCGCTCAGTCTTTTGACAGGTCTTGACATCTCTCCTCCGCGAGGAGGGAGAGAGACTCGAGCAAGTCGAGGCATCTCTCTGGTACCTCCCTTGAGTGTGAGCCGAGCCCAGTCTAACGAATGCCCGCCCCAAAGCAAAGACGTTTTTCTAAAGGCAAGCCTGGGCATTCCCCCACCCCCACCCCCGGGTGAGATGAATTCAGAGTGGCCCACTTCCACATCCTAGCCCCTCCCCTTCCCTGCAAAAAAGAAAAGAAAAAATTTGGAAACTTTGCTGTTTCTTGAGGACCAAGAACTGTAACCAGCTCCCTTTAACGGACAGTCGTGACTAGGCACTGAGAAGTCAGACTCTCTCGAAAATACCAACAAAGGACTATATTTAGCTCCGAGCTCTCCGCCTAAATTCCTCTTGTTTTTTCACTCTTAGCTTCAAAACGACTAGGTTGGGGAAGTGGGAGGAAGGGGGCGGGGGAGTAGCAGAGAAAGAACAGCTGTGCCTCCGCCTCTCAACTCAATCTCTATAAATAACCAATCACCAGCGGAGGCTACTTTTTAGCCAATGAAGCAGCCCAAACTGAAAAATCCTTGGCAGTAACCAATGGGAGGACATTCGAGGGTGTGCGATTTGGGCCCCGGGACCAATGGGTCCTGAGCTTGGGAGAGGTAATTTGAGCTGGAGTGTGGGTGTGCGGTGCACAGGCTTCCTACTTTCAAGCCCCAAAACCTGCTCAGCCCACTGAGCATGCCCCGACTAGTTGCAGGCGCCGCCGCCACTTCTGGGTCAGGACGCGATCTGCTCTCCGGGTTTTGGCCCTAGCCAAGTGGGGAGGTGGGTGGGGTCCGCCGAGCCCTAGCCGGGAGAGGGCTCCGGTCGCTGGAGACTACCCCTTCCCTCGTGGGGACAGGGTTTCAGGCCCAGTGTTCCTGTTTTCTTTGTCTGGGGATGAAGTGTGGAAAGAGTCAGACAGAGAAGGCTGGGTAGAAAGAGCTGTGCCTTGGGTGGGGGAAGGTGCTCCGCCCTCCAGTCATTCACCCAAAATTCCTTTGGAGACGGCCCGAGGACGCACAACCACCAGAAGCTCAGGGAGTGGAGTTCACGGGCTTTGGATAATGGGGGGAGCAAGAGCCCAGGCCACTTCACTCCCGGGGTGGCCCGCTGCGCCCACCCTTTTCTTGCGGAGCCGGAGCCCCTATGCACGAACCCCAGAGCCTCGAAAGAAGGCGGCCTCCATCCTCCCACTGGAGCTCTCCCAGCCGATCTCAAACGCCTACTGACCCCAACACTTTTCTCATCCAGCTCCTAGACTCGCGCCTCTCCGGAATCCGCTAGTCCGGACTCAAATCGCGAGCTCCACCCCTAGTCCCGCCCCCTCCCGGCCCCCCGGAAAACCAGGAGTAGGGGATCCGGCTGGCGCGGCCGGCGGCGGCGGCGGCGGCGCACTGGGCATGCTCGCCGAGGCGGGGCGGGCCGGGCTGCGCGCGGCGAGTAGGAAGCCCTCGCCCCGCGGAGGCTGCGGGAGAGAGCTCGATGGGCCGTGGCGGTGGGCGCACGCTCTGCAGGGACTCATGCCACGCGCGTCCTGGTCCGGCGCGCAATTAGCAGCCGCCTCCGCAGCCCGCCGCCGCCGCCTCCTCGTCCTCTCGGGCTGCTGCGGCGAGAAGCTGCAGCCGTCGCCTTGCACCGGCTGCCGGCATTGTCCTCCCGATCCGCCGCCCAAGCTGCCGCTGCCGCCGTGGGCTGCTGCGGGGCCCCGGTCCCGCGCCTTAGGGACGCGCCGCCGCCACTGGCCAGCCCGGCGCCCGCTCGGTGATTTCCGCGCCCAGCGCTGCTCCACCATCCTCTCCTGAGTTTTTCCTGCGGATCTGAGGAAGGAGAGAAGTCCAGCCACCAAGCCCAGCCTTCCTCCGGCGCGCAGCCCCGACGGGGCCGCGGCAGGCGCGGCGAGAGCGCCGACGGAGCCATGAGAGAGTACAAAGTGGTGGTGCTGGGCTCGGGCGGCGTGGGTAAGTCCGCGCTCACGGTGCAGTTCGTGACCGGCTCCTTCATCGAGAAGTACGACCCCACCATCGAGGACTTCTACCGCAAAGAGATCGAGGTGGACTCGTCGCCGTCGGTGCTGGAGATTCTGGACACGGCAGGCACGGAGCAGTTCGCGTCCATGCGGGACCTGTATATCAAGAACGGCCAGGGCTTCATCCTCGTCTACAGCCTCGTTAACCAGCAGAGCTTCCAGGATATTAAGCCCATGCGGGACCAGATCATCCGCGTGAAGCGGTACGAGCGCGTGCCCATGATCCTGGTAGGCAACAAGGTGGACCTGGAGGGCGAACGCGAGGTCTCCTACGGCGAGGGCAAGGCCCTGGCCGAGGAGTGGAGCTGCCCCTTCATGGAGACGTCTGCCAAAAACAAAGCCTCGGTGGACGAGCTGTTCGCCGAGATCGTGCGGCAGATGAACTACGCGGCGCAGCCCAACGGCGACGAGGGCTGCTGCTCGGCCTGCGTGATCCTCTGAGGCGCCCGCGGCCGCCGCGCGCCGGCCGCGCTCTGCGCACAAAAGCCAAACGCACCCGACTCTCTAAATGTGATTTCTCTTCTTGCTTTGAGATTGGAGACGACTTTGCATTGGCCAGAGTGTTCTGGGAGCCCGGCTGGCCTCCATGGCCGAGTCCCTTGCCTCTGCCCCGTGTCCGAGGGGGTGTCCCGTCCTGACCATCGGAGACCCGGTGGAAATGTGGCTCTTTGCGGCTTGTACGTTTCTCATTGATTTTGGTTGACGCATTATTTCCCCGTTGAAGCAGCCGTTAGGGCGCTGTACTGGCAGTTTGACACCGGCCAGCGAAAGTTTCAGCCTGGAAAGAAAAAAATGGGGTGGGGGAGGAAGAGGACGGGGAGAAGGTGGAAAGGGGGGGGATTTTTTTTTTTCTGTCAACAACCGTTTTTCTAGTTCCAAGTTTTAAATACACGGAAGGAAGTCCGGAGAACCAAATGAAGGAGCAGGAGGAGAGGAAGAAACTTTTGTTTTTTCCTTGTTTTCCAGGAGTAACTGGAAATTAAGATCGGGTTCCTTTTCTGCCAGCTTGGAAGGGCAACCCCGTGACTGATTGCGATTCTGAGGATGTCTATGCAAAGTTGGATTCTTGTTACAGTGTATCCAATCTGAAGTATTGCACATCTGAACTGGGACTGTTAACACTGATGCCAATACAGTGTGGGGTGCCAGAAAGTGTCTGCTGATATTTGTGGAAAAAAAAAATCTATTTTGTTTACCTACTGTATCAAAGGGGAGTCTGGGGGAGAACGGTAGTATTTTTTTTTATCAGCTGTGAAAAAAAATGTTACAGATCTGCACATTCTTGTGTGTACTGTTGTGTGTGCGTGCGTGTGTGTGTGTGTGTGTTTATAGTTAGCTTTTTGTTCTCACTGGTTGGCAGTAACAGGTTTTGATGACTAGCTCTTTAAAATACAGTACAAAGACTTCACAAATGTGATTCAGGGCCCCCAGCACCCCTGTGTCTGCAGAGTGCCTTCAAAACTCAGCTGTTCCAGCCGGTGCCAACCTGTGAACTTCCCACCAGATCCCAGAATTTGCTGTTCCCCCAAACCACTTCCCAGTTTCCTTTCAGTAATCTTCCTGAAGGAGCCAGGACAATAGGGCCTGTTGTTTGGTGAATTTCTTTATTATTTCCAGCCTTTTACTTGTCTTGCAATGGGTTGGGTTGTTTTTTTTTTTTCCTTTCTTTTTTGTTTTTATTTTTGTTTTGCTTCATTTTGTTCCAATGTCCAGGTATTTAGCGCCCCTTTTATATTATTTTTTTAAGTTTTGATATTCTGTTATAGGGTGTTCCTCCAGAAGCCAAGAGCAAAATTTTACTGTTGTGATGTGCCATGAGAATTCTAACAACTTGTAATTTTTGATTCCAGACACTCATTTAATCATTGTCTCTTCATTTTAAGATTTTTGAATACAGTTGTCATTTTTAAAGAAACAAATCCAAAACTATTGTTTGTGTTTTTGTTTCCATATTCAGTGATTTAATACAGTATCATGGCTGAGGAGGACAGGGGCAGGTAGGTGCACGGTGCCCCCAGGAGTGGTTTGTCAAATTTTAAAGAAAGAAGTGTCTCAGTGACAAGTTGGGTGACATTACTCCCAACTCCTTAAACATGGAAAAAAGTCAAGGTGAGGATGCCCTGGGGTAAGACCATACCCTGTGATTACAAGATGAATAGGATATTGAATCTGTTCTGCTGCCTTGGAGCAGTTTGTCTCAGGTAGGGACGGGGAGAAACTAACTGCTAAGATGTGGGAAAGTAACCATCCACCTGGCCAGGCAAAGAAGTGCTTTTAATTTTCCTTTTTCTTTTCTTTATTTCTTCTTCTCCTTCTGGTTTGTTTGTTTTGTTTTGTTTAGATTACATCACATACAGTCAAAAGCATGCTTGGGGAAGATAATTTGCAATTCCGATGTCTTACCTAGAAGTGTTGCCTGCAGTACATTTGTATGGGTTGTGGACAGTATCCACCCTAAAGGCTTTGATTTGGAAATAGATCATTAGGTTACAAAAGAAGAGAAAAAGAAAAAACTAAGACAAGCCTCTTGCTCTCATTACACTGTGCAGTTTGTGGACCATTTTGACCTCTGAAGTTTTCCTACTAACAGCAGGAGGCAGTGTGAGCTTTTTATTTTGTATTTTATTTTTCTTAAGGGCCGCTTTACTAATATAACCTCCATCAAATAAAAAAAGTTGTGCAACTGGCTGTCGAGAGCACTTGATATACCTTAGGCCCAACAGGTATAGATGAAATCTTCTGAAGCGTCTTTTGACAGATTTATTCTGTAGAGGAAACCAAAAGAAATTACAGGCCACAGGTTTCTTTAAAGCTGTGTTAACATATCTTGCCTTAAAATGTTGTGTCCTTTGCCCAGGCGACATCTCAGAATTCCAGCATGGACAAGGAATGGAGAGTTCTGCCTGGGTTTGGTCCTCGGGCCATTTTGTTCACTCATGATCCCACTTAAGTTTAGTATGAAACTCATTTGGAAGGCAGTGTATGTACGCTAAATATAGAAATTAGGAGAAATTATTCCAATTTATGCCTTTGCAAAGGTTCATTCCTTCATTTCTGTAAATTTAGTTGCTCCTGTAGATCTAAAGTGTTGAAAATTCTGAAAACATATATCAAATACTACGTCAAGGATTTTTTTAAGAGGCATTTAGTGACTTCCTTCTGATTTTGTTTTGGTTTTTTGGAAGCCTTTTGACATAAAATGCTGCCAAGTATCTAACTTAAGAAGTGTGTATACTCCTGACAGGGAATTTTTGAAAATGGGAAATTGGTTGCTGGTTGCATTAATCATCTTCACACAGGATTTAGTCACTTACATGACTAAATTCTTTATAGGTCTGGGATGGCAAGGCAGAAGATTTTAATATGCTTTTACTGAGTACTGTAAAATAAATGCTTTCTGGATTCTCAATGAAAACAATTTTGTGTGTGTGCCTGGAGCAGGAAAAGAGTACTGAGTTTTGTAGACTTCTCTGATATTTGACAAAGTTGAGAGAAATTAGGGACATTTGTTTTTAAGAATATGTCAGTTTACTTGGTGAGTAAGAACCCCTTCTGGTATTTCGGTGTGAAGAGATAAGAGCCTTTGTTTCCGCAGAAAAGTTGGGCTGTCTTAAGAGTGTTAAAGGAAGGCGGGGCGGGGGAGGGAGGAGTTTGCTGGAAGGCAGTCACCTGTCAAAACAAAAACTGGGTGGGAAAGGAACCTTTATCTTGGGGAGCAAAAGTTAACTTTTAAACTTGACCCCTGCTGTTTTTTAACAGCTTTTCCTTTTGGTCCCTGACTGTCATGAAGCTTGATGTCATTTCAAAGGATTGTTTTTCTTCTCCCTTTTGTAACGGCCTCAGAGAAGTTGAAGGTATCATGGGAAGTCTAACGTTTTCATGTTTGGGAGTTACGGTTCTTCAGTACAACAATGTCCCCCTTGTTAACTGCTGAAGTAGACTCCAGTGAATCACATTTTAGGACCAGGTCTGTTGGGGGTTAGAATTCTTTCAGTGTGTGAGGTTTCATGCTGCCTGGTTTGTTAACCTTTCCTGTCGGTAGGAATCCTAAAATGCCTCATTGACTTGAACTGTTCAGGTAGTTTTATTAAGTGCGTTCACCAGCATGTGATTGCACCCCCCTTTGAGATAAGTTCCCGTATTTCTCACAGATGGGCTGGGAAAGTGAGAGAACACTATATGTCACAGTTGGTCTAAAGAAATAGGTAAAAAAAAATGCCTGGACCTTAACTGTCATAAAAGGATCTCTTTACTTTTCACAACTAGAATAAGCCCCCTACTTACAAATATGAGGGTTTAATTTGGAGATCACCGCGGTTAGTTAAAATGAGTTCAAACACTGGTCACAGTGTCTACTTAATTGGGAAAAGCCTGCCAGTATGAATTTCGTCCTGGTGAAAATGTAGCAAAGTTTAAGTATTACAAATAGAATGTGACATTTTTGGTTATGATGTTTTACTCAGACTACTGGGAGTAATCAAAGGTATTTAATTGAACATGGTGCTAGTTCTAGAAGATACACTTGATCTGCCGACAGTAGGATTTTGCTAGTTGGAGAAGGCTTGAGGGAGCGTCTGGGCCAGAGTATCTCAAACTTGACCGTGTATCAAAACCACGTGGAGTGAAAACGAGTCTTGGCCCTTCCTTTAGTTTCTTACCCAGTATGTCTGGGTGTGGTCTCATAATTTTCATTTCTAACAAGTTTCCAGGTGATGCTGATACAGCTGTTCCAGGGACTACATTCTGAGACCCAATGATCTAGCCCAAGCTCCGAATGAGTACTTCACTAAGAGCTACGTAAATATTTAGAGATACAGACTTAAGACCCATGTCACACATTTTATAGTGCTGCCTACCACAAAGTCATGGCACAATCTTGGCTGAAATCTATAGCCACTGAGGACATATACCAGTGACGCTGAGACTGTAAACTGTGGAGTATGAATGGGATAGACACATTGCTGGCTGAGTGACCATTGTCACATTAGTCTGTGAACAGTTTGGTTGTGGGTTTTGGTGTTAATTCAGAAGGTAACAGACATGAATAAATGATCAGAATAGGAGAATGGCCTAAATAATCAGAATCAACATTTTCTCAAAAAAAAAAAAACAATTTTGAGAAGAATGTCTTTGATAAAGGGTTCAAGGGTTTGTCTTCTCTTACTTCAAAATTAAAAGGCAAGAAGTTTAACTTTGCTCCCTAGCAAGGATTTTAAAAAAAGAATTTGTATTTAAGAATTTAAATCTTCAGGTCATAGTAAGCACATGTGTGTGTCTATATGTATAGGGGGGTGTGTGTGTAAATACATACATTCAGTTTCGTATCAGACTTTCCAGGAATCATTCAATTCAGTGTCATGTAGTTCTGTGGTTATCCATTCTGGAACAATGCACAGCATAAAACAATGTCACACATCTTGTCTTATTACACATCTTACTCTGCTGGAACTGTGAGTGTTAATCTGTTTTGCAAATTGGAGGGAGCAGCTATTTATATTTTTCCTTTGGTCTTAAATCTCTGAGGAAATATTTTTCTTAAAATAGGGAAGTAGAAAGCACATGCTTTTTTGTCCAATTGACTAAACTTGCTATTTTTTACACTTTAAATGAATTACCTGGCAAAATTATGTATACCTAAGTTTATCACAGGTTTCAGAATGTGTGGTTGGTTGATTTGTGGTAATTGTGTGAATATAGCAAAAACATTTTTTAAAAGTAGACGAGAATATTGATGCACTGAGAATACAGGTGCCCAAAAAAGCTGGAGATTGTTCCTTGGTTGTCTTAAGAATATGGTTACAGTGGAAATTGGTAAACATTGCTGTAGTTGATTCATTCATTGTTCAATTATTCAAGCATTTATTAAGCACATACTGTTAGCTGTGGTGTAAGGACTAATCCTTAAATAGGCGGGAGCCGGGCAAGAGAGCAACAACTTTGTGCTTTTATCACCATAAGCTGTGAGAATATATTGTATATTAAACAGTAGGAGTATATGGAAAAGCACAGTTACCTGTGCCACCAATTATAACAGAATCCTTTGGGGCCATCTGGCAGGCAATAGCGTAGGTAAATTTGTTAAAAATTGGAACTTTACTTTGAAAGGTGTGTGGATATGCAAACAAAACTAGATCCCATAAGGCTGAAGTAACTAACAGGTTTGTTGCATGTGGAACTCTGTAATCTACTGCACTGTTTCCAACTCACTTTTGGAGATTAGCTAAAATTGAGTATTTAGAAATTAAGAAGTCCGTTTACTTTTATATTTTCATGTCAAAAGGAAGAAGGGAAAATGGAAAAAAAGACTTAACGAAATTTGTTCCCTGCCTTCTTTCTTTGTTTAATGAGAAAACAAAGCGAAATTTGTTCCCTGCCTTTTTTCTTTTTTTAATGAGAAAACAAAAAAGAAAAGGACAATTTAGGTTATATTTGTAAAGAAGCGATTGTTGGCGTAAGGTCTTTGGGGGTTCCTCGTGTAAAGAAGATTCAGGGTAGAGTATTTTCTTTTAAAAAAGATAATCTCCTAAAAATGAGTGTGCCAAAGAATTAAGCTTATGTTTTAAGTTTGCTAAGCTTATAGTTATCTTATACAGAAGCTCTTGCTCTCACGCCTTTAGTGCTTATTGGAAGAAGGCAACCAGAAAGAAAGGCTGGGCAGCAAGCTACGAGAGGGACTAATAATAACAATTATTGCAAAACCTTACGAAGTGAAGGGGCTGTCGTTACTAACCTCCTGCAGTCTGCAAAATGATTTCTAGTGACTATTTGGGGTAGACTATCTCATGAATTTAATAACATACTTCTTAAATGTGGAAAATTATAGAATTACAGACAGCAGAATCATTCATCTGAAATAAGTAATTTTTAAAAAAATCTGATTATTATACAACCATTTATGAGATGCAAACTTAGTATGTTTTATAGCTAAAGTAAAGGCCTTCACATTTTACATCCGAGCATTTATAAAATCTGGGTTGAGTCATGAACTCAGAATATTTTAATGTTACTTAATATTATACACGTTAATATTTCAAAATATTCTCTCTAAAGGCTAACATTATGTTGAATTACATCTCTTTCAAGAAAAGACCCTCTAGAGATCTGTACTAGTACCAGCGTAATTCTGTAAGAACATACATGTCAATAAGATATATTTTAAAAACATATTTTAGATAGTTTTCCACTCTACATTGTAATTAGTTAAGAGAATTGCAAATATATCTCTAAGTTGGATTTCAACATCATTCAGCCTCTAGTAGAAAAAAAGGCTTGAGGTGGAAGCTCTTTACTCTGAGTTTGGTTATCTTAGCTTTACCTTATCATGTTACATGTTATTTGTCTTTTTGTATATTGTTTCATTCATCCACATTGGCTTTATGCAAACTGTTTTCTCTGTCACAAGTGTAATCAATGTTAATTGATAAAAAAAATCTAAGAACTGCTTAACTAATGGCTATATAAATGTGTTTTCCATGTAATAATGTAAAGGAAAAAGCATTTTTCACGCAGTTTGAGGTCCAGACTGAAACAGATCCTACTAGTTAGGGGAGATTACCCACTAAACAGATATTACCCTTTGGTATGAGTATAGCCTTTGCATTTCATTTTTTAAAATGATAAAGGAAATTTTTTAAAAATGAATTCAATCATAGGAACATTCATTTTCATATACTTAAAACAGCAGGAAAATATTTCCAGACCATCTCTTCTTCCTCATTAATCTTTTGCTGAGGCCAAAAAAAAATGAGAAATAACCCAAAGACCCTTTCTTTGAGAGAATTTTATACCTTGAAAGGTGGGGCCAGTAATAAAAAAAGAAAAAAACTAATCTGGAGGGCAAAACAGTTTTCCTGCATTTTTGTACAAACCAGCTTTTATTTCATCACTGAGGAGGCATAAATAGTGGTAGGGGCAATGGAATATTTTCCTCCATCATTTTGGCAGTGTTCCGCAGGCGGGCTCAGTACTCTGGGTGCCAAGGCAGGAGAGTGGGACAGAGCTGAGAAGGGAGTCACTGCAGGCTGAGGTGGAATCATTCCTCCGCCCACACCCTCATTCCTGCATTCTTCCAACCCTAGAGGATTTCCTCGTGTCCAAGTCTGATTCACCATGACGCAGGATTTACTGAGGCTTAGGGCTTCTGCTGGCCAGAGGTGGAGAAGCCTATGGGCTAGGAGGTAACGCTACTGTAATGAAGTCCACTCTTAACTCTGAGTTGTCCAACCTCTGTGCTATTAATATTGGGGGGGTGGATAATTCTTGTTTGTGAAGCTGTCCTGTGTGTTTCAGGATGCTCAGCAGCATCCCTGGCCTCTACCCACTAGATGCCAGTGGCACCCCTTCCCACCCGAGTTGTGACAACCAGAAAAGTCTGCAGACATTGCCAACGAATTCCCGGGGAGGAGGGGGAGTGGGTGCTGCTTAACAGTTGAGAACCACTACTCTGAAACTGACTGGGTGCAGTTGGAGAAAGCACAAACCAGGACAGAGACGGGTTGAACCTGGGAGCAGTTAAGACTTTTCCTTCCTCCGGAGCACTGCCATGAATGCTTCTCTTTTAAAATATCAGTGTTCTCTGTTGTGCTTGGGACAATAGCACTTTCCTCAACTCATTAAAGTCACACCTAAGAGAAAAACACAGTTTTGAGGGACTGAGGTTTCCTGGTGATTTTAGTTACCTGAAAGAAGAAGGAATGTGATTCAAAAGGAAGGTATGCTCTGGCTGGGGTCGGAGGGTACCCGGGGGCATGCTGATTCTAAGTAGAGGAACCTAGAAGTACAGGAGGAATCCCGAAAGGGATGTTGACGGCAGCAGTGTTGCAGCTTTGTTTGGGGTCCCTAAACCTCCACTGGGAGACGTCTGGAAGGTTTTCAGCCTCACCCAGCTTCCTCCACTTCACCTCTCAATCTCTTTCCCATTAATCCAGGCCCTTATTTCACACCTGAACTCCTCACTTTGGGGTAGAAAGGATGTGTTCTATGCCTCCCATCCCTCTTTATTTTCACTTTTACAGTTCCTCCTTCCTTCCCTTGTCTTCCTTTTTCTTAGCCACCTCTAGAGCAGATGACTTGAGTATGTCCAGAGCAGACCCCTGTTGTTTAATTGCACACACCTACCTGTGCCCAAACCCCCCGCCAGGCTGTCAAGAAGCGGGCAGCAGAGGCAGTGGTGGTTGCCTTGTAACGAGGTTCCTCTGGAATCCAGCGGTCTTTAGTGAGCGCCTACGCTGTGCTTGCCAACCCCTGAAGTACAGCATTAAGTATTTCCTGTCAGCAAGTTCATTAATGTGAAATTAACTCAATGACCATGCTCCTTAATTCACTCGGAACCAGTCACGATTGTTTTTGATCTTAAGTTTTATTTGAAACAGATATCTTAAAACCTCTGCAGTATACCTCTAAAAACTTCAAGCAACAAGAGACCCTATCTGATGGGACAATTATGATTCTACACTTCACAGGGGCACATTTGGAAATCTCACATTCCTAGTAAGTAGGAGGCGTGACAGCTCTGTACCTGAACGAGAACAGTCTCCAAGCCCATCCAAAGGTTCTAACCAGCTAGAAGAGTCTCTAAGAAAGGTAGGCAGTAAATAAAATAATTCTTTACAATAAAAAGTACTGTTTGGTGAAAGTGTATTTGGGTAGCTGAATGATTTGGGTAGCTGAAACTTGCTTCTTGAAGTTGCGAGCAATCTTGTATTAGCATGGATGGTGTTAACAGAGATATTTCACTCTCTGTTCTATCTTTGTATTAAGTTGAAAATGGAAACGTCCAATTTAATTGGTAATGTGATCACAGTTAAGATGGAGAAAACAGATTTGGTATATCTAAATTTCTTATTTTTCTTATTCTCTGTTTCCCCCTTTTATAATCTGTGCTGTTCGGCAACTATTTTTAACTCTAGGTTTCATTGGCTTTGGGGAGTATTACATTTTCTTTCTAATTAAAAAGTCTATAATGAGAGAAGTATTCAGTTATGAATCACTATAGCTCATAGCCAAGAAATATATGTGTCATAAATGTAAACAAATAAATTAATCGTGTAGGATGTTTTGCAATGTCATTATTTGCATTTACCTTTTATACCTTAGAAATGATTTTCAATGCAACGTTTTTAGTGGAAATGAAATTCACCCTTTTCCTTGATTAATTATCATTTGACTATTTGGTCAAAGTATTATCATGAACTCTCTCTAGTTTACGTTTTGTAGCAAAATTACTAATAATTTTCCTTTTTAACTCTTTCCTTGGAAGAGTGGCATTTCATGAATAGAAAAAAAAAAAAAGCTTGTATGTGAATTATCCAAAAGTCATACAGTGGTTGTTTGGATTTATCATGGTGGTGGTGATTTTGGCAAAATATTTACCTGCTTGATTACAAGTACTATAATTGATTTGTACCAGCCTATAGTAAAGCATCAAAAATACACGCACAATGGGCCTACAGTGCTTTTTTTGGTGTTAACAGTTTGGGATAATGTGTAAAGTAGATAACATACCAGAAATAAATACACAAAAAGTTGGCCTCCTAGAAGCATTTTATGCAGTTTAAAAAAATTATGTGATAAAAATTATCAGAATGATAACACAGTGCCATTCAGTGAGAACTGCCAATTTTCATGAGAAAAAAATTTCAGATCGCCTAAATTATCTTCTTTTCCTACTTCCCAAGCCTGGCCCTCTTTGACTATTGAGAGCACAATCTTTCATTTGCCAGAGAAAATGAACAGATTTTGTTGTCTGCAATGAATTCCAAATGGAGTTTAAAGTATTACAGATCAGAACTTAAATAGATTACAGGAACCTAATTTTCACATTTTTAGTATCAGAATTCAAACTTTGTATAGAGCCTGGTTTCATTAAGCAGTGAAATATTTTATCATAAATAATCAAATAATGACTGCTGTAAAGAAAGAGTGATTTTATGATCGCTGTCAGTATCAGTGCCACTGAAATTTCATTCCCTTATTCGAGTTTGTGAAACAGGTATTTTCTTGGCGATTCTTTATGTGCATTTTGGAGCAAAAATGAAATCTCTATAAATGTATTTTAAAAATTGATCTTTCAGAGTATTTTTCTCTTGGTATTATTCTTTAAAAAATTGTAGTTGACCTGAATAGAGTTAAAGATTTTGTCCCAAATACTAAATTATGATTCCCATAGCAACCATAATTTACCTCTCTTATATAACTCCCTGCTTCATGCCATGGATAATATATGCAATATAACTCTAATTAACTTTCATCTTTCCTTAGATTAAGTGTTTGGTTTCCAGGAATAGAAGGTAGAGGAAGGTGGGGAGTGATGCTGTGTTTGTAGACTCCACAGACTGAGAATCGGTGGATTGCCAAGTAATAGAAGAAGGATTTACTTAGGATTTCAGCCATAATATTTTACTATGTTTTGAATCAGAAAAAAAATATTAAATTGAGCATGTAAATTCATGATGTATAGTATGTATGAATGAAGTTTCTTAACTGACATTATAGATCTTGAGTTAGAGTCTCAAAAAATAAGTATCAGAACTTTTTTAAACTATTTGATTAGAATACTGTATTATAAGATGCTATGTCCTTGTTTTATTTTAAGGACATGGCCATCTGCAAACCATGAAGAATACATTTATGTAGTCAATTAAATATTGGGCACCAAATAAGTACTGTACCAAGAATAAGATACCATCTGTGCCTTCAATATATTTAATATGTTTATACATTGAGTTTTATTACTGATTTCCTCCACTGGAAGGTAAGTCTGTAAGCGCAAGGACTCACCCTTTTAACCCCAGTGCCTACTGGAGAGCTTGTTGTGAATCAACACTCAGCATTAGTTGAATCAATGAATGAACAATTAGTCACAAGGGGAATGGAAGTCAGTTTGACAGCAACGCTTAAAGTAGGTCACAATTACCACAGCAAAGTTGGAGTATTTCAAAGTTCTGCAGCAACTGCAGGCAAATGTTGCAGAATGGAAATTTGTGGCCTGCTTTTATTCATCAGTTCTTAAAATGTATAGCTTGGAATGGCAATGCTATTACAGTGTTAATGCGACTTAAATTTTCTGTAAAGTTACCGGAAGCAAAGTTAAAAGAGCTTTAGAACTTTTAGGAAACTAGTATATTGTGTTATAAACCTTTGCCCTACTCTGCACTGGATTTTTTCCTAATACAGGTATGCCTTAATTTATGCAGTGAGTATGATTTGGGGGAAAACTGTGTATAAAAATTAAATCATACTTAAGATGCATTTAAAAAACTTACTATTTAATGGACCCACCTTTGAATCATTCAGTAACAGCTAAATTATTTTATAATACAAATAACTACTAGGTAACGGTTTGAATTTGTATTATCATGGACTGGATGTTTCTTAAATAATTTTTTTTTTAATTTGGACACCTGGATCTACTCTATCAGAAACTCTAAGGGTGAGGCGGAACAATGTGTTTTAATGCATGTTCCAGATGTGTTTATCCATGCTTAAAGTGTGAGAGCCACTGTTCTATGTGACATATGAAGGAAAATCTGTTATGAATGGTGCCTGTTGTGTAGAAAAGATAAGGCATATACCCAAATGACAGTAATAACAGGGTGACAGTAATAAAAGGGTGGTATTTACCATAAAATAGTCATAGACAAGTCGTAATTGGAATTTGTGGGGGGATGAGATTACTTTACCATGGAGCTGATGTCCCCAATTGTTCATTCATTTATTGAAACATTTTAGGCATTGGGGCTCAGTAAGACGTAATCCTTAACTTATTAAACCTTTAAGTTCATGAATAGGTGGTTCTACTTGCTAATTGCCTCACAACTAGAAGAAACTTAAGAGATCATATAATCCAACTTGAGAGTGCATCAGAGTCATCTGGATGGCTTGTTAAAACATATATTGCTGAAGCCCAGAGTTTCTAATTCCGTAGGTACAGGATGGAGGCAGGGAAGCAACATTTCTAGCAAATTCCCAGGTGGTACTGATGCTGCTTGTCTTCAACTTGAGAATCACTGAGATAGTTAAAGCTGATAATGCTGGAGCCCAGAAGTGTGATTTGCCCAACAAAGTTAGCTAATGGCTAAGATGGACATAAAACCAGGTTGCCAACTCCCAGTTCAGCATAACCTCCGCTGCAGACTGCTTTTGGGACACGCCTTGAAAAGAGGATGTTGGCTTAACCTCACAGTGATTCTAAAAACAACTGCAGGAGTAAAGAATTGATAACTTGCTGATGTTTCATCTGGCTCTTGTTTATATTGTATTTTAATTTCTCATTCCAGAATCAGCCCATGTTCGTGACATCTACAATCCCAGTTCTGAACCACCAAGCCTTCTATTTTGTGCATGGAGATCCGATCTGTATATTCAAATAACATTTGAATTACAATACCATTTTAAAAAGGCAATTCTAAAACTTACTAATATTATCTTCCTGATAAAATGGGCTTCTCAGGACAAATTGCAAAAACACTTTTCTGTGTAGTAGCTGTTTGATGACTGCTTGTGGAGCTAACAAAAAACGTTATCGTCTTCATTGAGAGGAAGGAGTTAAAATATGTACTGGGAGACAATGAATGGAGATAATGCACTATGCGTTCTTTGCTGTTAATTCACTTTTTCAGAAGCGTGTGTGCTTTATCATAAAGCCATGATTAAGTTCTCTAATTCTGTAAATTAGAGAAAATATATTAATCTCCTTTTAACTGGTAATAAAGATAAATTCCCCCCCCCCAATTTAATTAATCTACTTTGCATTCTTGAACGATTATAGGAAAAACTCAGACCCCTCAGCACAAATCATGTAATTGTGTTTTAAGTGACAATGTGGAAAAATCAGGCGTGGATGAAAATGATATACTCTGAACTGCGTTAGGACTTCCTCAGAAAATTTCAAAATCACTTTTTAATTGCCTCCATTTTAAATCGAGTCTTGTAAGAAAACTGTTTTGATGACCTCAAGGTTAGCACTGAGGAAGGACTAGAAATGAAGGTGGGGCATAGCAGCCACAAGGTGTCTTAGCATGAAGTGGGTGAATCTTGTGGCAATTGGAGGGATGATTTGCTCAATCCCATTGTGATGAATGGGCTACAAAAGGATGAGAGCATGCTTTAGACAGTTGTTTCTGTGTGTATGTGTGTGTGTGTGTGTGTATGTGTATACACTAATTTCCTACCACCGAATCAATGTTACTACATAAAGGATGGAGGGGGGGGCTATCTCTGTCTCCACATCTCTCTTCCCTGTAGTTAATCTCTCCTCTCTTCCATTTCGTCAAATAGGGAATAAAAAATGTTCCGACTCCAACGCAGTTAAGTCTTAGGCATCACTTGTCACAGTCATCAGCCAGCCTCCCAAATTAAAGAACAGCTGTTCAGATTCTCTTGGGTAGGACATGATGAGCCTTATTTCCTACTTCCTGTGGAGCTCTGTTTGAACTATTTCTGATTCTCTAGAACTTCAAGTAATCATCTACTCTTTAAAAGGAGATAAAAACTCAGTATAACTTTCTTGAGGAATTTGGATGACCATCTATTGCTTTCATACTGAGAACAACTGGTTTATTTTGTCCCTAAACATAGTATTCTTAGAATTACATGACAAAGTTTACTTAGTATACCTGTATGGTGTGGTAAGAAATAGCACACAGTTGTTTCTTCCTCCGTGAAATAAAGCCAAATAATTGTGTGATCTCTTTCTTAATTAAGAGTTTAATGTCTTTAATAATCTCACTTTGGTAGAAAGCTTTTTTCTAATGTAATTGACTGTTTCCTGAAATTGGCTTTTTGGGCTCAAAAAAGAAAAAGTGAAGGCTGAGTGATAGCGAAGAGACAGCTTCAGGATAGAACATCTGGAATAGACTTTTCTCCCCCCAACTACTTCTCCTAGAAGTGGAGTTTCATGGGAAATTACAGTTCTAAAGTGACTTTCAGCTCTGATTTCCTAGTTTTTAGTATGTACATAGAGTAACTTCATCACTGAATCAACTTAACTTCATTATTGATAAGATCTAAGAATTGGATGTTTCTAAAAGCAGTGTATTAGATTGTTTTACCATCACAGATAAAAATTTAATATGTATGCAAATCACTCTCAGATATTACTAAAATGCAGGTTCTCACTGAGTAGGTCTGAGATTCTGAGATTCTGACAAGCTCTGTGATGATGCAGAAGCTGCTGGCCATGGACCTCACTTAGAGCATCTGAGGTGTGTACAGTGCAACACATAACTGAGTTTTATAGCTATGTGTCTTGTTCTCTTTCCTATCTTTTTTGATTCACATGCAGGCAACTTCTCAAGATAAAATAATGTCTCTAGAGTTCAAGGGTTTCATTGCAGAAAAAAAGATTATGAAAAAAGCATTAAAAAATAATTGTTTCTCAAGGTAAAGCATTTGGACTTAGGAGGAGGTATTATGTATTTTTTCAATAATGGAAACAAGATACTAAAATTGAAAAGTTGGCATCTCTTTTAAATTAAGAAGTTTGAAAATGTGTCTAATTCCTAATGATTCATTTTGACTACCCTGAATTCTTCAGTTCTCTTTTACAAGTGAATGTCAGCACTTAGAAATTTCGTGTCACTCAAAATCGGCTTCCATTTTATGAATATTATGAGAGTGATTTTCAAACTAAATTTATTTTATAATGATATGTTTTAAGAGTCTGGATATCAATTAAATATGACACAGTTCAATGTCAGTTGAACTGTTCAATGTACTTTTTTCCCTCTTAATAAAATATATATTTGAGGGAATAATAGGAACTAGGGAAACCTGGAGTGCCAGGGAAAGAATGGCATTTTTTTGCATTCGATTTATAATTAAATTGTAGGCCTTCCAGATAAGATTAAGTTATTTTAGGTTATACTATACATATCCATGTGGTGATATACATAAAGATAATAAGCATCAGGGAAAATTTACAGTTCTTTTTAAAAGCTGCAGGTAGGATTTTGATCATTACTCACAACACAATTTAAGCCAGTAGAGCTATAGTTGTTTTCATTAATAATTTACAAAAACTCTAAAAATTTAGATTCTAAATTTTTAATGTGTTTGTAATTAAGGAAGTTATATTTAAAAATAACTTTTCCATAATAGCTTAATTTTTATGGCCTGACCAATACAGCTTATTACATTCCCATGGAAAAATGTTTGCTTATTGAAAGAACACTAAAAAAATGAATTTTGCATTCTGTTTGAAGGCATATTTAAAAAGATTTTGATAGTTCCAATATTTAGAGTTTAGTGACTTGAATGTTTGTGATTGAATTAAGTCTCTCTTAGTAGTATAGATAAGTCTGTATTTTTAATGAGTTATGTAAATCTGTGTTCATTTCTCCTAACATATATAAATCTGTTTTTTATTGGTGGAAGTGTTATTTTATATGCCACTTAAATTCTGGATGGCCCCCTGTGCTTCTGTTGAATTTCTGGCTGATTCGCAAACACCTCTGTCTATCAGCTGCAACGATCAACCGCAATGGCTTGTTTAGCAACTCCTCTGTGCCAGGTACACAGTCTCATATAAGCTTCAGAACACTCCTACATGTAGGTAACATTCCTTCTTTCACAAACCCAGAGAAGTTAAATAATTTATGGGGCGGTCCAGGAAAAAATGTCACTGAGGTGATTTTCTAATATATCTGCTCTCTGTCTTCAAAGATCATGTTCTTACTCTCATGTGCGTGCCTCCTATACTGCTGCTGCTCCTGAAATGCCAACTAGTTTCAAATGTTTCTACAAGGAATACAACTGTGACTCAGGTTGTTACCGCTGAAGAAAAAAGGTAGGTTATATTACATTCTAATATTAAATAGTTGGTATGTTGTGATTATTGTACTTTTGGTTTTCCTATTCTGTATTTTCATTCTGTTAATGAAAGACATTTTAATCTTTTTCTTTTTTCATTTTTTGACCATCATAATCATTGTTTACAAAATTCGAATCCAAATGTCTGTAGTTCATTAGAGGCAACTGTCAATGCTGTTTCTGAGTCTCTGCTCTGGATATAGTTAATATATATTTCTAGTTATGAAGAAGTTGCATTTTTTTCATGATTTTATTGTGCAGTTTTTTAAATAATGAGACTAATAAATATTCAGCATAAAAACAATGCTAGCATTAATGTATAAATAGATTCATTTCAAGTCTAATTTCTCAAATGAAACTATTATGCTACAGCTAACCTTTGCATAATAGTTTGTTTCTACGGGTTTCCTCTTCAGTACTTTCTAAGGATAATCCACATGGATTTCTTTGAACAGCAAATACCGAAATATTAAACAATCCTTGGTTGAATCGGAGGAGCTGGGACCAAGGACACGGAGAAACTGCCTTTACAGAGGAACCTCATACATGGAGGGCCAACTATAAATTATATGCATATCCAAGGATTTCGGGAGGAGGGTATAGCTCAGAGGTAGAGCGTGTGCTTAGCATGAGCAAGGTCCTGGTTTCAATCCCCAGTACCTCCATGCAGAAAAACAAAAACAAGGATTTTGGTATCTGAGGAGGTCCTGGAACCAAGCCCCGCCCAGAATACTTAGAGACTACTGTTTGTACTATGTTTGGTGAAGAGACTTAATATTTTCCCATTGAATCCTCCATTCTGTTCATCTCCATTTAATATCTAACTACTCCAACGAATAAAGCCTTTTGTAAAGCCCTGCCACCATGTTGGGGTTATAGCTAAAAAAAAAAAAAAATGATGACTCAATTAATTTACCTATAAATTAATTTATAAAAGAATTATTTAACTTGAACTTTAACATAGCATTTGAAGCATACAAATCACTTGTCCAAGAAGGCATTTCTCTAATTTCTTTTTTCCCAGAAACTTTCCCACACACTCATAGATAGAACTCTTATTCAAATAATCATGGTTCAAAGTGTGGCCAGAATATTTTCCCCGAAGTCAGGTCTATTGCAAATATAAAGCAATCACGCATCATCATGTGGCTGTGAAGGGGAGAAAGGAGAATGCAGCCTAGTAAACATTGGTCAGCAAGTTACAGGTGTTCACTCACCACCAGACATCTTAATCTGGAATGCTTTTCTTCTTCATTCCCTCATTAGTTTGTAGACTGTCCAGTGGTGTCACCATCCTCACTGAAGGAGCATTATGTTTGTCTCCTGTTCACTTAGGTAAGATGCCCCTATTCTGGCTTTTTGTTGAAAGTTAATTCACTGCTTAGGGATTAGTTTTATATTTCTTAGTACCTACTTTGCTGTAGGATTAAGTGGGGTCAATTAATTTGCAACAGTTATTTCAGAAGTTTCCGATTGTAAATGCTGCAAACACAAACTACTAAAAATGAAAATTTGGGTGCCTAGCTAACATTAACAAAAGGGCTTCCTTAGCGAGAGTTAAAAGATAAAAGTCTTAATTTTTTAATTACATACCTTGGGTATATGTTGGTAAATGTGATGGAGACATCTTATTGAAGGGAGCTTTTCATTTATTCTTCTGTTGAATCAAACTGTAATATGCAGCGTTTTAATCAGAGGATGGCTTCAGTGACTTATGCTTTAGGTTTGAAAGAGTAACAGGAAGGAGCTTATAAAGCATTCATCTTAACGCCACCCATTCAAGCATTTCAGATTTTTAAATAATTGGTGTCAAAGTCAGATAATTTTGAAAGATTGTTGTGGAAATGGTAGACAACCTGGAACAAAACAATGAGATGGCTATTGTAGTCTCAGATACTGGGATATAAAACTGACTGTATTTTCTCAGTTTTTTCTTTTTTAATGGGAAAATTGTTTTTAGTAGCTTTAAAATACAAGTAAAAAATTTTCGGTATATTTAACAGGAACAGTGGGGTCTGTTTTTTAAATTGAATATACCCAGGAAAATTTTATTTAAAAAAAAAATCTAAACATAATTCCCCACCACAGGGTTGTAATACATCCATGTATCACACGTAACTATTTACCAATAGTAATTACATTATGAAAGTTTGAGCAATGGTTACTTTGTTTGCTTTACAAAACAGAGTCTATTCATGGTTAGCCCTTCTTATTCACTTGCATTCTGATGGGTTCTCTTGAGAAGAGAAAAAAGGAATGGGGTAAGAGCGTTCTAGGGATTGTGCTTGGGAGTCTGTCTCTAGCGAGAGCATCATCATTATAAGTGTTCCTGCAGTAAAACTGCAGAGAACTGCTCTTATAGGATATATGACCACAGTGAAAGTTGCTTTTTAGCTTGAAATGTCTTATTGTGCAGAAAACAATGAGAAGCGGGCTAAGTTTTATCTGGAGAAAATAAAACGCTTACCTTTTCTTTTTGATTTACTTTAGTTACCCAAAACAGGCTTGAACCATCCCCATTTGGCTTCAGACGAACATAGAACAAAACTGGAGTAAAAGAAAAGCCTCAAATTTATATGTACTTCTCAGGTGAAAATCAGCAAAATTCCAGAAGGATGAGGATGAGTTTTAAATGTGCTTTAAGCATAATGCTAAAAGGTAGTAGGGGCTGTTACTCTGAATTCCCTCCTTTCAAATATATATTATTTAATATCTATAGATAGAGATGGATGATAGATAGACAGACAGATAGATTGACTGATTGATTTTTTTTAAGGGAGGTGCTGGGGATTGAACCCAGGACCTCATGCATGCTAAGCATGTGCTCTACCTCCCTCCACAAATATATTTTAAAATTTGCAAATCTGAGGACAGTTATATTTCAGAAATAGAAAAAAATTATTTGGAGCAAAAGACACGTAAAAGGGGCTTTTTGTTGTGTGCCGATGGCAGTGCGTGTCCACGCACCCACAAGTTCCGCATCTGAATTAGATTTCTGGAAAAATGGAGCGTGTGGGAGGGCGTTAATAACAGTACAGCGACATTACCTGTTGCTTTCTTTTGTGAGAAATAAAATGTAATTTCAGGCTACTTTAAGGAATGGAGAGCATGATCTCGAGCTGTTTTACTGCTGGAGTCTTTATTAGCTTCTCCTTCTCCCTTTGTTTCTCGGCTACTCAGATTCAGGGAGCGCCGAGGGGTACAGCACTCCGCTCGGACTCCACGGGGAGAGGCCAGCAGATATATATCAAATCCGGAAAACACAAACCAACCCTAACAACTGATAGGAGGGTTTTCAGAGAGGCAGCACACATTATTTAATTACAGAAGATGATTTATTCATAAGCATTAGGAATATGAAATAAATTCAATTTATGAAGATTGGTTTCTTACTCTGTGCTGTTATATGCAGTAAGATAGAAGGTTAAGTGGCTTATCCTCAGTGACTTGACCTTTCTCTTTATTTTCATTATCTTAACGATTTGATTTCATTAAAGAAACATTAAACAAGGCGTTTTATGGTGAATAACTCAGGCTTGGCACTTCAGAATTCATCTCTTTGGCTATTGGTTGCAAACAGATTAAACTATACATCAATAATTTTTACAGCATTTAAAATTTTCATTCAAAAATTCTTAAAACTTTGATTCACATCAATGTCACTGTGCTTTAAAAATTATGGAGTTTTATCAATTTTTTTTGTAGTGCCAGAAGGTAAAGCTGTAAGGAAAATTTGATTTATTACTTACATCTTGTACTAATCACTAAAATCAAGGAAATGCGTAACAGATGATCTCTGTCCTTTAATGCTATAGGAGAAATGATTTACTAGGAGAGCAGGTGGTGCTACAGTCTGTTTTTATTTTTAAATGATTTCCTACCCAATCACTTATTTAAGTATAGCTCTTAAACAAATTTAACTGTGGATAAACCTATTCTAAAGTTTATAGTATCTATTTTGAATTGTTTTTTTTCTCCAAACATTTCCATTAAAAAATTAAATATTAAAAGAACAAATCTTGGAATCCAGGAGTGAAATATATAACCCATAACTTTTATAAATTACTTGTGTTCTATTATTTCCCAGGTCTGCTCTGATACAGAAATAGATTCAGGGACCAGTCTGTCTGCAAATTGGCAGATGATAATAGCAAAATGAAAATGCTGATCTTGGGTTTAGAAAATAATGATGTTAATTTTTTTTTTAAGTGACACATTTATTAAACTAACCTAGATTTTTAATTTGAATTAGTGGCCTTAGTACTATCAAGTTTATGCATTGCATTTTCAAATTTTATTCAATTTAAGTTACTGCTGTTTAAATTAACTTAAAAAAATTTTTTTTAATTGAAGTATAGTCAGTTTACAATGTTGTCTGGTGTACAGCATAATGTTTCAGTCATACATATACATACATATATTCATTTTCATATGCTTTTTCATTATAGGTTACTACAAGATGTTGAATATAGTTCCCAGTGCTGTACAGAAGAAATTTGTGTATCCATTTTATATATAGTAGTTAGTATCTGCTAATCTCAAACTCCCCATTTATCCCTTTGCACCCCCTGACCCCCCTGGTTTGTTTTCTATGTCTGTGAGTCTGTTTCTGCTTTATAAATAAGTTCATTTGTGTCTTTTTTTTTTTTTTTTTTTTTTGATTTAACATATGAGTGATATTATATGCTATTTTTCTTTCTCTTTCTGGATTACTTCATTTAGAATGACCATCTCCAGGTCCATCCATGTTGCTGCGAATGGCATTATTTTATTCCTTTTTATGGCTCTGAGTAGTATCCCATTGTATAAATATACCACATCTTCTTTATCCAGTCATCTGTCAATGGACATTTAGGTTGTTTCCATGTCTTGGCTATTGTAAGTAGTGTTGTTAGGAATGTTGGGGTGCATGTATCTTTTCAAATTAAAGTTCCTTCCATATATATGCCTAGGAGTGGGATGATTGGATCATAAGTTAACTTTTAAATACCATTTCACTCCAAAATTTTTTGTTTGTTTGGCACTTGGCCATACCTTCACTGAGAGATTGCAAATGAACTCTCTTTTTTAAAAATATCGTTTCATCTATGTGGAATAGAAAAGTCATTATAAAGGATTCATTTATCTATTCTATTTTTCATCCTCAAAGTTAAGTTGTGACTTGGGATTCTGTTATATTTAATTTGCGGAAAACTTCTTTTAACACACATTTGGGTATAAATAATTGTGTTATTTCCAAAAAGTCTAATTCATTAGGCTATGACTTATAATTATGATAGGGTTCATATATTTAGTTTTCAGTAATTTATGCCAGCTCTCTGGAAAAGTAGGCATTGTTATGGGCTGAATTGTGTTCCTCAAAATTCATACGTTGCAGTCTTAACTCCCAGTATTTGAGAATGTTACTTTATTTGAAGATAAGGTCTTTATAAAGGTAATTAAGTTAAAATGAGGTCATTAGGGTGGGCTTTAATGTAATTTGACTGATAAGAAAAGGAAATTAGGACACAAACCTGTGCAGACCAAAGACCATGTGAAGACACATCTACAAGCCAAGGAGAGAGGTCTCAGAAGAAACCAGTGCTTGATCTCAGAATTCTAGCCTCCAGAACTGTGAGAAAATAAACTTCTGTTAATCCACCTAGTCCAAGGTACTTTTTTATGGCAGCCCTAGTAAACTAATATGGGCTTGTTTAGGGCCAGAATACAAATAAGAGCCACAATTAGAATGGGAATTTCCAAGTTTAAATAACACAATTTCCTTGTTTGTTGTCTTTACCTACATAACCAGCCAACATAAGAGTAAAAGAATTTGAAACTCAGGTTTATGTAAGAAGCATTGAGGAGGGTGGGTTCAAGAAGGTCACCTAGAGGCACGGAGATGAATTAGAAAGTTAATAAAGTGGCCTGAACTAGTGATTGTCACCAAAATTACAAGCAATGGTAGTGAGAGTTGCCGGACATTGCTTTCAAGCTGGCCAGAGAATATCACCAATTTAATCCTTCCTAGTCCTGCCATAGAATATACACAACCAAGAGTGAACCCTGTATACTGTGGGCTTGGGATGATGAGGATAGGTCAGTGCAGAGTCATTGATTGTAACAAATGTACCAATTTGGTACCAGATGTTGGTACCAGGGAGGACTGTGCATATGTAGTGGTTAATGGGAAATCTCATTATCTTCTGCTCAATTTTGCTGTGAACCTGAAACTGCTCTAAAAAAAAAAGAATATGTATGTTCACTGACTTACTGTTTCCTCATTGATGGATTCATTCAGTAATTCCACAGACATTTATTCACTGCCTACTATGTGCCAGGGACGGTTTTAAAGCTTACAGCAGTGAATAAAACTCATCCAGTCCCTGACTTCATGGAGATTATGGGGAGTACAGACAAGAGCAGATACATTCATAACATCAGGTAGTGAGAAGTGCTATGGAGAAAAATTAAGCCTCTTAAAGGGATAGTGAGTGATGTGGGCGGTGAGAAGTGTTTTAGATAGGTTTTCAGGAAAGGCCTCTCTGAGGAGACACTGGAGAGAAGTGAGGGTGGGGAGTATTGAGCCATGCAGTGATCTGGGGTTAGAGAAATTCAGGCAGAAGGAGCAGCCAGAGAAAAGGCGCTCAGGCTAGGACAGGTTTTGGTACCTGTGAGGAAGCTTGTGAGCTTGGGGCTCAGTGAGACATGGGAGAGCATGAGAGAGGAAGTCAGAGAGTTAGTCAGACCCCAGATCACTCAGAGCCCGGTCAGCAGGGGTGAAGACAGCAGTTTTGTTTTGATTATGATAGAAAGCTATTGGAGGCTTGTGAGCTAGGGAAAGAAATGACCTAATTTAGACAATGAGGGTAAGAGTAAAAGCAGGATGGCTATTAGTTCCTGATGGCTTGGAATAAATTGAAGTTGATGGGAAGTGAGTTGAGCCCAAGATATATGGTAGAGCCAACGGGATGGGCTGATGAACTGGATGTGGGTTGAGACTGAGAGTCAAGGATGATACTGAGGTTTGCTTCAGATAGGTGAGTGGTGAGAAGTGGGGCATTGGAGGAGAAGCAAATTTGGGTGCAAAAATTAAGAGTTTGGTTTTGGTTCAGGTTAAGATGCTTATTAGACATTTAAGTGGAGATTTTTGAGGAGGCAACCGGATATATGCAGTTTAGGAAAGAGGTCAGGCTAGAGACAGATCGTTGCCAGTCATTTGCATGGGTCAGCTAGGCAGTGTGTGTGTGGAGAGCTGAGGTCTGAACCCTGCCTGGGTTTCTCCAACTTTGAGAGGAGGAGGGTCCAACAAAAGAGTGAGGCAGGAGTGAGGCAGAACGCATGTATGCCTCTGTGATTCACGCTGTAAGATGCCTATTGAAAACAATTCAATTTGCAAATGTAATAGCAGAACCATTAAAATTATTAAAACAGGAGACCGAGATACTCCAGATTTTGTTGTATTCATGAATTAATTCATACCTAAAAAGATGCCCCCCAATCCTTCCTTTCTGACCTGTTCTATTCCAGGACATAATTAACCTGCTATTTTGTTTTAGTCACCAGAAAAATGATCAAAACCTGAACTGCTTTGAGGTTTAACCATGGATGAGAAATGTCAACACAAAGAAGAACCCTCGATTATGTGAATATTTCAAGTTGTGAATAAGTGAATGTATAAAAATGAAATAATTCTTGACTTGTTGTGAGGGGCTTATTTTTCTCCCCCCCCCCCAATCCTAAAGCTTTTGCTAATGGTTGCCCACCAAAAGCACCTAGGGAGCTTTAGAAAACTCCCGAGAACCAGGCTCTATCCTAGCCCAATTAAATCAGAAATTCGAAGGTATCAACTTTTTTTACATTTCTAACACTTCCCAGGAGATTCTAACGTGCAATCAGGGTTGAGAATTGCTTGTCTCTATATATCACTTTATATAGCTGATATTATTACAATAAGTGCAATTTTTTGATCCCTTTCACTTAATATTGCAGCATGAATTTCTTTTTTGCATAATTTTTGTAATTTAAAGTTTGCATAATATATTGACATACTATCATGTACTTAGTCATTGCCCTACAGGTAAGACTTAGGTTGCATTTAATACTTTGAGGTCATATATAACTGCAATTAATAATTATTCACCTGTCATATGCTATTCTTAAACAAAATATTAAAATATTTTTTATATTCATACTGCTTTCCAAACCTTTAAAATTATTTACCATCCCCTGGTGTATGTGGAGCATCAGATTTCTCAGTCTCACCCATGTTGAGTATAAACATTTTTTTCTTTAATTTGCTAGAGTAATGGATTATATTAATGAGGGCATTCTTCCTTGCAAGCAGCAGAAACTAGCTCAAAGCCCCTTAAAACACAAAAGAGAATTATTTTCTTGTGCAACTAAAAAATTCAGAAGTTACTTGAATTTGGGCAGTGATGGATCCAGAGCCTCAGACGATACAGGACTGAATTTCCCTTTCTCCGGTGGTCAGCATCGCATGCTTCTTATGGGCTTTACTCTTGGGCAGGGTAGCATATCCTGCTACTTTAGATGTTCTGGATAACTCCAGCCCACAACTGGAACTCATTCTAATTGGCTCAGTCCCAATTACCCATTGTGGCTACTGCTACTTGGCTCTAGAATTCTCACAGGCTTCCCCTAGATTCAGGTTTGAGGTTATCAAACCAGAAGGACATGGATTGAGAATTGGAGAGGAGTGGTGCTCTAGAGAGATGCCAGGCAAGCAGAAAAAGTCCCCAACATAGATTCAAGGTTATGTTTAACTTTTCTTTTAACATAAGTTCATGTTAATGATCTAACATTGTTTTAGAAAGATGTTTAGGGCGTTAGCATAGCAATACATACCACATTATTTCAAAAAAGTGCAATTATGTAAATAGAGCCTATAGAATATTTATGAAAAGAAAAATAAGTGATTTTGTAACTGAGCAGGACCTATGGGGACTTCCTGGGACAGAGCCCTCCCCATAACCTCTGCTGTAGCTCTTCTCTGAAGTACTCAGATAATGTACCTCATGCATGTTTCCTGAGTTTTACAGGTGCTAAAAACCACCACCAAATGGAAAAAAATTAACTACTTGTTTATCATGAGCATGTAGCCCTCAGACCTTCTGGCACCTGTCTTGAGCACCATCAATCAATCAGAGAATTGTGCACAGCTGATCACATACCCTGGGATGCCCCTCCCTCCACTGGACTTTAAAAAGGCTCAGCTGAAACTCCTTGGGGAATTCAGAGGCTTTTTTTTTTTTTTTTTTTCCTGGGCAGTAGCTGCTTGCCCTCCTTGCTCAGCCCTGCAAAGTCCTGCAATAAACCTTTCTCAGCTCTGAACTCTGATGTTTCAGTTTGTTTGGCCTCGCTGTGCGTAGGGCCCAGCCACTGTGGGTCCATGAGCTAGCTCTCAGTAACAACTTTGATAAAGCCCGCCTAGGAGTCTGTGCGCCGGGGTAAGCTGACCCCCGCCGGGGGCAGCCCCTTTCCTCAGTCCCAGCAGCTGCCGGGGCTCACTCTGCTCCTGGGAACTGGAAGGGACTCTGACAGGCTCCGGCCGTCCCACAGCGCCAGGCTGTTCGGAGCCCAGGAACATCCAGAGCTGCTGTGCCATCAGGCTACTTGGAGCCCAGAAACGTCCGGAGCTGTGGTCCACATTCGGAGTCACCTGGGGTGAGTGGCTCCAGCTTGCTCAGGCTGGGAAATCTTTCCGCGTCATCTGGGCTCATTCCCTTGTGGGAAAAGAGCTGCTCTGGGCTCACTGTGAGCCACCATGGGTCTGTTCGCTTTCCAGAGCTGGGCCAGTTTGTTTGGAGGCCTCCGTTTGGGAGTGGAAGTAGAACTGTGGTTCTACACCCCCTCTGATTGTGCAACCATACCTTATTTGTTGTTTGTACTTTTGTGTGTGTCATTTTGGGGTGAGCCACTCTGGTTTGCCCAGGATGGGAAAATTCTGCCCGCTCCGCCTGAGCTCATTCCCTTCTGGGAAGGGAGATGTTCTGGGCTCATTGGGAGCCACTTCGTTCTCTTTAGGGAGAACTTTTGTTTGTGGGACCATGTTTGTTGTTTGTACGTGTGGGTGTTAGTACCTACACTGGCCGGTTGAGGCATCTTTGGGGAGTAACAGGACTCACATGTGATGGCACCGGGGCATTGCATTGGTGTCACCTGCGGGGAGCCTTGGCAGGGATTTTCCCTTTCTAGCCTTGGCCCTTCATTCAGCTTCACTCTGATGGGCACTGGTTGGGGTTCTCCCCTTTTGGATTAATGGGGGACTGGTTGGGAATCTCCCTTTTGGGGCTAGGGAACTGTGACTCTGAGAGACCGTTTTAAATTATTGCTTGCTTGGTATTTGATTAACATTGTCTGAATAATTAAGTATAGATAGTCAGGGCTCTGTTCCATCTTATAGTATTTCTAGGGTTTATTTTGCAAAATTCGGAGGTCTTCAGCTATGCTCCCATAAATAAAAGAAAATGGTATTTTTTATTGTCACACTGTGTGGGCTCAGTACTCCCCTGAGATCTGGAGAACAATGGCCCATGATGGCTCTGCTGTTACATCAAAGGGGGCCTTTTGTAATTTGCCTTTTATCTTGGGTATGTTTGTGTTTGTGTGTTTGTATCTGAGTCCAAATCCTGTTCTGTTTTGCTGGCAGTGAGCATGTGAATGCGAGTGAATGATATGTATATTATTGTCTACTAGATATTTAGGAACTGGAAAAAAAAATCCCTGAAAATAGCCAAGATGGTTGAGTTTTGTAAAAGCAGTTAGAGGTGGAATTTGCATTTCTCTTCCTGTGCCTTTGAGATTTAAATGATCTACCTGAGCTCTCAAGGAAAAAAAAATTTTTTTGGTAATTAAGTGGAAAATTTGAGATCTATGGTTTTGTCTGTCTTTATGTAAAAAATTAACTTGTGAATGAGCTTTATTTAACTGACTTAAAAGTAAGTGCTTACAAATCAATACTTCTAAGTATAAAAGAAGCTAGACAGAAAAAATTTCAGGTTCATGTGATCTAGGAAATATTCAATATTGAATTGATATCTGATATTAAAGCTAGCTTAAGCTTGTTGGTATAATCAATACAGACGTCTTTTATTGTAGGTTTACTGAAGGTTAATAAGTTCATGTTTCTGTTGCAGATTTGTTAGCAGAAAGAAAATTAGGAAATTCTTGTAAGTAAATTATATACAAATGAGAAGAGTTTTTGGGTGAACGCTTTAGAAATAATTTTGTTTCAGGAATGTTTACTTAAAAATGATCTCTAAATATTTGGTAACTTGGAATTTTAGAGTTGTGCTAAATTAAGTTAAATGATGGAAGTTTATTGAATAGTCAGGTTATTACCAAACAAATAAGATAACAAAACATTATTTACTGAACATTGGCTTCCCTTTACAGAGTAACTGTTTAAAGGTGTCTAGGACTATTATTACATATATTTGGTGCCACACTGAGATGTTTTCTACAAAAACTATGAGTTTAGAAATTATTATTGGTATTTATGTTTGCCAATCTACAGAATGCTGATGTATAAGTTCATAATTGTTTATTTCTTGGTTTTCACTAGAAATTAAGGTATTTAATAGTTGAAGTTTCTAATTTAAATGTCATTAAAGCAACTGAAAATAATAAAAGGAAACATTTCAGTGCACAAGTAGGATATATGTTTTGAGTAAAAACAGTATGAGGAATGGAATTGCATTTTGTTAAGGGAGAAGAAAATGATGTGGTCCTGGAGTTGGTTGCCTCTAGATGGGGAAAAATATAAGAGGAGAACTAATATGGATACAGAAGTTTGTGGAAAGTTTGTAGAAAGGGAGCCATAGAAAAGGAGTTTTGTGCATGGTTGGGCTGAGATCAGATTCCACTTAATTAGGTAAGTGGATTTTGTTATTAAAAGTAGGCTGCTAGAGGACTAGATGCGGTTCCTCTTTGTTAAGAGAACAAGTTTACTTAGAGCACTTCTGATAACAGATCATATGAAACTTTTTGATATTTTTGACAAACTTCCCATCAAATTCTAAATAATGTTCTTTTGACTTCAGCTAACTTTAGGATGCTTCAGAAAAAAATACTTAACTAGGATTGGTTGGTATGTTGAATTCTGCATCGTCAAATGAGTAAGCCTCCTTAGATTGTATGGTATGAATAAAGGTTGATGTGGACTTTCTAGAAATTATATAGCATTTCTGAAAGTTTGGTATGTCCTGGTGTGGCACTGTCAGTCATGGTTCTGGTTGTTATCTTGGAATGCTGTATGTCACAGCAACTTGATTAAGCTTCTTTGTCAAAAACGTTTTAATCGGATCTTTTATCTTGCCTTTTTAAGTCTTTTGTCAAAGACAGTTGAGCTGATGCTTTGTGGGATTTTATAAATCAAGAGGATTTATAAAAGGGACTTTTTGACAAATGCAGGTTTCTTTTAAATCATGCTGCTGAGCTGGGTAGGATATTTAAAAAGTCTAATGAAAACTGATTTCATAAAACTGTTGCTAAAAAGGATTGATTGCATAAAAGTGAGTGAACTGATGAATATGGATATAACGTTTGGTTGTCTGAAGCATTACTGGCTTTTGATCTATATTTTTAAATTGAATTATTTACCAAATATTTATCTCCATATCAGTGTTGCCCCCAAAGTTTAGGATAGAAAGAACATTTGCCAATGGAGTTGTCAGAGTATAACTACTCATGATGTATAAAAATGCTTGCTTTAAGTCTACAGCTGAAGCACATGTGCTTGCGTAACAGTTGGGTATAAGTGATCAAATGTATGGTCTGTGAAGTGTTTCCCCATTAACGTACCTCTGTGCCCGTCCAGGATACCTGACTTCCCCCAACATGGATAACTAGACAAATATAAAGGAGGCCTAACATTGAGGGACAGATATTTTGATTATCAATGCTGTCTTTTGAAAGATTTGTAATCAAAAAAGGAAATGATGAAAAAATCTGCATATATTGAGGTATGGGGAGGTCATTCTGGCTTCTGCGTGGTTTGACTTAAACTTTACTGACCAAAGTAGCCTCTTTTATGGCCTTTTGGACATACATTGTACATTTGCTTTGGCCTAACTGAGGGAAATGTATTTGAAAGTCAAAATGGAGTAGTTGTGGCTCATACACCCAAGGTAAAACTAGGTGGCTGTTGTGGACGTGGTTTCAGACACGTTCCTGGATTGTTGAGAAGTCTAGTTTTCTGAGCTGTGTCATACTCAGAAGGCCACCAGCCACTCTCAAAGTAGTGTCTGCTGGCACATGGTAGCTGTAACCATGTGACCTCAAGGTCTTCTCTTGTAATTAATTTTGGAGAATAAAGTTGCTTTAAATCAGATGTTAGCAAAAGAAAAAAAAAAGGAGACGTGTAGTGGTCAGTAGCTCTTGTTATGTGTTGCTAATACCACATCAAAAGTTAAAACCTACTCAGATGAGACTAGACAACTGGCTACTTGGCTGCAAGTCTCCCCAAAGTGCCAGGTCCAGACTGGTTTTCAGGCTTATTCTCCTGAATTCCTCGGGGAATGAGATCCTAATCATACAAGACTTGGATCCAGGACATGGAACTTGGGAGTGTTTACAACTCGGTGCCCATTCCCCAAATCAAGGCAGGACTATGCCCCGTTTCAGCAGGAAGTAGCCAGAGCGGTCATCACCCCAACCCCTGAGAGATCTGGGGAAGGATGAAACAGGACTGGAGATTGAAACTGAGTTCCCCTGCTGAGTTTATGATTAACCTCTGTATCCAAAATATCATTCCCCTTCTTGTCCAACACCTGTTCTCCTCTAGACTGAGGAGGATCAAAGAAAACGGGGAAATTGTAACTGAGCAGGACCTGGTGAGGCTTTCCCGGGACAGACCCCTCCCCCATAATCTCTGCTGTAGCTCCTCTCTGAAGTACCCAGATAATAGTAGCTCATGGCTTATTTCCTGAGAGTTTTTTTAATGCTAAAAACCGCCACCAAATGAAAGGACTCAACTACTAAATGATCATGAGCACGTAGCCCCCAGACCTTTTGGCACCTAAGGACTGATCACCATCAACCAGGGAATTGTGCACAGCTGATCACATATCCTAGGACGCCCCTCCCTCAGCTGTTTTTTTATTTTAAAAATGCTGGGCTGAAACCCTTAGGGGAGTTTGGGGGTTTGGAAGGGCACGAGCCATTCATTCTCCTTGCTAGGCCCTGTGATAAACATTTCTCTGTTCCAAACTCTGATGTTTTGGTATTGTTTGGCCTCACTGTGCATTGGTCACATGAACTTATGTTCTTCTTTAGAAAGAAGAACTTTGGTTTTTAAAAATTTATACATATATATATATATACACACACACACACATATATAACATATAATATTGGCTTAAAATTTATGAAATTAGAAATGGAGAATGACCTATTGTACATACAGTGTTCTATGTGACCATTATTCTGAACATACAGTGCTCCCACCAGTCATGCCCCTGTTGAATTTTAGGAGGGGGACTAAATGTTTCTTTGTAATCCGTTGGTGGTTTATTACAGAGCTAAGCCATAACTTTAACTAGTTCACCACCATAAAGTTAAAGTTTGCAGACCAAACCAGCAGTCATATATAATTGTTTTATGCATTATTAAAACATCTATTCAAGGTGATGGAACATAACACTCAGGCCTAATATATTTCCATCTGAAGAGAGAATGAGAAAGCAATGTAACAGTTGCTCCCCAGAACCAGCTTATCATTTATATGGTACCAGGTTTAGTAGCAGAAAGACAGTTTGTGATCATTTCTGAAAGCAGCACTGATATATCAGAATCTCAAATGTGATGAAGTCAGGATTACATCAGATTTTATCTACAATAATGCTGACACATTTGGTTGCAAGAAAAAAATATTGTTTGCCAAGTTATATTTGCTTTTTGTTTTCATCTATTAAAGTTAATGTGATCTCTAATAGCAGCATGTTGCATTTATATGATACATAATGTGCATTTTAATATGCTATAGCAAGGAGAATACTGCCTAGGAAAAGGATTTTTTTTAACATCTCTCTCTAGTTGACAAATTAAGGTCATTTGACAAAAGAAACTGGAAACGTAGCAAGATAGAAAACATTTACAAATATGACAATATATAATATTTTGAGATGATGAATCTGCATTTTTTATAAAAAACTGATAAAATGTAACTGCCACAGATAAATATACAAAAAATAAAATGTATACATTGATATTCTTAAAAATTGAGATTCATAGTAATTTGGCTTTTAACTATGTTTTAACTCATGAAGTTGTAATTCATGATATAAAAGTAATCCAAACACTGAAAGGTATAAAAATAATATTGGTATTAATCTGCCTAAGAATGAAGACATTCTTCGCACTTAGAATTTTTAAAAATGTTTGCAACTGTTGATTAGACAGAAACTTCTCATTATATGCTAATTTCTAGATCTTCAGGTCCATCAAATCATTAACCCCTATCACACATTCTGTTCTTATAAGTGTCTCAATAATGGACATCATATTTATAGATAATCACTGCATTTCTATGATTCTAATCTGAGTTCATTCTTGCAAGCTGACTTTTCCTTAATTTATTCTTAAAATAAAAGCTAATACTTGCTGAGTATTTCTATGTGCCACTATTCTTCTAAAAACTTGACCTCGACGTTGGTACTCTTTACAAATGAAGAAACAGAGTCAAGGGAACTTAAGAGTCATGCCTACGAACACATAGCTAGTAAAGGCAGGCATGCTGGCTTGGGTGTGTAACACTGACCTCTCAGGGAGCCTTACTGTCTGGAGGGTAGAGTTCCTCATCTTTGACAGTGCTAAAGCATCTATCTACAGTGATATCACAGAGCAGGTAAAGAGCTCTAAGAAGTAGCTGAGGCTTTTCTCTAGGACACCCATCAGTGAATTCTGGAAAAGACGCCAGGAACCAGTTAAATTTTAGCTAAATTTTCCCATAAAACATGATATAACCTCAGGAATTCATCAAAGACTGTGTCTTTCAAGAAGCCAATATTTAAATTAATTGACTCAATGGAACTTGGTAGTAGAATCTTACAAAAGTTTTAAAAAATTCCTCCTAGCATAGTTCGTGGTTCTTACTGTGTTGAAGAATCACCCAGACATTATTATATTAAAGATTAAGGAGTGAGTCTCTCTCTCTGTCTCTTTTTTGGGGAGGGGGGAATTTTAATGACTGACAATCAGAGGTCCCCTGGAAATTTTTTTTTTTTATTTTTAACAGAGCAGATTTTTCAAAATTAAAATGAAAAAAGTCTGTGGAACTAGAATATTAGTGTTCCAAGAGAGTAATATTTTGGAAAGAATGGAATTGGATAAAAATAGCATTAACCATGTACCATGATGTTTCTCAAATACTTCAGTCTTAAAACACCTCTTTGCTTTTACTAATTATTGAGAATCAAAAAAAAAGTTTTTGTTTTCTTGTAGGTTGTATCTATTAATCATGATACTAGAAACAGAAAATTTTAAGTATCTAATTAAAAAGTAAATTATTTCACAGTAACATCTAAAATATGTTTTAATGAAGAAATAACTATTTTCTAAAACACAACTAGTGAGAAGAACAACACTTTATTTTTTCACATCCCCTTAACGTCTGGATTAATTTTTAAAAATTTGGATTCCCATTTGTTTCTAGATTCAGTGTGTTTTGATAATATTGCTTTGATTCAAATTACAAAAAGAAAATTTGGTCTCACTTAGCTATGTAGTTGGAAATGGCTTTTTCTTTTTTTTTCAGATAATTGTGGATATTCTTATTTGATATTACACTCAAACATTTCAAATGGTAGTTTCTTAAAATTTGGTTTCAATGTGAATCTGAAAACATATCAGTGAACTTGTCTGGTATGTTAAAATCCACTGGCTATCTTGCACTTTGAATGAATTCTGTAACATCATGCACTGATTATTTGGAAAATCTTGATTCACTAATTTTGCAAAATGTTAATTTTGCAAATGTTAATATATTTCATTATACACTATCAAAAAATTAGCTTAGTATTTGCCACTAGCAGAATTTCCAATCTCATCCAAAAAGTCTTTATCAGGAAACTGACAAGCTCAGAGTAGAAGATACAAGTTTTCCTAAATTCTAGCTTTTGCTTGAAAGGTTTGAATTTACCATCATTGGTGACACATACTGCTGGTTGTTTTCCTGAAGTGACAATAAAGTGCCCCACTTTGCTCGGGACTTTTGCTATTTTAGCACTGAAAATACCTGTGTCCCCAAACCCTTTAATCCCAGGCAAACAAAGATGGTTGGCCACCCTAAGTTACAGGCTTATATTTTTTAGAAAATATTTCTAAATACCCAAGTCTGAATTACCATAGTCTTTCAATCATTCCTTCAAGTAAAAATAGTGCTATATTAACAAGGCTAGTTTAACTCATAACTCGAACAATCACACAAGAGCTTCTCCCGGAGAAAACCATTTGTATGTCTGTATGCAGAAGTGCTTTATGCTTATTTCCACTTTTGTTACACAGAGTATTTAAGTGTATTTCTATGTGTGATATCCTTTCTTCAATTTTTTTCTAAGTACAAGTGCCTAGTGGTGTGGAACACGATGACTACTAGTAAGTACAACTTGGTGTCCTTGCCTTGATTTACGCTAAGGCACTAGCGCAGGTTTTTTTCCCTGACATTTCTTTTGCATTGTGGGTTTAAATGCTGACATAATAAAAAGGCAAACAACCTTTTAGTATTATTATAAAAACAGTTTTGGCTTAGTGGAGGTTCTGAAAGGGTCTCAGAGGTTTGCACATCTCACTTTGAGAACCACTGACCTAACAAATTGTTGATAGTGTAACCATCACAGATATTTGCTATTAAGTCCTTTAAGTAAACATTGCAGCAGTGGTGACCGCTCTGCCTTCCACTCACTATCACAGAAGTTAATACCTACATTCAAAACCATTCGTACCTCTGGAAAAAGTACTTCAAATAACAGTGTCTGGTTATGCATCACAAGTCTCTTCTTGGTATGGAGAAGGGTACGTTTAAAAAAAAAATACTAACTTTATGATCTTAAACAAGTTGTGCATCATTCTGTGGCTCAGTTTCCTAGATAGTAAATGTGGCAGGTGGCTTAAACTAGTGATTGACAATCAGGGAAATACGTCCTCCCTGAAGGTCATGGAAATATGTAGCGTGGTTTGTTTTATTTAGCTTGTTACAGTTGGGAAGGGGGTGGTCGCTGGCATTCAGAACTCAGGGTCAGTGTTGCTAAATGACTTGCCAGCCAGTAAGTCCCACCTCAAATGCCAATAACAATAACACCACTTTCAAGAAATACTATGGCTTTCTGTAGTCAGATAGCAAATGCTTTGTTCCTCCAGTACGAATACATTTCAGGGAACAGGAAGGTTTGTGTCAAAGGAGAAGGAAAAATGACAACATACTGCTGGAGGGATATGTGCTAAAGTGAGAGGAGCTGAGCTATCTGCTCTTGCTGGTAGAACCGTTAAGGATGGAGGGAGGAGAGACTGATGGGTGTACGAGAGCACCAAGCCTTCCTTGTCACTGACCTTCTCTGTCTCACACCCCCAGCTCTGGTTAGCATCATTACAACAAAGTCAATTAAAAATGTTTTATTTATAATGTGATATTATGCATACATGCCTATTCCGAAAAACATCATTTTCCCCATATTTTCTTTATCATGCAATAGGATGCATTGTGAATAAAAATTTCTGAAGCAAAAATAAAATTCTTGCTTTTCCCTACAACCTACATAAAAAAAAAATCAGAATAAAACTGATAGATTCACTGTTTTCAGAGTCACTGAATATTTAGCTACCTAATCCCTATTGTTTTAAAACAGGAAAATTATACTCCAGAGTGTAAGTTGTGATTTAGTCAAAATACATACTTAGTGGCCAAATGAAGCTCCTTCCTGATAATTAGAGATAACTGAGTTTAAATGATTATGGCTGGACCAGGTATTTGGAATTTTTTTAATTTTAAAATTTGACTCAATACTTTGTAGTTGTTGCAAAATTCTGTGAGTGAAGCTCAAGTCGTTTTTTTTTAAGTTTTAGTGTCTTATAAAGCTTAGCTTCTTAAGCTACAGTGAATATCAGAAGGAATTATTAATAAAACAAGAGATGTTGATAATACTTTAATACAATTTTACCATAGAACATTCTCAATTTTTCATGGGCTTATTTTCTTATAAATTAGCTGGGAGTTTTGACCCCTGTGTCTTTTCTGCTCCAATATTTTGTCTGTTTTAAGATTCCTAATATTTTCTACCCTTAGGCAAAGTCAATATTAATTACTCATTTGTTTTCTATTTCTTTGGTTGCCTTGGTAAAGTAAGTGATTGAGGGGGAAAAAGTTTTAAACAGGAAACTTCAATGTAATAAATTATCAGTTCTAATTATATAGTATTTGGTACTTCACCTCATGCCCCTCCTACTCCCCTTTTCAGTAGTTGTAAGAAATTGATAGTCAGTTTGTCTTTGAAATCAGAACAAGCAGATATAATTCTAGCTCTGCTTCCATCAGCTGGGTGACTTGGTCAAGTTTGTTAAACTCTTTAGGACTCAGTTTCTTCATTTGAAACATAAGGAATGATATATACTACACAATTATCATGCAGATTAAATTATGTTCAGCTTGTAAATTGCGATACTTAATGCCTGGCAGAAAGTTGACACTTAATCAAAATGATTCTCCTTTCTTTAGTTCTTTCTTAAAAAAATAATAAAACTAATAAACAAAACCAGCAATGATAGATATATACTCAGTTTAGATTAATTTCACTTTGCTTTACCCTAGTTTTGACTCAGGGTCCAGTTCCTTTTGAGGTCTTATTTTAAATTTTGGCTTTTGTGGATTTGAAATTTGGGTCCGGGTAATAATTATTCATGTTGTTCCTCTTCTGATGGGGAAAAGCTATGGATAAAGAGTATTTTCAGAAAGAGGTTATAGGCTCAAGGGATGAAGGATGCTCCGTAACTATCCAGGACTTAACACAGCATCTGATGTACCACGGGCTCTTAAATCCTAGCTGCATAGTGAGTATGTTCATCTCTTCTGCTCATTGCATGGGCGTATCTGGGTGTGCTGGTGGGCAGGGGAAAGCCTCTCTTTAGGGTTTGGTTCAGCACTGGATATTTTTCACATATTTTTATCTGATTGTAAAAATTATAAACATTGTATAACCATTAGAAAACAAGTGAAAACAAACCAGAATTAAAAAAAAAATTCCAGTCACAGTTCTCAGCATTATAACTACTTTAACACAGACATACTTTTTAAACAAAAATAGGACCTGAAATGTCACATCACATTCCTGCCTAACTCCTTTTAGGACAACTATGTGTGGGCTGGCTGCTTTTAAATCCACTTTGAAAATCAGGCTTTAGCATTAATGAGGCAAAATGAAGTTTAATAGAAAACTCAAAATGAAATTCTGTACAACTTTAAAGGCGTGTATATATAGCGCAGGAAACGATGTTCAATATCTTGTAGTAACTTATGGTGAAAAAGAATACGAAAACAAATATATGTATGTACACATATGACTGAAGCGTTATGCTGTACACCAGAAACTGACACATTGTGAACTGACTATACTTCAATTAAAATATATATTTTTTAAAAGGCACGTATAGTTTGTAAGAATTCAAACTTTTTAAACGGTTGATGATTTATAAATAGTAACACTTAACCATATCTTATTTATAATTTTTTCAAATCCATACTAATACTGTTTACTGAACTATTGTATTAATGAATTATTATGTTGCCTAGTACTTCAGTACTATTCATCTTGAGAAATGGATTCAGTTTTCAACCACTTCTAAGCTTTTGTTGAAGCCTAGATTTTCTCCTCCATAGAAAGGAAACAGAAGGTAATAGAAAGGGACTGCGTGCCTTCACTTGTGACTTTAGCACAAAACTGCTGTCTACACAAGTGGTATCAACCCTTCCTTTCACCTGCCTGCAAAAGTGAAGAGAGGCAGGGCTATGATCTGTCAATCTGGTCACTAACTCCAGGCATCTCACTTCATAGGTGATTGAGATTCACCAACTTGTCCCAGGGACGTGTAAAAACTTTGCTCTGAGGAGCTCTGTGGCCAATAATAGGTTGGATTTGAGAACAGTGCTTTGAAAATTTATGATTTCCCAGGTCAGTAAGAGCTGTGACTCTGGTCCCCTCAACTGGCATTTGTAACCATTCTTTTAAATGCTACTGTCAAATTTTAAATATCACATATAGTTTTTCTAATACTAGTAAATTAGAGGAAGGGACTTCTTGCCTTTGGCATTTTAAACAATTTTTAATTTACAATTTTAACCACTAAAAAAAAATTTTTAAATGGAGGTACTGGGGATTGAACCCAGGACCTTGTGCATGCTAAACATGTGCTCTACCACTGAGCTATACCCTCTCCCCCTGACCCCCCTCACCCCCCAACCTTTGACTTTTAAACAATTAAATATTCACTTGTAAAATTCTAAATTTGTTTCTACCATGGTAAGATCTGCTTGGCTGAATCAGCTATAAACTTACACTTCTTCCCATATTGAACTCCAGAACAGCTTGAGTGCTTTTTGATATTAAGTGCCTACAGATACACACGATTCAGAGAAGAGGTAAAAGTTGAATTATCCCTTATTGCATCATTTTGTGATTTAAAATTTGCTTGGAGGGTCTCTGAAAGTTTTCATGCAATTGGTAGCTTAGTCTATTTTAAAACGATGGGTCCATAACTCTGGGCACTAGGCTTAACGTTAAAATCTCATTGCTTTCCAGTGCTATTAGTTATCATTATCTTTATAATTAAATCCAGTTTTCACTTATCATCTACATCAGGCAATCAAACCAGGCAATTTTACCCTTCTCTCCACCTTCCTTTAAAAAAAGAGTATTTGGTGACCCTTTGTTAACTCATCTATGTTCAAATGCCACGATTCGCTCCTCAGCCTGTCCCTATCTTATGAGAATGTATACAAAAGTGAATAAAGGCAGAAAGGATTGAGGTTTATCATTACAGAGAATATTGACCCTTGTAATAGTATTTTTTAAATGATCATCCTTTCCTTTCCTTTTTACAACTAGAGATTCAAACCCAGGATGAGAATTCTGCCCTTGCTTTTCAGCTCATCTACTCTGCACTCATCCTGTTTGTAAGAACAGCCTTCCAGAGGAACCCCAGACCGTTATTGTTCTTCCCTGTTCCTCTCAGTAACTGACTCAGGAAGCTTCCCTGAAGAATGGGGTTTTCTACTTTATTATCACCACTGCCGAGTATGTTACACATGGATTGTCAAAAATCTTAATTCAATAAAAGGAATAGCAATACATCTATAATGAATATAATTTAGTCCTTCAGGCTGTGGAATTTGCAATTGTGCAGACCTCCATTCTGAACATCAATGATAATGACACTGTCGCTATAAAAAATATAGGAAATGGACTGAAACAGCCTACCTCCTGTAATACTCTGCAAATTTGCTAAAAGGAGCCCTTTCTATCACTTGCTTACTTGTCACTTTCTCATAGAGGGAAAGAGTAAGGGGCTGGGGAAAGGGAGATTATGAGAGGACGGTCGATGGGTGTGTAGGGAACACAGCTCTCTATTTTGTAAATGAATTACAGTACATAAAAATCAATCGTGGCATTAGCCAGCCTCCACAAGGACCCACCATAAATTAACCAGAGGCAGGGACAGAGAGGGAGACCCCGAGACGAGTTACATGGCCTCAGTGGTGGGACAGTGCCGACTGGTCCTCTTCCCTCCTGGGGAGCTCAAGTCAAACAATAAGTGGAAGGCTCCCAAGCTGAGTCACCAGGTCATGACTTGCAGGTCAACTGGATCTTTCTCTTCACTTCCTTCCGCCCCACAGGGAGTCCTCACCTCCCTTGCAACTCTATGTGCCCTGGGCTGTGGAAAGGTAGACACATTGCAGGGCTCCAGGGCAGGGCCTCTGTCCTCCTGGGTCACCCCTGGCTCCCCCCCCCCCCACCCCCACCCCGTGGGCTGATTCTCCTCCCTGGGAATGTGGCCGTGGTGAGCCAGTGTGCCGAGGCCTCCCTCCTCCACATCCCCAGGTAGACAGCAGAGAGCCAGCTCCACAGCTTCTGGCCCCACTTGCTTCTGGGTTAATTCCTCCTCGCTCTGTTGCAGAATGTAATTAGAGTTTATCCACTCTGTTCCCAGCACTATCCCTTCCCTGAGCAGGTAAATCAGGTTATTCCCCTCACCAGCTGCCACTTCCTGCTGAGCTGAGTCTTCCCGGAAGGTGGCACTTCCTGCTGAACACCTGGTGAGAGGTGCTGCTGACAGTGAGTCTGGTCAATGAATAGCTTCTCCAGCAGAGACCATTTGTCCAAGGGATATTTCCATCCGTTAACAATTGGATCCCAAAATGTTTTCACTGTGGTATGCTGTAATCTCCTAGAGCACTAGGGAAATTTTTTTTTTTTTTAAACATCTCTGTAGTTTTACCAATAGGAGGGAGCCTCCCTCTAAATGAGCAAGACTTGGCAGGTCGGCACAGCTCACCTTGGTCCTTCCGAGCTGGTGTCTTATTGCCACTTCTTGCCCAGCCTCCTTTCTGTCTTCAACCTGGACTCCTCTTTTATGTTCACTTATTTCATTACTTGAAAGAAAACAGCGGGACCTGGAAACTCTAGTCTAGTCATGCTCCTGGACTCCTGTCTTGCTCTGCGGTTTCTTTTGATCAAAATTTCTTTCTCGCTATTACAAATGTAGCTGAGAAGCCTGGGGAATCTGAAACAAACCAAGGGATTGTCTGAGGCTGTGTTTGTAAGTGTGTGAAGGAGGGTATGTCTCCCACATCGCTGTCTGATCTCGGGTTGATGGTGCAACCGCCCTCCCCAGAGGTTTTATGGCTACACGGAAGTGTGAGTTCCTACATTTAATTACAACATATGGTGAGTTACACCATGTTTTGGTGCTGATTTTAACACTTGTGAAGCAGTTGGAGGATTGTCCATTCTTAGATATTTAATTGCCTCTCGGCTGGAGAAGAGGTATTGCCACAAGCTGGTTTCACAATGAAAGGCTACTGCTGAGATGCTCTGCTTTCGACTGGTCTGCTTTTCTTGGGCAAAGACAACATGCACTCCAGCCTGTCTTTGTAACATCATGTTTGACATCCTGCTCTCTCATCTGTATTTTTTGCTTTCTCAGCTGACTCTTTAAAAAAATCAAATTTTGAAAGAAATGGAGTTTAAATTGGAAATTGTCCATACACTATTCAGGTAGAGAGGGCATATGTGGCATTCTGTTACATACATATGTACAATTTGACATGTTGCATATACATATTTTTGTGAGTTCTTATGAGTGGCCACCTTTTTTCTTAAATCTCCCTAAGTCTTTCATAAAAATGTTAGCACCTACCATATGCCAAACACTAAGTATTTTAAATCTGATATTTCATAATTGGTGTTTTCATATTATGTATTTCCTATCATGTGCTTAAAAACATATTTTGAGTTTGTGTTTATATAACTATTTTCAAGTGAGCCATTTTGAAGAACGCCAAGACACAACTTATATTTTCACTTGGAATTATAGTGATTTTCAACTCACTTAAAATACTAGATTTTTAATTGAACTGATTTGTTTTGTAGACTGATTTTATGTGGTAATTAAAATGTTTCCTTCATATGCACTTCAGCACACTTTTTTGCGATGGATTCATTTCTCACATCTACTACCTAATTCTGGGGGGGAAAAAAGAGAAATCAAGCACAGAGTATTTCCATTCTGGATGAGAACTGAGCAATGTCTTCTCAGTTCTGATTATTTTCTACTCAAACTAGGAGATTTATTTCAGAAGGACATGACTGACCTTGTGATGTCAACTTCAAAATCCAATCAGGCTAAATACCAGTTCCCACTGAAAGGGCTGAGGGCTTCTCGAGAATGGCTGATTCCTGGGCAACAGCAGTGAAGGTACACCATGAGCCTGTGATTTTTTTTTTCTTTTTATGCTAGAAATAAGGACGTGCTCAAAAAATGATGAGAACATGTCAAAAGTACACAGAAGCCAGCCTGAATGAGTTCCAAGAAGCCAAATATAAGACAATCTGGGCATAAGAGAGAGAGCGAGAAAAGAGAGGTGCATTAATGGAATATGACTGCATAAAACAAGAATCCATGGGTCCAAACTGTTAATAAATAAGGAAGAAGAGAAAGCTGTTCTTTACTGCCTGGTAGATGGAGAAGGCTAATAGATAAATAAAATGTAAATTACCATTTTGCAACCATCCCAGTGAAACTGATTCCAGCTGGAATGATCAATAGGCTTAATCTAGGGGCAGAAAATTTGATGAGGAACAAGATATTTACATAGTTTCAAACTGTCTCTTCACAAATTACTTAATAATTACAATCGGGGAAATACTGTATGGTGGAGAAATGGGATAAGATCTTAAACGAGTGGATTAATGTTAATCACCAATAAGAGGCAGCTCCATCCGGTGCTGCCCAGTGTGAAACTGTGAGAAAGATACAGCATCAGCCATGTAGCCGTCCAATCAAAAATCGGTAGTCTGAGCTTAATCACCAGGAAACAACAGAAACCCCAACTTTAATCAGGATATTCAATGAAATAACTGGCCTGTGTTCATCAGAACTGCCAATGGCATGAAAGACAAAGGAAGGCCGAGGAACAGTTCTAAATTAAATGAGTCTAAACAGATGTGACTGCAAACTGCGGTATGTCATCCTAGACAATATCCAATTGGGGAAAAGAAAAACTGAAAAGAATATATTATTGGTACAACTGATGTAGCCTTCAGAGTGTTACATCAGTGTTTAAGTGCCCTGAATTTGGTAACTGTACTGTTACCAGGTAAAAGAGAAATCTTGTTCTTGGGAAACATAAAGTCAGGTATGAAGGGATAAAGGGGCATGATGTGTGAAACCTCTCACATGGATCAGAAAAATTACATACATTTTAAAACTGTGTAATATATAGAATGCAGATAAATAGATGGACAGATGGATAGGTAGATGAGCGCGAGAAAGAAATGTTAGCATTTGCTAAGTCTCACTAGATGGGAATCAGGTGTTTTTCATACTGTTCTTACAACTTTTCTATAAGTTTGAAATCATTTCAAACACAAACTTAAAAAATACGAAAGAGAAGCAATAAGCTAACTCACTTTTATAGAAAGCTTTGCTGTAGCCCTATGAGTCTGGACAAAGAGGAAGTAGGAGACATACAACTCCATATCATAATTTGTAAATCTACTTGAAAAGACTACATTTGCATATACAACAATTAAATCAGTGAATCTTCTATAATAAAATAGTTACAACTATATACAAGTTATGGAGTAAACCTTTACAAGTTAGAATTGCAGACTTATTTATACCATGGACATTTCTTGATCATATGAAACTACAAGGTTCTAACTGTTTTTCCTGAAATCGTACAGACTCAACTTATTATCTGGACTTACTATTAAACAGTTGACTCTTGAGCAACTGGGCAGGGACGAGGGTGGTTAGGGGCGCTGACCCCGCGCAGTTGAAAATCAGAGTGTGCCTTTATAGTCGGCACTCCATACATAGATTCAGCCAACCACAGATCATGAAGTACTTAGTACGGACTGACTGGGAAAAAAAAAAAATCCATATATAAGTTGACTCCAGCAGTTCAAACTAGTGTTGTTCAAAGGTCAACTATATATTATTTTGGGGCCATTGCTTTATCTATGTAGCAGAAAAACATTGCCTTAGGACTCAGGACACTTTGTTTTAGGACTAATTTGTCATTTCACTGCTCTTTGACTTTATCAAGTCAGTTAACGTTATGTGGCCTCAGTTTCCTCATCTTTGAAATGAAGAAGGTAAACTTAAGAGTCTTTGAAATCCTTTTTAACTTTAAAGTCCTATGATTCTACATGGAACAGAAACTATGAGAACTGCACAGAGCAGAAAGCTGATGAAAGTAACTGGATGTATTTAATATGCTTTGATTTGCTGTTAGGATGCATGAGCAAATGGCCAAACTTCTATAAAATCTGCGTGCTTTTTTTTTTTAATTGAAATACAGTCAGTTACAATGTGTCGATTTCTCATGTACAGCACAATATCCCAGTCATGCATATAATATATATATTTTCATATTCTTTTTCATTAAAGGTTATTACAAGATTTTTTCCCTTTTTCAGCTTTATTAGTTAGAATTATTACAGTTCAACTGCACATACACATTATATTGCATGTAAATTAGTTTCCTGTGCTATACAGAAGAAACTTTTAAAATCTATTTTTATATATAGTGGCTAACATTTGCAAATCTCAAACTCCCAAATTTATCTTTTCCTACCCTCTTTCCCTGGTAACCATAAAATTGTTTACTATGTCTGTGAGTCTGTTTCTTTTTTGTAGATGAGTTCATTAGTGTCCTCTTTTTTTTCCTTTGTTTTAGATTCCACATAAAGCTATGTGCTCTGATGATAAAAACACTATCATTTTCCCCAATGCTCCCACACCTCTAATTGTATTTGACACTCATGGCAAAGCTGCTGTGAGATACACAGAGTGTCCATCATCAATCCAATTTCTCATGAGACAACAGTCCCTGAGAGGTGACCTTGATATCTGTAAATAATATTAATTTCTTTCTTGATCCATCAACTTCAAAAATTTGTATTCACAATCACATAAAAGGAGAAAATGAATGTCCCACATGCTTTCTTCATCTCTCCTCTATTGACAGGCCCCAGCTTTTTACACTGTCAGTGTTTCTATCTCTTGGGTTGTTCTAAATGGTAGATTATTCTACCCTTTGCCAATAGGTTGAGTCAAAAAATAATTTTTAAGTAAAAAGCTTTTTCACTATCAAAATACTGTGAACATTGTTAAGGTACAAAGTAGCATGATTTAACCCATAAAGAAGGAAATATAACCTTGTGTTCATAAACTTACACTAGCTGAAGAAGAATATTGCGAGTGTTAAGGTCAAATTGATTTTTCTTTTTCAATGTATTAAATATCACATGATATTATATTGTTTTATATAATATAATATATATTTTACATTGTGTGGACTGGTCAAAATATATGAAGGACCTGTTTTATGTTTACACCATGATTTCTTTATACATGTTACTTATTTGAAATTTCTAAATTGTTTTCTTGTGGACAGAATTATAGTACGCTTTCATTTTGTCAAAGATCATCTGGTTTATTAATAATCTCTCCTGTAGGAATATTTTAACTGGAGGACTTACTCTTCAGAGCCTTTGGATTACCTTTTTATCTTGGACTGTTGATTTTCTAAGCTTGCTGAACAACTTTCATCTAATAATCACTTTTCATAGATTTCCTTTTTCTTGGTTGTCATGTTCACGTTTTTCTTGGCTGCCAGGACCTGATTTTTCTTGGATTACTTTTTCTTTTTGCTCGAGTACCTTCTGCAGTATTTTTTTTTTCCAGAAAGAATGCATGACGGATAAAATTTTCTAAGCTCTTGCATGTCTAAAAATGTCTTTTGGACTTAAAAAATAATTTAGATAGGTATATAATTCTAGTTTCAATTTTCCATCAGAACTTTGAAAGCATTTTCCATTATCTTCCAGCAACCAATTTTGCTGGGGAGGAGATTGACACCAGTCAATTCTCATTTCTTTATAGATAATCTGTTTCTTCTTTCAAAAATGTTGAGACTCTTATCTTTGATATAGTGAAGTTTCAGGAAAGGTGCCTAGGTGTGGATCCCTTTTTTTTTTTTTTTCCCCTCCATGTATCCCACAACAGAAGCCTTAGCCCTTCGTAGGCAAGTTATTCAACTTCTTTAGAGAAAACTTCTTTGGTTTTAGCTTAATGAGAGTACACATCATCCCTGCATACAGATGTGGGAGTAAGGAATGGGGTGAAGATAGATTCTCATACTTTTTCTGTTAACATTAAACTCATACCCTTGATTTCTCCTTCACTTTCTCCTAGAATTCTTGCCAATTCCAAGCTTTGTGTCCATCTTCTATGTAATTTCTAAGCTGTAAATTCCTTAGCTTCTGGCTTATAACAATGAAATCTAACTTTTATTGAGCTGTGCTCCAGGAAGTATCCTAGGTGCTTCATATATCTTGACCAGTCCACACAACAACCCAATGAGATAGGTCCTATCATTTTCCACATTTCATAAGAAAACAGAGCTGCTCAAAACCATACAGCTTACCACTGACTGAGCTGACATTTAATCCAGACAGTCTTATGATCCCATCCTCCCACATCCTAGAGAAATAAATAGAAATTTTTAATTCCGTGGTGCTGGGATTGATTATGAATTTATTTCACTTGTATTTTTTAAAACAAATATTTGAGTGGAAGGTGAGGTGGGAAGGCGGAGAAGGAAAGGCGTGTGTTCTGTCTACAGCCTTTAACTGAAACATATCCATACCTCCTGAATGCCAAATGCACAAATGCTGCTGCTGGCCAAATCTGGGTGCAGGCAGTTGCCTCTGTTGTGAGTTTCCGCAGCACTACAATGGCAGACAGTGAATAGCAAAGGCTTACTGTTAGAGGTAAGACTAACTGGTCAGTCTTTCCCGTTGCTTTGATTTCCTTCCCCTGCCACAGCTGGAAGGACAGCTTGCTGACAGATCCTAGAGTTGCAGGTGAATTTCCCCAGTCCCTGCCATACTCATTTCTCTGACTGGGCTAGGCAAGGGCTGGTAGGTGGAAGGAGGCAGACCACCAAGGGAAAGTGGCACTAGGGCTGAAGGAAGGAGTGAGGAACGGAATTTGGGTGGGAAGCTAGACTTGGCTTCTGCTCCCTGCTAATTACCAAATATCTCTAATGTGTCATGTGTTGGTCTAGGTATTCCACGTATATCATTCTTTTTAATCTTTACAATGACTCTGTAGCAAAGGTATTATTATGCCCATTTTATAGAGTAGGACACTGAGGTTTAGAGAGGTTAAGAAATTTGCTCATAGGTAGTATGTTCACCTGACTCAAGCCCGAGTCAGTTCCACTCTGCCACACTGTGTCTTGGCTCCCTAGGGGAGTATTTGGAATGGAGCTAGTGTTTGTGCATGCTCCCACTTCCTGCTTCTCTCCTGATACACTCGTGTACACACACACACACAAATTAACAAGTTCAATCAATACTTACTGAGCAGTTATATACCGGGTATTTGATAAGGTCAAGTGATAGACATACTCCCTTCCGTGTGTCAAATCATGCCTGTCAAGCACACTGTGAAGTAACTCTCTAAGGGTGGAGGAATCTGTGCTCAGGCAGATCAGGCCTGGAAGGGCTGCCAGAGAGGCCTTTGCAGAACTGTTCTTGCTCCTCTGCCACGGAGCCTGCAGTTCTGACTCCAGACGTTGATTCCCTTGGGGTGAGATATTTTGCCAAGTCGAGAAGGAAATCCCCTTGTCAGGGGTCCCTATCACCTTAGTGTGAATTAAATGTATGGAATTAGTCTGAAATGATAGTGCAATGGATCACAAAATGGTCACAGACTCCTTAAATCCCTGTATGTATATCCCTTTACAGTGGAACTGTTGCGGAAAAACGTGTTACAGCTCGGTGTTACAGCTCAGTTGTGACAGCAACCTGGATCCGGGCAAGAGGCCAAGCAGCACTCTGAGAGTTGGAGAACTCAGGTTTATTAGGCCAGGAGGCCCAGAGAGTTAACACCCCAAGCTCTGGACCCTGTCTGTAGGTTTACACAGGCCTTTATAGGCTGCCAGTTTCACACTTTGCAACATCATATGCAAATAAAGTATAACAGAAGTTGACCAACCAGGAACAAGCTTTGTAGAAATGACCAATCAGGAGTGAGAGAAATAAACTAATCAGGAGTGAGCTCCATGCAAATGAAGTACTACAAATGGACCAATCAGAAGTTAGGGAAGTGGACCAATCAGAAGTGAGAGTAATAACCAATCAGGAGTGAAGGAAAAACCAATCAGAAGTGAGCTCAGGGAACCAATGAATTTTAGGGGTAAGTAATCCGTTTCAGAGGCAAAAAGTGAGATAGAGCCTCAGGGCCAGGGAACCGGATGGTGCCGGCAGGAGAGTAGTGGCCCTGCTTGGGGGTCCTGCTGGTCTTTTATAGGGCTTCCCACCTCAGAACTTTTGCCATGTCACCTGTTAAGGACTTGAATTTATTTCCCTATCCCTTGGACCTGGGCTTGGACAGTTATACTTCCTTGAGCCTATTAGAAAATGTGGTACAGATCCTTGAAAAGTGCTTCCAAAAGGGTTTTCCCTCTCCTGCTGCTGGGAATCTTTCTGTCACCATGTGGACAAAAGTCCTTGAGGATGAGACCACATGAAGAAAGGCCTTAAGCATCTCAGCTGCCCTGGCTGTATCCCCAGACAGGAAAGGAAGGCCATTTTAGATCAGTCAGCCCCAGAAAAGCTAGTCAGATCACTCACAGAATTGAGAGACATTATAAATGGTTGTTTTAAATCAAATTTTGTGGTGTTTTGTTATGGGGCAAAACCAAACAGATGATAGATAGATAGATAGAAACATGCATACTCACATAGTTAGTTAGTTGAGGTAGGTTGGGGAAGGGGGAGTGAAACAGAAAGGGAAAGGGACCCAGGGAAAAAGGCCTTGATTACATTTGTGCAACTTGAGGGCTCTGAACAGGAGGGTGGAGGCAGGGCAGCCCCTGGGAGAGTGAACTACAGAAGAGGAGGAAGGGAAGACACGAGAAACACAGTGGCTTGTCCTCAGGGTTGACCTTACAATTTCCAAGAAGAAACATTTAGAACATGTGCACTTCACCCAGATGTCAGGGTTTTGCTGTAATGTGAATAATCCAGAAGTAATCTGACACCCTTGTTGACTTTTTACTTAATAGTCCAGTGGAGATAAATAATTTCTCCATAGCTTCATTGAGTTGCATGCTGACCCAGAACTCAGAGTCTAAACACAGCCCTTATCTGAAACTGGGAGGCATCGGAAGGGGAAGCTGATTCCATTTGTCAAACTCCTGTCACCTGGTGTTAACATCCTGCTGTTAAACGCTGATTCGGGATCACACCCTGGGCTGGATGATCCGCGTTCTCCCTCTTCTGCCCTCGCATGTGATGCTTTCTGTCTGTTCCACAGCGTAAGGAACCCGCTCTGCAGTCTGGTTACTTGGGGAGATGGATGTCTGTTGTTTCGGAGAATTTAAGCTTTCCGAGGACAGGGACCTTATTTTACTCATTCATTCATCCCATTTATGTATTCATGCGGGGAATGTTTGTTGGGGAATGAGGTTTCATTTCTGCTTTCAAGGATCTTACTGCCTAAGTAGAAGACAAAAAAAAAGTATCAGTTTTTAAAGAATGATGTTAAGTCTCTGCAAAATGCTGTGTGAATATGAAGAATCTGCCTTAACTCCTCCGTTACCTGTGTCCTAACTTGTCTTCCTGTTTCTACGCCTGAGACCCTGAAGCCCAACATGCACTCAACAGCCAGAGCGATTTGTTGCAATATATTAAGAGTCCATCAGTCCTCTGCTTTAAATGTTCAGTTTAAACTTCTTACAGGCCTTACAAAGCCAGTGGGATCGGGTGGCCGCCTTGCCCTCCGCTGGCACCTCAGTTACACTGGCTCCTTTCAGTCTTGGGAACCAGGCTTGCTTTCTGGCTTAGCGCTTTGAACTGGTAGTTCCTGTCTCTGCATGACGGGCTCCTTCTCATTCAGAGCTCAGCTTAGATGGCTGGATTCATCACACCCGATGATGTCGCTCAGCATCACAGGTCCTACGTCACACCAGCCACGATGAGTTAGTGCCACCCTCCCTTCCCTTGCTTTCTTACTGCTTTCCTTCCTTCCCTCCCTCCTCCATTCTTTTTTCTTTCTGAGCTTTGTTTTTCTCTCTCTGCAGAAAGTTTCATCAGGACAGTAACCCTGTTCCCTCCCCCACCTCCCCGTATCTACCTCATAATAGGTTTCAATAAATGCTCTCAGTGTAGGAGCAGATGGAGAGGATTCTGAATCCTGCAGGCACTCACTGGGTGGAACAGAGAGGGAGATGGCTTTCAGACAAACAGCACTCCTTTCAAAGACACTGAACAAGGAACAAGTGCACTAGAAGTGTGTTGGCATGGCTGGAACGTGGGGTGTGAGTTGAGCTTGGAGACAGCAGGAAAATAAAAGATGAGAACTGCGTGTGTGTGTGTTTGTATAACATATACAATAAATGGTTTTTCAACCTAAGGCTTATTTTTTTCCTAGACACATAGGAATGCAGACTTCTGTCACTTTCTGGTGTTGCTGCCCTACAGGTAGAAAGGGAAGTGGCCTTGATGAAAGATACTGACAAATTTGGTCTGCTGTAATGACTCATTTCAGAGTTTTGACTTGACTTTTCTGTAGGGGTGTTTTTTTTTTTTTTACAGTTTAATGAATGAATTGGAAATACACTAACTGAACTTGGCCAAATGTGGGAAACATGTATATAATCATTTTGTGTCATTTATTTGACTCGTACAACAAATCACTGTAAGCAGCAACTTCGTTTTTATTTTCTATTTTTTGTTTGAGCTTTGTTTTGTTGATTATTTGTGAGGTTTAAAAACAATTTGGGGAGACGGTGAAGAGGCTTTCATTCACTTTGACAGCCTCCTCGTCTGTAAAAGGAGAATAATAATAATGTTTATCTCAAAGGCTAGTTGGAAGACTTAGATGACTTAAAACATACCAAGTGCTTTGAGCAGTCCTCGCCGGTAATAGTCGTTAGCCTTTATCTCGGTCATCGTCATTTGCTGCTCTTATGAAGAGAAACATGATGTAACTTGGAAGCAATTTTACACTGGGTTCAAAAATCCACTGTAAACGTGTGTACAAATTTTCTGCTGGAGAGACGCGCTCTGCCATTTTACATTGCCAAGGCATTGCTTGATGATGACGATCGATAGCATTTTTTTGCAAGTTTCAAAAACAGAGTGTAAAGGACCACTCATCTGAACTGTGTCAAGTCCGTTGTTTTCATGTTTAAGAACAATGCAAAGGCCAGAATATACCGGGAAGATACTGGGCAAAGGTGAAAAGCAAAAATCTCAACAGAAAAACATGTGCTCTCTGGGAGGAAGAGAATGTGCTTTCCCGGCAGCCGGGTCATGACATTGAGTCCATTTAGCGAGCCTACAAACTGCAGTGACCCGGTCTCTGTCTGTGGCTGCAGCACTTCTCACCAAGATTCTAGGCTCCTTGTGGCCTGTGGTTCTGCAGCTCAGCTGGTGCGGAGGGCAGGAAGGAAGGGTGGGTCTGCTTGAGACTTCCTGTCTTGCTGTGAGTCACTGATACCCAGCACTTCTCCTGCGCTTCTCTGCCTGCCATCCGGAGGGCAGGACCGCCGCTCTGCGTGGTGATAACGGCGCTGCCCGCGGTCCACACGCGTGGTCTGCGCGGCTCCGGGCGCGCTCCCTCCCGGCGCGAGCAAGGAACGGAAGGAAGGGCTCTCCCCACGTTACCCCGGGAGGAAGAGGATGATGGCACCTAGGAGAAAGCAAATCCTCCTGCATCCCTTCGGGGCCGTGGAAAGGAGGCTCATTTTGGAGACAGAAGGCAAAATTTCCATTTTTGACTCGGCTGGGAAAGATCCTAAGCCCATCTCACACCTGCCTGCCTTCCATTCCCTGCCTGCCTGCATTGCAAACAAATTGAAGTTGAACATGGGGTTTTGAGATTCCTGTAAGTAAATGCCCTGTAAATAAAAATTAAAGTAATTCTTGCTTGTGGAGTAAAATGTGAGTGGGATTAATCTTTGTAGAGAAAGTCTGTCAAGAGGGCATGATAACAGCTGTACTCCCTGACTTCTAAGCCTGCTGGGAGGATCAATAGTAATAATAATAGCAACAACTGAGCGCTTGTCTAACACTGGATATTATACTTTGTATACAGTATTACTAATCCTCACAACACCCGCCCCCAGCCCTCTGTTCTGCCAGCCGCCTTGAAATGGGATGATGTATGCAATAGTGCTTTGAAAATATTAGTCGTTAAATGTATTTTTATGTAAAAGTATAATTGTAATTAACATAAATAAAAATCCCAGGGGTAATATTTTCCTTAGGTTACAAAAAGCATGAGCTTTGGAGTTACAAACTCTAGGTTTAAACGCCATTTTGCCCCATTATATCTATCGCTAAGTCTCTCTGGGCCTCAGTTTCCTCCTCTGCAAAATGGGTGCAACAACAACTGCCTCTTAGGATTATAGCATTCACATGGACTATGTGTAAAAATTCCACATCTGTGTTTGACACAGTAGGTTCACTACAAATAGGACTTCCCTTTCTTTTCCATTTTTCCTAGAGGTAATAGAAATGAGACAAAGATCTTTAGAATCATTAAGTATTTGATAATTTTTCAGAGTGCCTCAGCAATATTGAGGAAGAGGAAGGACAGGCATAAGAGGAGTAAAGATGCAGAGTCTGCTGCCCATGAAGAAAATTAATTAGTCTGATTATTCTCATAAAGTGTATTTGAAAGTAACTTCGGATCAGAGACTTGAAAAAAAATAAAGCTGTGATGGAAGAGGAGTTATTAAAAATGCATTTTGTTTTCCTTAACATGTCTGATCATAACAACACAACTTGATACCAGGGCTTTGGTAGGGAAGTTGCAATGAATTCAGTTGTGATAGGAATGAATCTAAATTGCTTGTCATTAAGTAGCTGCCTTAGAAAACCAGAAGCCTGGCCTCCCATCAGAGTATTCATTAAAGGAGAGAGATTAATGGTCACTGCTGTGCAGTAGAGAGAGATTTTCAATGTTTTGTTCACACAATTAAATTTTTCTTTTATCCACAAAAGCTGGATCAGCTCTCAAAATGGTAATTATTAAACAAAATGTTCCTTTTCTCCATCTCTCTCTAACTTTACCCTTCAGAGCAGAAAATAACAGCACCTTTTTTTATATCAGTGCAGGTTACCTGCAGTACACTTCATGACATCCTCTACTTCTCATGGAAAATCGTATGAGTGTGGAGTTGGTTAGTGCATTTAAAAGACTGCTGATGCTCGAAAGATAAGTCCTGAGAACTATCTCAGCAAACACACTGGCACCACTCTGGTGTAAGCCTGAAGCATTATGGCTTTCTGTGCAGGCAAGGTTTTTAGAAACCTGAGCACCGTATTACTGTGTTAGGCCTAAAGACTTAAGCACATAAATTGCATTCTTTTCCACAATTTTGGAAGCTTAAAACACAGAGTTCTAATTATATCTCCACATCTAAAAAGAAAAAAGTATACTTTGCAAAGGAAAGACACAGAGACCAGAGTAAACTTTCTTAAATAATAACAAACTTTTAACTACAAGGCCTTCATTTCATTTCACAGTATCGCCTACCAAATTCTTACTCTACCTGTACCTACAACCTCAACTACTGAAATGGCTTCAGTTTGGGGTGGTAAATAGAAAACTCTCTGACAAATTGAGAACATAGCCCTGATAATTATCTCGTACGTTATGGTTTCAGGGGCTGAGAGAGTTGTGTTTTCCTATGGTAGTTGCTAGTTATTGAGTAAATATTTGACAAAGAGTTTAAAAGGCATTATCCAGAAATATGAGTCCACATCTTTAGAAAGGATAGACGGGGATAAAAGGAAATGAGAGGAATGTAGGGTAGCTTTTAGAAGCAGTTTATGAGATCTTTGTATGAACCACATTTAACTAATGGCGACAGTGTTGGCTGTAGCTTTTATTATTCATGGATATCCTCAGGACATAATATAAAAGTATTTTAATGCTACTAATATTGCTAAGCTTAACATGAGTTTCTCGATCATGAAAAGGGGATTTTCTGCTTGTTTAGTTCCTTATTCTTAGACTAAAACATAAGCTGTGCTTTTTTTTTTTTTTCCATATTTTTTGTTATTTGATATCCCTGATCCACACAGTGCAGGACCAACATCTAAGGAAGAGAAATTTGCTAGTGAGTCACATGGAAAAGAAATTTTAGTGTTTTTCAGGGCAAAGGAATTTAACAGTAATGATGTCAAATATGCAAACTCAACCTTGCCTCATCTGAGATTTTTTTTTTCCCCTCCCTTCCCCTTAATCTTTCACAAGTTATACAAACTAAACTTAGAGAGGTTTGTCATTTTCAAAATAATTATGTTTAACACAAGAAGCAACAAAGGTCAATTTTGAAAAGTGACACTTTTTTTTTCTCCTACTGGTTTTCATTATAAAGTTAGAAATACACCCTTTAAGTTCCCAATCTGCAGAAATTGATACTTTCATTGAAGAGGTTAAGATGGAAGTAAAGGCTAGGCCATAAAAGGCCTGGTGATACTTAGAGAATTGAAGTTCCCACTTAGGCCCTGAATTTGGAACCTCCCTTCTACCATTAACCTTTTGCTACTTCTGATGTTTAACCCCAGGGTCCCTCTCCCCTGTCACAGTGAGCCCTCACTCCACACGAGAACGTTCCAGCTTGGCTTTCTCACTGCACAGGTACAGTCTTGTCCACATCGGGGTCTCGAGCCTTCTAGAGCAGAGCCATGTTGGGGTGTAGTGGTTCTCAAACGTCAGTGTGCATCCGAACCACCTGGAGACCTTGTGAAAACACAGCTTGCTGGGCATCAGCCCTGGAGCTTCCAGTCCACTTGGTCTGGGGTGGTGCCTGAGAAGTCGCGTTTCTGACAAGTTCTCAGGTGATGCCGTTGCTGCCAGTCTGAAACCACCAGTGCAGTGCAAAAAGCCCAAGACCGAAAGCTAAGAGATCATGACCTACATCTAGTTTCATAACTTCCCTCCATAAAAACACTACTGTGTGACCTCTGTGCTTTGTTTTCTGGTTGGTAAAGCAAAAGGGCTGAGCTGGTAAGCCCCTGCTCAGAATTTCAGTGATTTTTCTGTCTATGTCACCTGAGAATTTATGACACAATCCAGTCTGTAAAAAAAAACAAATTGTTCCAACAGCTATCTCCCATTGTAAGCCTCGCCTCTGATGACAGAGCCTAGTCACACTGAAACTGGTGGGTCGAGGAGGGGTTAGAAAAACACCTCAGGTATTTCCGGGGTATGAATAAAATACTTCACAATCAAATTCTTAGATCAGAGCTTTCCAAACGATGCACGTGAATAGGTTACAGGGATGCTGAGATATTGTTTCCAATGGACTGGAGGCATCAGAGCCTCTGGTCAGTCCATCTTCAAAAGTGTTCTTTTACCCCAGCGTGCCATTCAAATGCTATAAATTTCTGTGTCCCATAATATGGCAGGGTTTGGGAAGCACTGTTAGGCTAAGTAAAATGACTTTGTTTCTTCATCAGTCCTGTAGAGCTGGCATTCTTCATATCAAATTTATTTAGAAATGAGGGCATCTCTGAAAAAGTCTGATTGTGGTATACTAATTTTTTTAAAACATCAGCTGAAATATTGCCACCATTTTTGGTGCATTTTACTCTGATAGAGGACTTTGATGGAGTGTGGAACAGATGATTTGATTTTCCTGAAGCCCCCTGGGCAAGAGCTCTCTAGCCTAACCGCATCTCTGGCTGCAGGCTGGGCTTTACCTGGTACATAAACAAGGAATTGAAGCGTGGTGGGTGGTAAGTTGTGGAGGCTCCTGTATGTGTGTGCACATGTGCAGAGGCTGTAACTTGAGGATGGAGAGAAGGAGAGAATGGTGCTGAGGTCCTTGGGTGGGACTTTCTTATTTCCTGAAAGCAAAGGCAATTTGACAACCTAGATCTGGGTCTTGACTGGAAAGCCCATAGAACTCTGGATAGAAGCTAGATATAGCCCACTGTAGCCTCAGAGACTAGAATGGTGCTTGGAACCAGATGGGTGCTCAAAACATGGCTTTGAATTGCCTAGTAAAGGCTTGCCAAGGAATCTCTCCTCTCTGGGAACCTATATTATTTACACTGCATATAGAAGGAGTTCTAAAAAAGGAAATGGTATGAAACAAAATGAAGCATTTTACTCTACAAACTTGAGCCAACATTATTCTAACCAGTTCTCCTGCCTCATTGACTTGTTACAACTTGTCTTCTAGGAGGTCTAATTCCTGACTGTTTTTAGAAAAACAATATTCTGTTCTCTTGATTACTAATTAGTCTTCTATGTTTGTCATCCTCCTTTTACACAGTAAATTCCCACAGCCTTTCTGCTTGCTAAAGCGTTGTCTAATTGATTGCTTACGAAATCGTTTAATCTGACCCATGAGCTCTGAGTGAGCTGTTTTCCATCTCCAATTGCCTCCTTCACCAAGAAAAACGATGCCAAAGCTCTGTAGCATTTTCTGTTGGAGCCAAATGGCTCACACAGCCATGAATAAAATTAATACATTAAAACCCTATCATTTTGATGGTAGTACCAAACTGATTTATATCTTCAGTCAGTAGGAAGTCACCTTTAGCAGAGAGAAAGCAGATGACAATGTTGTGATCAGTCCTCGCAAAAAAACAGACGAGGCCAGAGGTTACGTGAGGTTGCCCTAGCTCCAAACTGGGAAAAAATTCGTTTCCCTGGAGCTCAATTCTGTTTTGTACTTCTCCTTCAAACTTCATTTCTCAGTTGATTACTCATTACTGATAATTCTATGTTTGACCCTGGTTGGGCAAGATTTTGAAATGGCCAACCATGTATTATTTTCATTAAAATTTGCCGCAGGGTTAAAGGAGTCTGAAGATCACCATTTTTTTTTTTTGGACAGGAGAACCATCCAGATGTACATTCCAACAGATAGGGAATTCCTTTCCTTTATTATCCACACCTGCTTTACGTAATCCAGCCTCCTTCCAGCACCAAGACAACCATCTCCTCATAATGTGCTCATTTCTACTCTGCTGAAGACTGTCTTGCCTGGTTTTCATAAGAATATTCCTACTGCTATTCTCTTGAGTATTAAAAACAAGTGTAAGCCAAGAGACATACGATGCATATATTAGTAAAAACAAAAGCGAGTCTAATGACAAGAAACAGCTCCTTGCTAAGGGACACACCACCATTAACACCCTCCATCCCCACAGCTTCGCCTGTCATCTCCCAGACTCCATCTAGTTCTTATCTACCTTCCAACAGGATTTCCAGCTCCTAGCGGGCAGGAATCCTGTTATTCATCTTTTGCACCCTTCCTAGTATCTAACGGAGTACTGAGCATCACATGGCTATCCAATAAATGATTGCTGAGTCACGTGGAATCGAAGTAAAATTTCCCATATTCCTGGTGCTAATCAAGGAAGCAGTTGAACCTACCCTTGTTCTCCATGGTCAGTTTGAGAACTATTGTCAAAAGTAAGGATTATCAGATATATGAAGATTACTGGGAAGGAAAAGCCAAAGACCAATGCAAAATAGTGCAAAGAAGGGTTACAGGAAAGACAATTCCCCTTCAATCTCGTCTAGTCCTGTCTGCAGAAAGGAGATGTTTGGTAAATGTTTGGTAAAAGTTACAGCCCATGTGGTCAATTGTGATTGTCACATGAACCAGCAGCACAGACCAAAACAACTTTTTTGTTTTTAAGCCTGAGGTTCTAATAAAAAAAAATCTGTGTTTATTGTTTCTTGGAGTTTTTTGATTAGTAAGCTCATATATAAATAATGAAAAGTGCTTCTCCAAGTCCATGGCTAATTCCTAAATATCAGTTCAGGGCTCAGACACTAGTTTTTACTGCAGATTTTCTCTCCTGTTTAAGCCCTGTGAGTGCGATGTGCAGGAGGCAGAACAGAGGTATTCTGTTAACTTTAGTGCTGTCACATGGGCTTCCCTGAGGACTGTGTGCTGGGCTCCAAAGTCTACAACCATGGCCTCATATTTCTCTTTACCATGCCTTGGTTTTTAAAATCTACTTTTGAATCTCTCGTTTTTCAGAGTTGTATGATAAAATCTTTCACTTTATACTTCCCCCCCTCCCCAAGTCTAGTGGAGTAAGGAGCATCTTGTGGGTTTTCAAGAAGCAATTTTTGAATCATATTGAATTGAATTTAAAATTTAAACAAAATACTGTTCTTTGTTTCCAGTTTAAAAGTTGTACATGTTATCTATGGAATACTATATTTGCATAATGATTACAAATTAAATAGTATAAAATATTACAAAAATACTTAAAACAGCAGTTTAACCAAAACTAGGCATTGCATATGAACACAGACAGGCCTTGGCTATTTCCTGTAACATATCTGTCTTATAGCTTTTATTTTATTTTATTATTTTTTTTATATAAAGATTTATCTGTGAAAGCATTAACCACGTTTTTTGAAAAGCATTTGTCATTTTTTTTGCTATGTAAGAATGCTAAGGTAGAAACACGTGGGATCCATTTTTTCTGTTACTTTGGCTTTTGAAAAAGTAACCTCCATTTTTCAAATAAGTGTAATGAAATTACACGTTTTACGCATATTTTGGCCCCACAGATAACTTTACCTGTAGAATTGGTCTAGTAACCTACTAATGTCTTGGCACCACCTCACCTCGACTTTGTGGGATTCTCTGTAATAATGCATTTTCATCCTTTATTAGAGAGTTTTTTTTCCCATGGAAATATTGGTATTTTGAATAAACACAGGTGTGTGAAAGATCAACAGGAAATACGATTATACCCATATGATAAGTGCTTTTCTCTAAATCACAAAAACTGGATTATAAAATAAAGGTGATGGTTTTAGTTTTCTAAGTTCTCCCTCTTATAATTTCATTGGCCCTTGTTCAACAAAATGAAAATTGAAATTAGTCTTTGTTTTATTATATTAATAGATCTGACAATCCACTTGACGCCGTTGTCACGGGCAAAGCTAGAACATTTCGTGAGACTGTTGCTGTGACAAGAAGTTTGGGGTTGTTGAGCAAAACTGCGCGGGTTAAGGCCTGTTTTGCTGTGCTCACAGATCTGACCAGCTGCCATTTTTCATGTACAGCAGAACCTGAAGCAGTGGTTTCCAAAGCATGGTCTGTGAGGCATCTGAGAAGCTTGTGGTTATGCATATTCCCAGGCCCCACGTGGACCAACAGAATCAGGACCTCTGGGTGCAGGGCCTGGAGACCCAAGGGAAAACAAGTGTCCCAGGTGATCATTATGCCCTCCAAACTTGAAAGCCACTAACTGAAGGCTCACACTTAATGATCAAAAACTACACAACTCAATATGAAAACAAATGTATGTATACATATGCATGACAGAGACGAGGGCACTGTGCTGTACACCAGACATGGACACGTTGTAACTGATGGTACTTCAATTACAAAAACAAAAACACAAAAAAACCCTACAAAACTCATCTTTTGGTTAAAAAAAATTAATTTGGTAACACTTATCTTTTGGTTTTATATTTTAATCTGCCTCTCCACGCGGTGTGCTTTTGGTATTTCCTACTTATCTCCTCTCTCTTACTAGATCTCATAGAATTTTTTCTTTTTCTTTTTTTTGGGGGGGTGGGGAGGGGAGGGGGTAATAAGTTTTTTTATTTTTTATCTTTAATAGGGGTGCTGGGGATTGAACCCAGGACCTCCTGTAGGCTGGGCACACGCTCTACCCCTGAGCTATACCCTCCCCCCCAAATTTTAGAACTATGTGTGATTAGAATTCTTTGGTTACAAGTAACACAATCTAATTCAGAGTTAAGCTAAAACAAAATTTATTGCAATTTATAAAATAAAGTCAAAAATAAATCTGAAGACCCAGTGTTAAGAAAAGATAAGTACTTCCAGATATGTTGCAGAATAGGAAGGACCTACCATCTTCAGCTCCTGTGTTACTTTATTCAAATTTCAAATTACATTTAAAATGTATAGGCTTTGCCTGCCATGGTCATGTTTCCGTATCCTGGCCAGGGGGGAAAGAGAGTAACATAGGGACACCTTCTAGGACTGTATCCAGTGACTTGGCTGTGGGGTAGATTTCTAAAGCAAAATAGTAGTACTTTTACAAGAAGAGTGGAGGATTTCTGTGTAGTCCAAAAAAAAAAAAAAAAAAAATAGAAAGAAAAATAGATTCACCACCATGATGCAGAAAACTTTAGAATACTGAAGTCCTTATTTTATTCGTAAGTCAACAAATTCCTGAGAGTTAGTCAACAAATACTACACAACTAGTGCTCTGAATCGGGTGCTATGGCAGGTGTTAGGGAAATAAGAAGCTACTAGAGGTCAGGGGCAACAAATTAAGGCAAACAGTAGGTGGGCTAGTTTAGACAGAATATGTTTATAATAGGACTTGTCTAATCAGGACTAAGGGAAGAGCCTGTTTATGTAAATAAAAGTCTGAATCAGATGTCTTTTTATTTAAATAGACTATTGTTTCCCTTAACTAAGGACACCATGGTAAACATTGTTTGCCTGCTGGGTGTTCTGATGGGGCCCCTGGCCTTAAGGAATAGCTATGGGGACTTGCAATTTGTATAGTAGTTGAATTAAATAATTATTGAGTGAATAAAATGACCTAATGGCAAGTGTTTCTTGTTGATCAAGTTGATCTGAACAGACCCCATCATTCTGACCAACTTTTATTGAGCACCTAATATGTGCTGGTTACTGGGGATTAGAAGATTGTTCCTGCACTCAGAGAGTTCGTATTCATTTTCAGGGAGTGCCTTCTTCAGGGATAAAGGAAAAGCAAACTTTAGCCTGCTTTAGCTTATCTCAAGTTCCACGATTTGCCCTCTTAAACTTGTCTTTGCAACAGGTCATCCTACCAGGAATGCTCCAGTCCCTAGTCATCTACTAATAAGTACTTAATCTTCCTTTATGTTTGAGATCAAAAGACTCTCTGGGTAGAATTTTCTCATTTCCCCTAAAGTTTAAATCTGCTGCAGCATTTTATGTCAATGCTTCCGTCCCATCATTGCTTTCCTGCCTTGCTCCCCATTAGACCTTTACTTCTTCGTCTTCGAGAAGCCTGGAGCCTCCTTAGATAGTGTCTGCTGCATGGGCTCAACCACCATTTATAGTCTGAGAATGCTCAGAGCTTTGTTTCCAGCTCAGACATGTGTGCTGACTTCTGGATTTATCCAGCCTGATGCACACACAGAATTTCCAAATCTGATCTCATTGATCATTCCTTCACTTTTCTCCTTCTCTTGGAATTCTCAATCTGGGTGAAAGGTACTGCCTTCTTAGTTTTCTGAGACAAAAACCTGGAATCTCTGAGTCCTCCATCTCCTCCTCCCACAGGAATTCAGAATTCCTTCACCTTGATTTCTCCCTACTCCTCCCACTCTTCCACATCCCCCCTGCCACTACCTTAGCTCAGGCCAGCATGCTTTTTGTGAGAACTGCAGTAACTTCTAAATTAGCGTAGCGCCTTCTGTCCCAGCCTGCAAAGAGCTAGCAGAAACCAACCTTATGAAACAAAGCCTATTTCCCTTACCTGACTTCCCATACCTCTTTTTTAAAACATTTCAAAAGCTGTGATATTAAGGGCAGAGCTCATTTGCATAATATGAAAACCGCTTCTCTGTCCACCCCTGCCTATCTAGTTTCTAGGCCTGCCAATCGCAGCAAGTGGCGTTGGTGTTCCCAGCTCCCTCTCTGCCCCTCTCCCCCACATCCCAAGGTCTTACCATTTTAATGAGACTGACTTCCAGCTGCCTGAGGTCGGTCTTCTCTAGCTGTCTTCAACCAACAGGTACCAAATATGGACACGTAAATAAGTATTCCAACTTCCCTGTCCTCTGTTCAGATAACTCTGAGGCCTATGTCCTATGTCAACTCCCAGAATTCTCCATTTATCCACATTTACCACAGTGGTAACAGACTTGATAAAGTAACCTATGTGGATGCTTTTCCTTTCCCAGCGACCTCCCAGTGTTTCCAGATCCCCTCACTGATAGACTGAATCCTTATCTCTGCATCATATTTTGAAGCAGCCAAATAAGACACCCAACATGTATCCTTTGTTTCAGCCAAAAATGTTTTTTCATTTTTTTTTGACATGAAAAATGTTATGTTTTCTCATGTTTCCTCTGCTTGGAATGGTTCTGGCTCCCACCTCCCTTACCTAGCTAAACTTTTCTAATTTCTTAAAATTTTTGCCTAAGCACCGCCTCTTTTAAGGGAAGCTTTTCTTAACACTGAATTGTGGACTGGATTAAGTCGTATGAGCTGCTTATATATTCTGGAGATCAAGCCTTTGTCGGTTTCATTTGCAAAAATTTTCTCCCATTCCATAGGTTGTCTTTTTGTTTTATTTATGGTCTCCTTTGCTGTGCAGAAGCTTGTAAGTTTCATTAGGTCCCATTTGTTTATTCTTGCTTTTATTTTTATTGCTTGAGTAGACTGTTCTAGGAGAACATTTTTGAGATGTATGTCAGATAATGAATTGTGGACTGGAAACTCTACCTCACTGGACCCAAGCATACCTGTGCTGTGGCAGTCACCTTAATCTGATTTGTCTTTCTGCCTTGCCTTGTAGACTGTGATCTCCTTGAGGACAGGGATCAAGATATATTTAAATGTTTAGTCCAGTCCTAAAAATACAAGGGAAGACCTCATTGATTAAGCTCACTACATGTTTGGTTGAATGAATGTTTCTAATGAATACATTTATGAATGAATGAGTAGTTAAAAAACAAAACCAACAAGGGCAGATTTAATTCAAGGAAAGAAAATCTGTTGCTGAATGAAGATTTGTGCAATTAATTCCAAGTTTCAGAAGAAATAGTTTTGGTTTATTTGCACCATTGTTCTTCCCAGTAAATGTGGATAACCACAACAATAAAACTAAAACATCGTGAGCAATTGTTAAGTAATATTTTTAATGTGATCACACAGTGTCTGGGACATACCTGTTCTTCACATTGTATATATCATTATGCTAACACATTGTATTATATTACACCTATTATGTTAGAGTTTATTATTATTATGATTGTTCGATTTAACAGAGTTAATCATGCTCATGATGGATATTTTAAAGCAGTTTCTTTTCACAAGAGTCTCGGAAGTTCCCATCATACTTATCAAGGTGGGGCAGAATAATAAATTCAAATGATGTGTTGAGTTTTTGGAACTTTCTTCCTTTGCTCAATACGGAGGGTTAATACTTGCCAGTGGCAAGCTTCTGGCCTCACACTGTTTTGTAACTTAATGTAGCCAAAATAGTACTGTTTTGACCATAGGCTAGAATGGACTAAAACCAGTTTCAGAATTTTATTTTCCAAACACATTCAAAATTTGGGTTCACAATAAAGTAGTGAAAATCATTTTTTCAACAGATGTATTAAGCCCTTTTTGCATCTATTGCATGGTATTAACTTCTGGGGATACAGAATTAACTAAGTCAGGATTCTGATGACTGTCAGGTGGTAGCTTACCTTGAACTATGTGGGTCTGAACTGGGCGAGTCCACTTGTACACGGATATTTTTCAGTAAGTATACAGGCCCTCGGTATCCACGGGGTTCTGCATCCAAAGATTCAATCAGCCACAGATCGTGTAATAGTTACAACCTGGATCTGTCATTGAATGAATCCACAGTTGCGGAGTCTGCTGACACTGGGGGCGAATAAGAGACTTGAGCATGCGTGGATTTTGGTATCTGCAGTGGGTCCAGTTGCCCTCGAATCTGAGGTTTGACTCGGATTGCCCTCTCCAACTTTAGGATCAATGACCAAAAGGTACTAAGTCTTTTCACCTCTACTGTGTCTGGAATTAAAGATAGAGATTGACTTGGTCTTTGATAATTTTTGTATTGGCTTAGCATCCTTCTGCTAAGAAATCCCAGATGCTTTATAGATGTTAGCATGTTTATCTTTTTTTATCCATCAATTTTATTTATTTATTTTTTATTGCAGTATAGTCAGTTACAATGTGTCAATTTCTGATGTACAGCATAATGTCCCAGTCAAGCATATATATACATATATTCATTTTCATTAAAGGCTATTACAAGATATTGAATATAGTTTCCTGTACTATACAGAAGAAATTTGCTTTTTTGTCTATTTTTATATATGGTGGTTAACATTTGCAAATCTCAGATTCCCAAATTTATCCCTTCTCACTCCCTTTCCCCTGGTAACCATAAGATTCTTTACTATATGAGTCTGTTTCTGTTTTGTAGATGAGTTCATTAGCGTCCTCTTTTCTTTTCTTTTTCCTTTTTTTTAGATTCCACATATGAATGATATACAGTATTTTTCTTTCTGGCTTGCTTCACTTATAAAGATGATCTCTAGGTCCATCCATGTTGCTGCAAATGGCATTATTTTGTTCTTTTTTTTATTGTTGAGTAGTGTTTCATTGTATACCAGTCATCTATTTATCTTGAAATGACTACTCCCTTTATTTCAAAACTGAACAAGACAATTCTTTGATTTTCTCCATGAAATTTTTTGCCTTATTTATTTAGTTAGTTAGTTTTTCTCTTCTGGTTTTCTCTCTGTAACAGTACTTTTTTTTGAGGAAAGAGACCATATTTCATCTATTTTTGTATCACCAGGACCAGTCTTGGCTTTAGGCACCTCATAAGCACTATATAAGTGTTTCTGCAATGCACTAAAAGAAATTCTAAAACATTTAATTTAGTGCTTTTAAGTGTGAAAAACTAGAAATGTTTCTACAGAGTGGCTCCATATGAATTTTATCAAGCAAGGCATTTTAATTTAAGTCCTGTGAACTAATCTGCACCTTCTGCAGTCTCCACCCCAATATCTTTTCTTCCAGATGTAACTTGAAATCAGTGATACATTCCAATTCATAAAACTAATCTCTAGTGTTACATCCTGTCTGCTTCATTCACTAGCTTTCCAACAATAATCTGAACTAGCCAGCACGTAGTCATCAGGAAATCTTTACTGGCGTGCTTCCAAGCCCTAGTCATCTTTTATGAGTCTTAACACTGTTAAGTCACATTGACTTAGGCTCAACCACATGAATGAAAATTCCACGATCCTCTAAGCCACTACATACGGGTCCACAATTTACCAAGAGGCTGTATTTAGAAGTCCTTTTGCACATCAGTGCCTGCAATTTGGAGTGCATTTTCGTAAATTCCCAAACTAGCCCATCAAATCCTTTTGTAAACTGTTTAAAGACAGCTGAATCATAATGCTCATAGATAGATTCAAAGTTATGGATTCTGGGTGGTGGTGGATCTCTGGTGCAGGAAAGTGGGGCATAGGGACGGGGTTTGTCAGAGAGGGACTATATCCCTGAGCCTGAATAGACCAGAGGAACAAACCCCCTAGTCTTTGCAAAGCTTCTACAGCACCCCAGGGGGCACACACATGTCCATTACTTGCAGGTCACACATACCTTCCGGGACCCAGTGATGGGACGAAGGCAGAGGGCTGGCTTCCCAGGTTCTACATTTTACAGCTTTCTTTGGACATCTCTGTCAACTTTTCCTGTAAAGGGCCAGGTAGTAAATATTTTGGGCTTTTCAGGCTACACCGTCCCTGTCACAAGCATTCAGCTCTGCTGCTGTGGTGTGAAAACAGCCAGAGACGACGTGTAAACATGAGCCCAGCTGTGTCAGAGTAAAACCTCACTAACAGATACTGAGATTTGAATTCTGTATAATGTTCATGCGTCACAAATATTGTACGTCTTTTGATTTTTTTTCTCACCCATTTTAAAATGTTGAAACACTCTTAGCTGTACTGGGCAAAGCAGACAGAAGGCTGGATTTGGCCCACAGGCCACACTTTGCCAACCCTGCTTTGAAACAACCCATGTGTTTTTTGGGGGAGTGGAGGGGAGGTAATTGAGTTTATTTATTATTATTATTATTTTTTAATGGAAGTGCTGGGGATTGAACTCAGGACCTTGTGTATGCTAAGGATGCACTCTACCACTGAGCTCTACCCTCCCCCTAAAACAACCTATGTCTAACTTCACACTTGCTAAAATCTCTTTTTGCCTCCCACTCTGTCCCTCTCAAGTGCGCTGAATCCCTGTTTTGTTCAAAATCTGCAGAACAACCTTAGGCCAAAGCATCGCACATTCTGCTGTGTCTAACGTTTCCTTCCTGCCTTCCCATTTCCAGGGCATAGCTTTCTAGCTAGTTCTTAAGAAAAATTAAATGTGATTCACTAAGAAGTGCTGTTGGCAGAATATTCTTTAGAAAATACAGATCTGGGCCTGTCACCTCAGTTCCAACATTTCCCTGTCTTACCTTTGATGAAGAGAAATCATTTAATCTTTTAAACTCGACTTGTTAAATCCTCGGCCGCCTGGCTGTCATCTCCGCATCAGATCTTGCTTCTCATCAGCTCTGTGATTCTCACGTGCACTACACACCCTCTGGCCAGGACATTTGTTTCCTTATTACCAAGCAAGCAAGGTCCTTTTCTGCCCTTTTGCCCTTGTGCAGACCAGGCCGTCTGCGTGGAACGCTTTGACCCCTCTCTCTGATGTGGGAACTTCTGTCGACCCTCCGAGGTCTGGCTCTGAAGTCACACTCATAGTGAAGCCTTTGCTCACACCTTGAGAAATCACTCTGAAAAAAAAATCATAATCTATTTTTATTATGACATATAACACATTGTTGTGTAACTATCGGTGTGTACACCTCTTCTCCCTACCAGATGGTGGTTTCAGGTGGGCAGGGTCTGTGTTTTCTTCATCTTCACAGATACCTTCCTCATCTACCTGCAGGTCCTAGCCCCGAGTTGGCAAATAGTGTATTCCCTTGAAAGGTATTCAATTTAGCCCTGCCAGAGCGGTCTTCAATTTCAGAAGTGTCTATTTGTTAACTCAAGTGACTTTCCAATTGGCAGAGTTTCAGGCTATAGTAAAATGAAGTAGACAAATTTGGACAGAAAAAATAAGGCAGCTGTAAATTGTTTGAAAGCTAGTGACCAAGGCAGCGCCTGATCCTGCAATGTTCCCTTGTCTACCACATCTGGGGAGCAGAGGAGGGTTTAAACGGCAGTGAACACAGACTCTGAAATGTGCCACATAGAATTAAACAATTTCAATACATGCAAAAGAGAGAGAGAAATGAACAACTTTTAGTCTAAAGTAAATGCCAGTGTTTCAAAGGCGGTCCTGTCGGGAAGATAAATTTAAACAATCTTCTGATTTCTCCTTGGTAATTTCTTTACCCTTTAGGCCCTTTCAATCTGATTTTTCAAAGAAAAGAATAAGAGATCTCATTAGGTATTTTTAGTGGTTACTCACTTGTGAATAATGATTCATTAATTTGTGCGGTTTTCCTCGTTAGCAAAGTACTTTCACCTTGATTACTATTTTGATTTTGATAGAAATCTTCAAAGGTTAGCAGTAGAGATTTCATTATTTATGGATTACAGCAACTTCCCAAACCTTGTTTTATTTCAACTTTCTAAACAGGGCGTTGTGGACTCATTTCGTCTCTCCAGTGCAGGGATTACACTCCAATTTTTAATGGGTCCGAAACAGATGTTCGTTACCTGGAAACTGGCCCCTTGAGGAAGCCAAAAAGACAACCAGACATGGTCCTTGCTTTCATGAAACATTCCCATTTACTTCTGCATTATTTGCACCATGGCCCTTTTGGTTATCATTTCTGTGGTATTCAGCCCTCAACACTTTGCATCATGTTTGGTGCTCAATAAATTTTGGCTGAATATTAATAAAGGAAGGAGAACAAGAGGTTTTAAATGCCAGGGAGAAAAATGCTAAATGTACTTGTCACCAGTGAATTAACAATCAGTGACCCACTGACTGCCACTATGGGGGCAAAATTATTCAGGAGTACAGGGGAGAAGTTAAGTTTAGAAAGAGCCCGGTTGAATTCGTATTTCCTGGGGTCTTTTCAGAGACCATGGGTTTATTCATCAGTCAGGTTAGTCTGATGTCCCAAGTCAAGGGAGCTTGGAGACAATGAAGGAAGGGAGAGCAGGACAGCAGCCTAAGGAGAAAAATTGCAGGCAAGAGCCAAATCTGGGGAAGAAAAATTGCTGAAGACAATTCCCCACTGGATAAATTTGCCTAACTGAAGGTAAAAACCCTCAACTCCTTGATCTTTGGGTCTTTGGAATGTGGAAATAAAACTTTTTTTTAATCGCTTTTTAATGGAAATGAATGCTAGTAAGTTAATAAATGTTTTAACATTTCTTGTGAGATGAGGTGCATTTTTAAAACTTGAGGGGAAAAAAAGTCCTAAAACAAATTTTGATCAGTCTAACTTTAGAATGTCACTTTAACTTGAGATTCGGTGTTGGGGCTCCTTTGAGTTGACTTCTCAAAAGCAAAATCCACTTTGCGGTGTTAGGTTAGAAACTGTGTTAACATACGTGAGAACTGTAATGGGATCTTGGGCATCATCGGTAACATTTGAATAGCTTTTCTTCAGCAGACCTGCCACATAGTTTAAATAAATTTCTGCAGAAGGTATTTCAGGATCTTTCTGGTTAAGTGCACTAAACTTCAGTGAAGTATTCCATGCTGAAACTTTTTTTTTTCTTTTAAACAAATAGAAGCAGAGAGACCAGATTCCAGCAGCGGCTGCCATGGCCCACTTTTGAATTCCTGGCAGCCAAAGATTGCTTGATATGTATCTTTGGTCCAAGTTACAAATTCAAAGGTTTTCTTCAACAAGGGTAGAAAAACAGGCACAAGGGTTTATCGCCTATCAGATGGCACAGCTGCTGTCTTCAGGGCTGGTGGAGGCAAGGAGATTAGGAGAAAGGCAGGTATTTAGATAAAGAAGAGTTTATCAGAACAGGAGTCTCACCACTGGACATTCAATCTTGCTTTTAACAATCCAAAAAGAACCAGTTTAATCGGCCTTTCCCAGCTTGACTTTGTGGTCTGTTAAAAGCTCTGCATATGATAATGTTGTATCACAAAATTGTGTATATCAAGACCACAGGGGAAACTGAAATTAATTCATCAAGACAGTGAAATTTCACTTAATCAATGTCTCCTTTTTTTTCCCTCTTTAAATAAATTCTTATTCCTGGCCTTTATTTTTTATGGTGATTGCTTCTCTTGTAATCTAACTCTGCATAGGACTTTGAGAAGTGACACACTCATTTTCAATTTGTTTAAAAAGTGAATAAATAAGGAGTATTATAATAATTTAAAACTATACCAAAAAATTTAATTTCATATATTTCCTGGCTCTTTCTTTTCCTTAACAGTGTACCTATATAATTTTTACATGGTAATTGATATAATTGTGTCAGCTTTATTTTTATTTATATAGCATTAGTTTATATCTCTAAATAGTGTTTGTATTTTAATTTTTAAATTTTTAAGTTACATTGTAATCTAAAGAAATAATATAATACCATTTGTTAAAATGTTTCTGATTGAAGGCTCAGTTTTTATAAAAATTGATAAGTGAGTAGATAAGATAAGAATAATTCTGTATACATTATATTAAGGAGTCTGTATAACCTGACACTGTCATAGGAAGCACTGTTTTTTCATTGTAAAAAAGTAACTCAGAAGCACAAGATGTGGTACAATGATGCTGTTGTTTTGATTAATCATTTTCTTGACTTTCTGTGCCAGTTGACTCAGATTGTAAGTTTTAAGAGTATACAGAGAAAACCCAGGAAGACATAGCTCATCACAGACCTTTAATTCGTTAACCATTATAAGTGGACCACAGGAGACAAATAATAATGGGCCTTCATCTTGTCTTTTTCAAGAAATTGTGTTTGGCAAGCTGCTCTGATCCTACACCTGCTGCCAAGTTTTTCTTCTTAATGACTGACTACTCTTCCTACAACAGTATTTGTTCACTCTGTATCTAAGTCAGGTGGCTGGCATCTTCTAACTAACACTGAGGGTCATACCTATTTAATAGGTTGAAAGGCTGGTCTCTTATAAAAACTAATTATTTACATGTGTTGTATAACAGGAGGGAGGAGGGAGACATTCCATGGCAACTAATAGTGTGAGCTTTCCGGAGTCTTCATTTTTAACTCTCCTCCGACCACCCTGCAGTAATGATTCCTCCAGGGACCTGGGACTGCCACTTCCTCATTCCTCTGCACAGAGACAGCGAATGGTTAAATAGCCCGTCCTATAGGCAAAGTGCTGTCCTAGACACTTTACTTACATGAATTATTTAATCTTCCCAACAACGCTGCAGCAAGCGTACTATTAATAGCTCCATTTTATAGTGAGGAAAATAAGAGAGGTTAAGTAACTTGCTCAAGGTCACTGCTAATGATGGGGGGTGGGGGCAAGATTCCCACCTTGTGGAAAGCAGTCCTGCTCCAGAGCCCATGATCTTCCCCTCTGTGCCTTCCCACCCACCCCCCGCCACCTCCAGCATCTCACAGGGCAGGGCAGGAAATTGAAAAGTGACACACTCATTTTCAGTCATAATTTGTTTAAAAAGTGAATATATAAGGAGTATTATTAAAAAACAAAACCTATAGACTCCCCAGTATCTAAAAATATAGAGAATTTCATATACTTCCTGGCTTTCTTTTCCTTAACAACTGTAATAGCATGCTCCCTGTTGGTATTAAGTAAGAAAGAGAGGATTAATAAAAGATTAACATTCATCATCTTGAAATGGAAAAGTAGACAAAACACTGAAGACAGAAATTCATCCTAGGTGGTCACTTACTCAGGAGTCAGCATTTGTGCCCTCTCCTCTCACGATTGCAGCTCACCCTGGCACTGCATGGAATCTCATTATATCATCTTTAAAACCTTCTCTGAAAATATGCCTTCTACATAGGAAGATTGTGTTTACCTTACACTTTGCAGCTTGCATACCTGTTTCTGGGGCTATGCTGTTCTGCAATCTCTTAAATCGTTTTCAGCTTTTTGAGAAGGGGGAGGGGTCATTAGTCTTAGGTCACTTCAAAAGCAGTCATCTGTCAAATCTTTGGGTATAATAGAGCACGGGTCAGTCGTCTATGGCAGGGGAGGGCAGATGAGGAGAGATAGGGACCTGGAACTGGACGCCCCCATGGAGCTGACACAGGCTGAAAAGTTGTCTGATCAATAGATTCCAGAAACGTGGGAGCCTGCAATGTCTCGCAAAGCAGAGAGCATGGTGGCACTCAGAGCCAGGAGGTGGAAAGCTGAGCGTTGATGCAACAAATGCTAACTACACGAGCTCGTGTGAGTTATTTCACTTCTCAGAATTCTGGATTTTTTAAAAGGCTGTTAGGATTAAATAAGAAAATAGATTAAGTGAGCTCTTTGAACTACAAATTGTTAAATACACTGGAGCTAATTAAAAAAGAAAATGGACAGTGGCACTAAATTAGACAAAGAAGCTGAGTCTGAATCTCCGATGTGGCCTAACAGTGGGGTCCTAGCTGGTGGTTGAGTTGCCATGATGGGTCTGATGCAGATCTGAGCAAGAGTTGGAATCTTAGATCTCTTAGATCTCTTAGACATATGTGAGCAGTTACCAGAACTCTAGCCTCTGGGCTGGGGTTTAGGTAGAAAGCCAGTTTTAAGTGTATTAAGATGCTGCACAAAACTTTTGGTTATTGAAATATGGGGGAAAAAAAAATCCAAAACCAAAACAGCCAGTGCCCAGATTCTGGGTCACAATACTATTGCGAGAACGGCAAAGATCCCTTGAGTCTGCATCCCAGCGTTTGGGCTAAAGCGCCACCAGTCCTTCGGACTAACAGGTAGAGCTGAGTCTGCAGACAGGGCTCGGAGAGTGGGATACAACCGCTGCCAAGTCGGGGGATCTGATACCGGTCTCCTGAACTAACGGACCACACGTGATTCTTGCGTTACAGAAATGGAGACAGCTTCTAGGAGGCGGAAAATGAGGACTCAAAGGTGACTTTGTGGTTTTTAGCCAGAGTGGCTGGGGCCACAGACACCTCATTTACCAAGGTTGCAAGTTGGCGGCCAAAGGTGGGAAAGAAGGGAGATGGGAGAAGAGTAATATTCTGGAAAGTCAGGATCATCGTTGGGTAGTCATGAGATGCTGTTTATATTGTATGCCTAGAACTCAGAAGGAAAATTAGGACAAGAGTGGTGACTTTGAGAAACTGTTCACAAAATACTTGCCTCCAAGTTTTTGGAAAGTGTTTCATTTCCTGGGGCTGCCATTACGAAGTACCACAAACTAGGTGGCTTAAACAGCAGAAATTTATTGTCTTGCAGTTGACAAGAATAGAAGCCTGAAATCAGGGTCTCAGCAGGGCTGGTTCCTTCTGAGGACTTTAGGGGAGACTCTGTTATATTCCTCTCTCCTAGCTTCTGGTGGCTCACGCGTTCTTTGGATGGAGATGGGTATTCACACAGTCTTCCCTCTATTCATGTCTGTGTTCAGGTCCAAATTTTGCCCTTTTATTAGGACACAGTCATATTGGATTAGGACCTGCCCAAATGATCCCATCTTCACTGGATCATTTGAAAGACTCTATCTTCAAATAAGGTCACATTCACAGGCACTGGGGGTTCTAGTGAGAGGCTCTTCCTGGTTACAGATGGCCAAATTCTCATCATATCCTCACACGAGGAGAGCAGAGAGAAGATGTGAGCTCTCTCATGACTCTTGTAAAGCCTTTAATCCCACTCCACCCTCATCTTATCTAATCCTAATTAGTTCCCAAAGGTTCCACTTCCTAATACCATTATATTGAAGGCTAAAGTTTCAACATACGAATTTGTGGGGGGACATAATCAGTCCGTAACAGACCTAACTCTAAGCTCAGTCATTACCATGGGATATGTCCACATTATTTAAACCCTGTGTCTCACTATCCTCACCTGTAAAATGGGGATGATAATAAAAGTTCCTACCTCATCAAGAGTGTGAATATAAAGATCAAATGAGTTGGGCTTAAAATAGTGTCATGTTATTTTTATGCATCAAAGGACACTAGCAACAGAGTGAAAAGGCAGCCCATGTAATGGGAGAAAATATTTGCAAATCCTGTCTCTGATAAGGGATTGAGTAGGTTTTACTGATTACAAGTATTCTTTGATTTTTCTTTGCTTTTACAAAACACCTACATTAGTACCTGTTTTTGCTAAGAGAAAAAAAAAAATCCAAAGAGGCTTTTCTCTTTTACAAAAAAAGGAAAAAAGTGAAAATAGCACTCAGCCTTTGCTCTGCAGCAGCCCTTACCAGTGGCAGCGCGCACCTTGAGCCAAGCAGCAGTGAGAGGCCATCTCAGCAGGAAGCCACCATAGCTTTGAACGGTGTCTGTGGGTGTCTCTGCTTTATCTTGATTTACTCTGTGCATCTATTAGCAAGACATGTCCTAAGGTAATTGCTTCATCACTTTACCCCCACTAAGCTTAGGAAAGTTTGGATACCAGGGGAAGTCTGTAATTGTAACTAGATGAATAGCATTAAAGGCTCTTAAATTTCAAGAGCAAACATATCCCAAGTATTATGAAAATTAATACTTAGATTTAGAAATATTCCTGGCCGAAAACAGAAATGGAAAAACAGCTATCACATTTAAGTACCCCCAAATTTAAACCTTCGTTGGGGTTATTCTGAAATTAAATCTGAAGAATTAAACTAACCAAATTGGGAGAAGAAATGAAAGCTCTAGGGCTTTATTTGTGTACTCTCATAATTTTGCTAAAATATCTTTTAATTGGAAAGGTAATTAAGATCTTTTCAGCTTCTTAGTCAACTCAAGCAAAATAAGTACAGTCCTTGCCTTTTTAGTCATTTCAGTCTGTGTTTACTGAACTGTGCTGTTAAGGTTAAAACTCAAATTAGTTTTCAGGGCACTTCATACTTGTTGAAATGTGGTAAAACAGTATTAAGCTTTCTATTTCTAGATATAAGGGGCCATTATTCAAATGTTGATACAGGTAAAACAAATTTTAGTAGTCAATTCACAATTTAAAAAACACTTTCTATTGATGTGTTTAAAAAAAAAATTAGTTTCCCTCAAATTTCTCACTTCATGCTTCTTGCATTTAGTAGGATAATAGGTCCTTCACTCTCACTCTGCCTTCCTAGGATTAAGATACTGGATGATCTTGCCAGATTTTAATTTCTAGCTAAGTATGAATGGAAACTCCAATTATCAATGAGATTAGTAATTAAATTGGTATTTTCTTTATGTAACAGTCTAGTAAATTGAATACTGGCTCCCAAAGATACCAGATCCTAATCTCTGGAACTTTTTATTTACCTTATTTGCGAAAAGTGTCTTTGCACATGAGATTGTATTAAGAATTTTGAGATGGGCAGATTATCCTGGGTTATCTGCGTGGTCCCTCAGTGTGACCCCATGGCTCCTTATAAAAGAGACATGAAGGGGGCTTGAAAATTACACAGAGGAGGACATATGAAGACAGAGGCACAGACTGGAGTGAAGAGGCCACAAGCCAAAGAGTGCCTATAGCCACCAGCAGCTGCAAGAGGCAAGGAATTCCCCCAGAGCCCCCAGAGGAAGTGCAGCCCTGCTGACACTTTGATTTTTGTCCAGTGATGTTGGCTTTGGACATCTGTCCTCCAGAACTGTAAGATAATAAATTTCTGCTGTTTTAAGCCATCCAGTTGTGGCGATTGGTTACAGCAGCCACAGGAATCTAAAACAAAGGTAAACTTTTACAGTGACAGATTTTCACCTAGTCACTTCAGTGTTGCAGGTAGTTCTGATGTTTTCAAAAAACCTTAGAGAGGAATGGTCTTAGGAGTTGAATTACAAGAATTCTATCTTTAGGGAGCCATAAAGAACTAGAAAAGAATGTTGCTGAGACATGATGAATCAGTAAAAATGGTATCCAGTAGCATAAACGATTTCATTAGCCTGTATATTGCTTTTGTAAAGAAGAAACTTAACAAATGTCAAAGAAGTAAACACTGAGTATTTTAATCTTCCTGTTAATTACCTTAAAAATTATTTTCCAAATTATAAACATAGCATAATCGCATTAAATAACCTTTGCAAAATAGACAGGAACAAAGTCACAAAAAATTCTCAATACAATTATTATCATCACTTTCTTATATAACTTATATTCACTTTCCTTTTTAAAATAGTAGTAGTCATTCAATGCCTACACTTTTATATTGATTTTTTTTCACTTAATACATATTCATCTTTTGCTGTTGTTACTTAGTCTCATAACAATTATTTTAAAAGATATCTTAAATTGCTGGCATGTGGGTATGCTGTAATTCAAGTGTTCTCTTGTCAGGAATATTCAAACTAACTTCTATTTTTTAAGGAAACACGGATGTCATCCTTTAAAAATTCCCTTATTAACATTAATAACATTAAAGAAATTGAGACCTACAGACTAGAGCTTCTTAATCTCAGCACCACTGACATTTTGGCCTCAATAATTCTTTGTTACTAGAGGCTGTCTTGTGCATTGGAGAATGTTTAGCAGCATCCTGGTTTCTATTCCACTTGATGCCAGTAGCTTCCCTTTCACACAGTTGTGACAACCAAAAATGTTTCCAGACACTGCCAAATGTGACCTGGAAGGCAAAATTGCCCCCCTGTTGATAATCACTGTCATAGAAGCTAAGTTCAATTTCAATCATTGCACAATCCAGTATTAAAATCCAAGTTTGATGCTTTTTATTCTGCTTTCAATGGTCTTGTTCTCCTATTTCTGTGGAAACTTTTGAGCTCATGGTCGTAAGATGGCTGCTGCATCTCCAGACATCACATATACATTCCTGGCAGGAAGATGGGAGATTGACAAATTGGCAAGAACACTCTTCCTAAAGAGGCCATCTTTTTTAATGAGAGTGGATGCCCTCCCCAGTGACTCTTCCTACATATTACTGGTGAGAAGTGTACCACATAGCCACCTCTAGTCATGAAAAAAGCTAGGAGTTCAAGTTCTTGGTTTTAACAGCCTCTGTAATAGGGAGAATGGTATTTGTGAATGATTTTTGAATAGCCCATCCACACTGTTTGCTAAATTTCCTGTCCTACTGCACTCACTTCCCAGTGGCAGATGGGATGGGCAGGAATTTGGAAGCTGCTCAAAATGCTTAGTCATATATATGTGAGGGCTAACTGTGCTGTGATTTATTATCTAGAAAGTGCTTCATGAAATCCTTTTCAGCTGATTTGGTGATTTTTAAGATCTTTTTTCTCTGAATTAGGAAAGTGTATTCATGTACAAGTAGTGTCGTTGAAAGGACTCAATTAATTTCAGCCAGAAAGGTCACTACTTCACACCAGCAGTGCTTTTACTAATTGTAATAAACATGCCCATCAATTCATATCATCCACAGGCCAATGTTTAGAAGACCCATACTGGTTTCATTTCCCGTCTAGCAGTATTCAGCAGTGACCCAAAGCGCCAGCTGCTAGCTGCATCTGAAGATGTGGAGGATGTGGACACATCAGACATACTGTAAGGACACAGTGCGACTGGCAGCACAAATCACTAGCTCAAAGTAGAACTGTTTGTTTCCTTATCTCCCAAGCAACTGAGAAATTTTATTTAATTATGCAGTTTTCCATTTTTACATTCAAAGAAACATGCCCCCACCCAGGTGTTCAGGTTGAATTGTATCTCCCCTGAAGATAGGTACCTGTGACCTTATTTTGAAATAATGTCTTTGCAGATGTACTTAAGTGAAGTTGAGGTCACAAGGGTGGGCCCTAATCCATTACGACTGGTGTCCTTATAAGGGAGGGAGACATAAAGACATCTAAGGAGAAAACCATGTGCCTACCCAGGCAGGGACTGGACTCATGCATGATAAGCCAAGAAATACCAAGGATTATTGGCAACACCGGCAGCTAAGAAAAAAAAACAGAAGAGATTCTCCCCAAGAGCCTTCATAGAGAGAATGGCCCTGAGAGACCCCTTGATATCAGACGTCCAGCCTCCAAAACTGTTTGAGAGAATAAATTTCTGCTGGTCAAAGCCACTTGGTTTGTGGTACTCTATCATGCAGCCCTCGGAATCTAATTAATACACTAAGTATGAAAAAAACAGTAACTATTTGCTGACTGAAAAATTAGTACTGCCTTCTTTTAGGCTCTTCAAGAGATAATTTTAGACAAGTTCTTCTATTTTGCAGTATATTCTCTTTCATTTTATTCAGTGATCAATTTCCCAGTGCTGATTAACTTTTCTTTGCTATTATAAAATCACAAGATCCTTTGCAAATCGAACCTCTTTCAGGAAGAAGGGCAGATGTGGGCCTGGCGGTCACTGTCGGGGAAAGGTGGCAACGGGAGATGGAGAGCCTTTCCTTCTTTATGTGATTGCAAAGGGTCAGGACACTTGTGAGAGAGAAAGACTTCATCTAAACTCCAAGAGAGTGAAACCTCAGAGTGGCCTGTGTCAGAGCTGGGTATCTGTGTTAGTTGGGGTCCCCTAAGAAGCAGACACCAAGCTGAGATTAGATGTGCAGGAAATGTATCAGGGGAAATGCCTGAGAAGAATAAGGGGAGGGATAAAGAGAAGCATCTGAAGACGGCCAGGAGAGCCTTCCGATCACAATGCTGGGCTGACTCCTATGAAGGAGACAGAGAAGGAAGGAAGGGTGGACAGGAAGAGTCCCAGGCTTCAGCACAGTTCCAAGAAATGTTCAGGTCAGTGGGAAATCTTGCACCCAAACTGGCCATCAGAACAGTCCTGCATCCCAGGAATGGGCTTCCCAAACCCTCCGCATGCTCAGTCACTGGCTTGCAGCACTCACGGGAACTGTAGCCTGAGATCAGATGTGCTGCGGATCCAGAGGGGTGGCATCCGGACACCAGGCAATCCTGTTTCCCGGCAGCACGAGATCTGAGCAGGGCATTTTCACAACCACAACTCTGTTCAAAACCAGAATGTATTTTGGGTGTTGCCAAGAGATCATGAGAAGGCTGGAACTCTTGAGTAATAAGGCAACTTCAGCCTGTTTATTTGCTGCTTCCTGAAGTGATAGTTCCTTTTGGCGGTGGCTGGTCAGAGGCAGTTTTTCTGTTGGCTTGTCTGGTGGTTCCAGGTTGCTGTCAGTGGGTCCTAGCTGTGCTTTTTGGCAGCAGCTCTTGCCCGAGGCATCTCCTATTGAGAAGGACTCCGTGGAAGCAGGTCTATGGTGAGCCCCATGCTGGGCTGCAGAATGCAGTTACTGACTGAATGTAGTGGCTCTAGTTTTTCTTCCAGCTTCAGGAATGGTTTGTTCTGGCAGTGGATCCTGGTGCCCACCACCCCTCCTTTGCTTTCATTGTTCCCCCTGCCCTCCACCCTCCTTCCTTGGCCCATTCAAATGCCACCCAAACCTCAAAGTTTAGCTTAATTCCACTTCTTTCCCCAAATTCAAAAGCATACTGTAGAACCTAATCATTAGTCAGTCAAGGATTTCCTTCTTCAGCTTTTACATGGGGCTTATCTTATTTCTCTAATAATGGATATGACAAATTCTTAAATGTATGCACCATGATACATGCTTTTCAATGGTGGTAAAAAATTTAGAAAAATACTGACACTGTTGATATTATTCAATAATATCCAGTGGATACCTGCAGTGACAATGGGTCCAGTCACCCAGTAACTATTCCTGGCTCCCTAACTGCTGATGACATTGTCCGTGTTTCCAGACCCTGCTGATTCACTGTGAGTTGATAGTACAGTAATCTGGATGCCAGAAAATATTTGAATTATTTTCTAGTTAAAGTAATTTTGCAAATATGGGATAAAACAATTATATATATACATATATATATATATATATATATATATATATATTTATCTGCACTATCAAAGCCTTTATTTAATACTTTTTTTGGCATTGTGAAGGTTAAAGAGTTAACAAAGTATGGAGCAGTTACCAAATTTCTTTGATCATAGAGCTTTCTTTTTTTCCCCTCATGAAGAATTTTGAGAGGCTGTAATTCTATATTTCTGGAAATACTGGATTAAATATCTAATCTTCCCAGGGGCAATTTTCATTTTGATGGGAAATTCTAGAAGACCAAAAAGACTTCATGACCTAAAACAGTGACGCTTTAAGGGTGGAATTTCAGGCATTGAGAAAGTCAGGGAAGTTATGAAGAGGAGGAGAGACTCCTTTGGCGGGGGTCTGATGTATCCTGCCTGATAACACTGCCCTTCCAGTGACCTCATGGGAGCTCCTATTAAGAACTCCAGTTTTGCAGCATGCTGTCCGGATCTGGATTCAAACTGAACTGTTCCATTATTCACAGACTTCATGTTATCATTTGCCCCTTCTCTCCCCCACTTCAGGGCTGGGCTCCATCCCTGTGAAGCTTCTCGTTGAGCCTAGAAAAGCAGCCAGAGAAATTGCACGCCTCTTCCACTCTCAGAAATGATGCCCTTAGTTTTTGAGCCTAAAATCAGGATCCTATCTCAAGAGATGTGACATTGCCTGTCTGGTTGAGGGGACACTTCAAAGTTATCAAATCAAACCACGTTCATTGAGCAACCAACATGTGCAAAGATCCTGTGCTTTTTGTTTGCTTAATGTCATTTTCTCTGTTCCTTAGGGACAATCTAGATTAATGAAACAAACCTAAAGTGAGTAGTCTGTTTATTTAATTAACCAAATGTCATGGTCTTATTTTGAATGCAAAATGAAAGCAAAGTAATATCTTTGTTAAGGTCTCCACTACAACTATTTTCTATATACGCTGTGCTTACAAATGGGTCGTAATCTGTCCCTAAAGCTTTCTGCTTCAGAAAACTGTTACATAGGCTATTATTAAAAACTCTATTGAAAGACGTGGGAATCTCTTGTGGAATATACACACTTAACTCTTAGACTGTGATCATTAATTTTTTATGGGTTACCCACAGTCAATAAATGTTAATAAATGGGTTTGATATATTCATTTTAAATAATCATTATTAAAGAAGTTTCACAGATGCTTTCCTGGTAGGAAATTGTTATTTCTGATCTCAGCTTCTCTTTTGAAGACAACATTATTATATTATTATTACCATTAGTGTAACTCCCTTTACCCTGGCTCAATAATGCCATATAGATATTATTTCACCAACTTTGCTTTGTTGTAAAATTTTCCAGCTACAGGGCAGATGCAATGAGGAATATTTAATGACAAAGAGATGGGCTGTAATTCAGAGATCTTTCTATACATTCACAATAGGCAAACTTATTAATTGGCCTTGGTGGAGGAAAGGTTATCCTCTCTGCCTTTTTTTGTTTTCCATTGGGTCAATGTGTTGCTTACTGAGCTTAGACTGGGCTTGCCACCCAGTGGTGTCTTATTTTTGGATTTATTTTGGACATCTTAGTGTGGGTGTGTCTTGGGGGAGGGAGGAAGTGGAGGCTGGTGTGTGGGCAGCTGGAGTGAGACTCGGGGACAATGGAAAGGACGACAGGGCATCTCCTCCCTGGCCCTCCCCCCACCTCCCACCCCTAGAGACTAAGCCCAAGGCCTGTGGAGGAAAGGAGGGAGCTGAAAGAGCTGTGTTAGCTCAGGCACTGGTGAGGGGCCAGGAGCCAGGCCCACGGCCTGCGCGCCCCGGGTGGGAAAGCAGTCACGTCGCTGACTGTGAGTCCTGGTTTGCCTGTGGATAGGTGAAGTTTATTCTTCTGTCTTTCAATAACTATTAATTACAGCCTCCTTTCACTCTTGCAACTGGTCAAGCTAGGAAAGTAAATTCTAGGGGATGAGGAAAAAATTAGGAATTTGGGATTAAGAGATGCACACTGCTATATATAAAATAGATAAACAACAAGGGCTTACTGTATAGCACAGGGAACTACTTCCAATATCTTGTAATAATTTATAATGGAAAAGAATCTGAAAAAGAATATATATAAATGTATAACTGAACCATTTTGCTACATACCTGAAACACTGTAAATCAATTTTACTTCTATAAATAAACAAAAATTGCAAAAAAAAAAAAAAAAGAAAATAACATATTCACCTTCAACATAGACTGAGGCAGAAAAGAGATCTCCTGGGTGAGCAAGGAAGGAACTATGCACCTCTGAGGTCAGAGGCTCAAAGGAGGGCACGTGCCTTTGGCATCTCACGTAGGGCCTGGGCTGTGGTGACCAGCATCCCCCAAATGGCTTCATGGGTGCCAGGCCTCACATAGAGGCTGCATTGGAAGCACACGAGCTGATCTGTCTGGGGACACTTGGAGGGGTGTCCTGAGGACTACCTGAAATCCTGAAGAGAATCTTTTGTCAGGAGGGAGTTTTTGTTACATGACCTCACTTGATCTCCAGGCTGGTGAGGCAGGAGGAGCTTAATAGAGGCACTGGCAGTCATCACATGTGGGAAATCCCTAGGAATTGGTTTGCTTAGTGCACTCAGCAATATTTTGGAAGGGGTAAGATTCAATCACAGTGAATCTTAAGCAGTTTCCCCAACTTAAAAGGATCTAAATAATGCTGAACCCTTTAGCAAATAGTAGAGTTCAGCTATTTATCAGTTTGAATCTGGGCTTTTGAAGTCCCGTGGCTCCTGTCTTAGGCAGTTTCTCAAAACTTCTGGCAGTGATGATGAGATGAGGACGGTGACTAAGTTTGCTTCCAGGTGTGGAGCCAGTTGGAAAACAACGATAGTGCATTTTTGACTGATGAGCTCATGCCCTCACTTTAATACGATCATGTTTGTCTGATTTATTTTTATTATGTGATATAACCAGAACCTTTCCCAACACAGGAATAAAAATGGAGAGGACTGCCATAAACAGTTATGCATTATTTGTTTTGGGGATGGTTTCATATTTTGTTGATTCTCATAGAGCTGCCTTAAACTCACTTGTCCTTCATCATCATAAGGGTTAAAGTCAAATTACTACCCTCATTTTTGTTTTTTGGTGACTTAACCTTTGGATTGAAAAGTGTATTTGCATTAGCGCACTGAATACATTAATTAAAAAAACAAAACAAAAAAAAACCCCTCAACTGTTCTCAAAGAACTGCTGTACCTCCCCAGGGTGAATAATCAGTTCACCCCTCCCCCGCCACTGCTGCTTTTCTATTGGTGTGGATAGGCTGTTTCCTGGAACACATTAATAAAGAGGTATTTTTCCCCTGCTTTTCTACATGTTTCTTCTGCATAGGATTCACTCTCCTAAAGAAAGATGCTAAGTTCTTGTAAGTGTTTTAGTCCCATAGCACAGTAAGTAACAGCTACAGACATCTGTGAATGTCCTTTGTATTAATGTCCTTTAATTTTATATTGTGTATTTGTTTTTTGGGGCATTGACTCTGAATATTATGAATTCTTCTGTGATATATATATATATATATATATATATATATATATATATATATATATATATATATATATATATTTATTGAAGTATAGTCCGTTTACAATGTTGTATCAATTTCTCATGTACAGCATAACACTTCAGTCATACATGGACATACATATGTTCACTTTCATATTCTTTTCCACCATAAGTTACTGCAAGATATTGAATATAGTTCCCTGTGCTATAGAGTATGAACTTGCTGTTTGTCTATTTCATATATATTAGTATCTGCAAATCTTGAATCCCAATTTATCCCTTCACACCACCCGCTTCCTCCTCTGATAACCTAAGTGTTTCTATGTCTATGAGTCTGTTTCTGTTTTATAGACAAATTCATTTGTCTTTTTTTTTTTTCCAGATTCCACATATAAGTGATATCATAGAGCATTTTTCTTTCTCTTTCTGGCTTAGTTCACTTAGAATGATGAGCTCCAGATCCATCCATGTATTTATTTTGTTCTTTTTTATGTCTGAGTAGTACTCCATTGTATAAATATATATTCTTTTCCAGTCATCTGTCAATGGACATTTAGTTTGTTTCCATATCTTGGCTATTATAAATAGTGCTGCTGTGAACATTGGGGTGCATGTATCTTTTTGAATCAAGGTTATCTCTGCATATATGCCCAGGAGTGGAATTGCTAGATCATACTCATATATCTTAATAATAAAAAAACAAACAACCCAACCCAAAAATGGACAGAAGACCTAAACAAGCAATTCTCCAATGAAGACATACAAATGGCCAACAGGCACATGAAAAAATGTTCAGTATTACAAATTATCAGAGAAATGCAAATCAAAACTGCAGTGAGGTATCACCTCACACCTGTCAGAATGGCCATCATTCAAAAGTCCACAAATGACAAATACTGGAGAGGCTGTGGAGAAAAGGGAGCCCTCCTGCACAGCTGGTGGGAATGCAGTTTGGTGCAGCCGTTATGGAAAACAGTATGGAGATTCCTGAATTCTATTTTTAAATAATCTGATTATTTTGTTTTCCCAATGTTTTAGTATGTTTAATTCTCCCGTATTTGGCTTTGTGTGTGTTTGTGTGTGTGTGTGTGAATATATATATATATATATTTTTTTTTTTTTCAGATTTTAATGCCTTTATATTTATTTGGTTGGATTTTTTGGGTTTTTTTGGGGGGGAGTAGTTAGATTTATTTATTTATTTGTTTGTTTGTTTATTTAAATACAGGTACTGGGGAATTGAACCCAGGACTTTGTGCATGCTAAGCATGTGCTCTGCCACTGAGCCATACCCTGCCCGCTGTGCATTGTATGTTTATATTACCCTTTTTATTTTATAATGGCCTACATAGAAGAAACCATTTTTATTATTGAACTTTTCCAATATAATCTTAGTTTCTTTTTTTTTTAAGGAATGCAAATGTAAAAATGGTTGTTTACTGTTGTCTGAATTACTTGGGCATGGAAATTATCTGGCTAATGCATCTTTTTAAAATAACAATGATCTAATATAAAAGAAATGCATTCCTCAGGCCTTTGGCTTTTCTTCCTTACCTACAGTAATCTGTTCAGCTCTGCTATAACACATCCCCTTTCACCTTCTCCAGGGTTTTCCTCCACAAAATAGTTCCTCTATCCTGAAATAATCCACTCCCTTGACTGGCCCTTCCCCTCTACCTACAAACACCATCAACCTTTCCTTATTTATAGAAGCAAATGAAAACAAACAGACTAAAAAAACGCTACCACTTTCTCTGCAGCTCTGCAGCTTCCTTTACTCTTTGCTACTAAATATCTTGAAAAAATTACCCTGGGCTACTTGGCTTCAATAATGTCTCTCTTACCATATGACTTGCTCCTGTTTCAACTGCCCTTCATGTCTTAAAGGTCCCCAGTAACAAATAATTCTCTCATGTACTGCTCCAGTCTCCTCAACCTCTCTGGGCACCTGATGATTAAATCACACTCTCCCTTCCTTGAAACTCTGTTTGTGGTCCTGTTTATGATTGCTGGGCGCCTTGAACTGTCACCACTGCCCCCAATGTAATATGATATATTCTCTCATTATGTAAACACTTAACATCAGGGTATAACACACATGGCATAGGATTTTCTGCCTTTGAATACTTTCACTGTCAAAGTTTCTGAAAGTTAAGCTGAAGTCAGTGAGGCTTCCGGTTCTGCAGCTTGTACCTTGAGCCCCAGATCTCTAACGCATCCCAGAGTAGAACTTTCAGTGATTCGGTGGCAGAGTTAGCACAAAACTAAAGGGATATGGTACAATTTTAATCATCCCGTGAGCATTCTTATCTGTTATTAAAAAGAGAGAAAGATTTAAATGAAGCCTCTCTGTGTCTGATGTCAGCTGAGTAGTAAGGCAGCATATCCTCTTAAAAACATTTTCAAAAAGATTTAAAGGTGAAGCGCTACTTATTCTCACTTAACACTTCTGATCCTCTGCGCATTGTCTGGCGTGGGCAACCCCGGCACTCATCCGCTCTGATGTGCTTCAGAATTTATTTCAGCACAGTCTGTCCTCCTCTCTCTTTTCTTCCTAGATGGTTATTGACATTCTTTTACATATTTATTTAATCAGCATTTGTTGAATACCTAATAAGGGTGGGCCCTTTACTGAGTATAAAAAGATTAGTAAGACACAGCTTTTTGGCTAGCATGTAGTCCCTTAGAGGAGATGGACACAACCAAATGTTCATAAAATCCTTGCACTGACACTTCTGTCTGCGCAGTAAGTGTGTCTTTGAGAGAGAACGCTTCCATCGCTCCGTGTTTACTTCATGGAACCCACAAATTGGCTCAAGGATAAGAACACAAGTCTAACAATTCCAATCAGAGCCCTTTCATAAAATTTGATATGTGAATACTGAGACAAGGTCTCTCCTCTTTTTGGATTTCAAATTTGGGACAACTAGCAGCCTCCCACACTTAGAAAGGGCTAGCCTGGGAATGAGAACCGCAGACAGAGAGAACTGTAAGTAACAGATGAAAAGAGACCAGGTCATCATGACATCATTTGATTGCCGATTCACAGCTGTTCCTACTGTTGCTTCCTTGAACCTCCAAGAGTTCAGACTGACATAACTATACAGCAGGTGCGCTGAGAGATCACCCATGGGCAACAGGCATTCACAGGTGCAGAGGCCAACCTAGAAGGATAAGGCTAGTCCAGATGGAGTCAGCGAGGTTTTCCTGAAAGGGGTAAGTAAGTAGCAGGCTTTGGTAGAATCTCAGGCTGTCAGAATGCAAGATCCAGAAGAACCAACACCCCCACAATATCGGTTCATGCTGCTACACACACAAAAAGTACATTCATTTATTTTAATTATTATCTAAAGAAATTAAAACCTTGATTGGTGAATAATTTGAAACGTTTTCTTCATCAGAAATTGTGCAACTTAAAGTTTGATATATCACAGGCAGAATTGTTTACCACGTGTCTAAAACCCAGGAGATTTGTCATGGGGCTCTTGGGGCTCAGCAGAACCCCGGGAATCCAGCGCACAGCAGGGCAGTGACTCTGCTCTGCACTCCCATAGCTCCCTGCCCTTCACCTGCTTAAAACTCAGTACATTCAAAGTGACTCATTTCCTGAGAGAACGCATTGTCTGAGGGTAGGGATGGCATCTGTCCATCTTGGGTTTCATTGTTTCCCACGCTTACGGCTCAGCCCTGACCTGCTGCGGGCGACGCACATTTTGCTGTATGGAATTGTCTCAAGAGTAGGAACATCTCACGTGGCAAGGCTGTAGTCAAGGATGTTTGTTGTATGCTGCGGGAGACGTAGAAGGAGAGGAAAAACTAAGGAAAGTAAGAAAAAATGTCCCTGGTGGCAGTTCTGCTGGACAGATCTGGAAGCACCTGCCTACTTTTTCTCCCATGTGCAGTGTGTGCTGTTTGGAAGGCCAGCTTGGAAAAAGGAGTCAGCTACCCCAGTGGGGCTCTAACTAGTACTAGTCTTTCTAGAGGCCAAAGTCAGTGTGTTCCATGGAGTTATAAACTGTCGAGGGAACTAAGGTCTGGGGTGTGTCATCAAGGCTGTTTGTTTAATGATTTCTCTTCTCATTCTCTCTTAAAAATATCTTTTATTTTTTTTATATATATTTGTATAATGTATTATCATGGTACGATTATTGCTAGATATTCCAGCCTATGTTAAAGTATCTCTGTCAATTTCCTGGGAAAGTAGTACCCGTGAAAATTGACTTAAAGCATTCACACGCACAAAATCATACACACATGTATGAACTTAGCCACTTCAAATTTGAGGAAGTGTGAACCTTGAATGTTAACAACACTTTTCAAATGTAGAAATTTGCAAACACACATAAAAGTGCAGAGAATGAAACCCTGTCTTTCAGTGATTATCAATTAATGGCCGATCTTCTTTCATTTATACCCTCGTTCATTCAACCCTTCCTCATATTTTTTTTTAATTTGAAGTGTCAATGTGTCAATTTCTGTTGTACAGCATTATGCTTCAGTCATACATATATATACTTGTATTCATTTTCATAATATAGAAAAACTAGACTGCATATCATTTATTATAAATATTTCTTTACATATAGGATGTAAACTTTTAAAATGATGACAATAATTATATCATTATCTTTTTTTGAAATTTACTTTTGTGACTTGCAGTTATATTCAGTAACTAGAATTTGCTAACAAAGTTAATTTTTCATTTAGAATGGTAGATCTTGCTTTGACCAGTTTCCATAAAGGGATGATTCATTTCAAATTGGTAATTTGTTTCATCATTCCAAAAAATGACTTCATTTCTTTAAATAGATTAAACAAGCCTTCTAAGTTCTTATTAATTTGTTCAGGACACCCTTATCACTTATAAATGGGAAAAAATGTCACCCTGTATTTCTTAAATCTGATGGGGCTAGGATTAATACCAGCCGTGTCATCTGACAATATATATTTATTACATAACTTTTGGAGTGTTTGGTTCTTTGCAACTTAAAATACTTTTAAAATAGGTGTTTTATTCTTTACAACAATCCTCTAAGTTGGTTATTATTCAAATTCATCTTTATTTTGAACAAGAGGAACTACAACTCAGAGAGGTGAAGTGACCTGGGTGTCCAAGTCAGTCTCCCAGAACCGTGGGCCCGTTTCACCTGATCAGACTATTTTTCTATGAACCCTTCCATTATTGCTCTCCTGCGAAGATACCCATATTTTACATGTTCAAATTTCCAGACTCCTAGGTAAAGGGGAAAGGGAAAAATGAGAACATGTCTCACAGGTCTAATCTGACGAGACTGCTACATTCAACACATTTATTGTTTTAGCCACATGTACACACGTGCCTGATGGCACAGCTCATGGTGCTAGGCTGGTGATATTACCAGGGTCAGAAGGTGGGATCAAAATAAACACCCTTTCCTCTCTGCAGAAAAATTATCCTGTCTGAAAGGGATTTCTTGTTCAAGATAAAATTCTCTTCCTTCAACTTTGAAGTCAGGCTCTTAAAGACTTGTAGGATATATGATTTGCTAAAACAAATAGAACAATTTGATTTCTAAAAATGTGTAATCTTTCCTGCTGCTTCTTATATTTCTCTTCCCACATGTTGATAAAGCTCATTCCTGAAAGAATTTATTTTCACCATACCTGTTTTCAATGACAGGTCTGTACTGTGGATGAATATAAGAAGATTTGATTCACATTACAAATCCAGCATTGATTGTCAGAACACTCAGGAACAATGCACGTTAAGATTATGACAGTTCTCAAAGACAGAATTGCTCTTAATCAAGTAAACACTTGGAATATGGTTGCTTAATGAAGAAGGAAAAAATAATTTTTGACCATTGGAGAAGGAACAAGTATATTGACCACTGAGAACATTTTGAAATTAATATGCTAAATAGCTATTGCAATTTAGTGATCATTATCATGAACTGTTTTATCTGTCTCTTCTTTGTGGGACCAGCATTATTCCTCTCTCTCACTGCTCCTCAGCCCCACGTAATTGTTATGAGAACCTCATTGTAATCAACTCCTTGGCTACAGCGATTGGTGGGGCAGGTCCCTGTCTCAGGCTGGTCTGGTCACAGCACCCTGCACCCCCAAACACAGCTATCAGTCTAGGGGTAGACTCAGTCCAGCCAACAAAAATCCTCCCATGATGCGTCTGTAGCTGGGGTTGTGGACGGGTGTTGTGTTTCTTCTTTGGACACAAGTAGGTAAAGTGTACATCGAGAGCTTCTGGAAGCCAGATCTCCTTTTTCTCAGAAGGAAGTGTGTGTGCTTTAGCTGGTTTAAATTTTTGTAATTTCAGATTTAAAAAATTATGTCTTCAGTCCCATACACATTTTATTTCTAACACAGAGGTAGATACTGATCAAGATTCCTGTTCTATTGATTGCTAGCTGCATACCTTTGGGCCAGTCACTGAAACTCTCTAAACCTCAGTTTGTCACGCGTCATAAGGATAGTTTCTATTCGTAATGATTTACTTACAGGATGGTTGTGTGGCTTAAATAAGATGCTGTATATAAAATATGTTAACTCTTTAAAGTCTCTAAACTAACCTGTTTTTAACATTTATATTTATTGAGGTAACATTGCTTCATAACATCATATAGGTTTCACGTGTACAACATTATATTTCTTCTTCCATATACACTACGGTGTGCTCACCACCAAAACTGTAGTGTCCATCCATCTCCACTCAGCTGACCCCTTTTATCCAATTTTATCTCACCCAACCCTTCCCCTCCGCTAACCACTGCTCTGTTCTGTATCTACGTGTTTTTATTAAAGTATTTATTGTTTGTTTTTATACTCCACATATGAGCGAAGTCATATGAACGCATACCTCCTCTTATTATCATCCGTGGCACTTTGTTTACTCGCTGATTTAGAAAATGGGTAGATTGAATTCTTGGCCCTGGGTCTAAATCTCTTCCTGTATCCACCTCCTTTGCCTGTAGCTTTGCAATTTCTTTCTCTAAAGGTGGATATATTCCAGTCCCTTCCACCCCTGTTGTTGCCTTTGAACTTGGCTACATGACTTATTTTGGCCGCGGGTTGTTAGCCGACTTAAACCAAAGCAGAGGCTCGAATAGAACTTAACTGATAGGCTTTGCTCTCTTGCTCTCTGCCACGGCCCGCAAAAGAAACACATCTCAGCCGGTCCCAGGAGGATTTGGGCGTGCGGAGCAGAGCTGCCCCGGCGGACTCACAGGCTTCGGAGCACAGTAAGTGCTCCCTGTTATTCTGAGCCTTTGAGATGCTGTGTACACAGCAGCGACTGAAGGGTACATTCCAGTAGGTTTTGCTTCAAACTGATTTCATTATCACAGGAAAAAACACTCAATACAAGGGCATATGTTCCACTAAGGAAAAAAAATCGTAGTCATAGTACAGAGACATTGAGTTAGCTGGGTGGTATTGAAAGTCTGTAGCTCTCAAGGAAAATCTGATTCTGGGAAGTGATTTACAAGTGTAGTTTGCGGGAGCTGTGAATTAAGTATATATTTTGGCCTGACCTTTTGTGATGGATTGTTACTCTGAAGAATACGCACATAGTAATTATTTAATTTAATATGCATATTCAGTTGGAATTTAGCATATATCATCTTATATGGTATTTTCCCCCTTCTCTTTTAGAAATAGAAGTTAAGCTAATAAATTTAGAAAAAACTGCCCAGAGGTCAGCCAGACTTTGTGAGAAGGGAGAGACAAAACAAACATGCAGAACTCTGGTCTGCTTACATCCTTCTAACTGTAAGAGTGAGTGTAGCTTAGAGACAGTGCACTTTTCAGGAAGTCTAGATAAAAACCTGTCAAAACTCTGCACATTCTCCCTTTTTGCCCCACCAACAGCATCTCTTGCCTTCTGGCTATTGTATTAAATGCAAATAAAGTAAATAAGACGAGGACAGGAAAGAGAATTTCCAGGCACTGTTGCTTCTGCTATTGACCTTTGATGGTGTCACTGTGGGGTTAAAAAATGTGGAGTGTTTTATCCACGTTCTCTAGTCTGCTCTGGCTTTGACGTTTATAAAGAAGTCCTAGAATTCCCCAAACCCAGAAATTGGCAAAGGTGAAAAGCCACTCTCCGTGCTGCGATTGCTGATTTGTGTAGAGATATAAAGGGAAATGAGAGCAGAGAAATCAACAAGAAACTGATTGTGGAGGTCCTGGATGTAAGATTAAAAACTACAAAAAAAAAAAAAAATTGTGTGTACACTCATGCACATGTGTGTGCTTTGGATTGGAAGGGTTATATGCAAATTCATTATTTAATGATAATCACACGAAAACATGGGTTGATGGGTTGGAGAACAAAAATCCCATGAACTGGCAGGTGCACACCACACTGTCCTTCTACGTAAGTTTATTATGTTCAGAATACTGCGTTGGGCGACTCAGGAGATGTAAAGCCAACAGCAGTTCTTTCCTGGCGTGATACCAACAGACGCAACATGACCTCCAGCGTGACAGGACCAGTGTGCTTAATACAGTATTGAAGTACCTGCAGTGTTCTCAGAGTAAAGGGACAAAGGTAGAAAAACAAATGAGTAGGTCCTTTCATTGTCAATATTGTATTTCCAAAGAGTGATAATAAGAAGCAGTTTAAGACTAAATGGCAGAGAGGCAGTGCCACCACGTCTAGTTGCTCCTCCGTTAGTGGGGCAGATTACAGCAGTCAGTATCATGTTACCATATCAGCTACTGGTACTTCATATTCTGCTTTGGTTTCTACTATAATCTGAGAATATGTGGAGAACCTGGGGGGAGAGTAAGTCTTGCTGATAAGACAGCTTGCAAGCCCTTGATCAGTTCTGCACTCTTGCCTGTGTCAATCTCAGACTCTAATCTCTGGGGTTCCTGACTTCCTGCCTCCATGTTTGAGAGATGTGAATCAGTAGAACTTCTATCTGAGAAGCTGCGTGAGAGGATCGACTGATGAACGGGAGATACAGGCTCTTAAGTAAGGCATATGGATTTGATTTACTAGGAAATTGAAGGAAAACAAGGTTGCATTTGCAGAGTGTGAAGATAATGTTTGCAAAGTCATATCGTAGGCAGCAGGGGACGGCAGAATGAATGATAGGAGAGGCGGAGAGAAGAGTGAGTGTGTGGGTACAGACTTCCAAATTGGGAACCCGAACTTAATAGGTTGCAAGTTGAGAGAGCGGCAAAGATAGGAATAAGGTCACAGAGAGGGAGTAGTCATGAGATTACAGGGAGATGGAGCCCGAGTGATAACCATGTAGGAGTTGCATCTCAAACTGAGTCTCTTTGGAGACTACAGAAAAATGTCATGTGATGATGATTACACAGAAGGTTGACCAGCAGCAAAAAGTGCAGTAATTTGTTTTGTTTGGATAGAGCTGGCGGCAGGAAAAGAGGAGCATATTACTGTAATGTGTTAACTCGCTTGGAGATCAGCAAAGAGGGAGAAGAAATAAATTCTGAACTCTACAGATCAAATCATTTTTTCTTTGCAAAGTAGTGAAGTGACAGTTTGAGGTACTTAGTTGTAAAAGATTTATTCAGATATAGACACAATTTAAGGCACGTTTCCTACTCTGAGGAGACATACAGTTAATAGAAAGTAGCAAAAGAGATTATTTTCTTCTCTTTTTGATTATTTAAAAATTGAAAAGAAAGGCTTGTTTCTGCTATAAATACCAGGTACTGAATAAACCAAAGGAAGCAGTTTCTATAACACTTTTTTTAATTAATTAGTTAAAAAATTATTTTTCTTGGTGGGGAGGTAATTAGGTTATCTATCTATCTATCTATCTATCTATCTATCTATCTATCTATCTATCTATTTTAATGGAGGTACTGGGGACTGAACCCAGGACCTTGTGCATGCTAAGCACTCTACCACTGAGCTATGCCCTCCCCCACAATTTTTTAAATGAAGCATTATTTCCAAAATGTTTAGAAAGACCTATTGTCAATATTGACAATACAATGAATGTGTCCAGAAAGCGTAGTATTTTATTGCTCCAAATTTAAAGCCTCAGCCTATATCACCCTGAATGTGATGCAGTATGTATATTATTCATTTACAAAATTAATGTGCAAATAAATAATGCATAACCAAGTTATTTGTTAATGTGTAAAAACACTGAGTTTGTGGAATCTGCATCTCTGAGTTATGTGGGTTTTTTTCCTACTTGGTATATTCTTTTAAGTCAAATTCATGTCTACTTTTATAGATTGATTTGTGAACAGGACAGGAAGTTACAGAGAATTTTAAAATCTTCATTTAGTTTCACTTCTTAGGGATTATGACATCTAGAGAAGCATAAAGAAATATTCTATCATAGGAAGCACCTCTTGGCTGAAGAAAAGCTTCGCGTAGGAGGCGACTCCCCCTGCTGTGATGTCTGGGAACAGGAAAACAGAAGCCTGAGGTTGAAAGATGTTAAAGTGTGGAGGTTTTCACAGAATTAATAATGCTGAGATTATTTTCTTTTCATATCTAGGGTCATATGAGTAAACAGTTTCATTGTCAATATCATATTGCTACAAAGAAACTAGAAGCAATCTTCACTGTATGAATATGCAGCTTTTTCTGTTGCTTTCAAGAATTCTTTAAGGAGAATGTTGCTTTTTATTCTATCACATAATACATTTTTATTCTACTTCCACTTTATTCACATTTAATTGTGTTAAAACTTTTCCACCTGGCTGGGAGAACTTCAGGATAAATGACATTTTCAAAAGGGCATCTGCTTTTGAATACTGAAGAGACTGAATTATTTCAAAATTGCATTTGTAATTTTAGCAAGCAAGTGCATATATTTTAATGATTTTAAGGAGGTATTGTTTATGGGCCATATAAACAGTCAATAAAGCACCTGTAATCTACTCAGAGTGAAATCACAGTGGTAGAGAAACAGAATGGGCTCAGTCTCTACCGTATTCAACCTGTAAGAATGTTCAGTTTCTAAACAATAGACAGTGCGGGCATCTGTGTTTTTCAAAAGCTTTAAAGATGTTTTTCTTGGATAACACCACACTTGGATAACATACAGAAAATTTTTCTTCTTTTGATTTTTCTTATTATATGGGACAGATGAATCTGGTTTCTTGTTGGCCCTCTGATTGAGTCAGTAGAGGGCGCCAGAGTTCCCAGCCAGTGGTCCTGACCTAGCCTGCTTCAATCAGGTGAGCAAAAGGTATGTGGACAGCAAGCCTCCTTTGTATTCTAAACAATCAGAATAGGTATAATGGAAAAGAAAAAAAAGAAAAAAATAGGGAAGTGAGGGTAGTAGAAGTTTTCTGAATCTCATATGGCAAGACTTTGTTTAAGCGTTTGGTGTTTCATAAAGACTTACAGTTTACAAATAGGATCTTTATGATTTCTTATTGCAAAAAGCAAAATTTGTAATTTATACAAATAGACATTGCATAATCTGATTATATGTAGTTCTCCTTGGAAATACATTGTGAGTCTTTGAAAACTGCAATTGTCATATTAAGCACTGCTGGGCAAGTCACCATACAAAAGTAATAAATTGCTAGATTTTGCCATAGTTCTCATTGTGTCCTATCCAAATCATCAATTCTCTCTTCTGGATGCCTGCATTAGCCTCCCGACAGGTCTCTCGGCTTTCACTCTTCTTTCCCCTACACTCTATTTTTAACACGGGAGCCAGTGAGATCCTTGATCTTCCATAGACTTTCCAACTCAGAGAAAAAGCCAAAGTCCTTACAGTGGCCTCCAAGAGCCTCTGCACTTAGGTGCTTCATAATTCCCTGACGCCATCACCTGAGGCTTGTCCTCTCCTCCAGCTGGCCCCTTGTAACTCTTTAAATGCTCAAGTTCATCGCCTGCTGTGGAGTCTTTGCCATGCTGTTTCCTCCACTAAGTGCTTTCCCCAGAGCGTTTCCACTCCGCTCTGTCTTTGCTCAAATACCATCTTCATAATAGACCTAGTTCCCCTTACCCTGATTTTCTTCTATAATACTTAATTACTTTCTAGACTACTTTATAATTTATTCATTTACTGTGTTTGTTATTTTTTGTGTCTCCAGACACTAGAATTTAAGCTCTGAAGATAAGGAATTTAAAAAAAAACCTTTTATTTTCAAATGATTGTATTATTTCTTACAATTACATGTTAAAAATCGGCAGAGATCCTATATACTGTCACCCAGCTTCCTCCAGTGATAACATCATACAAAACAGTGAGCCAATAGCATAACCAGAAAGCTGCCATTGAATGAGTTCATCTACCTTAGTCTGATTCCCCTAATGTTCCATGAATGCTTTGTGCATGTATTCAGTTCCAGGGGATTGTATCACGTGTGTAGATTTGTGTGACCATCATCACAGTCAAGATACAGAGTAGCTCCCTCATAAGGATCAGGGGTAGGAATTTTCGTTAAATTCATTGATGCATTCCAATGGTCTGGCACAAAGTGAGTGCTCAAAAATATTTGTTTAATAAACCACGGTATTTTAGGCAGTAAAACTTATTAAAAAAATATAATCAGCTTTGGGTTCCCAAATAATTAGAAACCATATTCAAGTTGGGCTTTTTTTTTTCTGGTTGTTAATTTAAAAAGCATTTATCAATGTGATTCTTTTGGAGTACAGGCATATTGATCTCTTGTTTCTAAAGTGCTGGTTATTATGAAGTGGTTGTTGGAAATATGATTTAATATAAATCCTAAAAGCATTGTTGCTCGAGGGCTTAGAAAAATGATTTAATATCCTTGATTTTCTAACTCTATTTTAATGTAGTATTTTGGGGAAATAAAAAACATACAAGCTAGCCGTATTTTAAATATATCCGAGAAAGGCAGTATGGGCGTGAGTCATGGTAGAACTGGCAGGCTGGCTTGTCACCTTATTAGCCTTTCTTGAGGGGATTCATTAATACAGCAAAGTTGGAACCACACCAAAGCTTTGTCCACATCAGTGTTATCTACCTAATTATTTGTTGTTATTATATGGATTCACTCTTCAGCAGCAGAGATGGTCGCTCAGTTTCATTTGTTGGTTTATAAAATGGCTGATTTGGTAGCTTAGTCTGAAAACAGGAGAGTTTTCCTCTCAGTAAAGTTTCTGGGCACATTGAGGCATTGAACTCAAGCTTTGAACTGTATTAATACCACAGCACGGTAACAGTGGCTGGAGGAGGCCAGTGTTCAGTTCAACGGTTCCTATCAAGGTGACTCTCCAAACAATGGGATACATAAAACGCGACACCTATCAGAATGTTTACAAAATAGTAAGCCTCCTTTTTCTCATCTCCTGTATGAAAGAGGTAAAGATTAATAATATAAAAGCAAGCTAACTTCTTCATATTTTTCCTAGGATTTCGTATGTCTTATAGTTTTACAGGACATTATTTAGTTGATTAGAAAAAAAAAAGAGTAATTTTGCAATATAGCTCTCTATACTTAGCCACTTCTTATTTTTTGTTTTGAGCTAGAGACATGGTTAATTTTAAGTCTAAACAAATTTTAATAACTTTGATTTTTCATCCAGATCTCAAGTCTCATTTAGCCTAAATAGAAAGTCAGAGAAAAATGTAGCTAAATCATGTAGGATTTTTGTTTGTTTGTTTTTGGGTTTTTTTGGGAAGAGTGAATGAGTTCTGCCCTATTTTCTGAGAATATGGAACATTAGACATTTTCCTTTCACATCTTCCTTCATGCCTATTTGATCTTCACTGTTTTTAGTAGCCCTTCCACTTGTGTACTGATTTGGGGTTTTATTTATTTTTAAACATGGAGTTTGCATTTTGTTTCTTCCTTTACTTGCTGTTTTTGGGTGATTTCTGAGAGAGAAATGGGGGAAAATCCAAATTTGCTGAAACTAGATGTCTGGCTGTAAACATAAGTGATTGCTTCTTGTTTACGTTCAGAAAATAATTATGGTAAATCATTATAGATCCTGGAGATTTGGGGGAGTTTTGATTTGTTCTTGAACTGTTCCAAAAAACCCAGCTACACTTAACATCTATCTGCTTTTGCTTTTTACTAGTCCCTTCTACTCCTTCCTTGGATAATAATTTCCTGGATTTCTATTCATTTATTTTCTGTCTTCTCTCACTTTTGTTTTTCACTGTATAAGTTTAGACACAGTGCTGATTTCATGATGATGAGTTCAGAGGGAACAATTTAGAATGAGGATAAGTTGGGATGGGGAAAGCTACTGGAAATGAGGCAAAAGGAGGCAGGGGGCCTTGACTTCTGTCACCTCCAAACAAGAAACAGAGGACAAGATAGCTGTGACAAACAAATCTGGGTGTTTTTTCAATGGGAGCCTTGGGGATTTGTGCTCAGGTAAACTATGTGTTCATGGATGTTCATAAATCAACTCCTTTTTGGCAAGCATTGAAACAGAAAATCTCAATATCAAGAAATTACTTTTACAAAAATGTCAAAATAATCATTAAAGGACAGGAGACTGTTAGGTATTTCACATACATGTGTGATTTAGATACACATAATGTAATCTGATCCAAACAGATTGTCTAAATCAAAATCCAGAAACTGAAGAAAATTACCTGAGTTTACTTGCTTTTAATATAAAATAAAACTACACTTTTTCACTTTTTTTATTGAAGTATAGTCAGTTTACAATGTTGTGTCAATTTCTGATGCACAGCATGTTTCAGTCATACATATATTCATTTTCATATTTTTTCATTATACATTACTACAAGATATTGAATATAGTTCCCTGTGCTATACAATATAAACTTTTTGTTTATCTATTTTATATATAGTAGTCAGCATCTGCAAATCTCAAACTCCCCATTTATCCTTTCCCATCCCCTTTCCCCTTGGTAACCATAAGTTTTTCTATGTCTGTGAATCTGTTTCTGTTTTGTAAATAAGTTCATTTGTCTTTTTTTTTTTTTTTTTTTTTAGATTCTACATATGAGTGATATATGGTATTTTTCTTTCTTTCTGGCTTGCTTCACTTAGAATGACAATCTTTAGGTCCATCCATGTTGCTGCAAATGGCATTATTTTATTCTTTTTTATGGCTAAGTAATATTCCATTGTATAAATATACCACAACTTCTTTATCTAGTCATCTGTCAATTGACTTTTAGGTTGTTTCATGTCTTGACTATAAAATTACACTTATTTTCATCTTGGAATAATTATCTAATAATTATAACAAGTCACATACGACAAAACAGCTTTAAGCAGAACTTAGACTTCAAGCCCTTTAATCCTACAGTTTATCATCTCTTTAAATCCATCTCATGATTTCTCTTTTTTAACCTTAGTTATTCTAATTATGAAATATTTTAAATCTATGTAAAAATAGTGAAGGAGGTGATTTAGGGAAGGTCATCCTTTACAGCTGGGGCAGACTGGAAGGAGTTGATGGCTGGACCTTTGCTGACCTCACACAGTTGGGCAGCAGGTCCTTCTGTGGAGGGGATTCTGGGCAGTACATCTCTGTGTCCACCACAATAAGAAATCTGAATTTGCCCTGACTTCCTGCAAGGACCCTGGGGAAATGGCATGCTCTTAGCTGGCTTTTATACTTTGTGATTTCTTTATCTTTGGTTGGAGTTTGATGCATAGTCACCCTCTGGCCACCTTTTCTCTTGCTTCACTCATTCAGAGCTCACTGTCACCAGCATGGAATAGTGGACTCTCTGCCTTTTTTGTCATTTGGATGAATTCTGTCTTTGGCAAGAAATCATATTCTCCTTACACTGGCTTAGCTCTTCTTGCTGTTCCTGACAAGTCCTGATACTTCCAGCACCATAACTCTTATCTCGTGTTATTGCTTATTTAATTCTCTCTTCCTGGGTTCACTAAAATCCCTAACACCTACCTGAGTGAAACAGAATAACTATTTAGAGCATAAATAAATTATAGTGTATAGTAAATAAAAACTCCTTAACTTCCTAGAGCCATGATCGAAAGGCAGTATAACATTTAAGAGCACAAAACCTGGGACCAGCTATGATCCTGAGCAAATTTCTTATCTCCCTGTAACTCAGCTTTCTGAACTGTAAGAAAAGGATACTAACAGTATCCACTTCATAAGATTGATATGAGGACTAAATACATTAAATATGTCGTATTTAGGACAGTTCTTGGTATGACAGGTGTTGTTGCTGTTATTATTATTTATGTTGCTGCTGTGGTAATTATTTTGGCAGAATGGAAGGGGAAATGAAAACTATAAGATTGGTGAGTCTTATCATAGATGTAACATAAAAATCAATGGACTACTGGTTCCTACAAAATAAGAGCCAGTTTTCCTTAAGTACATGGCACCCAGTAACATCAAAGAATTAGTTTTAGGTCACAGATACGTGAAAAGGTTTTTCTTTCTTTTTTTTTTTTTTTTTTTTTTTTGATCTTTTTTTGGGGGGGCGGGTAATTAGGTTTACTTACTTACTTTTGATGGAGGTACTGGGTATTGAACTCAGGACCTTGTGCATGCTAAGCATGCAGAAAAGATTTTATAAGTAGATAAAAATAGTTTTGGGGGATAGATTGTTTGGTGAGCCCTTTCCTAGTCATCTGTTAATTAACACAACTAACAAGTCACATACGACAAAACAGCTTTAAGCAGAACTTAGACTTCAAGCCCTTTAATCCTACAGTTTATCATCTCTTTAAATCCATCTCATGATTTCTCTTTTTTAACCTTAGTTATTCTAATTATGAAATATTTTAAATCTATGTAAAAATAGTGAAAACAATATAACTTCCCTTTTTAAAAAAGATCTAGCACTCTCACATGAACTTTTGCTGTGTTGTCTTTGGGTCTCTATCTCTTTCATTATCCCTCTTTTGTAAATTCTGTTGCCTAAAAAATTTCTTTCAGTGAGGCTGAACGTCTTAGGACTTGTCTGGATCTCACTGATACTCCAATTACTTCCCTAAGATTTTATGGCATCATTTTAATGACTAAGATTGCATATCATAGTTGTTTTCCCTCCCAACTAGTTGAAAGTTTTAATTAGCAAGTAATATTTTGATTTTTGTTTATAATCCCTTTGCTTCTGAACAGAGCTATAAATTCCTTCATTTGGGGGAGGAGGAAGTTCCCTGGGGGTGGGGGTGGGGTTCAGTGGTAACTGTGTCTATTTCTGCCTTAAATATCTTCACTTCACTTGAATGCTAGAACATGTGCTTTACCTCTGTGATAAACTCTGATATAATAATGTAAAGAAAAGTAATGATCACCTTTGGACACTTAAGAGATGAAAAGAAGAACTTCATGCTGCTATGGATGCTGGAATCTTGCTGGCCGCCTCTCATCATTAAAACATGAATATTGTAACGTTCTAGCCTAAACTTCCCCTGTTACAATAATGAATTAGTTAAAGATACAATTATTTCAAAGCTTTAAGGCAGGAAAATGCCATGGTTCCTGCAAATCATCACATATTTGATATAAAAGCTCCAAAATCAAAGTGAAAATATTAACTTTAGATTAAATAATTTGCAAATATGCTTAGGGCTGCTTTGAAGAGAAATACAAAGAATTCACTAATCAATCCTTTTGAAAGCTAGACATGCCTCTCCCAAATATATGGGCTCTTTACAGTGGAAGAAATGGGTTTTTACATATTCACAGGCTGAGTCCATGAAATGTGTGAATTATGAGCACATATGCTTGATTTATTCATTCATCAGGTGTTTATTAAGTACTTACTGGATGAAAAGCACTGTTCTAGATGCCGGGCATATATCATTTAACACAGTAGAAAAAAAAACTCCTCCCCACATAGAGTTTACATTCCAATAAGGGGAGATAGGTAATTAACATATTAGATAATTGTATGTTTTCCTCCAGCAACGTTACCTGCATCAAAGCAATTAATGAGTCAAGGGAAGAACTGAATTTATCCAGGGTAGGGGTGTAGCCAAATGAGTACAAAAAAGAGAAGGATAGGGGAGTTCAGGGTGGGTTCAAGGGGATACCATTGGACTTGGCCATGGAATTGAGTCTTCTCAGATGATAAGTAATTTTTTTTTTTTTTTTTTTTTGGAGGGGAGGACAGAGAGGAATGCCCTAGGAAAAGCATTTGGATCAGTGGATTGTAGGTCTCAGTGCAGCTGAAGAACTGAGGAGGGAGTAAGATACACGAATGAGTGCTTGGAATTCAGATTTTTAGAGGGGTTGTTTATTTGTAGTGACAAGGTCTACGATTCAACCTAGGGAGCAAGTGGCTGAGGTATTTAAGGATGTGACCATTGGAGTAAAGGAATTCTGAGAATTAAGTGATAAGGATGTTGGAAGGCTAATACAAATGTATTAAATCACCAAGGATAGTGTTGGATAGAGTGCCATTGAGCCAGGAGCTAAAAATCTTCCAAGGATGAAGGTAGATAATAGACTCAGTGAAAGATGACAACAAAGAAGTAGAGGATTATCTAATGTTCTATACATGAAAGAACTGAGATCCAGAATTGTGAACTGATTTACCCAGGGTTATGTAAGTCATTAATGAAGCCATGTAACTGGAACTCCAGCAATCTGTCTCCAAGCTAAATGTCCCCCCCCCATATCACACTATCTTCCATGATAATTTTTGTGAACTCAACACTCAGTGAAGATTAGGAAGTTTGTTAAGTGGTGGGTGGGGTGATGATGAATCAAGTTTTTTGCAACTTGAATTTGAAGTTTCTTTAGACACTATAGTGAAGAGGGCTGTTAATTGGAAGTTACACATTCAAGTGGAGAGGTTTTGTGGGCAATCAGATCTCAGATTTAGCTTTGTGAGCCATCAGTATATAATGGCATTTGAAGGGATAAATATGAATAAGACAGGGAGAGAATGCAGAGAAAGAAAAGGCTAGCAAAAATTGGATGCACATATAAGGAGCAGAGAAAATGGGATTGTACAGAAAACAGAGAAAAGTCTCAAAGAAGTAGAAGAACCAAGAATTAAAGAATTTCAAGCAATAAGTGAGGGATCAATTGCACCAGATACCTGTCCCACCCCCCAACACCCCCACATTAAATGGGATAAAGGAAGGAAAGAGTACTTCGGATTTGTCACTAAGAAGGTCTGGGACCACATAACTGAGTTATTGTTTAATAATGAATAATATTTAACAATGAATAATAGATGATGAAGCACTGGAATTTCAGAGGTCAAGTAGAAGGTAGAAGAGACCAGTTATGATCACCACATTTCTCCTGAAATCACTGTCCACAAAGTCGATGGGAAAGCCCTACCATCCAAGAAATGTCACAACTAAATAGCAAAAGTGTGCAGATAATGAATTACAGAAGCAGTTTTCTGAAACATTTATCCAAAAGATATTCCTTAAAATAATGGTTCAGTGGTCAGATAATTTGGGAGATTGATATCTAATTCCTCTTGGAAATGTACAATTTATTTTAGCATATTCAAGGCTCTGAGAAGTCCTGCAGCAAAGAGACTAAATTTTGATTAGCTCAATCTTTCCCAATAAGGAACTTCATCATCATCATCATCATCATTAATATTGTCATTATTTGCAAAATATCTTTAAACATTCGAAGGTTAACATTCTGCAGAGCACACTTGGGAGAATGCTGATTTATAGTTATCAGGCCAGGATGCACTGATGAAAAGAAAATACTTCAAGTCATTAATTTATTAGGGGGTGAAAATTATAACACAGAGACAGAGCACTAGAGCAACCACTAAATTTAGTATGTTTTCTTCCTAATTGTACCCAAAAACTAAACATTATTACTTTTATTATTTTCATTGTTATTATCACAACTTAAATTCTTAATAAACCAGAGTTTTAGGTCAAAAAGATCCTATATTGTTTTGTCACTTTAGGTCCCTTCAAACCATTTTCTGCATATTAAATTTACAATAATGATTGTGCTGGAAAACTCAGGCAAAGTGCCTTGATTTAAGCTCACAATAACAGACTGATCAATTCAGATAAAGGAAAAATAAGCCTCAACCTGCCTAGAATTTTGATCAGTTTTTTGCCATCGGGGGAGAATACACTATTTATCTAGGGCTCTCTGAGACTTTTTCTGGGATTTATAGATGGTCCCTAATGAGTGTATTAAAGAAAAATGACATCAGAATTATTTGTCACTGACATTCATCAGTTTTTAGATTGTCATATTACTAATAGGATATCTAATTTAAAACATTCTTGGTGATGACAAATGACATAATTATTGAATTTAAACTACCAAAGAGAAATGGCCTTAAAGTCAATATCAAAGGGAGATTTTTTAAACACCTTTAAGTGGGGATTTTGAGACTTAGATTTATTTGAATAATGGAAATTAACCTAATACATAAGAAATACTATGATTTTTTTCTTTTTTTAACATTTTTTACTGATTTATAATCATTTTACAATGTGTCAAATTCCAGTGTAGAGCATAATTTCTCAGTTATACATGAATATATATATATATTCATTGTCACATTTTTTTCTCTGTGAGCTACCATAAGATCTTGAATATATTTCCCTGTGCTATACAGTATAATCTTGTTTATCTATTCGACAATTTTGAAATCCCTGTCTATCCCTTCCCACCCCCTGCCCCCTTGGCAACCACAAGTTTGTATTCTATATCTATGAGTCTATTTCTGTTTTGTATTTATGCTTTGTTTGTTTGTTTGTTTGTTTTATATTCCACATATGAGTGATCTCATATGGTATTTTTCTTTCTCTTTCTGGCTTAATTCACTTAGAATGACATTCTCCAGGAGCATCCATGTTGCTGCAAATGGCGTTATGTTGTCAGTTTTTATGGCTGAATAGTATTCCATTGTATAAATATACCATATCATCTTTATCCAGTCATCTGTTGATGCACATTTAGGCTGTTTCCAGAAGGAACCCTACTTCAAAATGTGATTTGTTTTTTATATAAAACTTCTGATTGTACATTACTTTGTTTTACACTACAAATTAGGTAGCTTTTTCCAAATGTTCACTTCTCTTCTCTTAACAGTGCTAACAGAAATATTTTAGGGTAAATCAAGAGTAATTTTTTTGTTTCTTAGAGACATGAGGTAAATAAGAAAGACACAGTAAACAAGTGAATGGGATTTTAAAAGTGGAACCCATCTTTGAAAGGGTAAGTGCTCATCTGTTTATTCAGTCAACAAACACTTACTGAATGCTTCCTAGGTAACAGATTCTGCTTGACTGTTGTAGGACACAGAAGTAAAATATTCTAAGTCTATGCGCTTATGAAACTTCCATTTTAGTAAGAGAAGCAGACAAGGGAAAAAAAAAAAACGTAGTTCCTATGGCAATAAACGTTACACAAACAGTTCAGTAAGTGAGGGAAGATAAAGAAAATGTTCAGGAACAACCTCTCTGAGGAGGTGGTATCTGGTGCACGGTGAGGTATGGCAATAAGCAGTGGTCGGGAAGAGCCTTCTTGGCAGAAGGAAGTGTGAGAAAAAGGCCCAGGGGCCCGTGATCTGAGTGTGCGAGGAGAGGATGAGTGAGAAGCCACGGTGGCCCAGCTTAAGTGAGCACGGAGGGCTGTGGTTAGAGGCGAGCATGGAGGGGCAGGCACGGCCAGGTCGTGATGGCCATGGTCAAGAATATGGAGCCTGTTTTACGCTTGATAGGAAGCCATTGGTCTGTTTTAAAGCAGAGGAAAGGGCATGGTCTGATTGACATTTTTTAAAGACCCCTTTGAGTGCTGAGTGGAGAATAGACCGTAGGAAAGCTGAGAGAGGGGATGCTGTTACAGGACCAAGACAGTAAGAGTGAAGGTGGTAAAAAGTGATCAGAGGTACTGGGGACAGGCCTTGCTGCTGGATTTTTTTTTTTTTTAATTGAAGTATGGTCAGTTTACAACATTGTCAATTTCTGGTGTACAGCACAATGTTTCAGTCATATAGGAACATACATATACTCATTTTCATATTCCTTTCACCATAAATTACTACAAGATAATGAATAGAGTTCCCTGTGCTATATAGTATGAACCGGTTGTTTGGATTTCGATATGAGGCCCGAGGAGAGAAGTCAGCAAGGATTGTGGCTCTGTTTGGGCTGGGGCAACTCCGTCCCTGACGTGGAAATGGAGAAGACTAAGATAAAGGCATGTTTGCACCAAATGTTAACAGAAAAAAATGACCTCATTAACACAACTAGGGAGCCTCGAACAATTCCTTAAGGATGTTTTTGTAAAGTTAATTCACTTTCATAAAGAAACCCCACTGGAATTTCAATCTTTAATTATGATAAATGGCTTCACTGGAGTAACGGGTGGCAAAAATGTATATTCAGGTTAGAAGCTATTTGCAAGGATGTTTTGTTTTGTTTTATTACTTTGGAAACATAAGCAAGAGGGACTGAAGAGCTCATCATAAAATAGAGATTTATATCTCTTCATATCAGAAAGACTTCAAAGTCTTGTTTATGTCCTTCGCAACAAACTAAATTGGATAGCATTTTCAGTAAATATAAAAGACTTGACTTACACTTTAAAAAAAAACCTATTTTTCTCCATGGACATACAACGGAAGAAACAAACCAGCAGGTAGGGAGTGTTACTTGCCTTTCAAAATAAAAGCAGCCATATTCATGCTGAGTTCTATACGAGGAAGAATAACTTGCTAACCTCTCCTTTCACTGAAAACATAACAAGAACAAATTACAGAAAGAGTGACTGGAGTGAGGCACAGAGAAAGAGTTTCCGGCAGTAAATCAGTCTTAAAAACAAGTGGATGCTACCAAGAGCCACCTAGACAGCATTATAAGGAAACATTTTTATGTGGTAGGCTGGTACAGAAACAATAAACGTTATCTCCTTAGAAACCTGCTCCTGTAATTATTAATACATAAGAGAGGAATGGGCAATGATTCTACTGTCTGAAAATATGACCACACTTTTCAGTAATGCTGACAGTTTCAGGACCATTCTATTTGTTGAAATAATCTGTAAGGTGCTATAACAGAGATTGCTTAGTATACAAGCAAATTTCAGCAACTTTATTTCCCTTATGATATGCTTTGAATGTCCCTCCTACGATTAAACCAGTAAATTGAAGTATCTGACTTACAGTTTTGACTTAAGAGATGGGCTGGAAAATTTTTTGCTAGGTTTTCCAGGACAATGCCAATGTCAGTTTTTTCTCAGTCTTATATCAAAATTTCATGAAACTATCACTCATAGGCCATGACATAATAAAAATAATCTTTCATGAGCTTATGGCTTTAAAAACAAGTAAACAAATCCTGTATGATCACAGATCATTTTTGTTGAATCCGTTGTATGTTTGTTGTTTTCAAGTTGTGAGGGCAACAGAATTACAAAGTGTTCAATTCTTTGAAGATTAAGAAATTGTTGGAAAGCAGAATTGCAAAATTTTCCAGAATGACCACCTCAGAGACTGAAGACGTGAGGTCTGTCTCTTTTCTCTAAATTCACTGCAGGCAGTAAATGTTGCTTAGATCAGCCTGCTTAGCACGTTGTCAAAAGCATGCAGGGTAGAGGGTATAGCTCGGTGGCAGAGCACATGCTTAGCATGCACTAGGTCCTGGGTTCAATCCCCAGTACCTCCAATAAAAAGTAAATAAATAAGCTTAATTACCTCCCCCACAAAAAAAAAAAAAAAAAAGAGAGAAAAAAATATGTAGTGTACATGTATTTTGAAAAAAAGAAGTTAAAAAGAAGGTAGATGTTCAGTGTGAAATTCACAACTCCCATTAGACTCGTAGAGGCAGTGTCTGCTGTATCACAACAGTGACAGCCCCAAAATGGCCACTCCAAATTGAATTAATACTCAAGAAAATGTTTCCATCTGTCACATTGTAGGTGTGATTTGTTCCTTTACAACAATTCCATGTTCATTGCCTTGCTTCTGCATTCATTGTAAATGTATAATAGACAACTATTGGTTTAATTCAGCCTAAATTACAGGATAAAAATCTAATTCAATTTGGTCTTATGAGAGAGTAAGCCAGCTCAAGATGGTGTTTCTTTATATACAACCGTCTTCAGTGTGATGTTAAATGCTTAGTGAATTCACATATTTTGTGCAATAAACAATCTTCTTAGTTGTTTCTATGCCTTATTATGTTAAATGCTTTAAAAATCAGAACTAGATTTTCAAAAGAGGGCTGTCAAATTATCAAGACAAAAATTTGTCCCCACCTAATTTTTTCAAAGCTAGCCTAACTTTCTACAAATCAGAAGAGCCAGGTAATTGCATCTGGGCAGCCTTCCTCAGCCAGTCTAGATGAAGTAATTTAGACTGACCTTGTTGGCAGGCGGCACCGTCTGTTGTGTGGTAGCACTTCTTGGGTGAAAAGGTGGGCCAGAGGTGATTTTCTCCTCTCAAAATGTAAAGAATGATCTATCTCTGTGTTCTCTGCAAACACCCTATACAGTGAAATAGTTGGCTTCAGACATGAACATTTTGATTCTCATTTGAGGACCTGTAGTTGAAAACTTGTCAACCCTGATAATTACTGCCAACCAAGGAACCTTGCCAACCTTTAGAAGATGCCAAAGGGCAGGGCAGCCAAAAGACTTGAAAAATGTAAACCTTCCAGGTAAAGGTGAAAAAGAATGGAGGGAAGGATGGAAATGGGTTGTATAACAATCTGGTTCTGCTTCCTGGTGTGAGGGAAAGGCACCTTGCAAGGAGAGCGCGTGGAGGAGGTACACAGGAAATCACCCCGTGAGGATCTCTAAACACAATTCAGAGTGAGCCAACCCCTGATTCCAGCTCTAAGGAATATCTGACTGCTCATAAAAGGCTTAACTTCACAAAACCAATTGAGGGATGTGATGGAATTAGACTGGGAAGCTGTGAGCTATCCTATCTTTGAGAGTTGCCAAGGCAACTCAGGGATTGAAAAGGGTATCTATGGGGTAGGTTTTTAAAATGAGACCTGGAGGAGGCAGAGAAGGAGGAGGACCAGAAAGAACAAACAGCTGGTGTTAAACAGTAGCTAAAGGCAGAGGGAACTGGGAGGCTCAGCTGTGAACAAAGCTGACTGGGCCCTGCAGCTCATGCCGAGCCTTGGGAATTTATTCATGAGAGGAATTCAGCAAGTCCCTGGCTGGTTTCAAATAAATCCTGGACCAAATAATATGCGAAAGGAGGGCTTCGAATTAAACACAATAAGGTAGCTCTATTTTATTGTTATTATGGATTGTGCATGTCTCTGCTGTTTTCCCAGGCATTTTTCATGTGTGTTCAATAGAATACGGCATTTGAAACAGACAAAAAGAAAATTCCTAGAAACTGGTCTGCATTTCAGCCAACCAAGATAATGAAAGATAATTTAGTAGATCCATTGTTTTATCTACCTCCCCAAATTTGACATCAAACTGTTTCACTGAGACAGAATGCATCTCTCACCTTCAACAACTTCCTTCCTTCAAATTTGTGCTGCCAAATCCCAAACCCAAACCGCCTTCCTCTCCCCTGACTCCCCCAGAACCATGTTTCTTTTGTGTGTGAAAGTCTGTATATGTTGACCATTTTTCCTGAAGTTTAAATCTAAGTCAGTTTTTTAAAAGTTCATTTTTAAAAAGGTGGAATCATTATTTGTGATTATTTTAAAACCCAATCCATTTTCCCGAGGCTTATTTTCATAGATGTGTAGAACTGTCATGAACTACTGTGTGAGAACGCCTATTCACGGACGTTGTAAAAGAATTTGATTTTTAAGCAGCTAGTCCTAAAAGGCATGCAGCCAAACAGAAAAGTTGATGCTGGGCTTAAAATATGAGCTTTGACCATCCTCTCCTTGTTTTGGACTTACCTGTGCTGATTTGGATACACAGAGCAGGGGTTCTTTAGAGCAGGTGTATCAACAGTATCTGCTAGGGAAGTTTTGACCTGGGTGAGCATTACTCAGGCCAGCACAACTCAGCAGTGTGCTGGTAAGTGTTAAACAATCAGCTTCGAAATGTGTGGGTGTGCCATCCAAAGGCAGGAAGCCACTTGTCACTAATAACAGTAAAACATATGCTATTCGTTACCGTAGATTCCATATGGCCAATTGATTCTCATGGAATGCCTCACGGACTGTGACCAAACTCTTGTATCTGTAGCCAGCCTACGAGTGCAGTTAATGAATGAGTAGATCGTACACAAATATTAGTTATTAGTTTTGCTTTTGTTAATGAATAAGACAGAAGTGAGACAATGAAGACATACGTTGGAACTTCCTTGGCCTGATGCGACCTCTACTGGGTGACAAGGAGTGGGGGCTGTGTGTGTGTGCGTGCGTATAAGAAGCTACTGTGTGTGTATCTACTCAAACTGGTGACTTTAAAAATCTGAAGATGTTACGATTTCTAATACGACAATAAAACTTACTAGTGAGCTCTCTTGAGAAACATCAAGAGTGTAAGAATATGGACACTTGGCACCATATGAAGTATTCACTGAGGGGAGAGCCTGATAAAGATAGCAGAAGGAACTTCAAGAGCTCTAGAAATAAAATTTGCAGCCTCCTTCAATTGCTGACCATGTGTTTATCTATTTTGCAATCACTGAATCATCCTGTTTCAGCGCTTGTCAAAAACTTCTTAAGTTTTTGGTTAGAGGACAAAAAGTGGTCATGAGATCTGAATTGAGCTTTGCTGACCTCACAGATTTTCTGTTAGTTTATGGTTTAGAGGGACAGTCAAGGGGCTAAATTCTTGAGCAGCTTTTCTTTCCACCACTGTGCGAGGTTAAACGTCTGATTTGCAGGACTTACGCTGTATTGTCAGTACAGAAATTAAAGTAGAGCACTCAGGCTCTCACTGAGCTGGGAAGTCTGTAAACAAGCGAGGGGATAAGAGAGTTATGACCTAGGAAGACCAGGTGACTCTTCAGCTTTACTAAAAGGTCACTGGTGTTTGCTTTATAAGCACAGCAGTTAAGACAGGGCAGTTAGAAGCTCTTGAACGGTTTTCTTGATGTTTAAAACATTTTATTCATTTTGATCAAAATCATTTAGGTGTTTAATTTTGAAGTTATTAGACTGTAGGTTTTGGGAAGGCCATGAGAATATGTTTGGCTCCCCAGATTTCTAGAGCCTGGCACAAAGTAGGCGCCCAGTGATTACTCATGGATGAATGGATGTTGGAAAGGAGTTGCATCTTTTCATGAGTGTTGAATTAGTACTTATCATTGTGGTTGGCAGTCTCTAGACTGGCCCTACTGATCTCTGCCTCCTGGTATACATGCCCTTTGTGATCTCCTCTCTTTGACTGTGGGCTGGATCTAGTGACCTGCATTTAGTGAACAGAATACAGCAGAAGTGATGGGATGTCACTTCTGAGATTAGCTTACAGAAAGGCCATGACTCCTGGCTTGCTTGTCTGGCCCTACCCCTCAGAGCCCTCATTCTGGGGGAGGCAAGTTAACATGTCACAAGTAGCTGAAAGATGGGGCCCATGCAGCAAGGAGCTGATGCCTCTGGCCAACAGTCAGAGAGGCCCTTAGACCCTCAACAGCCACAAGTAGGCTTGCAAGCATAGCCTCCTCTGTGCAGCCTTGAGATGCCCACAGTCCTGGCCAAAACCTTGACTGCACCCAGTTAAGCTGCATCTTGATTCTGACTCACACAGAACAACTGTGAGATAACAAGTGTTTGTAGTTTTAAGCCATATGCATTTCTGGGCTATTTATTACACAGTCACAGAAAGTCAATATAGTTGAATCTATTGTTAAATTGGATTCATTAGTTGTAAAAACTCCATCTAACTGCATAACTCCTGAAAGGCACTGACAGTTTGTTGAGAAATATAATTCTTCTGTTTCAAACTTATTTTGATGGCTGTATAGTTTGAAACCAAATTACTTCACTCGAAGTCACAAATTACAAAAATACAAAACAGAAAAAAGTAGGGGGAGGGTTCAATCCCCAGTACATCCATTTCAATCAATCAGTCAATCAATCTTAAATTACTTTCTTCCCAAAACAAAACAAAAAGTCACAAATTACTCCAAATGGTCAAAGTAGGGATATTTCCTCTGAATTTCTTCACCAAGAAGTAGAATTACCTTGATGGTCTTTTCACTGCTATGCGAGTAAACGTTACATTCAGATCACAGTGAGTAATACACTTACTTAGACATGTATCATCTTTAATGAAAATCACCCACATGTTGAGATGGTGATGCAGTGCACGGTGGTGAAGATTGTGGTTGGCGGTGTCAGACTGTCTGAATTTGAATCCAGCTTTGCTGCTTATTAACTGATTAAATTTGGGCAAATCACTTATCTGAATTGGTTTCTTCACCTCTAAGGGAAAGGGAATGGATTGTAAACATATGTGAAATGTAATATATAAAGAGTAGTTCATAGGAGTGATGAGATCGCCTGCTCTGATGGGGAATGAAAAATCCACAATTTCACTTTTTCATGAGGTTTGCTCACAAAAATTCAATTTTTCCTGGTCTTTTCAATGATCTGGCCCCTTGTTTTGATGGCATTATTGCATTCTGCATTCACAAAATGACTGGACAAACTGTCCATATCAGTGCTTTACAAATTTTAAAAAACTTATCAAAATTATGCATGCGTACAGTTCAGAGTTAGAATGTTGCATAAGGTAGTTCTAGCCTTGAGTGGCTCTTGAGCACTTGAAATGCGGCCAGTCCTAATTTAGATGTGCTACAAGGATAAAATACACCCTGGATTTCAGACTTAGTATGAAAAAAAAAAAAAAAAGGAAGTTAAATACCTTTTAAATAAATTTTTTGGTAATGATTACTGCTTGAAGTATTTTGGATAGATTTGGTTAAATAAAACATAATATGACAATTTTACTTGTTTCTTTTGACTTTTTCTGAAATGTGGCTACTAGAAAATTTGCTTTTATATATAGGGATCTCATATTTTGTTAATAAAAGCACTAACAGACTCAGAGTTTCGTTAAGAAAAGTGGCAGTACGCCTTCCTCTTCTCCATTGTCTCTACAACCTTCACCCTCTGCGTGCATGTCTACCTCTGTCAGGTGATTGATTTTGGTAATTTGGTAATGATAACTTCTTTTCTAAATAACATCCCTTTGTTACTACTTTCTGATTTTTCAGTCTCAGGCATTATCTCTTGACTGCACATCCAGTCTCCATGCTGTCCTCCCTCAGTCCCCAAGGATTACTCCACATCATATTAGCAGGATTTGCATCCTCAGAGAGCCTCATTTACAACCGAGGCAGGTGGGGAGCCACGACTGACACTCTTTTCTATACAGTTTGTTGTTTCCCTAGGACTGCTGTGTGCCTTCTGGCTTTTCATTTGCTGTTTTTCCCCATGTACTTAAAAGTCTAGCTGTAGACCTTTTCTCAGTTTCCTAGATCTCTTCTTAGGAGCCAGGCGTGTCTGGTATTCTCTCAGAAGTCCCTGTCAGAGTTGTCAAACCTACCCCCAACCACACTGGGTGTTCTTTGTGCCTAGTGCACAGCCCCCACGGGGGAACCTTTCTTCTGCGCCATCCTTGGGATTCCCCGCATCATGCTCCTCTGTTGGATCAGCACTGTTCTATGCCAGGACTTCCTCTTTCTTGGTTTATTTCCTTATTTTGGTAGACTATATTTCCCAAAGGTTTTCAAGGGAAGGGAGCAAGGGAGGTAAATTTTTGAGACTTGAAAGTCTGAAAATAAACTTTGGGACCATATTTTTTCTTTCTCTGGAAGCTCATAGGATCTTTGTTTTATCCCCAGCATTCATTCATTTCTGTGTACTGTGACTGCTCTGATTTGGTTCATCTTTCAACTAACGGCTGTTCCTTCTGCCTGGAACACCATTATCCATCTGGCTCGCTCCTCACCTTTTTCTCAGCAACACCTACTCTGGTT